>NC_060067.1:165792500-166417500 GCF_922984935.1 Meles meles | reverse complement strand
GGTTATTTCTGAGTCCCAGAGATGTCACATGAGCAAGACAGAGGGGGATGTGGTCAGCTGAAAAGACTCCTCTTCACTACCCCCACCCGCCCAAGCAAACATTTCAGTGCTGCACTGCGCCCCGTGAACTGCTGTTTGTTAAATGACTGGTGCTCATAAAGTGTGTCCCACGGTGTATTCCTCACAGCAGTGAGCCACAGCAACCTCTACGGTAACCAAACTCATTCCCACCCTTTCCTGACCATGCGAGAAATCATCCTTTTGGAAACAGGGCGCTTCTCTGGGAACCATAACCGTTGGGGACCTGCCCTCCTGGCCTTGGAAAAGGCCCACATCTAGGGGGCAGAGAAAGGGCAGGAAGGAAGGCGACGAGTAGTAAGAAGCCTTAATGCTGCTTCCCACGGGGGCGGAGAAGCAAGTCTAAGCTGGGCGGTCTCCCCCCACAGGCCTTGTGAGTCCCCAGAGGTCCTGAAGGTGGTGCTCCCGGCGCGGTCCTGGGCCCGCAGCAAGCAACTTCACCTGGGAACCTATTCCAAATGCAAATCGCCTTGGCTCCACCCAGCCCTCCACCGTGGGAAACAGCGGAGACGGGACCGGGCCATGCGCTTTAACAAGCCGTCCAGGTGAGCCGCGGCAGGAGGAGGAGGAAGGGATGGCCGAGCGCAGCGGGGAAAGGAGGGCCTCTCCTTTAAGACGGAGTAGACGGCGCCCTGCTGCCCCTGCGCGAGCCTCCTAACAGCCTGCAGTGGGCTACGGCGCTCAGGTGGGGCTGGGAGGAGGCGGGAGGGCGGGAGCCCGGGGCGCCCAGCGCGCGGGGCCGGGGAAGCGGTTGGCTGGCCACAGGGCCCGGCACTGGGGAAGGGCCTCTGGGACCACGACGGCACCAAGAAGGCCCCCGGGCACCCCCAGTTACCTTCCCGGCCCGGGCGACCGGGCGTCGAGTCCCCCCGACACGCCCCGACCCGGGGCTGCGCCGCTGTGCCCGCGGGGGTCGTGGGGGCCTCGGGGCGGGGTGCGGGCGGCGGGGCGGTGTGCGGGCGGCGGGCCGGGCTTCGGATCACCGCGGGCTCCCTTCCCAACAGCCGCCGGGACCCCGGCTCCCGCCACCGGCGGCATGAACCTCAGCAGCACGAGCAGCGCGTCTGAGAGAGCGCCCAGGGTCATGCTGTGGGGTGAGTGAGGGCCTGGCGGCACCCGAACCCGGGCGGGCGGGGGAGGGGGGGCGGTGATAGAAACGGGGAACCCCTCCCCGAGCCGGCCCGGCCCCCTCGCTCCTCTCCCTTCGCAGGCTGTGAGCTAAACCAGGAGAAGCGGACTTGCACGGTCAAAGCCCAGAAGGAGGGGAAGCAGGACTGCAAGCTGCTGCTCAGTACGGTGGGTGCCTCCCCCCGCCACCACCAGGACGGGTGGTCGGATGCAGCCGGGAGGAAACTGGACAGCTGCGGAGAGGCAGGGGGGACCCTCTGGTCCCAGAAGGTGAAACCAGGGTTTCCCTCCGCTGCCCTCCGGTGTTGAAGTGGCCTGTCTTGTCTTCCACCGCTCTCAGATATGCTTGGGGGAGAAAGCCAAAGAAGAGATGAACCTCGTGGAAATCCTGCCGCCAGCCTGCCAGGAAGACAAGAAGACCAAGCCCATCACCATTGCCTCGCTTCAGGCCTCCGTGCTACCCATGGTGAGCCTTTCCCCGCAGGCCTAGGGAGACTGCCTGCCCCGGCGCTAGGAGGCCCTGCTCAAGCCTCACCCCCTGGGTAGGGATGGACAGACACAAAGCCGGGATACAGTCGTTTCGCAGCAGGGCAGCCCTTCCTCAGAGACCGTGTAGCCCTGACCAAGAGCCGGGGACATAGGAGGCAGAGAGCCCCATGTGCGTCCCAGCGCACCCTTTCCTAGGTGCGTGACCTTGGGCCAGTTTAACCTCTCTTCAAAATCACGTTTTTAAATCTTTTAATGCTGGTGACAGGACACTGTTGATGACTTCCATACAGACTGTGTATCCAGAAATTCTCTTACTTCTAATAATTTATCTTGAGCTCTCTATGCAAATCATCGTTGTTAATAGCAGTTTTGTGTCTTTTTTAAATCCAACTACACGGTCTAGGACCTCCAGTATAATATTGGGTAAGATTATAACGGTATATGTCCTTGTTTTGTTCATGTGTGTGTGTGTGTGTGTGTGTGTGTGTGTGTGTATTTGAGAGAGAGATCGAGTGCTTGTGAGCGTGGGGTGGGGGGACTCTTAAGCAGACTCCATGCTGAGCACAGAGCTGGATCTCCTGACCCTGATATCATAACCTGAGCTGAAACCAAGAGTGGGCCGCTTAACCAACTGAGCTGCCCAGTGGCTTTATATATTTGACAGAGAGAGACACAGCGGCGAGAAAGGGAACACAAACAGGGGGAGTGGGAGAGAGAGAAGCAGGCTTCCCGCTGAGCAGGGAGCCCAATATGGGGCTCCATCCCAGGACTCTGGGATCATGACATGAGCCCAAGGCAGATGCTTAAGAACTGAGCCACCCAGGCACTCTGGGATTTCTTCATTTTAATCATAAATGGTTAGCAAATGCTTTTCTACTCAGGTAATCATAGGTTCTTTCTTTAACCTGTTAATGTGGTAAGTTATATTAATAGAATACTATTCTGCCAACTTTTCATTCCTAAGATAAATACTACTTGATCATACTATAAATTTCTAGATTTGCTTTGCTAATATATTAAAACTTTTTTTTTAAAACTTACACACTCATAAGTGAGGTTAATCCATAAATTCCTTATCTTATTTGGGTATCAAGGCATACTAGCCTCCTGAACAGGGAGATGGAGTGTTCTCTCCTTCTATGTGGTAGAACAGTGAAGGTAAGACCAATATCATCTCTCCCTGAACATCTGGGAGGCCTATCTGTAAAACTGCCCTCTAACTTTTTTCCCTTTATCTCTGAGATCCCCCTAGATCTCATTCATTGCCAGGGGCTTCAAAACCACCTATACAAATGGAGACTCTGATATTTATTTCTGTAAACCCTCTCTCTTTCCTTCATGCTCCAGGTCCCCTGTCCAGCTCCATGTATCTGATACCTAAGAGATAACCCATACTAAACAAACCCAAACTCTTGATTTTTATCAATAATCTCTTCCCCTACCCCCAAACCTGATCCTCTCCCAGGATAAAAATGCTCTTCCAGTTAATCAGGACAAAAACTTCCTTTTCAAACACCGCATATCACCAGCAAATCCTGTTGGCTCTACCTTCAGACATCCACCATCCAGTCTGATTACCGCTCAGCACCTCCCTGCCCTACCCAGGTCCAGGTGACCATTACCTCTTGCTCAATTTTATTGCCTACAACCTGGTCTACCTACCTCCACCCTTGGTTCCTTATAGTCTATTCCAGGGTTCAACAAACTACAGAATTAAACCCAGCCCACTGCCTGTTTTTGTAAATAAAGTATTATTGAAACACAGCCACACGCCTCCATGTATGTATTATTCATGCCAATTTTCACTTGGTAACAGCAGAACTGAGTAGTCTCCGCAGAAACCATATGGTTCACAAGCCTAAAATATTTACCGAATATCTACAGAAAAAAGTTCTCCAACTCTTGATCTATTCTATGCACGGCTGCCAGAAGGGTGCTTTTAATTTTTTTAAATATTTAAGTAATCTCTCCACCCAGCATGGGGCTTGGAGTAACATCCCTGAGATCAAGAGTTGTGGGCTTTTCTGACTGAGCCAGCCAGGGGCTCTCAGAAGGATCCATTTAAACACAAATCAGACCACGCAGCTTCCCTTTCCACTTCCAATGAAATCCAAGATCCTTTACGTTGTGGCCTGCAGAAACCTCTCTTAATCTCAACCTTGGCTACTCTCCCCTCCTTAACCCTGCTCAAAACACACTGAATTTCTTGACTGTACCTTGAAAATTCCAAACATACCCCTTCCTAGGAGTCTTGCGTTTACTGTTCCCGGGCAAAGGACACATATACCCCCCCACTTCAATTCTTCAATTCAACCTTTGCTCATATGTCCTCTCACTGAAGAAGTCTTCCCTGACCACAAACAGCACCCCCTCCTCCTACCCTTCCATAATTATTTGATTCCCCCATGGGACCCATCACTGGCTCAGTCTTCATTTGTGCCTTATCTTTCTCCCCAGCCAGGATCTAAGCTCCAAGAGAGCAAGGACTGCCTGTTTCATTTACTGCCTTCACCACAGTGCCTATAAAACAGCACTGGGTATACTATGGAAACTCAATGTAGAATGATTGAGTGAGTAAGGAAGTGAACAAACTGTGTAGGACCTGTTTGTCTCAATGTTTCCATTTCTTTGAGTTGTTTTTTTTTTTTTTTGAGATTTTTATTTATTTATTTGACAGCGAGAGAGAGATCACAAGTAGGCAGAGAGAGAGGAGGAAGCAGGCTCCCCGCTGAGCAGAGAGCCCGATGCGGGGCTCGATCCCAGGACTCTGGGATCATGACCTGAGCCAAAGGCAGAGGCTTTAACCCACTGAGCCACCCAGGCGCCCCTGAGTTGGTTTTTATATCTGCTTTACTGAGATATAATTTACATGCAATAAGATGCACCCATGCGCTCAATGCCTTTGACAAATGGAGACGCCACTGCTGTCAAGCTAGAGAAAATTTCCATTGCCCCCAAATTCCCTCATGCCTCTCTGGAGTCAGCCCTTTCCTCCTACCGCTGCCTCTGGCAACCTTTGATCTACGACGTCCTGTCACTCTACTTCTGCCTTTTCCATAATTTCATCTCCATGGAATCAGGCAATGTGTATTCTCCTGTACCTGGCTCTTCTCACTTAGCGTAACAGTTCTGAACTTCATCTGTGTTGTTAGTTGGTGAAAGAGTAGGTGCTCCTTTTTTTTTTTTTTTTAAGATTTTATTTATTTATTTGACAGAGAGAGAGATCACAAGTAGGCAGAGAGTAGGCAGAGAGAGGAGGAAGCAGGCTCCCCACGGAGCAGAGAGCCCGATGCCGGGCTCGATCCCAGGACCCTGAGTTCATGACCCGAGCCGAAGGCAGCGGCTTAATGCACTGAGCCACCCAGGCGCCCCCCTTTTGTTTTTTTTTAAGATTTTATTTATTCATTTGACAGAGAGAGAGAGATCACAAGTAGGCAGAGAGGCAGGCAGAGAGAGAGGAGGAAGCAGGGTCCCCACGGAGCAGAGAGCCCGATGCGGGGCTCAATCCCAGGACCCTGAGATCATGACCCGAGCCAAAGGCTGAAGGCAGTGGCTTAATCCACTGAGCCACCCAGGCGCCCCAGGTGCTCCTTTTTTATATCAGAGTAATATTCTATTCTACAAAGGCATATATCTGTTAAGATCTATTCACTCACTCGTTAATGGATATTTGGGTAGTTCCTTGTTTTATACTACCATGACTAAAGCTGCTATGAGCATTTGAGTGTATTTGTATGCACATATGTTCTCATTCTTAGTGAATACCAAGGAGTAGAACTACAGGATTAGCCTATATTAAATTTTATTCTCCCCTCCCATCCTCTTGCCTATGTTCAACTTTATACAAAACTGCCAAACTGTTTTTCCAAATTACTGTACCATTTTGCATCCCTACCAGCAGTGGATGAGAATTCCCGTGTTCCACATCCTCACCAACACTTTGCATTGTCAGTCTTGATGTTAGCCATTCTAGTATGTATGTAGTGGCATCTCACTGCTGTTCTTATTTATATTGCTTTGATAATATAAATAAGATTTATTTTATAAATTTATTTTTAATTTATATATCAATTTAATTTATAAATCAAAATTTATTATTTTGATAATATAAATAAGATAAGATTTGAAAATCTTCTTGGTTTTTGGCCATTTGTGTATCTTCTTTTGCAAAATGCCTGTTGAGATGTTTTGCCCATTTTTAAGTTGAATTATTCTTATTGAGTTGTAGTTCTTTATATATTTTGGATACAAGTCTTTTATCAAAAATATTTATTTCAGGGTACCTGGGTTGTTCAGTGGGTTAAGCACGTGATTTCAGCTCAGATCATGATCCTGGAGTCCTGGGATAGAGCACCGCATCGGGCTCCCTGATCAGCAGGAAGCCTGCTGCTCCATCCCCCACTCCCCCTGCTTCTGTTTCCTCTCTTGCTGTCTCTCTGTCAAATAATAAAATCTTTAAAAATACATACATATATTTATTTTTCAAATATTTTCTCTTAGTACATGGCTTGCCTTTTCATTTCATAATAGTTTTTTCAAAGAGCACAAGTTTTAAATTTTTATAACATAATTTTTTATAACATTTTATAACATTTAAAATTTTTATAACATTTTATAAATGTCCAATTTGACTTTTTTCCCGCCTTTTTAAAAAAAGGTTTTATTTATTAGAGAGAGTGCATGAACAGGGGGAAGGGCAGAGGGAGAGGGAGAAGCAGGATCACTGAGGACGGAACCTGATGAGGGACTCGATCCCAGGACCCTGAGATCCTCACCCAGGCTAAAGGAAGATGCTTAATGGACTGAGCCATCCAGGTGCCCCTGACATTTTTTTCTCTTATGGTTCATTTTTTTGGTGTCCTGAGAAATCATTACCTAAACTAAGGTCACAAATGTTTTCTTCTAAATTTTCTTCTAGAAGTGCTATTGTTTTAGCTCTTACATTTAAGTCAATGATCCATTTCAAGATAATTTTTTTACATGGTATAAAGTAAGGATAATGAGACTTTTTTTTTTAATTATTTATTTTTTATGTTTTTATAAACATAAAATGTATTTTTATCCCCAGGGGTACAGGTCTGTGAATCGCCAGGTTTACATACTTCACAGCACTCACCATAGCACATACCCTCCCCAATGTCCATAACCCCACCACCCTCTCCCTACCCCCCCTACCCCCAGCAACCCTCAGTTTGTTTTGTGAGATTAAGAGTCAACTTATGGTTTGTCTCCCTCCCAATCCCATCTTGTTTCATTTATTCTTCTCCTATCCCCCTAACCCCCCATGTTGCATCTCCACTTCCTCATATCAGGGAGATCATATGATAGTTGTCTTTCTCCAATTGACTTACTTCACTGAGCATGATACCCTCTAGTTCCATCCATGTCATCGCAAATGGCAAGATTTCATTTCTTTTGATGGCTGCATAGTATTCCATTGTGTATATATACCAAATCTTCTTTATCCATTCATCTGTTGATGGATATCTAGGTTCTTTCCATAGTTTGGCTATTGTAGACATTGCTGCTATAAACATTCGGGTGCATGTGCCCCTTCGGATCACTACGTTTGTATCTTTAGGGTAAATACCCAGTAGTGCAATTGCTGGGTCATAGGGTAGCTCTATTTTCAACATTTTGAGGAACTTCCATGCTGTTTTCCAGAGTGGTTGCACCAGCGTGCATTCCCACCAACAGGATAGGAGGGTTCCCCTTTCTCTGCATCCTCGCCAGCATCTGTCATTTCCTGACTCATTAATTTTAGCCATTCTTACTGGTGTGAGGTGGTATCTCATTGTGGTTTTGATTTGTATTTCCCTAATGCCGAGTGATGTGAAGCACTTTTTCATGTGTCTGTTGGCCATCTGGATGTCTTCTTTGCAGAAATGTCTGTTCATGTCTTCTGCCGATTTCTTGATTGGATTATTTGTTCTTTGGGTGTTGAGTTTGCTAAGTTCCTTATAGATTTTGGACACTATCCCTTTATCTGATATGTCGTTTGCAAATATCTTCTCCCATTTTGTCAGTTGTCTTTTGGTTTTGTTAACTGTTTCCTTTGCTATGCAAAAGCTTTTGATCTTGATGAAATCCCAATAGTTCATTTTTGCCCTTGCTTCCCTTGCCTTTGGCGATGTTCTTAGGAAGACGTTGCTGCAACTGAGGTCAAAGAGGTTGCTGCCTGTGGTCTCCTCAAGGATTTGGATGGATTCCTTTCTCACATTGAGGTCCTTCATCCATTTTGAGTCTATTTTCATGTGTGGTGTAAGGAAATGGTCCAATTTCATTTTTCTGCACGTGGCTGTCCAATTTTGCCAACATCATTTGTTGAAGAGGCTGTCTTTTTTCCATTGGACATTCTTTCCTGCTTTGTCGAAGATTAGTTGACCATAGAGTTGAGGGTCTATTTCTGGGCTCTCTATTCTGTTCCATTGATCTATGTGTCTGTTTTTGTGCCAGTACCATGCTGTCTTGATGATGACAGCTTTGTCATAGAGCTTGAAGTCCGGAATTGTGATGCCACCAACTTTGGCTTTCTTTTTCAATATTCCTTTGGTTATTCAAGGTCTTTTCTGGTTCCATATAAATTTTAGGATTATTTGTTCCATTTCTTTGAAAAAAAATGGGTGGTATTTTGATAGGGATTGCATTAAATGTGTAGATTGCTTTAGGTAGCATAGACATTTTCACAATATTTGTTCTTCCAATCCAGGAGCATGGAACATTTTTCCATTTCTTTGTGTCTTCCTCAATTTCTTTCATGAGTACTTTATAGTTTTCTGTGTATAGATTCTTAGCCTCTTTGGTTAGGTTTATTCCTAGATATCTTATAGTTTTGGGTGCAATTGAAAATGGGATTGACTCCTTAATTTCTTTCTTCTGTCTTGTTGTTGGTGTAGAGAAATGCAACTGATTTCTGTGCATTGATTTTATATCCTGACACTTTACTGAATTCCTGTACAAGTTCTAGCAGTTTTGGAGTGGAGTCTTTTGGGTTTTCCACATATAGTATCTTATCATCTGTGAAAAGTGATAGTTTGACAACTTCTTTGCCAATTTGGATGCCTTTAATTTCCTTTTGTTGTCTGATTGCTGAGGCTAGGACTTCTAGTACTATGTTGAATAGCAGTGGTGATAATGGACATCCCTGCCCTGTTCCTGACCTTAGCAGAAAAGCTTTAAAGTTGTTCTCCATTGAGAATGATATTTGCAGTGGGTTTTTCATAGATAGCTTTGATAATATTGAGGTATGTGCCCTCTATCCCTACACTTTGAAGAGTTTTAATCAGGAAGGGATGCTGTACTTTGTCAAATGCTTTTTCAGCATCTATTGAGAGTATCATATGGTTCTTGTTCTTTCTTTTATTAAGGTGTTGTATCACATTGATTGATTTGCAGATGTTGAACCAACCTTGCAGCCCTGGAATAAATCCCACTTGGTCATGGTGAATAATCCTTTTAATGTACTGTTAGATCCTATTGGCTAGTATTTTGGTGAGAATTTTCGCATCTGTGTTCATCAAGGATATTGGTCTGTAGTTCTCTTTTTTTGATGGGATCCTTGTCTGGTTTTGGGATCAAGGTGATGCTGGCCTCATAAAATGAGTTTGGAAGTTTTCCTTCCATTTCTATTTTTTTGGAACAGTTTCAGGAGAATAGGAATTAGTTCTTCTTTAAATGTTTGGTAGAATTCCCCTGGGAAGCCATCTGGCTCTGGGCTTTTGTTTGTTTGGAGATGTTTGATGACTGTTTCAATCTCCTTACTACTTATGGGTCTGTTCAGGGTTTCTATTTCTTCCTGGTTCAGTTGTGGTAGTTTATATGTCTCTAGGAATGCATCCATTTCTTCCAGATTGTCAAATTTGTTGGCGTAGAGTTGCTCATAGTATGTTCTTATAATTGTCTGTATTTCTTTGGTGTTAGTTATGATCTCTCCTCTTTCATTCATGATTTTATTTATTTGGGTCCTTTCTCTTTTCTTTTTGATAAGTCTGGCCAAGGGTTTATCAATCTTATTAATTCTTTCAAAGAACCAGCTCCTAGTTTTGTTGATTTGTTCTATTGTTTTTTTGGTTTCTACTTCATTGATTTCTGCTCTGATCTTTATGATTTCTCTTCTCCTGCTGGGTTTAGGGTTTCTTTCTTGTTCTTTCTCCAGCTCCTTTAGGTGTAGGGTTAGGTTGTGTACTTGAGACCTTTCTTGTTTTTTGAGAAAGGCTTGTATCGTTACATATTTTCCTCTCAGGGCTGCCTTTGCTGTGTCCCACAGATTTTTGAACCGTTGTGTTTTCATTATCATTTGTTTCCATGAATTTTTTCAATTCTTCTTTAATTTCCTGGTTGACCCAGTCATTCTTTAGAAGGATGCTGTTTAGTCTCCATGTATTTGGGTTCTTTCCAGCTTTCCTCTTGTGATTGAGTTCTAGCTTCAGAGCATTGTAGTCTGAAAATATGCAGGGAATGATCCTAATCTTTTGATACCAGTTGAGACCTGATTTAAGACCCAGGATGTGATCTATTCTGGAGAAGGTTCCATGTGCACTAGAGAAGAATGTGTATTCTGTTGCTTTGGGATGAAATGTTCTGAATATATCTGTGATGTCCATCTGGTCCAATGTGTCATTTAAGACCTTTATTTCCTTGTTGATCTTTTGCTTAGATGATCTCTCCAGTTCAGTGAGGGGAGTGTTAAAGTTCCCTACTATTATTGTATTATTGTTGATGTGTTTCTTTGATTTTGTTATTAATTGGTTTATATAGTTGGCTGCTCCCATGTTAGGGGCATAGATGTTTAAGATTGTTAGATCTTCTTGTTGGACAGACCCTTTGAGTGTGATATAGTGTGCTTATTATAGTCTTTGGTTTAAAATCTAATTGATCTGATATAAGGATTGCTACCCCAGCTTTCTTCTGATGCCCATTAGCATGGTAAATTGTTTTCCACCCCCTCACTTTAAATCTGGAGGTATCTTCGGGTCTAAAATGAGTTTCTTGTAGGCAACATATAGATGGGTTTGTTTGTTTTTTTATCCATTCTGATACCCTGTGTTTTTTGATTGGGGCATAGCCCATTACCATTCAGGGTAACTATTGAGAGATATGAATTTAGTGACATTGCATTGCCTGTAAGGTGACTGTTACTGTATATTGTCTCTGTTCCTTTCTGATCTACTACGTTTAGGCTCTCTCTTTGCTTAGAGGACCCCTTTCAATATTTCCTGTAGAGCTGGTTTGGTGTTTGCAAATTCTTTCAGTTTTTGTTTGTCCTGGAAGCTTTGTATCTCTCCTTCTATTTTCAATGATAGTCTAGCTGGATAGAGTATTCTTGGCTGCATGTTTTTCTCGTTTAGTGCTCTGAATATATCATGCCAGCTCTTTCTGGCCTGCCAGGTCTCTGTGGATAAGTCTGCTGCCAATCTAATATTTTTACCATTGTATGTTACAGACTTCTTTTCCTGGGCTGCTTTCAGGATTTTCTCTTTGTCACTAAGACTTGTAAATTTTACTATCAGGTGACGGGGTGTGGACCTATTCTTGTTGATTTTGAGGGGGGTTCTCTGCACCTCCTGGCTTTTGATGCTTGTTCCCTTTGCCATATTAGGGAAATTCTCTCCAATAATTCTCTCCAATAGACCTTCTGCTCCCCTCTCTGTTTCTTCTTCTTCTGGAATCCCAATTATTCTAATGTTGTTTCGTCTTATGGTGTCACTTATCTCTCGAATTCTCCCCTCGTGGTCCAGTAGCTGTTTGTCCCTCTTTTGCTCAACTTCTTTATTCTCTGTCATTTGGTCTTCTGTATCACTATTTCTTTCTTCTGCCTCGTTTATCCTAGCAGTGAGAGCCTCCATTTTTGATTGCACCTCATTAATAGCTTTTTTGATTTCAACTTGGTTAGATTTTAGTTCTTTTATTTCTCCAGAAAGGGCTTTTATATCTCCAGAGAGGGTTTCTCTAATATCTTCCATGCCTTTTTCGAGCCCGGCTAGAACCTTGAGAATCGTTGTTCTGAACTGTAGATCTGACATATTACTAATGTCTGTATTGATTAGGTCCTAGCCTTTGGTACTGCCTCTTTTTTTTTTTTTTTTTTTTTGTGGTGAATTTTCCCGCCTTGTCATTTTGTCCAGATAAGAGTATATGAAGGAGCAAGTAAAATACTAAAAGGGTGGCAAAGACCCCAGGAAAATGCACTTTAACCAAATCAGAGGAGACCCCAAATCATGATGGGGAGAAAGGGGATAAAAAGAGGTTCAGAGGGCGCCTGGGTGGCTCAGTGGGTTAAGCCGCTGCCTTCGGCTCAGGTCATGATCTCAGGGTCCTGGGATCGAGTCCCACATCGGGCTCTCTGCTCGGCGGGGAGCCTGCTTCCCTCTCTCTCTCTCTGCCTGCCTCTCTGCCTACTTGTGATCTCCTGTCTCTCGCTGTCAAATAAATAAATAAAAATTAAAAAAAAAATCTTAAAAAAAAAAAAAAAAGAGGTTCAGAAAAAAAAAGAAAAAATTAAAAAAAGAAAACGAAGAAAAAATATAAAAAAGAAAAAATATATAAGATAAACTAGTTAAAAAACATTAAGAAAGAAAAGGATAAAAGTTAAAAAAAATTTAGCAGAAGAAGAAAAAAATTGAAAAAAAAAACTACATTAACCCCAAGACTAAAGAATCATGGGGAGAAAGCCATGAGTTCCGTGCTTTGCTTTCTCCTCCTCTGGAATTCCGCTGCTCTCCTTGGTATTGAACCTGCTCTCCTTGGTAGGTGAACTTGGTCCTGGCTGGATTTCTTTTTGATCTTCTGGGTGAGGGGCCTGTTGTAGTGATTCTCAAGTGTCTTTGCCCGAGGCGGAATTGCACAGCCCTTACCAGGGGCCAGGCTAAGTAATCCGCTCGGATTCACTTTCAGGAACTTTTGTTCCCTGAATGCTTTCCATAGAGTTCTGGAGGATGGGAATGAAAATGGCGGCCTCCCAGTCTCCGGCCCGGAGGAGCCGAGAGCTGGGGGCCCCACTCCTCAGTGCGCCCTCAGAGAATAGTGCCCAATCACTCCCGTCTCCCTGGCCTCCGGCCGTGCTCCGAGCTCACCTAGTCTGCGACGAGTTCAAGGTAACCCCGAGCTGAGAGCTCAGTCCTCAACTCTGTCTCTGTAGCCGGCTTCCCCGTTCTAATACCTGCAAGCTCTGCAACACTCAGATACCCCCAATCCTTCTGTGACCCTGCGGGACCTGGGGCCATGCTGACCCCACTTTGGCTTCACCCCAGTTTAGCCTCTGGAGCGATGTCCCTCAGTGGAACAGACTTTTAAAAGTCCTGATTTTGTGCTCTGTTGCTCCGTGGCTTCCCCGGGAGCCGGCCCCTCCCCCCACGGTCTATCTTCCCGTAGCTTTGGATTCACTTCTCTGCCAGTCCTACCTTTCAGAAAGTGGTTGATTTTCTGTTTCTAGAATTGCTGTGCTTCTTCTCTTCAATCTCCCATTGGATTTGTAGGTGTTTGCAATGTTTAGATAAGCTATCGAGCTGATCTCCTGCTACCTGATGTAGTCTCAGCCTGCTACTTCTCCGCCATCTTGATTCCTCCCCCGGATAATGAGACTTTTTTCCCCAAGTTTTGATCCAGTGCTCTAGTACCACATTTTTAAAAAAGACTATCCTTTGACTGTACAATTGTATTGGCATTTTGCCGTAAATCAATTGCCCATATATGTATATGTATATTTCTATATTATTTCGTTGATTTATTTTTTACCTTTACTCTCCTAACAGTGATTTGGTTATCATAGTTTTATAGGGAGTCTTAAAATTAGTATGAGTCTTCCAACGTTGTTGTTCTTTTCCAAAATTGTGTTGGCAATTCTAGGTCCTGAGCATTTCTAGAGAGATTTCAAAACAGGCTTTCTTTCCTAATTTTTTTTAAAGATTTTATTCATTTGTTTGACAGAGAGCACGCACAAGCAGGTGGAGTGGCAGGCAGAGGAAGAGGAAGAAGCAGGCTCCCTGCAGAGCAGGAGAAGCCCTATGTGGGGCTCCATCCCAGGACTCTGGGACCATGACCTGAGCCAAAGGCAGTGGCTTGACCAACTGAGCCACCCAGGCACCCTAGGCTTTCTTTAAAAATCATCTGTGGGCATTTTGATGGAGGTTGTATTGAGTGTATAGACTGTTTTGAAGGGAATTGGCATCATAACAATTTTGAGTCATTAATAATTGAACATATGCTTCTCTATTTAAGTCTTTCATTTTTTTACTCTAGCGTATGTCATTAATGTAACTTTAACTTTTACTACTAATATTTTGGAGTGTTCAAGGAACTGGTCATGTACACACTTTGTAAAATCTACCCCAACATACTGCGTGATTTTGGGTGCTGCTGCAAATAGTATTAACATATTTATTGAGAGAGAATTCATGTACCATAAGCTTTGCCTATTAAGGTACAATCAGATGGTTTTTAGTAAATTAAGGGTGGTGTAACCATCACAGTCTTAGTTTAGAACATTCTCATCACCCCAAAAAGTAACTCCATACCTACCAGCAGTCACTCCCCATCCCCTACACCTGAAGCACTAGGCAACCGTTAAGGTTTTCTGTCCCTCTGGATTGGCCTGTTCTGAGCAGTTCATATGAATCATAAAACGTGTGGTCTTTTGTGACTGCTGCTTCTTTCACGTAGCACAATGTGTTTAAGGTTCATCTGCATGATAGCATGTAACAATCCTTCTTTTAATTGCCAAATGATATCCCCTGTGTGGACAATCCCACATCTCAGTCATCCACTCAGCAGTTTATGGAATTTGTTTTATTTCTACCTATTATGAATGCTGTTGTGAACATTCATGTACAAATTTTTGTATGAACCTATGTTTTCATTTCTCTCGAGGGTATACCCCGGGGCAGGAATGCCAGGTCACATGGCGACTTGACGTATAGAACTTTTTGAGGAACCGCCAGAGTCTTTTCCAAAGTAGTTGCACCATTTCACAGGTGGGAGGATTCCGATTTTCCCACATCCTTTCAATGCTCCTTATTGTCTGTCATTTTGATTACTCCTTTTATTGGGTATGGACCGGCAGTTCAATGTGGTTTTTTTTTTTAAGATTTTATTTATATACTTAATTGAGAGAAAACACAGGGGAAGGAGCAGAGGGAGAGGGCCAAGCAGACTCCACACTGAGCATGGAGACCGACATGGGGCTTGGTCCCAGGACCCGAAAATCATAACCTGAGCTGAAATTAAGAGTTGGGGGACACTTAACCGACTGAGCCACCCCGGTGCTCCCCATGTGGTTCTGATTTGCTTTATCTAATGACTAATGACGTTGAACCTCTCTTCATGTTTTTATTAGTCATTTGTTTATCTTTTTTGGAGCATTGTCTACTCAGGTGTTTATTCATTTTTTAAAATTGCATTTGAGTTTGGTATTTAATATTAGTCTTCTTTAAATCATATGAGGTTTTTATATACTCTTCATATAAGCCCCTTATCAGATGATTTGCAAATATTTTTCTCCCATTTTCTGAGTTGTCTTCTTTCTCAATGATATCATTTGCAGCACAAAAGTTTTTAATTTTGATGTAGTCTGGTTTATATGTTTTATCTTGTTGCTTGTGCTTCTGGCGTTGAATCTAAGAAACTGTCACCTAATCCAAGGTCATGAAAATTTGCTTCTATGTTTTCTTTTAGAAGTTTTATAGCTTTAGTTCTTAGAGTTAAGTCTCTGACCCATTTTGAGTTCTTTTTTTTTTTTTAAAGATTTTATTTATTTATTTGACAGGGATCACAAGTAGGCAGAGAAGCAGGCAGAGATAGAGGGGGAAGCAGGCTCCCCACTGAGCAGAGAGCCTGATGCGGGGCTCCATTCCAGGACCCTGAAACATGACCTGAGCCAAAGGCAGAGACTTAATCCACTGAGTCACCCAGGTGCCCCTTTTTTTGTGTGCACTATAAAGTGTGCAAATGGTGGGGCACAGTTAAGTGCCCACTCCTGGTTTCAGCTCAGGTCCAGATCTTACATCCTGGTTTCGGCTCAGGTCAAGATCTCACATTCATAGCTTCAAGCCTGCATCTGACTCCAGGCTCCGTGTGGAGTCTGCTTCATATTCCTAGATCCTCCCCTCTGCCCCTCCCTGCTCACTCGCTCCTGTGTGCGCTCTCATGCTCTCCCTCAAATAAATAAGTAAAATCTTTAAAAAAAAAATGTTTTAGGGGCACCTGGGTGGCTCAGTGGGTTAAGCCTCTGCCTTCAGCTCAGGTCATGATCCCAGGGTCCTGGGATCGAGCCCTGCATCGGGCTCTCTGCTCAATGGGGAGCCTGCTTCTCCCTCTCTCTCTGCCTAGTTGTGATTTCTCTCTGTCAAATAAATAAAATATTTAAAAAAATGTTTTAAAAAATAAAACAAAATCTTTAAAAAGAAAAAAAAGAAAGCGGGCCCCCTGGGTGACCCAGTCAGCTAAGAGTCTGCCTTCCACTCAGGTCATGATCCTAGGGTCCTGGGATTCAGCCCTCCACAGGGAGTCTGCTTCTCCCTCTCCCTGCCACTCCCCCTTTCTGTTTCTCTGTCAAATAAATAAAATCTTTTTTTAAAAAAAGTATACAAATGGTATTTTTAAATTTCATTTTATCGTTCAGTAGTAGTGTAGTTATGTAATTGATTTTTATATTGTCTGACCTTGCTAAATTTGCATATTAAGTCCTAGCACCCAGTTGATCTCTTAGACCTTATTATGGATTTATTCATGTTATCTGTGAATAAAGTAGTTTAAGTTTCTTCATTTCCTTTTCTTGCCTGCCTTCACTAACAAGGACCTCAAATATAATGCCAGATGGAAATAGTAACAGCAGGTCTGTCCTTGCCCTTTTCCAGTCTTCTATCATTAAAACAGATGAAGAATTTTTACAGATGTCCAAATGAGGGTGAGAATATTCCCTCCTCATTTCGTGAGACATTTTATCATGAATGGATGTTGAGTTTTGTCCAAGAATTCTTTTCTGAATCTATTGAGGTTATTTTTTCCTTTATCCTTTTATGTGGCACATTACTTTTATTGATTTTTCAAATTTTATTTCTTTTTTTAAAATTAGATTTTATTTATTATTTGACAGAGACACAATGAGAGAGGGAACACAAGCAGAGGGAGTGGGAGAGGGAGAAGCAGGCTTCCCACACAGAGCAGGGATCCCGGGGCTATGGGATCATGGCCCAAGCTGAAGGCAGATGCCCAACAGACTGAGCCACCCAGGCACCCCCAAATTTTATTTTTTTAAAGATTTTTATTTATTTATTTGACAGAGAGATCACAAGTAGGCAGAGAGGAAGGCAGAGAGAGGGGAGAGCAGAGCAGAGAGCTGAGCAGAGAGCCCGATGTGGGACTCGATCCCAGGACCCTAGACCATGACCTGAGCTGAAGCAGAGGATTAACCCACTGAGCCACCCAGGCATCCCCAAATTTTATTTCTCATAATTTTTTTAACTTTTAGGTATGCTCCATGCCTAACATAGGGCTCGAACTCACAACCCAGAGATCAAGAGTGACATGCTCTACCGACTGAGCCAGCGATACATAAAAGGACAATAAATATATCATTGTATTTATTGGGACTTATCCCAAGAATGTACAGTTTTATATATTGCTGAATTCCATCTGCTAATATCTTATTTTTTTTTAAGATTTTTATTTATTTATTTGACAGACAGAGATCACAAGTAGGCAGAGAAGCAGGCAGAAAGAGGAGGAAGCAGGCTCCCTGCCGAGCAGAGAGCCCAATGCGGGGCTTGATCCCAGGACCCTGAAATCATGACCTGAGCCAAAGGCAGAGGCCTTAACCCACTGAGCCACCCAGGCGCCCCTGCTAATATCTTATTAAGGATATTCACATTGGGGCGCCTGGCTGACTCAGTCAGTAGAGTATGCCACACTTGATCTCAGGGTTGTGAGTTTGAGGCCCATGTTGAGTATAGAGATTGTTTAAAATCTTTAAAAAAAGGTATTTGTGTCTATATTTATGAGCAACATTGGACTGCGGTTTTCTTGTCATTCCTTGTTTCTGTCTGGTTTTAGCATTAGGGTAATGCTAACCTCATAAAATGAGAAGGAAGGTATTCTCTTCTGTTCTCTGAAATAGTTCATAGAAATTTGTTTTTTTTTTCTTAAATATTTTGGTAGAACTCATGTGTGAAGCAATCTGGTTAACTACAACTTAAATTTCTTTAATAGATGTAGGACATTGTGGGTTGTTTTTTCTTAAGAGAGCTTTATGTCTTACAAAGAATTTTTCCATTTTGATCAAGTTGTCAAATTCATTGGCATCGAGTTGTCCATAATGTTCTATTCCTTTTCTGGAAAATCTGTAGTAAACTCTCTTCTTTCATTCCTGATAATGGCAATTTGTGTCTTCTTTCCATTTTCCTTGTACAGTCTGGTTACAGGTTGAATATTTTTATCCATCTTTTCAGGAACCCGCTTTTGGTCTCAACTTTTCTCTGTTGTTTACCCACTTTTGAATTTTATTAAACTCTGTTCTTTATTTCCTTTCTTCTGTCTATTTGGGTTTTAATTTGCTCTTCTTCTAGTTTTTTAAAGCAGAATTTTATATTATTGACTTTTTTTTTTTTTTTTTAGACATTTGGTCTTTTTCTGATACAACCATTTCATGGTTTGATTTCCTTCTAAGCACCTCTCTGACTTCATCCCACAAATGTTGATAAGTACGGTCTTCATCTTCATTCCATTTAAATTATTTTATAGTTTTCTTCTTTAGATTCTCTCATTGATTTCTAGTTCTTTCTCATGGTGGTCTGAGGAAATCTCTATATAATTTCTGTCCTGTGTTCTGACCTTCATGACCCATAACGTGGCCTAGTTTAGTGAATAGTTCCTTAATTCTCAAAGAATGTGTGTTCTGTGGTTGTATGTATTGTTTTATTACTGTCAGTTCTAGCAAGCTGATGGGTAATTTTGTTGGAGTCTTCTGTATCCTTACTCATTTTCTGTCTACTTGATCTGCGACTAAGAAAGGACTGTCTGTGTTTTTGCCATTTTTCCTATCAATTATCAGTTTTTACTTCATGTATTTTGAAGTTATTTTATTAGGCACATATACTAGGATTGCTATAGCGCTTTGATTAGTTGATCCCTTTAAAATGAAATGTCGCTCTTTATCGGGTAAATACTCTGAAGTCTACTTGGTCTGATGAGAGCCTCTAGCTCCCTTTTGATTACTGTTTGTGCTAAATTTTTCTTATTTTTTTAATTTTGTCATATTACTTTTAACTTCCATATCTCTCTATAAAGTAGGTTCCCTTTACTTTCTTATTTAGCCAGTCTGTTCATCCGTGCCTTTTTTTTTTTAATTTCTGATCTTATTTATTTGTCACTCTTAGAAAATCTCATTTTTTAAAAATTTATTTTTTTCAGCGTAACAGTATTCATTGTTTTTGCACAACACCCAGTGCTCCATGCAATACGTGCCCTCCCTATTACCCACCACCTGGTTCCCCCAACCTCCCACCCCCGCCCCTTCAAAACCCTCAGGTTGTTTTTCAGAGTCCATAGTCTCTTGTGGTTTCGCCTCCCCTTCCAATTTTTTTTTAATAAACATATAATGTATTTTTATCCCCAGGGGTACAGGTCTGTGAATCGCCAGGTTTACACACTTCACAGCACTCACGATAGCACATACCCTCCCCAATGTCCATAACCCCCTCCCCCTCTCCCAACCCCACCTCCCGAAAATCTCATTTTTGACTGGACTCAGACTCAGAGGTAGAAGCTCTCAGAGAGGACAGCCTCCATCTCCTGGCAATCTGTTCCTGGCGTTTTTCTTTGGCCTCCTTCATTCTCTTGGCCAAAAGTTTAGCATATTCTGCAGCCTCTTCCTTGTTTTTCTTAGTGCCCTGTTTCTTCAGAGCAATACTCCGACGTTTGTGTTGGAGGACACGTGGAGTAACAAGACGCTGTATCTTGGGCGCTTTGGTTCTAGGTTTCTTTTTTTTTTTTTTTTTTAAGATTTTATTTATTTACTTGACAGAAAGTGATCACAAATAGGCAGAGAGGCAGGCAGAGAGAGAGAGGGAAGCAGGCCCCCTGCTGAGCAGAGAGCCCGATGCGGGGCTCGATCCCCAGACCCTGAGATCATGACCTGAGCCGAAGGCAGCGGCTTAACCCACTGAGGCACCCAGGCGCCCCTGGTTCTAGGTTTCTTACCTTCTTTGTTTAAGGGTTTTCTCACAACATACTGGCGGACATCATCTTCTTTAGAGAGATTGAAGAGTTTGTGGATTCTGCTGGCTCTTTTGGGCCCCAGGTGTATCAGTGAGTCCAGGAATATCCTTCTCCCCTTTCTTTACAATGACCAAGTTGAGAACACTGAGATTGGCATCCACAATGCAACCCCGAACAGGTTTGCGCTTTCTCTCTCCCATCCTCCTTGGTCTGTAGCAGGAATGCCCCTTACTCAGCCGCAGGCGGACACGGCCATGGGTCAATACACCCTGCTTCATGGGGAAGCCTTGTTTGTCATTGCCACCACTGATTCGGACCACATAACCCTTCCATTCTTCACCAAGAGCGTCAGCAGCAACTTCTGTGGCCATATGCTTCTCATAAAAGGTACAAAGTTTGCGTTCATCGTCCACTTCAATGAGTTTCTGGCGGCCAGTAGCTGGGAAAGAGATGTTCAGCTTCATCCTGAAGCAGCCTACTGCCTCCAAGGCACCACAAAAAAGAGGCCTCATCCCTGCCTTTTAATTAGAGTATTTGTATTGTTAATATTTAAAATAATTATCAACAAGGCTGGATTTTAACCTATTGTCTTGCTATGGGCTTTCCTATTTGTCCTTCTGTGTTCCTTTCTTCTTTTTTTCTGGCCTTGTTTTGGGTTAGCTAAGTGGGTTTCATGATTACATTTTCATCTCCACTATTGGTTTCTTAGTTATATCTCATCTCTTTATTATCTTTTTTGTGGTTGCTCTAGAATTTATAGATGCATCTTTAAATTACAATAGTCTATATTCAAATAGAATTATGCCACTTCATGAATGATATGAAAATCTTGCTTCAATACACTTCATTTCCCATTTCCCATCCTTTGTGCTATTATTGTAATAACTTTGGTTTCCACATATGCTATAAATCCCACACTACATTGTTAATACTTTACCCACGACCCTGAGATCAAGACCTGAGCTGAGATCAACAGTCAGAGGCTTAACCGACTGAGCCACCCAGGCATCCCTTAAGTGTTTATTATTTTAGTGACCTCTCCACCCAACATGGGGCTTGAACTCACAACCCCAAGATCAAGGGTTGAACACTCTTCTGACTAAACCAGCTAGATGCCCCTAGACAGTCTGTATTTTAAAGAGATTAGAAATTAGAATAAAACATTGTTATGTTTACTATTTCTGGTACTGTTCTACTTTGTGTAGAACTCTAGGTTGACACTTTTGCCTTCAACACTTAATAACATTGCCCCATTGGCCTTCTAGCTTACATAATTTGGAGAAATCTAGCATCCTTGTCTTCAGAAATTCTTTATGCAATGTCTTTTTTTCCCCCTCTGGCTGCATTAAGATTTTATCCTTATCACAGGTTTGGAACAATTTATAAAATGCCTTGAGGTTCTTTGAACTTCTTAAATCTGTGGGTTCATTGTTTTCATCAAATTTGGAAATTTTTGGCCATTATTATGCAAATACTTTTTTTCTGCTCCCCACTTCTCTCTTGGGGAGTCCAATTATAAGTTTATTAATTGTGTTCAAACCTACCTATTTTGTCTCCCCGATATATCAATTACCAAAATAATTTGTATTTAAAACTCCCTCTTATGATTGTGAATTTCCAGTGGGTTCCTCTTATAATTTTATTATTTACTTTATATATTTTATTTTTCAGTTGAAAAGGTTTTTTTGGTAATCGTAGATTTACGTATAGCTGTAAGAAATAATACGGAGATATCCCTATATATTTGCCCAGTTTTCCCCAAGTAACATTTTGTAAAACTGTAATCTAACATTGAAATGAGGATATAGACATTGATACAATCAAGCCATCTTGTTCAATACAGTTTCATCACCTAAGTTCATATATTTAGCACCAAAGTGGGGCAGGGGAGACAACAGGGATCCCTCCTATTACCCTTTTATTTTTTTTTTAAAGATTTTATTTATTTATTTCACAGATCGTAAGTAGGCAGAGAGGCAGGCAGAGAGAGAGAGGAGGAAGCAGGCTCCCTGCTGAGCAAAGAGCCTGATGTGGGGCTCGATCCCAGGACCCTGGGACCATGACCTGAGCCGAAGGCAGAGGCTTAACCCACTGAGCCACCCAGGCGCCCCCCTATTACCCTTTTATAACCACACCCACCTCCCTTCTGCCTCCTGTTCTATCCCTAACCTCTGGCAACCACCAACCTAGTCTCCATTTCTAGAGTTTTTGTTCTAGAAATAGTATCATACACGTGTAACTTTTTTGGAACAGGCTTTTTTTTTTTTCTCAGCATAATCTCCTGGAGTTTCATCTAAATTGTTGTGTGTATTCTTTTTACTGTTGAGTAGTATTCCGTGGTCTCACCGTACCACAGCTCAACCCTTCATCTGTAGAAAAACTGAGCTGATTCTGCTTTGGGGCAGTTATGAATAAAGCTGCTATGAACATTTGTGTAAAAAATTTTATGTAAGTGCAACTTTTCCTTTCTCTGGGATAAATTTCCAGGAGTACAACTTCTGGGTCATATATGGTGGTTTCCTGCTTAATTGACTATATTGCCGAACTGTTTTCTAAAGTGGCTGTACCATTTACATGAGTAATTGCCATTTTCTGCATCAACACCAACATTTAATGTTGTCACTATTTCTGTCTTTAGCCATCTAAAATGTGTGTCTTGGTATCTCACAGTACTTTTGAGTTGCATTTCCCTAATGGCTAATGAGGCCGAACACCTTGTCGTATTTATTTGTCATTTGCCATCTCTGTATTCAGTAAAATGTCTGTTCATGTCTTTTGCCCATTTTTTACTTGGATTGCTTTGTTACTGTTGGGTTCTGCTAGTTCTTTATAGATTCTAGACACTAGTCCTTTGTCAAGACTGTGGTTTGCAAATATTTTCTCCCCAATCTGTGACTTGTCTTTTTATCCCTTCGAATGAACTTTTATGGAACAAAATTAATTTTGATGAGGCCTATCTTACCAGTTTTCCTCTTATGACTTTTGCTATTAGAAAGTCTGAAAACTCTTAGTCTGCTCCAAAATCACAGACTTTTCTATGGTTTTTGTCCAAAAGTCTTAGAGTTTCCTGTTTTATACTTAAGCCCATGATCTGTTTAGAGGTAATTATGGTAGAAGTTGTGGGGTTTAGGTCAAGCTTCATCTCTCTACCTATGGGTGTCTGGTTGCTCCAGCACTATTCACAGAACAAACTCTCCTCTCTCCCTTTAACCAGTTGCGCACCTTCATCAATGATCAGTTGAACGTGTCTGTGTGGGTCTATTTCTAGGTCTTCTGTTTCATTGATCTTTGTATCTCTCCTTCCAATACCATACTGTCTTGATACTGTAGCTGTAGTCTTATGTATGTTTAGACTGTGTTGTTGGTGCATATGATTAACATAATTATCTTCCTGATAAACTAATATTAATTCTTTATCCCTAAAAATGCTTATTAAATTCAAGCTTACATCATCTGCTATTAATTTTCCAGTTTTCTCTTAATATCCATTTTCCTTTACTCTGTAGTAATGGAATTCATGACTTTTAGCTGGCCACCAGCTACTGCAAATAAGGCCTGGCGGTGAAGTTCTGGCCAATGAAATGTAAGCAGAAGTGGTAAAGTGTCCTTAGAGAGAGATCATGTGACTGTTTTTATCCCTTCCTTCTTCCTGCTGGCTGGAATATGGATGTGATGGCTAGAATGAGCAGCCATCCTGGGCCAGAAGGTGGAAGCCATGTACTAAAAATGGTGAAGTAACACAATAGGAAGAACCTAAATCCCTGGTGATTGAAGAGCAGTATGCCCACAGCTGACCGCTTATATCCAGGTTTAGTTCATGTGACAAAGAAACAAGCTTCTATGTTATGTAAGCCAGTGGCATTGAGTTTTCTGCTATTTGTTATCAAACGTAGTCCTAGCAAATACAACTAGCTTCATTTTTGTAAGGATTTTTTTTTAGCAGTTTTAGGTATACAATAAAATCGAAAGGAATATACTTCGTACCCCCACACATACACAGCCTCCGCCATTGCCAGCATCCCTCCCCAGGTGGTACAGCTCACTTCATTTTTGTTTTAAATAGGTGTGCTTGCAGTAACAGATACCCAAGTACAGTGACTCAAACACACTCAAGATTCATTTCTGTCTTGGATAGAAGACATCCAGAGATAGGCAGTACAAGACTGGTAAGATGGCTCCATGTTCACCAAAGACCCAGTCTTCTCTTCTCTTTCTCCTCACCTTGGTTCAAAACTTCCTTCCTCAGGATCATCTTACAGTCCAAAAAGGCTGCTGCAGCTCCAGCTCTTACTTCTGCATTTAGGGTAATAGGTGAGAAGAAACAGGAGGAGTCCAAAGTCTCAGTTCCCTGTCCAATTCTTAAGGAGTCTTCACATAAGCGCCATCCACCAAATTCTGCTTGTCCAGTAATTAGTGACATGATCACAGCCAACTACACAGGAAACTGGGGAATATGGTCTTTGGTGGGTACAGTATTTGACTAGTATCAGGGCACTGATACTATTTGGAAAAAAGGAAGAACAGATATTGCATTAGGCATGAGAAGCCTCTGCCACACCTGCTGTGTATGCTTCCATATCTTTTCTTCAACCTTTCTATGTGCTTATGTTTTAGGCATGTACCTTATAAGCAGTAAGTAACTATGTTTTATGTTAATCTGTCTGGCCAATATATTCTGTTTATGTTTACTGTGATGCTAATATACTTGGGTTTATTTGTAACACATACTTTGTGATTCTGTATTCCTTACTTTTTCATGTTTTGTTTTTCTTTTTTCTCTTTATCCTGTCTTTTATGAGATTAAGGTTTCTTTTCCCCATTTCTATTGGTTTGGAAGCTGTTAAATCTCATTGTAATTTTTATTGGTTCTTAATTTTTTAACAATCATGCATGATTCGTCTAAAATTAATATTTTATTCCCCCCCGAAACAGTCCAGGGAGATTTTCTGATTACCCTCTTCTTAACTTACCTGTTACCATGCAGTGTCTTAGTTGCAGCTTGTTTTAAACCCACTCGATACTAGTCAATACTCGTGTGATTTTGTTTTACAGTGATGCTTACTTGGATTTTTCTTTGTTGACCAACTTGCTTGCTCACCACTGCTGTTCATATCCACTTCTTCCTTCTCCATGTAATTGTCCTCTTTTTAAAAAAAAAAGTCTTTAAATTTGATTTAGTTAACATATCATGTATTATTAGTTTCAGGGGTAGAGTGCAGTGATTTGCCAATTGCATATAACACCCTGTGCTCCTCACATCGCGTGCCCTCCTTAAGGCCCATCACCCAGTTACCACAAAACCCCACCCACGTCCCCTCCAGCAACCCTCAGTTTCCTAGAGTTAAGAGTCTCTTATTGTTTGCCACCCTTTCTGTTTTTATCTTATTTTTCCTTGCCTTCCCCTATGTTCATCTGTTTTGTTTCTCAAGTTCCACATATGAATGAAATCATATATTTGTCTTTCTCTGACTCATTTATTTCATTTAGCATGATACCCTCTAGTTCCATCCATGTCATTGCAAATGGCAAGATTTCATTCTTTTTGATGACCAAGTAATATTCCTGTGTGTGTGTGTGTGTGTGTGTGTGTACCACCTCTTTTTTTTTAAATTTCAATTAATTAACTTATAATGTGTTATTTGTTTCAGGGGTACAGGTCTGTGATTCATCAGTCTTACACAACACCCAGCACTCATTACAAAACATACCCTCCCCAATGTCTATCACCCAGTTATCCCATTCCCCAACCCCTCCCCACTCCAGCAAACCTCAGTGTGTTTCCTAAGATTAAAAGTCTCTTATGGTTTGTCCCCTTTCTATACCACCTCTTCTTTATCCATTCATCTGCCAATGGACATCTGGACTCCTTCCATAGTTTGGCTATTGTGGGCATGGCTGCTATAAACATTGGGGTGCTCATGCCCCTTGGATCACTATGTTTGCATCCTTTGGATAAATACCTAGTGGTGCAATTGCTGGGTCGTAGGGTACCTTCATACTGTTTTTAAGGAACAGGAGGAAACTCCATATCGTTTTCCAGAGTGGCTGCGTGAGTTAACTATCATCTTTTTTGAGACCTCATTGAGTAGGTCTGGAAGTAGTGAACTTACTTGGGCTTTGCCTGGAAATATCTTTTATTTTACTCTCATCCCTTCATCATAATTTGGCTGTGTATAGTTCTACATAGAGAGGAAGTTTCCCTCAAAACTTTGAGGATGAAATTCTCTTCTGTTTTTTGATGTTGCTGTCAAAACCTTCAGTCTGGTTATTGTTCCTTTTTTGGAAATCTGTGTTTCCTCTCTGGTTTATTTAAGATAAACTCTCTGTTTTTGCTGTCCACTGTTTCACTATGTAATGTTCAGGTGCACATTTGTTTTTATTTATCTGTTCAGGACATGGGTTTTCTGGATGTGAGGATCCGTGTCCTTGATGGTTTCTAGAAGCTCTTGGTTTACTCTGTGTATTGACTCCATTGCTTCTAGTCCCTTACTGTGAATAGATGCATATTGGATCTGCTCGTTCTGTCCTCCATACCTCTCAGGTTCTCTTTCATATTTTGTTCATCTCTCTCTGCTGGGTACTGGGCAGTTTCTTCACAGCACGATTCCAGTTTACTTATCCTTATTTCAGCTGGTTTATTCTGCTTTTTAACCCTTTGTTCAGTCTAGAAAGTGCATTTGGTTCTTTCTATTTCTCCTAATACCTCTTCTCATGGTTCTGATTCCTATTTTTGTTTATTTGACTTTCATCGATCTAATTTCACAATTGTTTAGATTGTTATTCTTTTTTTTTTTTTTTTAGATTGTTATTCTTTTGATTCAAGTTCTTGCCTGTGCTGGTCTGTCGTCATTTTGTTTCCTTCTGCTCACTCTAATGGGATTGTGTCTTGTCTGATTTATAATTTTAAAGATTTTATTTATTGGGTTGCCTGGATGTCTCAGCTGGTTAAGCATCTGCCTTCAGCTCAGGTCATGATCCCAGGGTCCTGGGATTGAGTCCCACATCAGGCTCCTTGCTCAGTGGGGAGCCTGCTTCTCTCTGCCTTCTTGTGCTCTTTCTATCCCTCTCTCTGACAAATAAATAATTTTTTTAAAAAAGATGTTATTTATTTATTTGACAGAGCGATAGAGAGTCAGAGAGTACAACCAGAGGGAATGGCAGAGGGAGAGGAAGAATATTTTGTAATTTTAGATGGGGAGATGTCTTCAGGGTCTTTTTTTTTTTTTTTCCTGAAAGTATTCCATGTGAAGAAAATTGACAGTGTCCCAAGGGAATAGTTTTGCATTTGTGTCTGCCATTTGCCCAGGAATGTCACCAGCCTGGGATTTTAGACAAGTTTCTTGACTAGGCAGTACTCACCAAGTGAATTCAAACTTTGTGTGAGTGAGAGGTACAGCCATGGGTTTTTGGGTTCTCACAGGAGACTTCTTTTATCCCTTTTGCATTTCCTTCCATCAGTGGTAGGGGGAGGAGGAGTTCCTGGTAGGTGGGTTTAGAATTCTGGAGTCTCCTCACCTCACCCTGACCCTGGAGCTTTTTATTGAGGTACAACCCTTGGAGGGTCCTGGCCTCCATTCAGCAGGCTCCATGACAGCACTCCTTTCTTGAGCCCAGGCCCTGTCTCCCATCCATGAGTTTGTGTTAAAACCCAAGGTCATGGGGCGCCTGGGTGGCTCAGTCAGTTAGCCATCTGCCTTCGGTTCAGGTCAAGATCTCAGGGTCCTAGGATGGAGCCCCACATCAGGCTCCCTGCTCAGGGGAGACTGCTTCTCCCTCTGCCTCCCCCTCTCTCTGGCAAATAAGTAAATAATTTTAAGGCAAACAAACTCCAGGCCAGAGCTGTTTTCAGGCCCATCCCCCCTCAGCTTCTCTCAGCTCCTGCACATGCTGCCCCTTCATTTCTGGTGCACGGGACCCCTTCCTTCTGTTTTACTACGCAGCCATGCAATGAAAACATTGGAGCACATTTTATCCAGCATTTCTAGGTGTTGATGGCTGCAGAGTTTTAGTTTCACTTATCTCCTTCCTGTCTGAGCCCAGAACTCTAAATTCCTCTCCCGAAGCCTCCTCCGTTCCCTCCTCTGTAAAGTCAGGACATCTCCATTGTGGGACTGTCAGGAGGAGCTCAATGGATAAAGCCCATAAAATGCTTGGCTTAGGGCCTGGCACACGGCAGGCAATCAGTAAACAGGAGTATCATCATCAATACTCCAGAAAATTTGGGAAGTTTGCAGAAGCGTAAGAAAAAAAATATTGTACTGTGCACTGAAAATTGTGGCTCACACTTAAGAGAAGTCTAACTTCTTCGCACGTACATCCACACTGCTGGTACTGTACATACCACTTGGTGTCTGCTTTTCTCATTTGGTCAGTGTCTTATTTGGGTGGGCTGCCCTAACAAAATACCACAGAGTGAGGGGCTTAAACAACAGACATTTATTTTGTCCCAGTTCTGGAGGCTGAAAGTCTGAAAACACGGTGCCAGCATGGTCGGATTTGGGAAAGGACCCTGTTCCTGGCTTGCCGGCAGCTGCCTGCTCTCTCTCCTCCCACAGCAGAGAGACAGCAACAGAGGGAACGCTCTGTCTGCTTTATGAGGACAGAGGACACTCATCCCATCCTGAGGGCTCATGAGGCTCTCATGACCTCATCTAGTCCTAATTACCTCTCAAAAGCCCCACCTGCAGATACCCTCACACTGGTGGTTAGGGCTTCACGTAAGAATTTGGGGATACAACTCAGTCAGTAGCAGTCAGAATTCTCTATGGAACAGCAGCCCCTCAGTTTGGAAGCCTGTCTGGGATCTTTAACAAGAACGGGCTTATCAGATTCCCATTCTCCTCTGACAGAGCCCACCTCAACAGGAAGGGGCTGATGACACCATGAGGCCCAATGTGTCTAGTTGGGGTCTGGGGGATCCGTTCTGATGGTTTCTGCCAGGGACCAGCCTGCAGGCAGCTGCCAGAGCTGAGCCAGCCCATCTTCTCTGCTCCTGCCCTCAAATCCTCCCCTTGCAGGTGGTCCTCATGGGATTGGAGCTTTCTCCTCCAGTCACTTTCCAGCTGCGGGCTGGCTCTGGGCCTGTGTTCCTCAGTGGCCAGGAACGTTACAGTAAGTCAGATCCTGGACCTGGGGAAAGTCTCAGAGTGCTGTGCCTCGCACAGGGCCAAGGAGGGAAGAGGCACTCCAATGCTCGGGATTCTGGAATTACTGGCGAAAATCCCCAAAGGCAGCGTGATTGCCAGTCGTCTGGACTGGAAGTCCTCCTTTACCTGCCGGTGCCTCTGGGCCGCAGTCCCCTTGCCTATAGCATGAGGGTGGGATGTACTTGCTCTCATCTTCAAAGAGCAGTTGGGAGGGATGCACGGGATATTCAGGAACAAGTTTGCATGATGCTGAGTACGACCCGCACTTGGAAGGTTAGCTGTTGTGAAGCATGGAGCTGGGAGAGTAATATGGACCCCAGCCAGCCGTAACTCCCTATGAAGGGAGCTGCTGACTCCCTTCATAGCCTCCTTTGTCCGCTTGTCCCCCCTCCCTCAGGGCACTGTCCTACCACAAGCCCCTGGCAGCCTCCGCTTCCCTCAGGATGAGGTCTGCATTCCTTAGCTGCTCCTGGGGACCCCCACCTCCGCCTACCCTTCCCCTCCTCTGGCTCCTTCCCAGCCAGAGCCATAGCTGGCCGCTTCCCCTGCCATCCCAGCCCTCTGGGCTTCCGGACCCCTCACCCCACCCAAGCCTCCACTTTGTCAGGCCAGAAAGGGTCACGAGGAGGCCGGCTTCCCCAGGGCAGCTCTGAGAACAAGACCCATGGCACAGAATGGGAGCTAGGTGGAGACCCCGAGCTCCGAGGCCCTGCCCCCTTTCCATGCAGACCTACCCTGGGAAGAAGAGGAGGAGGAGGAGGAGGAGGAGGAGGAAGAGGAGGAGGAAGATGACAGCGAGGAGGTCGATGACGACGACGATGATGATGATATAGATGTGTCCCTAGAGGAGGATGCCCCCGTTAAACAAGTCAAGAGGCCGGCATCCCAGAAGCAGACTAGTGTTGCCAAGGTGAGGGAAGGGACCCCCAGAGGCTCCTCAGAAACCCAGCCAGGCCCTTTGCACGGAGTGTGCCTGAGTGTGCTGAAGCCTGGGCAGGGCCGCCAGTTGCTCAGCCTGGGTGCTCAGCCCAGGTGCCCAGCGGGCATCTGCTCTGGCCCTGGGCCCCATACTAACTGGCCCAACACCGCTGTTTGGTTCCCAGAAAAAAAAGGTGGAAAAAGAAGAGGAGGCAGTGAGGTAACTCTTTCCATCTATTAACTTGGCCAAAATCTTGTAATGGGGGTGCATGGGGCCAGAAAGAGCCTGGCCTATGTGCACACGGGTACGAGTCCCCTGCTGGCTGCCACACCTCTTGGAAAAGCATGAAAGTATTCTTACCTTTTGACCTAATTCCACTATGGCAATTCCTTCCCAAGGATCCCATCCAAAATATGGGATTTTGTAAAATGATAGGCACCGAGGTAGGCATTATTTAAGTAGTAGTAAAAATGGAAGCATTCTAAATGTCAACCAATGTACGAGCTGATTAAGCTATGTCTCATTCTCCCAATGGAATGTGACCTATGTCTACGAAGAATATAGCATCCTGGAAAGTGTTTCTAGAATTAAAAAAGACAGGATAGTAAGTTACTTTCATGTTATTTCACATGTTTTTAAAAGAAAACAAAGCAAAAAGCCCAAAAGGAAACACCAAAATGTTAATACTGGTAGGGAAATAAAATAAGTAACAATCTCTATTTGCTATATTTTGTGGCACTTAGTTAAACATTACTTTTATGATGAAAAAGACCTATTTGTGATAAAAAATGAAAGCAGATGGAAACCGGAGAAGAACAAGACATCTTATTTAGAATAAGAGCGAGTCAGAGTGGTCCCCAGCAGGTGACAGGTGGAGAGGTGAATTCTGCAGCCCCCGACTCTGCCAGTGGGCATGAAGAGGGTCTGTGCGACTGGTGTCCGGCTGAGCACTCTCTCCTTCCCACCCACTCCCCCTCCCTGCTCCGCCCCACCCAATTCCAGATCCAGTCTTAAAGACAAGAGTCCTGTGAAAAAGGTGAGTATGAGAAGAAAGGGGGGTGGGGAGACACGGGCAGATGGAGGGAGTGGGACATGGACACCCTCCCTTCTCTCTGTAGGCCAAACCCACATTCAAACCTAAAAAGCCTGGATCCAAGAAATGAGGGGCCAGGAGGGTCCTGGCTGCAGTGACGAAGGGAGAGCCAGCTAGAGCACCGTGCAGGGTTGCCTGCCTTCCTCGGCATGTTCTGCAGGTTCCCCCGCCACCACCAGCCTCTCTCCATCTGAGTCTGAATGGGATGGAGCTATTGGGGGTGACACAAGAGACCCTCAGTCCAACGCAAGTTTCAGCAGGACCTGGAGGGAAAACTCCAACCTCAGGGCCACAATAAAGTTTGCTTTGCCAGGACCTTGTTTCTGCCATCTGTCCGCAGGGGCCCTCCTTCTTGCTGGCTGCAGTGAGCCTGTGTGCCCGGCAGAGGGCGGCCATGCGCCAGCTGGGTTCTGCGCTGCTCTTCTCTCCCTCAAACTCCCACCTCCCCCCAGTTTTGCTGTGGGGAAAACCAAGTGTCTCAACCCCTTACCCAGCTTCAGCTTTCTGGCTCCGGCCTGAGGGACGGAGATCCAGCTGGTGTAGGGCTTCCTGTGTCCACACACCCTTGTGGCTGGCCGGTTTTCCAGGTACCAAACCAAAGGGAGAGAGCCGCCCACCCTGCCAGAAAGGGCCTTGCCCACCCCCCCCTCCACCGTCAGACTAGCCTGGGGTTCTCTCCTGGCCCTGATCACGTCTGTCGGTTGTCAAATACACAGGACATCTGGTGGAACCCAGGAGGGGGGATGCTAGCTGTGCACTCCCAGGCTTGCCTCCTGTTCAGGGTGGGCTCCTGCTCATTTGTGTGAAGCTCTGTGTCAGGCAAGAGCCCAGAGGCCTGCACCTCCGAGGAGACCCTTCCAGGCGGGACACGTGAGTGAGGCAGGTTGTAGAGGGTCTCTCACAGGGGGTGGACGGGTGAACACTCTTAACTCCCGTGTGAGGAGGCTTCTCCCAGGACAGCTCCCAGAACCACAGAACAGGGCTCCCCAAAGTGTTCGGACTAGCAAGGGGGTGAATGACCCAAAGCCTGGGTCACCCATCATGACACACAGATGGCCCCCTACTTGGGCTTAATGCTCGCAGGCCCTCCCCCACACCCCTACCAACAAAACCTAAAGTAGGCCAGTGGGGAGATGGTCTTGCCTCTCTCCAGGATCCAGAGGCAGGGTCCCCGAAGGTGAGAGGCTGGCACAGGAAGGTCAGCAACCAGGCTTGTGTGTCTGTGTTCAGCCTCAGTTTCTCTCAAAGCCAGAAGAGATGGAGGAGGGTAGGGCTAGCCTTCTTGCTTTTTGCTGTCTACATCCCCTGGGACAGATGTGGGCATCACCCCACCCTCTAACAAATGAGAATGAGCCACTGACCTCGGGTTACCTAGACAGTGCTAAGGGACATCAGTTTACATCTGGCCCCAGGATGGTGGGCTGCAGGCATTTTCCATGGCTTCATGCCACAGTGACACAGGACAGAGGAGACAAATTCTTCACATTTAAGTCCCCTCCAGTCTCATGGAAACAAAAGCCAACAACAAAATGTCAGTTACTGTCCAGTGCTTTGGAGGAAGTGAAACAGGCCACTTCCCAGGCTGGAGAAGTACTATTAGGCGATGAGAGGAAGTCCCTCAAAGGACAAGAGCGACAAGAAGGGGGTGGCAGGCACCAGGAGTCGCTGGCAGAAGGACACTCCGAGAAGCAGGGGCCAAGAATGCAAAGGGCCTGCGGCAGAGCAAGCTTGGAGATCTGAACAAAGAGAAGGCTGCCCGATTGCAGGAAGTAGGCACTGGGCACCGTTAAGCCCTGTTTCTCAGACCTGGAAGATGAGGCCCAGAGAGGTGACACAACGGGCCCCCAAGGCCCCAGAGCGGGGGGGGGGGGGCAGGGTTCCCGCCAGGTCGTCTGGCCCCAGAGCTCTCTAACCACTTTGGCAGAGAGGGAGAAAGCACACAGCAGCCTGAGTGCTAGGAAGTCTCCTGAACGGAAAGCAGTCATTAGAATGAGGTCTGGTAGTTGGGATGGGCAGCCCCGGCCACTTCTAGCCCAGCTGGGGTTCTCACAGGTACTTCCTCCCTCCACCTCACCCCTGGCAAACGCCCCAGCAGCCTGGCTCCACCCTGAGTCTGCACAGAAGGGCAGGCGACAGCTACACGGACAGCTACGCCCGCAGATTTGATCTCCCGGTGCTGGCCGGCAGCAGGGATAGAGCGGCAAAGATGGAGGGCTCCCCGTCTTGGAAGGGTCCATTTGTCTTTTGCCCTGCCCCAGCTCCAGCCCTTCTGTTTTTCAACAGGAGAAGGGTGAGCTGGGGTCGAAGCAGGTGGTGACAAGTGGCAGGTCTGCAGGTGGGCTCTGCGGGCTGTGTCTGCACCAGCTGGGCTGTTAGAAGGAGCAGGCGTGAGACGCCTCCGTTGGGGGGTGTTGAACTTGGCACTAGGGGGTGGGGATTAACCAATGCAGCCCGGGCTACTTCTCACTTCCCTTATCACCTCCTGCCACCTCCCCCCATAAATGTTAATGAACCCTACCTTCTGCCTCCCAGCTCCCTCTAGTCAAGGGAGAGACTGGGTCAAAATGTAGGTAAACTGAGTCTGGGCCACATAAGAGGATCTAGGCCCCTTGCTCCCATTCTTTTGGTCCTTGATAATTTTCAGGGAGTGTCCACCTCAGCTGATGCCCATGGTGGCAGTTTTGACAACATTGGTAATGGCCATTTCGTTTTTACAAATTAGGAAGTGGGACCAGAGAAAGGAAGGGATCGCCATAGGACACACAGCCCATAGCGGACAGGGCACAGGGATGGGGATAAAGTCCATGGACACTCTCCATGCTGCCTCCCCTCTTGGAAGCCAGCACTGGCCTTCCCATAGGGGTAAAGGAGCAAGCTGAGTCAGGAGGCCGGGCCTGTAGGGGCACAATGGGAAGGGACAGGGAGCAGGCATCACACCATAAAATAGGCTACCCACCCATGCCCTAGAGTCCCCCGGCACAGGCCCCTGGCTGAGCCCCAAGGCCAAGCTTGACTGCTGGCATCTGTTACCATGGAGACCCAGGCCTGGCTGGGGGGCTAGCCGGTGACAACGAGCCCCTCCCCCACCGATAAGAACCAGGCACTCGGGCTTAGAAAACTGGGGCCCAGACAGCGCTAGGTGGCACTCCCCACACCCGACTCCTTAATTCATTGGGTCCACCCCAAGTTTGAACTACATCCTCCATGGGTCCATTCCCACCTGTCATCCCAGGAGTGAGGGCGGGAGGAGGTAGCTCTGAGCACCCTACCGGGAGCTAGGAGCAGGCAGACACGTGGGTGAGGTCTCAGGCTACCCAGAGAAGGGAGCCAGAGCTGGCACCAGCCACAGCAGACAGGTGGACTCGGGCATTTCCTCGAAGGGGCAGTTTAAATCGGGCAGAAAGTGAGCCAATATAGAAAATGGAAATCATCAGGGGCACCAGCCTGGATGAAAGCAGAGGAGCAGGACAGGGTGGGGCATGCTTAGAAAATGCTGAGCACTGGACTGGGAGTCTGGGTACCCGGTACCTTGTCCGAGTCACGTGCTACTCACTAACTGAGACCATCCCTGGGCCTCATCAGTGAGCAGGAGCCTGGACCAGATGAAGAATCTCGAAGAACCCTTCCAGTTTGACAGTACGATTCAAGTATGGTCGCAACCCTGGACCCCCCCAGTTACAAGGCTCCCCCCACCCCGCACTCCCCAGGCCAGTTCAGGCTGAACAGGGCCCTGAGCCCCGCTGTGGGGAGCCGGGGCGGAGCTGGGAGCCAGGTGCTGGAGCTGGACAGTTGGAGGTGGCCAGGAGGTGGCCTTAGGGCTTGTCTGGGGGCGGGGGAGGGGTGGCAGACAACTTTGTGGATTGATCTAGCTCAGGAAGGTGAGAAGGAGGTTTGGAGGTGAGAGTTTCGCCCTCCTGCTCATCTCTTTAGGTAAATACATCCACGTCCAGCATTTCCCTTCTCTTTCCGTCCTGGGGGCGCTTAGACCTCGGAGCCCAGAGCTGAGATGTGAGCTCTGCTTCCCTACATGGGGGCTTCCCTCCGAGATCCCCCCCAATTACAAGCCTGCTTCCACAGTCACCATCACCTGCCTTCTGAACGAAAGGGACAGTTACAGTCCCCGTCACCAGCCTCTGGGGCCTTGGATATCTTGGCCCAGAGGGAGTGGACACAGCAGAAAGGCTCCAGACCAGACCCACATGGAACAGAAAGAGCATGGACTTCAGGAGCCCAGTCCCACCATTCACTGGCTGGGTCATTCTGAGCTAACTACCCAGCAGTGCATCTCAGTTTCCCTGTCTGTAGAATGGGGTAATACTGGCATGGCACACAGCAGGGTGGGACCAGAGGTCACGTAAAGAGGCTGGTTGGCTCTTCATCCCAGGCAGGGGCTGGTGGGCGCAGGGAGGAGGCCCTAGGGATAGCCACTGCCTCAGAGAGGATGGTGGGTGAGGCCCAGAACGTGTTGTGCCTTTTGACATCTGCTCAGGGCAGTTATCTCATTTGGCCCTCTGACATTACTGTCCCCACTTCTAGAAAAGTGCCAGGGGCCCAAAGAAAAAGAGCTTGTGCCAATGCAGCAGCCCCTCTCAGAGCCTGTCTGTCCTGAGTCAGCAGGCCAGCTCTCAAGCCCACACCGGGTCCTCCCACAGCCCCAGCTGCACCTTCTCCCCCATCCCTGGTCCCCAACCTGTTGCACCCGCTATTTGCTGCCAGTCAGGGCGGCCCTGACACCTCCAACCGGGTGGCCAGACCACAGAGAGGGGGAGCCAGGGGTGACAGAGGCAGTGGAAGCCAGCGCTCCTAGCCAAGCCCACCGCCTGCCCCCTGGAGGGAGGCTCCTCCTTTTAAGGCTGCTTCTGGGAATTTCCACCCCCAGAGCCAGACTCAGCAACCCCTGGCCCAGGAATGATACCTGCGCTCACCCTTGGGGAGGTGGGGCGCCAGACCTGAGGGCAGGAGAAGCTGGCCCCTGGGGAACGGAGACGGGGCCCTCCCATTCAGGTCTGAGGGTTAGGGAAAACGTGGGAGACCACGGGGTCCAGCCTCCCTAGCCAGCAGCTCCATCCCCTGTGCGCAGGCAGCCCCGCAAGAGGCTGGCAGCCCCCGCCAGCGGCTGCTTTGCCCGCTCACTGGCCAGGAAGGTGGACACCTCACACCTCAGTCTCCCAATTACGCCCTCCTCCCCCACTCCTCCTCCCCTCCCTCTCTCTCTTCCTCCTCCCCTCTCTCTCCTCCTCTCCCCCCTGAAAACCTGTGGCTTGAAGAGACCTTGGCTTCTCTGGGACTCTACCCCTCTCTACCCCTGGGGACTGCCCATATCTGCTCCTGAGTTTGGGGGCAGGGGGCCACCACCCCAAGGACTCTCTCCGGCGATGGGAGCCACCCGCCTGCTGCCCCACGTCACTCTGTAAGTGTGCTGCCTCTCTGGATGGAAGTTTCGTTGCCCTTTCCAGCCTGGGGCAGACCTCATTTTACCGGGTCTCCCACCCGGAGGGGTGGGGGGGGTGAGGGGAGGGTGCCTGGGTGCTCGCCCTGGGTTGACTGCTGGCGCCCCCACCAGGGTCTGCCTTGTCTTCCCACACAGGTGCCTCCAGATACTGATTCTCTGCTGTCAAACTCAGGTAGGCGGGCGCCCCCCCAGTAGCTGTTCCCTGTCTCCCCACCCCACCCAGCTTGGGGGGGGTAGTCTCCTCTTGGTGGACAGAGGCAGGTTCCGGCCTCTCCCTGGATCCGGATGGTTTCTGAGGTGGGGGTGGGTGGTGGTGTCAGCCTTTGGAGGCGGGTAGAAGGGGCTAAGGCACATCTGGGGATGCACTGAGGTCTTTATCTGTCCTCCCTCCACGACCCTCCCTATCCCTATTTGTCCTGGAGTCTCTGTTTCTCCCTCCGTACTGCCACATGGGTTCACCTCCCCCACCTCACCACCAAGGCTAACCGCATGCGGCAGCCCAGGCTTGAGGGATGGACTCTGGAGAGATGGGTAGAGGGCAGAGGTGCCGGCTCAGGTGACGCTTGTACTGGGAGCTACCTGAAAACACAGGTTTCCACGCAAAACCGCTTGTGCATTCCGCTTCCTACCCCACTCCCCCCATCACCGATGTCCCAGGGGTGCACTGCCCTGGGGGACCGCGTGGGCAGTCCCAATGCCCAGCCAGGGAGGGGTGACTCCTCACCTACAGGGCAACTAGGTCAAGCCCAAAGAGGTTTGTTTGGGACAAGACTCAGGGTTTGCATCTCCACACTCCCCCCACCCCATGCCAGCGCCCCCATGCACACCCCCCACCCCAAGCCTCAGCCCCCTGGGCGAGGCTCGGTCCCTTTTTGTGATCCTCCATAAAAGTGCAGCTATTAAAATGCACTGGTCCAGAACCGCTCTGGGGAGAGATCGCTTGGCTTTCCCAGGCCAGAGGCCCGCTTCTCTTCATATCCAGTGGGGACTTTTTTTGAAGGTAAATGCCTTTTCTCTGGGAGAGGGAAAGGGGCTGCCTTTGAAGCAGTGGGGGGGTGGGAGAGAGAGAGAGACAACTCCCCCCCCCTTTCCTTCCCCCTTTTGCTCTAGCCCCCGTTCCAGGCCTTTTGCTTCACACATCCAGGGAGAGCAAGAAGAAAGCCCCCAGCCTGGCTGGGAGGGGGCTGGGGGTGGACCCAACCTGTTCTGGAAGGGGAATTAGCACAATGGTGAGGCTGGCCGGGGCGTTTATGGCCTGGCTGAGGCCCCATTCAGGACTCAGGGAAGGTGGCAAAGCTGTCCTTTCCCCCTTGAAGTGCCCCCTCACCCCCCTGGAGGGGGGGCCGGCAGGCCGGACCATAGCCATGCTTGAGGGGCTGTCTGACAAGCAGCTGTCTGCAGCAGTGGAAGGGGAGGTCCCCCCGCAGCGGGAACATGAAAGGGACAGGCCAGGTCCCGCGGGGAGAGCGACTTGTGGGCTGTGGGCTGTGTGGCTGTGGGGGGGGGGGGCGTGGGGCTGCTTTTGTGCAGGGCCTGAAGGGGGACAAGGAGAGGAGGGGGCTTCAGGGGGGCCCTCTCTGCTCCTGACCTGGAACAGACAGCCAGAAGGAGGCTGCCCGCCAAGAGGGGCGGAGGGCCTGAACCTGGGCCAGGAGGCTGGGGGCTGGGGCCGGGCTGGACCCCACTGAGGGTCCCAGGCCAGCTAGACCCCACCCCCTGGCAGGGAGACTAGCCCCCACCCCAAATGCTGGCCTCGGGTTTTTCCAGGATGGGGTGCGGGGCGCACTTTGCTGCTCTGAGTCTCCAGACCCTGCTCTCATAGCAGGGTGGGGGTCCTGGCAGCACTTCTGGCCAGTGGCCGAGCTGCAGTGGGAAATGAGCAGTGACACACACGAAGGGTTAACCCTGAGCAGGTTACAGGGTCAGCCTGGAGCCACCACGCACTCACCACCCCCTTCCAAAGCTGATCCTTCCTGATCCTGCTCCTCCCTCTGCAACAGACGTGGCCTCCAACAGATGCTGACCTGGGTCCAGGTCTGTCTCAGCAGTTGTGATTGGGCCTGGTATAAAGGTGGCCTTAGGGACCTGGGCCAGGGAGAGTGGGGCCAGCAGGATCGGGTGGAGAGAGAAACATTTGAGTCTAGGGTTGAAGCTGTCACCGGCAGCTGAGAAATGGCATCTGGTTTGCACCTCACTGGAGAGAGAGCAGGAAGTGGTGTGGTTTTCTCCCACTCAGTGTTGCAGATAGGTAGGGAGAGACTGGGCCTGGAGACGGTGCTTGCCCTGGCTTTGCACCACGTCTGGGTGGAACCTGGAAGCTGGTGGCAACAGCGCCCCTACTGGCCACCAGCCTCGGTTACGTCACAGGCAGCCTGGCACCTCCCCGGAGCACCCCTGGACCATGCCGCTGGCTCCTCCTGCTGCTGCAGCCTCCGCGTCCCTCACCCGCAGAGGGACAGAACACGAACTGCGTACGGGCTCCTCTGAGGGTCCTGAGCACCCAGGGGGAGGGGCAGGGGAGTCATGCAGAAGCTCAGGTTCCCACCGTTAGTGCTGAACTTGGGTTCCATAACTTTGAAGGTTCCTTCTAGCAACCAGAGTCACAATTCCAGGTCTGCACTAGATCACAGGTGTCCCCCAAGCCTGGGCAGATGGAGAGCCAAGAGATCATGACTGGCTCACCCACTGGCCTGGGAAGGTCATACGTCCCCTTCCCCAACACCTCTGCTTCCTAGGACCAGTGGCCTCTCCCATCACTCTCACCTCCACACCCCTCTCCCCCGGATGGACCAGTGGTGGTGTCACCCAAAGCAAATTGACACTATTTTTCCCTTGGTAACCGCAAAGGGGGAGAATCACCCGTCTCCTAATTTTAACCAGTACGTGAGGGACCAGGGTGCCATGACTGACCAGCTGAGCCGGCGGCAGATCCGCGAGTACCAGCTCTACAGCCGGACCAGTGGCAAGCACGTGCAGGTCACCGGACGTCGCATCTCTGCCACCGCGGAGGACGGCAACAAGTTCGGTGAGACCCAGTCCTCGCTGGAGGCCACTCACACCGCTGGCGGCCTAACAGATCCTGTGCCCAGGCAGGGGCCCGAAGTGGGAGAGCCTCCCGGTGCCACCCCACAACCAAAGTTGGGAGGCCAGGCTGGCTGGGGGGCCCCCTGCCACACCCCTGAGCCGACAACTCCCGCCAACAGAGGTCCTTCTCCCCCTCCCCCATCACAGCCAAACTCATAGTGGAGACAGACACATTTGGAAGCCGTGTGCGCATCAAGGGGGCTGAGAGCGAGAAGTACATCTGTATGAACAAGAGGGGCAAGCTCATTGGGAAGGTGAGACCTGGAAGGAGGGCGAGGGGAGGAATGAATCAATCTTCCTGCCTGCCCCACAGCACCGCACTCCCCTCCCCTGGGCCCAAGCCAAGATGACTTCTACTCACACTCCAACACTCAGCCTCTCTTGTTTCTCCATTTAAATGAGACACTTACTGATCTCTAAGTGTCTTGGGCTCTGATTTATAGGCTATGTCCAATCAATGAGTCAGGATTTAGCACCTTTGTGAGATTGCAGCCCCCGTGTTGAGGGTCAAGAGCTGATCAGCTGAGAGTGGGCATTCATACATGGCCACAAGCTCCCCCAAGGTCAGTGGGGTCCACAGGATCCCTCTAGGCAGATGGCACACTAACGCCTACTAGTGTAAGCACCAGCGGGTGTGAGCTTTCCGGCAGGTCCAGCGCTGTTGCTGTTGCGTAGGGAGAATTCCATCTCCTTTAGCATTTGTCAATCCTGGCTTCTGGTTCTCACTGTTCTCACCAAATATTTGCTGATTTCGGTCAAGCCTCAGGCTTCTCGTCTATAAAAATGGGCATAGTGTCAAGGTTTTGGATAGGGCCAAATGGATGGCTGCGTGGCTCCTGACATAGTCTTTATTCTGTAGACAGTTGCGCATTCTCCTCAGACTGTTGCCTCCTTGGCCTCCACCCAACAGTTACCACGCTATACCACTGGCTAAGCACCATGCTCAAGGCATACAACTTCCAAATGACAAACCTGTATTTAGGTTCAGATCTGACTCCCAGCAAACCTTGTTCCCTTCTCCCACTTTTATCTCTCCAACAAGGGCATCTACCTCCCCCCGCAGAAATCCCTGGGCACACAGCCCCCTGTCGCTCCCTCCTTTGTCCCACAAAATTGGTCCAAAAGTCAGACAAACCAGACAGGTTGGGTGGACGAACACCCCTCCTCTCCCTCCCTCCCTCCACAGCCCAGCGGGAAGAGCAAAGACTGCGTGTTCACGGAGATCGTCCTGGAGAACAACTACACAGCCTTCCAGAATGCCCGGCACGAGGGATGGTTCATGGCCTTCACGAGGCAGGGTCGGCCCCGCCAGGCTTCTCGCAGCCGCCAGAACCAACGAGAGGCTCACTTCATCAAGCGCCTCTACCAGGGCCAGCTGCCCTTCCCCAACCACGCCGAGAGGCAGAAGCAGTTCGAGTTCGTGGGCTCAGCCCCCACGCGCCGGACCAAGCGCACTCGGAGGCCGCAGCCCCTGACGTAGTCGGGGACACTGGGGGCAGCTGCCCCTCACCAGCCTTCCCATCCCCTTCCCTTCCTAATCCCAAGACTGGGCTGGGGTGGAGGGAGGGGAACCAGAGTCCCCAAGGAGGACCGGGAAGACCAACCAGCGTCAGAGCCTCGAGCCGGAAAGGGGCGGGACTGCCACAAACCAGGGCTGGGGCCTCGGGGCAGTCGCCCCAGACCCTGCACTGAAAAAGGCCCCGGGGTGGGGGTGGGGCAGACCCCCAGGCGAGGAACTGTAGTGTTCCCTCGGACGCAGGCTCCCTGAAACAGGTGGAAAGGGCAGCAGATTCAAGGCCCTGCAAACACGGTCCGGAGGTGGTTCTCTTTAAACTCTGCCTGCGGAGTCTTCCTCGGTCTGCTCCCGGTCTCCACATTCCTCCTGGCCAGACTGTAGGAAGGGACTTCTGTGTTTGTTTCAGGAAAAAGAAAAGGGGGGAGAGAGAGAGAGAGAGAGAGAGAGAGAGATGGCCATTCTTCACATTCCACTACCCAGGCCTGCACCCCCATCCCCAATTTCGAGTCCCAGAATAAAACCATTTTCCTGCAAACGGGTTATCTGAAGGCGGGGTGGAGGGATCCAAGTCCCAAACCGCGGGGGTAACAACCTCGCCTCTGGGAGCGGCGCGGACCGGAGCCCGGACGAGCCGCGCAGCAGCCCCGTGGCCCGGATCCGGGCGCGACCCGGCAGGTGGAGGGGCAGGTGGAGGGGCAGGTGGAGGGGCGGCGCGCGGGGCGCGGAGGGCAGCGCCGCCCGCAGAGGAAGCGGGGCGTGGGTGGCCCCGGGAAGGCCCCGCACCTCCGCCCGGCGCGAGGCTGGCGGCCCCGGGGCGGGCCCAGGGCCCGGGACTCGCGGGCGCGCCCCTCCCTCCGCGCGGGCTCCGGTTTCCTGGCTGGCACGGCGCGTCTCGTGCTACCTGTTGGGGCGAAGCAAACCCAAGCCCTTGGGCGGGTGAGACCCCGGGGCCGGGGCCGGGGCAAGAGGCCCGAGCGCCCGCCGGGGCGGCCGGAGGACGCCGCAGCCTCCTCGCCGGTAGCCGGATTGCTGCTTTCCGGTGAGGAGGGGGAGGGGAGGCGGGGGGATGGGGAGGAGGGCTCGGCCGAGCGGAAGGGGGAGTGAGGGCGAGAATGCGTCCTCTTGTTCCTCGGGTCCCCGCGGGGGGCGGGGGCGGGGGCCACACCTGAGGGGAAGTCGCAATTAGAGGCGGCGGGCTGGGCCGCGCGGCCCTGGGGGGAGGGGGGCCCGCGGCGGGCGGGTTAGGGGCCCGGCGCCCCCTCCCCCGCCCGGGCTTTTCGGGTGGGCTTTCCCAGACGCCTCCAGGTGTGCTTTTGGGGAGTGGAACTAAGAGGCCATAAAGGCTGCCTCTTTCCTCCTCTGCGCTGGCTTTAATCTTGTAGAGGGGAAAGCCCTTCGCTAGCAAGGCTCCCCGCCCCAGCCCGCTCTTCTGTCGTCGGACCCCCCGCCTCAGTTTCCCCTTCTTCTTCTTTCTGCAAAGCTATTGGAGGAAAGTGTTGTGGAGAGAGAGGGGAAGAGGATGAATAGACCTCCCTTCTCCCCGACTTTTCCCAAGAATGGCCTAAAAATAAGGACCGATTGGGAAGTTGGGGAGGAGCCTGGTTCGGTCAAAATGGGAGGTGGGTGAAACAGCAGTCCGAGTCGGCGGGGATTGGGGGTCCCTCGCCTCTCCTCTGGTGAGGACTGCAGCGGTCTGACAGAAGGCAGCCGCCAAGAGGGAGGTCCCCCAGGCCCCGAGACAGACATTCTCCTCCAGCTTGTCATAAGTGCTTTGCACCAGGTTGCTCTCCCCCCACACACATCACAAAGAGCCTTAATCCTGGTGAAGACTGAGGGAGATGTGTTGGGGGTGGTTTTCTGGGGGTTGGGGGGTAGGGAGGGTGGTCCCGAGCCACAGCTGATAACGGGTGAGTTCAATGGGATTTTAAACACAGGGGCAACACCCAGCAATTACCTGAGGACAAAGGGTTGGGGCCCCCAGGTGTGGAGGTCTGGACTTGGGGGGCAGGGGTAGGAGGCTGGGAAGGAGGTGTGTTGGCAAGGGGGCTCTTACAATCCTGCTGATTTCCGCAGGAATTTAAGACATTCTTTAAAACTCTAGACTGCCTCCCCCCAGCCGGCTTCTCAGACCCACCCCACCCTCCCTGGCTGGGTTAGAGACAGCTTCAAAGGTGGACCGGGGCCCTTTGTCTTGCCTCTGCTTTCTTCTCTGGCTTTCTCCGGCCCCTCCCTCCCTCTCTCTGACCTCCCCAGCACAGACAGGCCTCTGGGGGCCGGCTCCAGAAAGCCCTCACTGTTTCCTTTCTTGCTTTCTGAGGTGAAACCTGGTGAGGAGAGACTGAGAGTGAGCAGGGTGAGGGAGGAAGGCGGCCTCTGAGGCCTGTGCCATCTCAGAGTGACTCGCCTCGCCCCGCCCTGAGCCCCGAGCCCGGAGCCTGGCAAGTCTGACGCCTGCTGGTGGCCTTGGGTCTCAGGCTTGGCTCTCTGAACCCTCTCACCACACCTCTTCGTGCCTCTGCCAAGTCCAGAGGCCTCCTCATACTCTGGGGAAGTCTGTCCTGCTCATTCTCCCGAACTGGGGCTGATTTCAAAGATGCTGAAAGAAAGAGGCCAAAGGAATGGATCTCAGATCATGGGGTCTCGAGGGATTTAACATAGGTAGGGGAGGGGGGAGGCTTCCTTAAGGACCTCGGACCACCTCACAGCTGCCTGCAGCAAGCCCGGCTGCTTCTGTGTGCCAGAATTTTCTAAGCAAGTGTGCAGATGGGGGTGGACACCGTGGGGGAAGACTTAGGGCGAGATGAGTGCATCCATCTCTGGGAGGATGTGACGAAGTGGAGGGAGGCAGCAGCGGGTGCCTCAGATCCTGTGCTGATCAGGATTACCAAGACCTCCAGCTCAGAACCGCCCGCACACAGATCTCCCCTCCTCTGTCCTGTCCTCCCAACAGCCAGATGAGGCGGTGGGGGGACACCACTCATTTTCTAGTCCCTGACAGCTGGCTTCTACTAAAGTCACTATACTGAGCCCCATCCCTCATCTTCAGTGGCCAGTGAGCTCCCTGGCCTCAAACCTCGGTGTCCTCCGCCTCACAGCCCTGGATCCCACGAAGGACTGTACCTTTTTGAAGCTCTTCCCTACCTCTTCATTCTCTGTCACTGGGACCCTTCGCTTCCCTGGCTCCTCTTCCCAGAAACATTGCCTAAGATGTCTGCCTTTCTCTTCTCGCCTTGTTCTTCCTGCTGAGTCTCTCCTAGCAATGCAGCACGTCAGCCATCACCCCCTTGCACACCACTGCTTTCTCTCCCACACTCGGAAACTCTGCACCATTGCCAGACCTCGCTAGGGTCTGTCTCAGCTACTACAGTAGCTTTCCGAGTCCTGTCTCTGCCTCCCGACACCCCCACCCCTCCAGGACATCACACGTTTCGCTCACCCTACCTCACCCTAAACTGCAGCTCTGCCCACATTATGCGATCACCAGTGGACTCCTTAGCTCCTGTACAACCCCACTCAGCCCTGTCCCTACGAGTTCCCTCCAGGGGCTGTGGCAAAACAGCAGCCCTTGCCATTAAGCCAGCACCCCGTGCCCATATTTGAACGTGAGGTTCCTACAGTCCAGCACGCCTTTCTCCAGAATGCTTGCACGCCAAGACCACTGCTGTCTGTTGTGCTCCGTACACCTGCCTCCTCGCTTGGGCTAGCAGTCACCTGTGGTGCCACGGGGCTCTCTGGCCACCCACTTGCCCTGGCCTTAAGGCACATACCACAGCTTGTCCAGAACTGTCCTTATTCCTGCTTGTGGAATGGTTGTGCTAGAAAGCAAGTGCCTCAGATGTAGAAGTAGTCGGTGTTTGCCTCCCCCATTGTCCCCAGCACAGGGCGTTACACAACAAGTATTTATCGAGGGAATTAAACCAACTGAAGGTGGAGAAAGAAGCCCTTGGCCCAGTACCTTGCAGTCCCTCGAGATGGAGGCAGAATGAGAACCAGAATCCTGCCTCCACCCTCCATCCTTAGCGGGACTTGGGCAGGGACGGGTCCTAAGCTGTTAATCCAAATACTTATTTACTCCCTACAATGTACAAACACTGCGCTAGCCCTTCAGCAAACAAAAAAGGTGGACAAGATATTGTTTCATCCCCTGTCAAGATCTCGAGACACTTGAAATTTAAGGACTTCTGGAAATCTCTCTCTCAAACCTAAAAAGATAGCAAAGCGGCATTTGGTACATCCCAAAAGAGGGGAAAAGGAGACAGGAGCTATTGGAAATAAGGACACCAATACACACGGAACTCCAGAGATGCTCCAGGCAGCATGTGAGGCATTCCCCCATATAACCCCTTCCCCAGGGGGTGACATTGTTCCCATATCATGTGTGAGCCAGCGCAGACTCAGAGAGATGAACTCATCTGTAGTCGAAGCTAGTGAGGGCTACCGACTAGATTCTGGCCTTTCTTAATCACCTGAATGGGATGGTCTCCACTTCCAGCCAGGCACGGTGGGTTCAGGGACAGCAGAGTACGTGGGGCCAGGCTGGGGTTTGCATGATCTTTAGGGATGAGCAAGATTTCAGGGGTGCCTGGGTGGCTCAGTTGGGGACGTGTCCGACTCTTGATTTCGGCTCAGGTCATGATCTCAGGGTCCTGAGATCCACATCAGGCTGCAAGCTCAGTGGGGAGTCTGAGACACTCTCTCTCTCTTTTTCTCTCTCCCTCTGCCCCTCCCCCCACCTCCTAAAAAGTAAAAGAATGAGCAGGATTCCAGTATGCAGAAAAGACAGGCAAGGGAAGATACTGACAGGGAAAACAGCATGAGAAAAAAGGCTTTGAGGCAGGAAGATGTGAGGCGTGTTCAGGGGAAGGTGAGCAGTCCATGGGTTTGGCTAGAAGTGTAAGTTTGCCTGGAGAAGTGGCAGGGAGAGATTGGGTCACGTTGTGGAAGGCTTTGTGGTAGCGTGGGCTTTGAGAGAGAGAGTGACCATGCAGTCGCGGGGTTGGGTTTGGGAGGGAGGCTGGTCTGGCGGCAGCATGCTGGGAACTGAGGGTCTGGGGTCCCTGAGGAAGAGGGCCTAGTGTACAGAGGTGGGGAGCGTGCCTTCTGAACTCTTGAGAAAGGGTCCCTGCTAGTCCCTCCTCCCTCCTTTTATTCCTGTGGCCCAGTTCTTTGCCTTAGGTGCCTAGGTGCCCTTAGTCAGCCTCCCCAGGAGTTAATGTTTAGATGGCCCAGGCACAGGGGAGAGCGTCTGGTGCTCCCAGCCCTAGCAGGTTGGCGCATGGGGCGGGGCGAGGGGCAATGGAGTGAGACTGAGAGAGGAGGGAAGCCTATTGCCAGGCCTGGAGGAGGGGGCTGGCGGCAGGGCCAGAGTCCAATCAGGACGTCCGGCACCAGTGCTCTCGCTGCAGAAGGGAGCCAAGAACTAGGTGTCTGGGCCCTGGGACTGCCTGCCTGAGAGGGCCGCAAGGGGCCATCCTCAAGGCCTCAAGGCACTCCTGAGCTTAAAGGTACGCTGGTCCCCTCAGCAGCTGGGTATGGCCAAGCGGTGCCCAGAAGCTTACCCTGGGTCCTGGACAACAGGCACTGGTGTCCAGTGTTGCCTGCTTCTGGGGGAAAGATTTCGCCTCCCTTCTCATCCCGGCCTGAAGGGGAGGCAGGTGAGCGACTGGGCAGGGTGGTCCGCCTGCCCCAGGAGTCTGGGGCCTTCTCAGGAGGAAGGGGCTGGTGGGCCAAGCAAGTCTCACTGTTGGCCAAGACCAGAGGGGACATAGAGGGTAGAGGGGGCGCACGGCGGGTGAGAGAAGGGTCTCCTGGCCTGGCTGTGCCCTCCCCGTGGGCGGGTGGACACACGCACAAGCACAGACGCACACACACACACACACACACACACACCCATCCCTCTCAGTTAAGGAGTGACCTTGACGGCCAGCACAGCTCAGACCGACAGAGGGAGCCCTAACTCTGCAGTCGCCTCGTTCCAGGACCGGCTGGAAGCAGACTTCCTGCGCAAGGTAGCTTTCCCACCCTGTGCAAGGGCATTTCTGGAGAGTGGGCAGCAGCGGGAATGGGCTCTGCAGGATTGGCCAAGGGAAATGAGAGGGTTCAGGGCTAGGAGGAGGTGCTCAGAGAGAGCTGAGGTCAGATCAGGGGCCGAATTCTGGGTGCGCAGCCCCATGTCCACCCCAGCCACGATCAGGGCCTTGCCTTCCTGCTGGAAGCCACCCTCTGACCCTTCAACAGAGGTCATCCCTCCCTGTTCCTGTCGCTCTTCCCCAGCTGCACACCAAGCTTTCTGGAATGGGCAACACAGCCCAGGGCTGCCTCTGTCGCCAAGTCCCGCCTGCTATCCGGCCCTGAATTAGGGCTGTCCTGAGGCTGCCCTCAGGGGCCAACCCCAGAGCCTCATGGAAGGGGTTCGGGGAGACTCAGTGGGAGCCCTAGCCCAGCAGCTCCCCACCCCCACCCAAAGCAGCCCTCAGGCTGCCTCCCTCCGTCACCGAAGAGGCAGTGGGAGCCACAGCCGCCTCCTCCCCCCTCCCTGCTGCTGCCGCGCGGCTGAGCCGGCAGGTTGTCTTGGCAACGGGAGGCGGAGAGGAGATGCGCGGAGGGATGGAGGTGTATGTCACCGAGGAAGCTGCCGTGCTCCTGCCCCACGCCCCAGGCCCCTGAAGGTACCGGAGAGCCTCCCCTCCCCCTCTCCCTGCCCTCTCCCCTGGCTTCCCCCACTCTATCCGATGTGCTTCTTTCACAGAGAATGTTCCCGGCCCAGCGACTCCTAGCCATTCCTCACGAGACACCTCATTCCAGGCCCCTGTCCACAGCTATCCTTCCCCGGGACAGCTCATCCCAGCCCTACCTCTGGCCACCCTTGCACCTGAAGACAAATCTCGTGGGGTGGGGTCTTCTGGGGGCGAGTGGGAGCAGGTCAGGAACCGCGGTAGTGGGAAAATCAGGGGTCCTAGCAGGCTGTGATGGAAAAGCACCTGGTGCTTGGTCTCCGGAAAGGGTGGCAGGAGGTTGTGCACAACGGGCCGGGCGGGGCCGGGGCAGTGAGGGTGGGCTTGAAGGCAGGAAAGCGGAGAGGCTGGCTGAGACCTGGCTGGTTACCCATAAAGGCCTGGTTCCCCCTCCTCCAGGGCTTGGCCCGTCCTGCCACATCAAAGGTACACCCCCTCCCGCATCAAGTCCTGACCTTTTTTCCCCTAATTAAATGTTTCTTCCCAGGCTTTCTGGTTCTTTCCTACGGGGCCCTCTCCCCATCCACTCCCCGGCAGCTAAGCCTGAATTCTTTCTAGCCTTCCTCAGCCATTCAGCTGCCTGCCTTCTCCTTTCTCGTTGGAGCCCATCCTTCAGTTTGCATTCGTCTGTCTTCCACTACCCCAGACATCCTTCCCTTCCTGTCCCTACCTGTCCCCTCCTGTCCCCTTTTCTTTGAGAAAGAGGTCTGGGGCACACTCTCACCCGTCCCCCTCAAACCCCTTCCCCTGTGATTTTCCATTCAGATACCCCTGAGCCCCCTCCCCAGATTCTAGATTTCCCCAAGGACAGCTCATACCATCAGCTGACCGGCTGTGGGCAGCGGTTACCAGGGCAACAGCAAAGTCTGCCTAGGTAGGCAAGTCTGCTGTGAGGTGGAGAGGAGGCTGGGGCCATGGCCAGGGTCAGTGGGCTGGGCTCCCTGCCCTGCCCCCAGGGATCACAAATGAACCAGGCTCTGCTCTGAGCCCAGGGAGAAGCAAAGAGCCAATGGTAGGGTCCTGGAGTGGTACAGGTTTTCCCACTCAGGGCAGGCACACCCTGTAGTCCTGTGCTGGGACTGGGCCATCGGCTAGCAGGAAAATTCCCTCCGATGCAGCTGCCCTGGCGGAAAATGGGGTCCTTCTCACAGTTCCCAAGGGCTCCGGGTGACTGAAGGGCCAGCCCAATATCCCAGGCTGAGTACTGGGGTTCTCAGATCCTCCCGTTCATGCCTCACCAGGTGGGGCCGAACCCCTCCTTGGATGACAGATTCAGGCGTCTTTGCCCTCTCCCTGCCCCGAGCATCTGTGCCCTTCAGCACCCCAGGGAGACAGGGCCCCCAGAGATCCTCCGTGGCCGCTTTTAGGTTTTGAGGAGGAGACGCAGGTGCTGGGAGAAACCAGGTGTCACCCCTGGGTTATCAGCAGAGCCCCCTTTGGCTCCTACCCCAACTCAAACTCTGGCAGTTTCTGAGGAGGCTTGAGGGGCTGTGTGTGTGTGTGTGTGTGTGTGTGCGCGCTCGCGCGTGCATGAGTGTTACAGGGCTGGGACTGTACGAAAGGGAAAAAGGCCAGCAGCTCGCTGTGTCTGCTTCCGATTCTGCTTCGTCATGATGCCTGGTTAATGCTCCTCTTGTTCGAAATGGACTGAGCTGCGGCGGGCGAGGTGGAAGAGCAGACACACACAGACAAACACAAACGCACACACCCTCCAGCCGGCTGCTATCAGCTGGAGGTGGGGAGGGTGCAGCCCGGGGAGCCGGCGGCCCGCCCCGCCAGACGCAGGCTCCTCGTACCCGCTCCGGAGAAGCTGGGTGGGGACGAGGGGGTGGGGGCCCAGAGGATAGGTCCCCTCCTGTGCCAGCTCCCCCCACCCACCCACCTACCCCAAGCCCTCTTTTTTCCCTGTTATTTGTGCTCTGGGAAAGCACGGCTGGGTTCCTGGAAAAGACGCCTATTACCTTGGCTCTTGAGAAAAAGCGGCAGCCCTGGGACCTGGGCCTGCGCCTTGCCCAGCCCGGCCTTGGGACCTCAGAGCGTCTGGGCCGTACTGTCTGGGAAGAGGTAGGTGCCAAGGTCTCCCACCCCTCCCTTCCCCTCTGTGGGCACTTTGGGCTGGGGGTGGTGCCAGGGATCCCCTTGGGAGGGGTCAGCCGTGGCCCCTGTTCAGTGGGAGAACCGGTCCCGCCTGGCCAGCCCCTGGGACTAGCTGGGTCTGAGCTCCTCAAACCCGATTTGAGGAAGGGGCTGGGGTGTTCCGTACTGTCACCCCGGTACTCCCTTCACCTAGCTGTGCAGTGCAGGAGTCGATGGAGGGGACAAGGGTGAGCAGGGGCGCTGTTCTTTGCTGAATAACAGGGAGCGTGTGTGGAGGAGAGCAGTGTCCCTCCCAGTGAGCCACAGATCTCAAGAGGCAAGCCAGACACACAGACACCTGGATGCTGGTGGCCATGGGTGTGCTCCCGGTGGGGAGGTACCTGGGGAGCCCCTTTCTTGCTCTTGGCTGACCAGGCTGCGGTGAGAGCGAAATGCAGACTGAGGGTGGGTGGCAGGGCGTGGCCGCAGGCCCACCCCACTTGCTCCCGGCCACTGCTCACTCCCGGCCCCTGCCACAGGACTGCTGGAGGGGCTGGTGGCTAGCAGATGCTCAGCCCCGAAGGACCAAGAGGCGCCCTCTTGCTGACTATGCCCCTTGCTGGGCAGATGCACTGCTGGGTATTTCCTTCCCAGGGGACAATGTTGCCCGGGCCTGGGAGTCAGGGGAGCAGGGACAGGTGTGGGAGAAGGAAGGTGGCTGGGCTTTGGTAAATGGGGGGTGGCTGCTGTGTGTGTTCCGGTACACGTGCCCGGCTCAGGGAGGGGGGTGTTAGCACGTGACACGGGTGGGTGTGGGCAGGGGGCCAGGGAGGCTCTGGGGATGGGTGTGAGTGGGTGTCAGCGGCGCGGTGTGTCACGGTGGGCGGGGGGCCCTGCTGGCAGAGTGGGGGCGTGATCTTGCGAGCAGGGCGCCTGGGTTCTGCAACTGTGTGTCAGCGTGGGCTCCTGTGTGGGGGTGCGGTGCTGTGTCCACGTGTGAGCCTCCGAGCTGCCGGCCTCTCCATATGCTGAACACTTAAGTCGTGCTGTTCACCTCGGGGCGCAGGTCTGTAGGGATTCCTCTTTTGGAGCTCACGTGTGTGCATGTGTGTGCATGCGAATGTGTGAGTGTGTGCATGTGTGTGCGTGTGTGCCAGAATAGGGATCCCCTCAGAGTTCAGAAAGCTGAATTTGGGACACAAGACCCTTGTGTCTTCCCTCTTGATCCAGCTTCTGCAAGGGACACCACAACCCACCAGCCGGACAGACTATAAATAGAGGCCAGAGCACAAATGTGCCGAAGACCACTCGAGCCTGAGAGGCTGGAGGGAGCTTGGGAAAGAGAGGCCTCTTCAGAGGGAAGGTAGAGAGAAAGGCTACAGAAACCCAGGAGAGATCTAGGAGAAACTGGGTGACAAGATGCATATTTGTGAGGTAGGGGGAATGCAAGGGGGTGCCTGGGCCCCGGCCTGCTGCCCTCAGGAGCAAAGACCAGGCAGGGCCTTAAGTAGGGGATTCTCGGACGGGGACCCAGACTCGGGGGCCCACCTATCCCTGCCTGAGGATCTTATCAGAGTGTGAGAAGGTGCTGTGTAGTGTTGCCATTAGAGGAACTGCAACCCTTGTCCTAGCAGACAGAGCAGGGCTTTCAAAAGGGGGATGGGGAGATGGAGAAAAGGGGAGAGAGGGTTTAGGCTTCAGGGGTGCTCCACGAACCCCAGCCCAAAGCTAGGAGCCTTCCCCTTTCTCCCACACCCTATGGGGGCAAGCATGAGTGCGCCCTACACACACAGACACACACGCGCACACACACACACACGCACACACACACGCACACACACCCTCGGGCCTCCCGGGCTGCTGCTGGTCTGCCCCTGCCTGCCCTTCCCTGCTCCACCCCGGGATGGGATGCTGTTTTGGGAACTGGTGACCTAGCTGGATCCTGCCTTTATTTCTGGCATTGAACTGTTGCCACAGTAACTGTGGGGGTGGGGCCAGGAGCAGGACAGTGTGAAAGGGAAACAGAGCTGAGGGAGGAAAGATGAAGAAAGAGAAGAAAAGGGGAAGGGAAAGAAGAAGTGGAGAAGGACCAGGGAGAAGGCAAGGCAGGCGGTCCCACTGTGAGTGAAACTAGAGAAAAGGGAGAGGGGCAGCATTCCTGCCCACCCTGACCTCAGCCCACTTGGACAGCTCGTTTGCCTCATTTCGTAACTCTCTTAGCGTCTGCACTGCCAGTGTCCAGCCTAGCCTGACCCCGCCCGGGGGCACAAAGCCTCTCGGCTCCTTGTCCACAGGCCAGGCGGGGAGCAGGGATCTGGGTGGCTCCACCATGTCGGCCAAGTTCAGACTGAAGTGGGATCTCCGGGGACGCACTGAGAAGTGTCCACTGGCTTTGGCCCGAGACAGGCCTGGGTCGGAATTCCAGCCCGACTTCTCTTTGAGTGGCTGTTGGCAAGTCCTCCTCTCCGCTGTGGTTCCTGGGCTCTAAGTGGGGAGGGCGCTGGCCTGCCCTAAGGGTAGAGGGGATGCTTGAATGTCCCCACCTAGTGGCTGGCACAAAGGGAGCCCCTGTGGGCTTAGGACAGGAGGCCCCCAGCTGTGGTTCTCCCCAACCAGGGAGCCAGGGCCAGTCCTACCTGGAGCGGGGGCCAGCTGGGATGGGTGCTCGGCTCTTATCACCCCCAGCCTGAAGCCCAGAGGTTCTAGTCCTCTTGGACATGCAGATGCCTGGGCGGGGGTGGGGGGGGCGTGAGGTGGGGCTGGGCTGGTGGCTCCGATAAGGCCCCCTGCTGGGGGAGGGCCGGGTGGAGATGGAGAAGCGAGGAGTCCCGCCTGTGAGCCACCAGGAGGTCCTCTCCGCCACCTGGACTTGCCTGCCTCTACTGCCTTTCTCTCCCTTTCCTTCCACCCTGTCCTCCCTTCCTGCTGCAGCCTGCCCTCTTGGTCTCTGTCCACCAGAGGCTGCTGGGGCCTGGGCTGTGCCTTGTGCCTGTGTGACACAGGCAGGGTGTGTGTGTGACAAAGAGAGGGTCAGGACTGGGGAATGGGGAGGGGAGTGTTGAAAGGGAAGGAGCTTTGGGAAGGGGGCTGCCCCTGGGGAGAGGGGTAAGGAGTTGCCTGCAAGATGAGATTTGAGAGAAGCCAAGAAAACCCTTTTTCCCTCCCTCTCTCCTTCCTTCCTCCTCACTCTCCTCCCTCTTTCGCTCCTGAGAGAGAGGACACTCCACTCCAAATATTTCATTAGTAAGAACTTCACTTCTTAAGGCGAGCCCCAAACTCAAGTATGGCCCAGGGTCAGGGAGACCCTGAGGTTCAGGGGGCAGACCCAGCCCAGGGGACAGGCACGGGCTTGCAGACTGCTTTGGATAGGGTCTGGGGACCAGAGCGGAGACATCATTATTTCGAATCCCGAATCCGTTTCTGAGCAGCACACCCTGAAGGCAGTGTTTGCAGACCTGTGAGTGTGGCTTCAGTGTGGGATTGTGCTCCGCTGTGACTTGGCTCATAGGGACCCTTCCCCTCCCTCCTGGCCCGGGCAGTTCCTCTCTGATGCACAGTCAACACCCCACAGTACCCACCTGCCCCCCACCCCCGCCAGTGGTCCTCAAGGGGAGGGTGCCCCGGCCACCACCAGGCTCAGTCTGAGGCTCCAGAACACACCAAAACTCTCTTCTCCCTGGTGGCTCAGCCGTCCTCACTCCCATCCAACCTCGTCTACTGTCTACTCACCGCAGCCTCTGTCCCACTGACCTGTGAGATCTGCCTATGGCCTTCCCTGTCCCTTTTCCTGGGAAAATAAGGGCCTGGCCCAGGCTACACGGCCCTGTGTTGTTTCCCTTTTCTGTCCTTCTGGGGAAGCCGAGTTTCCCTTCCCAAGCCTGCCCTCCCCTTGGGCCTGAACTGCATCCCTCCCAGAGGGGACCCTTCTTCCTCTCCACTCTTCCCTCCCCACTGCCTACAAGTGAGTTCTGGTCTCCCCTTTCCTTAAACACCTTCAGCCAATCAGATCTCCTCCGAAGCCACTCTCAGACCCCCTCAGGCCCTTCTGTCCCACTCCCCTGCCTGTGTCCTAGCCAGGCCCACCCTGCAAGGCAGCCTCACTTTTCCTCTGGAAATGCTCCCAGAGGCCACCAACATGGAGAGCCATACTCCATCCAGCATGTCTCTCCTTCTCTGGCCACAGACTGGGCTTCGTGGCTTTTCCTTAGCCCTTCCCTCCCACCCTCGCTCTCACCTGTCAGAACTCCCTGTGCTCAGAGGCACTAGATACACTCCCTGCCCCCAGGGAGCAGCCATCTTCTTTTCCTGGTCCCTTCTGTGCCATCTGTGATGATTTTTCTTGTAGTCCCCTAGGTGTTTCCTAGGATGCTGGTTTTGAACTTCTTTCCCTTGGCAACCTCATGTTCAGACCCCCTCTGGTCAGATGGCTCCTAAATTTCTCTTTCCAGCGGCTCCTCCCTCAGCCTCCGCATCCTCCTGCTTGTCAGTGGTGCCCACCTCCACCTCAAGCGGGCACCAAGTGAGCTCACTGCTTCCCCTTCTTCTGTCTCCGAGCCAGCCACCCACCTCTGTCCTGGGGGCTCTCCAGATGGAGTTTGTTTTGCACATTCTGCCTCTAGGATCTCTCCCATTGGCCTCTAGTCCATCTTGGGCCACATGCGCGGGTCTGGGCCCTCACAAATCCCTGCCAGAACTATTCCCATAGCTTCCAGGCTGGTCTGTCCATGCTGCCCCTTCCTGTCCAGACCCCCCTCTCAGCCACATTCATCATCTCAAATCACTGCTTGGCTTTATCACTTAGTTGTTTGAAAGAAGTTTCTAAGCATTCTATGGCCTCTGCTGCCCACAAAATGCAATTGAAATCCCCTGGTCTGGGTTGGAGGCCTCCATAATTTGACCCCCAACCTCTTGCCCCACACAGATTTCGACCTCATGAGCTCTACAGTTCAGCCATGTTTGCTGTTCCCTAGACAGACCCAGTGCTGCCCCCTAACCCCAGGCCCCATGGTCCTACTTTTGCTCATGCTGCCTTCTCTTTCAAGAGTCCATTCTTTAGTTTTTTGCATGAACTCAAACAGGGCATTCAAGGCATACCTCAAATACCTCCTGTAAGGAATATTTTTTTTATTTTCTCTTCTCGACACCCCAGCAGAAGTGATCCCTTGTCCTGTGACCTCTCACAGCTCCTTCTATTATCTTATCTGGCATATGTAATTTTCTGCTTTGCGTGGGAATTATCTACATATATGCCTCATGTCTGCAGGGGCAGCTTGGCTCCCTTGCCGCATCTTTTTTTTTCTCCGCAAGACTTACCACAGAGTGTTGCCTATGGTTATTACAGAGTAGGAGCTCAGGAAGTATTTGATGAATGGATGGATAAAGCAAGATATGACTGGGTGGGTGGGTAGTTGACTAGTAGATGGATGGGTGAGTGGGTGAATGGACAGGTGGATGGAGGGACAGATGGAGATGGATAGGTGGATAGACACATGGATGAATGCGTGTTTGGCTGTAAAGCTAAGCCATGTAGATAGCTAGCTTGACAATGGCTATTAACACAGTAAAGATCAAGGATGCCTAGGTGACTTAGTCATTTAAGCATCTGCCTTTGGCTCAGGTCATGATCCTTGTGTCCTGGGATCAAGTCTCGTATGGGCCTCCTTGCTCAGTGGGGATCCTGCTTCTCCCTCTACCTGCCACTCCCCGTTTGTGCTCTCTCTCTCTCTTTGTTTCTGGCAAACAAATAAAATCTTTTAAAAAAAAACACAGTAAGGATCAGAGAGAAGTGAAAGAGAGCTAACAGCTCTTTGAATGTATATTAGTGTTTAAGCTGATCCTCAGACACCTAGTTATAAAACCATTACAAAGGGAGAGCTAAGAAGGAGCTCTGGAATGGAGTCTTTCCATGGGCACCAAATACCTAGTGTGACTCTGACAGCCAGGGACTTGTCTTGGAGAAGACTTGATTCTAGAATTCCAAAAAAAACTTGAGAAATGTGGCAGATTTTCTTCTATTCCCACAATGCACCTGACACAGTACTGGTAACACAGTACTTGCTAAGCGCTTTGAACCATGCCGGTGCTGAAGACACAGTCATTTTCAGCTCCATGACTGTGAGCAACTTTTTAACCTCTTTGAGCCTCAGTTTTCTCATCTGTAAATGGGTCTGCATTATAGGGATATTGGAGGGGATGAAACGAATCATCCTTTTAAACTGCTTATTAGGGGCCCTGGCTGGCTCAGTTGGTGGAACATGTGACTCTTGATCTTGGGGTTGTAGGTTTGAGCCCCACATTGGGTGTAGAGATTACTTAAAAATAAAATCTTAAAAAAAAAGTGCTTATCAAAGTACCTAGCATGAGCATTCAAAAAAGGATGGCAATTGCTTTGTTATTTAACCTCCAGAAGTTAGCCCTCATTCTGGTTAGTGAAAAAATATGTTCCTGCATTAGGCAACATATAATGGAGGGCTAAGTTATATGGGTCTGTTTTTCAGTCGCACTGGAATTCAGTGAAGAGCTATGAGAAGGACTAGCATAGCAGGAGAGGCCTCCCAGAGCAGGAGCATCGGGGATCCGGGCGAGGAGGAGGTGGATAGAGAGTAGTGGGAGGGCATGCGCAGAAGCTGGGAAGTGGGAGTGAGGGCTGCTCCTGCAGGTGGTTTTGGGGGTGGAGAGAGGGTGAGCCCAAGAATGGCCTGATACAAAGTAACAGCTGATAAGATTGGGAGCACTAATGGCCATTACCCACTGTGGTAAAGACTGGCTATGGAATAGACATCAAAGTTCATTAGTCCTTGAAGAAAAAGAAATGATAATAGCTAATACTCTCCATAGACTTGATAATGTTTGAAGCACTTCTGTTATAACTTATCTAATACTCAGAGTCGCCCCAGGACAGAGATACTAGTACGTCTTCCATTTTACGGATGAGAAGCGTGAGGCACAGAGAGAAAAAGCAACTTGCCCAGGGTCACAGAGAGTCCCACTGCCCCCATTGAGGGGAAACCCAGCCAGCCATTCACTGAGTGATTATTGCATGATCAACATGGGGGAGGGGGATGGGAGGATTGCTGAAGGAATTACCCATGAAGGCTGGAGACACCAAGACATGGACTGTGGCCCCAGGGAACTCATAATCTACTGCAGCAGACAAGACCCAGCTCTCTAGGAGAGAGAAGAGAGAGCAGTGCAGGCAGGGGTGCTGCCTTGCCTTGAAGCAGCAGTGCAGAGGGCAGCCCCAGCACAGGTGTCCTGAGGAGGCTTCACCCTGCTGGGATGTGGCCTCCACCTCAAGTCACCTGTGTGCAAGTGGGACTGACTGCTGGACAGGGACAGGGATTTGGGGGGCTCTGGGCTCCCTCCAGTCTCCTCTCCCTTCTTCCCTGCAGGGAACAGGGACAGGGACACCGGGAATGTGGGCTCCCTCCAGCCTCCCCTCCCTTCTTCTCCCTGCCATCCCCCCCACCCATGACCTGACCGCTCATGCCAAGTCAGTTTGGCTCCATCCAGTCCTCATGATCTGTCCACCTCATAGGCTCAGTAGGACCCTCTGGGCTATGAGACAGAGGGGAGCACAATGGCCAATGGATTGGGGGGTGGGGGAGAGGGTCGGGGGCCAGCCCAAAGCCAGAGGGAGAAGCCTTGGCAAAGGCCAAGGGGAGTGAGAAGCTGGGCCTGAAACCCGACTGGACTGCGGCCCCAGGACAGGGCAGGGCCCGGCAGGTGTGACAAAGCAGGAATGCGGAGGCTGCACGGGAACGGCTGAACCCTGCAGTCATTTCCTTTCCAGCCAGAGAACAATGGCTCAAAAACAAGTGCAGCCCCCTCCGCTTTCCCGCCGCGCTGTCCACACGCACTGGCCCTCCTGGGGCTGAGCGAATGGAAAGCCGCGATCCTGGAGGGTGCCGGCTCCCTTCCGCCCTGCTCGCACTAGCTCCCAGAGGCCCGGGGCGCCACCGCGCTCACGGGCACGCTCTCCCGCCCCTCGCAGGCCCGGCGCTCGGTCAGCAGCCTGGAGAGTCAACTGAGGGATGAGGACGCCACAGCCCGGCGGAACGCACTCCCTGCTCTCGTGGCCCGGAGCGCGCAGCGCCCAGGAGCCGGCCAGAGCCTGACGCCCTGTCGTCTCCCCTCGCGCACGGGGCTCTGCGAGTGACCGGACCGGCCAGCTCGCTGCTGCATGGAACGGCTGCAGAAGGTGCGCGGGGGCCGCCCCCACGTCCGCGGGCGGTGGACGGCCTGGGCAGTGGGTGGGGGCAGCTTCCCCACGGAGGGGCAGGTCGGGCGTCGACGGTGCCACCTGGTGGCTGCCCGCGGCGCCGCACCCCGCGTCCCCAGAGACCTAGGGAAGCCCTCCCTCGCCTCCAAGCCCGGCCCCCGCTCCGCCCGGCCCTCCGCCCGGTGGAGAACCCTGCCCGCTCCGGCCCTGGCACGCACGCTCACTCCCACCGCCCGCCTTTCACTCTCCCCAGCAACCACTGACCTCCCCTGGGAGCGTCAGCTCCTCCCGAGACTCCAGTGTTCCTGGCTCTCCCTCCAGCATCGTGGTGAGTACCTCTCGGCCACCAGCACCCTCAGGCAGGGACGAGGGAGTGGGGTGGGGAACGTGCTGGGCCGCTTCATCGGGAGCCTCCCAGACGACGGTCTGGGACTGCTGGGCAGAGGGAAGCCAGAAATCCAGAGAAGGTTCCCCACAGCCGGCTTCTACTGGTCTGGTCCTGCCTCCTTGTACCCAAAGTGCTAGGTGAAGGACCATCCTTTTTTAAGGTGACTCTCTAGACCTTTAAAACGTCAAACAATAGAATTATTAACTATTAGGAGCTGGCATCTCAGATGGCTGCCCGTTTTCTTCCTGAGACATGGCAAGTCTAGCTTGTAAGGCCGGAATGCTAGTGAGGCTTTCAGCACGTCTGCTCCATCCCTGCCTTTTCCCTTCAGGCCAAGATGGACAATCAGGTGCTGGGCTACAAAGACTTGGCTGCCATCCCCAAGGACAAGGCCATCCTGGACATCGAGCGGCCTGACCTCATGATCTATGAGCCCCACTTTACCTATTCTCTCCTGGAGCACGTGGAGCTGCCCAGAAGCCGGGAGGTGAGGGCTGGGAGGCTCCTCTTGGACGGGACTTGGGGGAAGGGCTCCCCCAGCCACACAGGGGAGGAGGCAGAATCCCTCTCCTGCTTCCTTTCCTGGCGGCCAGACTCCAAAACAAGAAAGGGAACTGTGGGCAGAAATCAACCCATGGTCCGCCCAGTACTGTGGAGAGCCACAGAGACGACTGAAGGCTGGAGGGTAGCTCCACGTGGAGAACAGGGGAGGCCACGTCTGAATGGCAGCCTCACAGAGCAGGGGTGAGGGGCCGTGGAGGAGAAGCGTGGGAGTGCACAGAAAGACCAAACTGGCCGGAGCCCCCGGGAACCTTGGACTGGGAGGCTGGAAGTCCTAGCTGAGTGACGATGGGAAAGCATGGTTTCAGTTTCCCCTCCCGTAAAATAGAGGTGATACTTCCGCCCACCCTCCACGCCCGGGATGGAAGTGCCAGAGGTAACCCACGGCAGCTGCTTTGGAAACTATTCCAGAAAGGGGTTGTGGCACGGCTGAGCGGGGAGCTGGAGGCAGGCTTGAGGGGGAGACCTGACCGCCTGGCAGGGAGCCCAGACTCCATCCTGGATGTGCATGGCTCTCGGCCCTTCCCCTGGGTGCTAGGCTCTGAGTATGGGGCCAGAGCCACCTCCAGCTGGCCTGCAGACCACAAGCACACTGCGCGAGATCCGTGCCTTCTCTGCACCTGCAGAGAAAGAGAGGACTCTGCCCAGGAGAGCACTAGGAGGGAGAAGGCTGGAGGGCCAGTTCTGGGCACTGGCAAGGACTGAGACAGAATATGCAGCTCCAAGATTTGCCAGACACGGGTGCAGAGTTGGGTGGGGGATGAGGCAGCCCCTCCGGGGTTCTAGGGCTGAGGATTTACCCCTACCCTTGTGGCTCTGACCAGCCTCCTCTCCATCCGCAGCGCTCACTGTCACCCAAATCCACATCCCCCCCACCATCCCCAGAGGTGAGTCTGCCCCACACCGGACACTTGTCCAGCTCCCCACCCCCACACATATGCAGGGCCCGCAGGATGACCTCATCCTGTCGCCGACCAGCTCTGGGGCCATCTGTCTGTCTGACCCAGGACCTCATTTAGCCCTTTCGCCCTGGGTCGGACACCACCAGCAGGTCAAGTCCTTGGACACCCTTCCTCTGCCCTGGGGTTGGGGGCTTGTGGGCTGCTAGGGTGGGGGACAGAGATGGTGGAGTGAGGTGAAGCAGTGTCTCCATGGGCTGGAGAGGGTTAGGGTGGGGGACCTGGGAGCTTCAGCCAACCACACTTCTGCTCTGCAGGTGTGGGCAGAGAGCCGGTCCCCTGGAACCATCTCTCAGGCTTCAGCCCCAAGAACCACTGGGACCCCCCGGACCCCGCTACCCCATTTCCACCATCCGGGTAGGTTTTATGGCAGGGTGGGGCACCCTTCCCCTAGGACCTTTTTTCCTACAGGCACCCGAGCTTCTTATTCTCAGTCCCCCACTCTCTGGGGTATAGGCTCACCCCAGAATGGCCAGACCCCCTCTTGCCAGGACCACAGGCAGAACTCCCCAAAATGATGGACCCTGTTGTGCCTTTGCTCCCACCCAACAAGAAAAGTGTGAAAAGCCCCAACCCCTTGAGGGATAGCTCCAGAAACTCCGGTTCTGTCCTGGCTCTGGGCAGGAGCCCCTGAGTTTCCTTGCCTTTTCCCATCCCATCTGTGCCCTTCTCCTCAATGAGCCAGCCTCGCCCACCATCAGCATATCCTTCTCATCGGCTCTTGCTCCCTGTCCACAGAGACCACCCGCCCAGATTCCAACATTTACAAGAAGCCACCCATCTACAAGCAGAGAGGTGAGGGCTCCCTTCCCTGAGCTGGGCTGGGAGGCCGTGGGAGAAAAGCCGTCCATAACAGCACATAACTTCTGCCCAGTGCCCTTTGTTGTGCCCTGTTTTCACACACACAGTGCCACGGGTATGACCGGGACAGGTGAAGGAGTTGGGGGCTAGGGTGGGCTGAAGTGGCCTGACTCGGGGTGGGAACTGACCCTGGCCTCCACCCACAGAGTCCACGGCAGGCAGCCCTCAGAGCAAGCACCTCATCGAGGACCTCATCATCGAGTCCTCCAAGTTCCCTGCAGCCCAGCCGCCCGACCCCAACCAGCCAGCCAAGATTGAAACCGACTATTGGCCATGCCCCCCGTCGCTGGCGGTTGTGGGTAGGAGACCGTGCTGGAGAGGGGAGGGGAGGCCCGGGATACCACCTCATAGTCTGCGTTGAAGCTCCACGAACCCACCTTCTCCCCACTGCCATCCTATGTCCTTCGTGACCCTCGTGGCCCATCCCTATTCCCTGCCTTCCTTTAGCTCTTGGTGTATGTGGTCCTGCTTGTTGGTCTTTCCCTCCCTTTCCATTCACCACTGAGCAGACATTGACCAAACGTCTGCATCACGGGCTCTGGGATTGGAGCTCTGTTCTGGAAAAGAGAAAGAGGAATGAGATGCGGTCTTGGTCCCCAGTGAATTAGGTCATGTGACTGTGTGTTGCCTACTCAACTTTACCAGAAGGCTAGAGAACATTACTTCTATTTTTCTTTAAGGCTTTTATTGCTTTATTGAAAGAGATAGAGTGAGAGAGAGCACAGCAGGGAGGAGAGGGAGGAGCAGGCTCCCCGCTGAGCAGGGAGCCCAATGTGGGGCTCGATCCCAGGACCCCTAGATCATGAGCTGAGCCGAAGGCAGATGCCCAACCGACTGAGCCACCCAGGCGCACCTCCTTTTATTTTTTACAAAGTAATCTGTAGTGTTCTCTTGAAGGGACAGCCCAACGCCTGATAAATGCTTGGTGAGTGAATGGCTGATTGACAAGCCTGCTTGTGCCCGTGTTCCCCAGAGACAGAATGGAGGAAGCGGAAGGCATCTCGGAGGGGGGCAGAGGAAGAGGAAGAGGAGGAAGATGATGACTCCGGGGACGAGATGAAGGCTCTCAGGGAGCGTCAGCGAGAGGAACTCAGTAAGGTAGCATCTTGCTTCGCCCCAGCCACCCTGCCCATATCTTCTCGGGGGCAAAAGTCCCAGGTCTCTAGCTGTTCTGTTCAGAATGGTTTCGTACCTGAAGAACATCCTTGTAGGGACACGAGGAATTCCGCTTCTTCCCGGGACATTGGGTTGCTGCTACTGAAGGGACACCAGGACCTCACGGTGCTTTGGGGGAACACTAGTTAACTTAGGGTTAAGGGAAAGAAAAGGGTGCCCCCCTCCCAGTGCCAGGCTTCAGGAGGCTAAGTTCTTGGGAAGAGGAGCAAGGACAGCAGGAGAGAGGGTGTCGGGAGTCATGGAAAGGCCACGAGAGTGGCTGGGGCTGGTGCTCTGGGAGAGTGACCTGGGATGCAGAGGCCACTCGGAGGCAGCGCCAACTCCTCGCTCTCGGGGGTGGCCAGACCCAGCGTGGTAGCACTTCAGACCAGAGTGACAGGCCTCACAGGCTCCAGGGCACAAGCCAGCGGCTCGGGAATGCAGGTTCCGGCTCCAGTGGAGGTAAGAACTGAGTACAGAAGTCTTCCTCTCTCCTTCTCCAGGTTACTTCCAACTTGGGAAAGATGATCTTGAAAGAAGAGATGGAAAAGTCCTTGCCTATCCGGAGGAAAACCCGCTCTCTGCCTGACAGGACACCCTTTCATACCTGTGAGTGCCACAGCTGGGGCCCCGAATCACATGGCCAGACCTCGAGGCCAGAACCACAGGGTCTGAGTCCGTCTGTCACATGGGGGTACAGGAGACAGAAGGTTCTGTCACTGGCATGTCAAGGCACTCACACGCCCCTCAGGGCGAGGATACCAATCATGGAATAAGACTAGGTGATAAAAGCTAAAGTAGAATGAGCAAATTTTGTTTCACTGACAAAACATTTATTGAGTGTCTAACGTATGCTGGACACGGGATTATAAAGAGTCAAAAGATATATTCTCTAGACACTGAGGACAGGGTGGGAGCAGAGGCAAGGAACAGGAGACGTCCTGGTCTGCTTACAGGCCTGCAGGAGCCTGCAGTTCCAGAACCCAGAGTGTGCCTTGGGGTGACAGATCAGCCAGAGACATGGCAGCCTGGGCTTTGGGTACTCTAACTCCATCCCTGGAGTCTAGCCCGAACTTCCCCAGAGCCGCATGGCTGCAGCAGAGGGAGGGAGATGTGAGAACCCAAGCTGAAACTCTGAGGCCTGTGAAAGCCTAGCCTCGGAGCCAAGCCCCACTCCTGTTGGTCAGAGCAGCTCAGCGGGCAGCCTCCCCTCGGGGGAGGGGAGAGGCATTCCAGGGCCTGATGAAGGCAGTGGCTCCAAGGCACACAGGCTGGGAGAGAACAGGCAGGCCATCTTCGGAGACGCTCCACCACATTTTCCAAGGGGCTGGGTAAGGGCTAAAGCGATGCCGAGGCCCAGAGAACGGCGGTGGGCTTAAGAAACATAAAGGAGATGGAGTCGGCCGGACTAAGTGGCTGACTGGATGTGGGGAGAGAGCTGAGTGGGGGGTCTTGGCTTGGGTGCTGGGTTGGGACAGACCTGGAACTGAGGGGATGAGGGAGTGGGTCTTGGGGGAAGGACGAAGGGACTGGTTTGGGACAGGCTGGGCTTGAAGCACATGTAGGTGGGAGCCGGGTCTTGACTGAACCGGAAGCTTGCAGGGTGAGGTGGGTCTTCAGCTTGTGTAAGACCTTGAGAGAAAACGGGATTGTGCGGAGAAGAGAGAGAAGGGAGGATGGCAAAGCTGTGCCCTGGAGCCCGCCCCCCCCCCCCCCGCCCCCAAGCAGGATTCCGGATGCGAGAAGCCATCTTCCGGCCTTGAAATGCATCTTGCTCTGCGGGCTGGGGACTTGGGCCCAGGAGCGGGTGCCAGGAGAAGCTGAGGCCTGCAGGGACAGGGGAGCTGGTTGATCCAGGGTTAGGGTTGCATGAGGCAGGCCCTGAGGGAGGAGGGGCCGGGGGCCTGCTGACCGCGGAGCGAAACTTGGGGACGTGGGTGGAGATCAAGACCCTGGAGGTCCCCACGACGCTGATGAATGGATGTGCTGGGAGTGAGGCTAGGGGGAAGCTGCACACAAGGAAGGGTGTGGTGCAGTGGCTGCCAAGTGGGATTCCCGGGCTTCAGATGTCAAGGCTCTGGCATTGTGGACAAGACCCCGGGGGTGGCCATGTAAGGGGCTGCCTCAATGGGGGGTGCAGGTGGAGGACACCGGGGTGGGGGATTCAAGGAGCCGTAAGGGCCATAGGTGCACGGACATCCCCAGGGACACTGAGTCCCCAGGATGATGCTTCAGTATGAGTGGGAAGAGTTACAATAGGGCCTTCTTAGAGAACGTAGAATAGTGAAGGCCTGAAGTAAGAGGCAGGTGCAGAGACGCCCCGAAGGTGGGATTCAATCTTCATGTTCCACCAGATTTGGCTATTCAGTCAGAATTAGCTTTTCAACTTCCGTTTTGGCCTGACAAAGTGGAAGAGACAAATGTCTACCTCCTCATCATCTTTGGCATCCCTGAACTTGTATGTGATGGTGATCACGTGATTGCACAGGTTACGGTCATAGCTAATCCACCTCAACAATTTCAGACTGTTTTCTCAAGATTTTTAAATTTACTTATTAGAGAGAGAGGTAGAGAGCGCATGTGTGTAAGCAGGGGGAGGGGCAGAGAGAGAAAATCCCAAGTAGACTCTGCACTGAGCCCGGAGCCCAACGTGGAGCTCGATCTCAGGACCCTGAGACATGAGCTGAGCAGAAATCACGTCGGATACTTAACGCACTGAGTCACTCAGGGGCCCTTAACAATTTCAGAATTATGAACAGGCATGTCACTCTGACTTCGTAGTAACATTGAAATGGTCACTTTCAAACATAAATAAGCTTTCTAAAAGTAAGTTGAAGGAGGCATATGTGGCTCAGCTGTTAAGCGTCTGCTTTCGGCTCAGGTCATGATCCTGGGGCCCTGGGATCGAGCCCTGCTTCAGGCTCCCTGCTCAGCGGGCAGCCTGCTTTTCCCTCTCCCACTCCCCCTGCTTGTGTTCCCTCTCTCTGTCTCTTTGTGTCCAATAAATACATAAAATCTTTGAAAATAAAAGTAATTTGAAGTAAAAATCTTACGTGCTTTGTAGGTTGAAATTCTATCAGTCACTTGAAATGTAAATGTTTACTTATTCTCAGGAAAGGGAAATGCTGGGGTGCTTGGGTGGTTCAGACCGTTAAGTATCTGCCTTCAGCTCGGGTCATGATCCTGGGATCAAGGTTCACTTCTGGCTCTCTGCTCAGCGGGAAGTCTACTTCCTTTCTCTCTGCCCCTCCCCCTGCTTGTGCGAGCTCTCTCTGTCTCTTTCTCTCTCTCTCTCTAATAAATACAGTCTCTTTTTTATAAAGTGAAATACTTAAGGGGCGCCTGGGTGGCTCAGTGGGTTAAGCCTCTGCCTTTGGTTCCGGTCATGGTCTCAGGGTCCTGGGATCGAGTTCTGCCTCAGGCTCTCTGCTCAGCGGGGAGCCTGCTTCCTCCTCTCTCTCTCTCTCTCTGCCTGCCTCTCTGCCCACTTGTGATCTCTCTCTCTGTCAAATAAATAAATAAATAATCTTTTTTTAAAAAAGTGAAATACTTCAATAATGAATGATCTGTGTAGAAACAGATAATTTCCTGTACAGAAGTAAGAAGTATTAAGAAAAGAAAAACAAGTTCCTCAAAACACATTTTGTTCTCACAAAACTTCCAAACAACAGCTTTTAAAAGAATGTTTTAAGAAGACAATTTCTTACAGTTTTGAATCTATCAAGGCTAAACCTTCAAACAAAAATGTTTGTCGGTGTGCCTGGCTGGCTTAGTTGGAGGAGTGTGTGACTAGTGATCTTGGGGTCATGAGTTCGAGCCTTTCATTGGCTATGGAGATTACTTACTTAAATAATTAAGTACACCTTAAAAACCTTTATCAGAATGATTGCCATAGAATGCCAATGGTTTCTAGCATTTGGACATGAAAGAGTCTTGAGATCTGGCCAAACTGAGAATATTAGTTACAAAGTTCTTTTTTAGGAAAACCTATTAACTGAAAACCAGTTTTCTTGAGTTACAGTCTGCTGTGCAAGGAAGCTAAGCGCTACCATGAAATGTGTGGGTTGGAAGTGACATCTGATCTTGCAAATGGGAAGTCTACGTATATGATTTTAAGTAAGCTTTACATGCGCCATGGGGTTGGAACTCGGGACCCTGAGATTCAGAGTCCTGTGCTGTGCGGACGGAGCCAACTAGGCAGCCCACAGATGTAAGGCACAGTGGCTGCTGGTACAGTCTAGCAGCTCACAGTGCCAGGGGGCAACGATCGCTTCTGTATTGTAGTATCAAACGTCTGAAATTTGATCACTGGTATTGCTAACGATAAGATTGTAATGGTTCTAATTATTTTCACTAAATTTCAGATATATTTTTGTAGCCCTGAGTTTCATTTTAGGATGGTGATCCTCTGGCCATCATTGACCTATCAATTCTAACACTCGGGCGTTACTCCCAGATGTGTGTGTGTGTGTGTGTGTATTTATTTTTAAAGAATTTATTTATTAGAGTGAGAGCACAAGCAGCGGGGAGGACAGAGGGAGAGGCAGACTCCCCACGGAACAGGGAGCCCTATGCGGGTCTCAATCTCAGGACCCTGGGATCATGACCAGAGCCAAAGTCAGATGCTCAACCAACTGATTCATTCAGGCGTCCCCAGATGTGTACTTAGTGAGATAGTTCAGAGCCGCCAACACAGGGCACTTGTGGAAGGTAATGGGCATTAGCCAAAAGCCAACAGGGCCCCCTAGGTCCCCCCAGGTCCATGCTTCACCACCTTACCTCTGGCAGGGGAGGTCAGGGAGGCAGCCCTCTCCAGAATGATGGTCAGACCAAAGGCACTGAACGGGCCCTCCTGCTCTCTCCTAGCCTTGCACGCAGGAACATCGAAGTCATCTTCTCTCCCCGCCTATGGCAGGACCACACTGAGCCGGGTAAGGTCACAGAGGAAGACCACAGCCTGCAAGGGAAGTGTGCCTCGGGTGCCTCGGAGGGACTGAGCTACTGGGGCATCCTGGGGGAGCAGTGCGGAGTTCCCCAGCTTCCTTCTGACCCCTTCATGTCCTTTCTAGCTACAGTCCACAGACTTCAGCCCCTCTGGGAGTGAGACTGGAAGCCCAGGTGAGAGGCAGGGACCCCCCCCATGTCAGGCGAGCCGGGAAAGGGGCCCCAACAGGCCCCAGGGCAGCCCATGGCTGTGATATGGGAAGGGCTGTGGCTGGATGTTGGGGAGGCGGCGCTGGCAGTTTTGGAGGCCTGCTGACCTCAGAGCTGCCTCTGGACAGTGACTCTTTTCTCCTGCAGGCCTGCAGGTGAGCTCCTTCTGGAGGGGAGCACGTGGAGCGGCAGAAGCCACAGACGGGTGACGGGAGTGTTGGGGGGGGAGGTGCGGGGCCACAGAGCTGCATGGTAAAGACACGAGAAGCCCCCCCGAGAAGCCCCGGGTAAGGCTGGGGAGGTCTCCCTGCCCCGCTCTGGCTCACTGCGGCTTTGGTCTCCCCAGAACGGAGAGGGCCAGAGGGGGAGGATGGACCGGGGGAACTCCCTGCCCTGTGTGCTGGAGCAGAAGGTGAGGGGCAGGGGCAGAGCCAGGGGTGGTGGGCAGGGGACAGAACCATCTGCAGTGGGGGCGGGCCAGCCAGCTGGTGGGGAGAAGCCAGGGAAGCAAATGCACTAAGGGGTCAGTGATGGGAGGGCAGCAGGGAAGTTGGGGGAGATGGTTGGCAAAAATGGCATTGGCCCCAGTGGCCCTTACAGGATGATAGGCGGCCCAGGGAATTGAGGGAGGTTACGCTGACAGGAGGCTCTATGGGCCTAAGGCTGCTCCCCTCTCCCCCAGATCTACCCCTACGAAATGCTTGTGGTGACCAATAAGGGGAGAACCAAGTTGCCTCCAGGTGTGGACCGGATGAGGCTTGAGGTATGCAGAGGAAATGGGTGGGAGAGCCCAGGGCCCTGTCTGTCTGAGTGCTCCCTTAGTCACTTGGCCCTGCCCGCCCCAAGCCCCTGTTCCTAAGCTGCCTCGGGGTGTCCCCTTCCAGAGACACCTGTCAGCCGAGGACTTCTCAAGGGTCTTCTCCATGTCTCCTGAAGAGTTTAGCAAGCTGGCCCTGTGGAAGCGGAATGAACTCAAGAAAAAGGCTTCTCTCTTCTGATCACCCTTCCCACTCCGTGACTGATGCTGCTTCGGGGCTCTGGAGCTGGGGCCACTAGACCCCAAGGCATCCTCTCTTAAGGGAGCAGGTTGCGGGGCGGGGGGGGGACGGAAGTAGGGTTGGCTCCATTCCCCAGCTGAGGAGGAGCCAAGACCTCTGCAGGGCTGGGGTTGTAGGACTTGAACTCGCTTCCTCACAAGGAGCCAGGGGCCCGTTTCCCTCCCCACTGGCCCTCACGGCACAGGGCAAACCCCGCCTGGAGCCCAGCACACACAGAGATAATGTTTGCACCCTCCCCCACCCCACCCCCGCAGGAGAGTCCCCTCAAGAGAGTAAGGAGAAGGGAAGGCAGCACCTAGTGGGCAGGCGTGTTGGCCATCTTGACCAGTGGGTGGGTAGAACCCTTGGGCCTGCTGGGAGGAGGGTGATGGTGGGAAGCAGCTGGGCAGGCAGGGAGAGCTGCAGGACTCTGTGTGCACCCAGGCACGCCTCCTCACCTCCCCTTGGACAGCCTCCCCTGCACCTGGGCCTCTGGCTTCTCCGACTCTTAGCAGGAGCGACTTGAGCTCAACCTCTAGCAACGAGGTCACCCTGTCCTCCAGCTCACCCTGTTCTCTCCTCATGACCCCTAAGCTTCAAAGCCTCTTGCTCCAGCCCTGTGGCTTCCCCAGAAGCCTTGGCTTAGAGAGGGGATTCGGCAGAACCCCAGCCCACCATCAGCCTCCAGGCAAAGTCAGCTAGACTTCAGCACCCAGTCCCGCAGAACCCAGGCCTTCAGGCTCTCTTGGATGGATCATGAGGCCAGGCTGAGTGTCCTGGCCACCAGGTCCTGCCCACTCCCACGCACCCCCACCACGCTGTCTAAAGAATGTAATTTATTGGGGCACCCCCCAGCTGCTTTCTCTCCTAACTCTCTGCCCTACCTTAATCACATTCCCAGCTTCTCTTCTCTACAGATACATATGTGTATATAATTATATATATATTTTTGCCCGGGTCTGGGTTTTGTTCCTGCTCAGACCCTGGCATCCCTTTCCACTATGTGTGTGTGTGTGTGTGACAATGCTGTGGGAGGGGGACTCTGCTTGGAATTAAAAGGTTGCACTGGGTCCCCAAATCTGTTTGTTCTTTCTGAGCCACCATATCTGGGTAAGAGGGAGAGGTGACGCCAGGCTGAGGGAAGTCTTGGGAGTGAGGGTTCAGATGGGGAGCACCAAGGGTCGGAAGAGGGGGAAAACAGCAGAGACCCGCTGCCCTTCTCTCAACCCCGGGCCCCAGAAGCAGGGCTAACCTAGCAGGGTCCCAGCTGCGGCCTCCTCTTCAGGGGCTGGGTAAGCATGGAGATGCAGAGGAAGGGCAGAAAGTCAGGGGCAAAGCCGGCTTGTCCTGTGCTGAGGCCCCGAGTGCTCAGCTTGGCAATCCAGCTCATCAACACGGGACGTGATTGCCCCCTTCATGGCCCGATGCTCCTAGTCTGCGGGGAGGCCAAACCACAGAGGAGGGCAGCCGTGGGGAAGTAGGGGTGAGGCGACTACCAAAGAGCAGGCAGGGAAAACCAAGCAGTGGAGAAACGATGGGTGAGATCTAGTAGACCCCAGGTTCAGTGGAGGCTGACGGACGAGGGGGTCCCATGGTCTTGGGTGACTTGGCTAAGGCCTCCCAGGGGGTGCGGACAGGGACCTGGAGTGTGGACGTGGCTGGAGAGGGTGCAGATCTGACCAGAAGATCAGAAGGAGGACATTGTGGGCGGGTGCCGGCGAAGATCATTTCAACCTTTTCAGTGAAAGAGAACGTTCTAGAAGAGACCGTTCATCTGAAGCCTGAAGCTACATGCAAGTTAATGAGTGGAGATAGATCTCCAAGTTTCTCGACTGCTAACCCAGGAATTCCCCAATATAAGGACTGCCCCTTCCCCAAGGGGCAGCAGGGAGGGCAGATGAGGAGGTGGGGGGAGGGGGGAAAGAGGGATAGTTACCCAATTTTAGGTGGTCAGCCAATGTTTAGAGGGCTTACCCTGTTCCAGTACTTGGGGATACAGTGGTGGGAGGCCAGCACCCCCTCCTGCCCCGTCCACAGAGCTCCCTGGGTGCTGAGGCAGCGTTTGGTCACAGGTCACTGGGAAATGCTCCCGGTGGGGCAGACCGAAGGCTAAGACCTAAAGGATTTTAAGTTCTTGAGATGTGGAGAGACTTGAAGTGGAGCTGGGTCCCCAAGACAAAGCCTTAGGAGAATCTCTCAGTGCTCCTTCCCACAACACACACACACACACACACACACACACACACACACACACACACACACACGCTTGTATACAAGCATATACATGTGAAAGCATGCCAAACCTTGGTGATCACTTAATCCAGCAGTTTCCAAACCTTTTCAGTAGCAAACTTAAAAAAAAATTATACCTTAATTAAAAAATTGGAATATATTTGCAAGTTAAATTTTATAGCTAATAATGATGAAAATGAATGAGAACAAAGAAGCTTTAATGACTAAAAAATTTTCAAAATTTAGATTTATAGACAACAGTTGCCTCTTTATCACATGCGAGAGCTCATTCACTGCTGTATTTGCTGCACTGGCTCAGGAAAATCCTGATCCACACGATAAGTAGTTACAAAATTGTGGTGGTTTAGAAATGCACACAAGCCCATTCGCACTCCTCCCATGGAGCTAGCGCAGCGTCAATGTCCCCTCTTCTTTGAGCTGGGCTTAGTGACTCGCGCATTTAAAATGATTGACCCCGCAATAACGTAGGTCCTCATTTAAACTGACAGAAGAAATGGCTTTATTCAAAGGTTTTCTCCCAAATGAGCTAATCTGGCAGACTTTAAATACAGCTGACCCTTGAACAACATGGGGGTTGTTAGAAAACACAGTCAGAAATCTGCATCTATGGGGCGCCTGGGTGGCTCAGTTGGTTAAGCATCTGACTTCGGCTGGTGTCATGATCCTGGGGTCCTGGGATCGAGCCCCACGTTGGGCTCCCTGCTCAGCGGGAGGCCTGCTTCTCCCTCTCCCACTCCCCCTGCTTGTGTTCCCTCTCTCGCTGTGTCTCTCTCTGTCGAATAAATAAAATCTTTAAAAATCTGCCTATAGGGCGCCTGGGTGGCTCAGTGGGTTAAAGCCTCTGCCTTCGGCTCAGGTCATGATCCCAGGGTCCTGGGATCGAGTCCCGCATCAGGCTCTCTGCTCAGCAGGGAGCCTGCTTCTCCATCTCTCTCTGCCTGCCTCTCTGCCTACTTGTGATCTCTGTCAAATAAATAAATAAAATCTTTAAAAAAAATCTGCATATAACTTCTGACTGCTCCCAAATTTAACTGCTGTTAGCCTGTTCACCAGAAGCCTTACTAATATAAACCGTCGATAAACATGTTTTGCATGTTATATGCACTATATACTGTATCCTTACAGTAAAGTAAGCTAGAGAAAAAAGAATTTTACAGATTTATTTATTTATTTATTTATTTGAGAGAGAGTGCACAAGCAGGGGGAGAGTCAGAAGGAAAGGAGAACCCAACTCCCCAGTGAGCAGGGAGCCTGATGCCAACTTGATCCCCGGACCTCGGGATTATCACCTAAGCTGACGCCAGATGCTTACCCAACTGAGCCACCGAGGCGCCCCAAGAAAAGAAAATATTAAAATCATAAGGGAGAGGAGCACCTGGCTGGCTCAGTTGGAAGGGCATGTGACACTTAATCCCAGAGTTGGGAGTTCGAGCCCCATGCTGGGTGTAGAGTTTACTAAATAATAATAATAAAATATTAAACTTAAAAAAAATTTTTTTAAAAAAGAAAGAAAATCACAAGGGAGAGAAAATACAGTTTGAGTACTGCACTAACCGCATGTACCAGCGGACCTGTGCTGCCCAAGCCCATGTTGTCCAAGGGTCACCTGTCCATCTGTGGGCTCTTATGCTTTTGGCATGCAACACATATAAATGTATCCACTGAACTTTTAAGATAAAATTTTAAGTGAAGCCAAATGAAAGGCTATGGATTCCTAATGCACTCTCACTATCCCCTAGAGTTCCTTGGGGAAAGCGGATTTAATCTACGCAGCTGCTTCCCTGATCTCTGCGGAAGCAGGCCCAGAAAACCACAGCGCAGGACTGGACTCAGGTCCCCAGCTCTCCCAGTCACCTCTCTGTACACAAAACAGGCTCATTTCTTCCCTTTGTTTTTATACATTCTGGCCTTAAAACCTCCTCTCGTTTCCCATAGCGTTCCTCACAGCGGCCCATTTGCAGATGGGCTATTTAAAAACGTGTATTTTTCCCAGGCAGCTGTCTGAGAACTGAGCTAGCCATGTCTGGGCTGGGCACAACGCTGCCCCCACCCCTGGTGACTCAGGCAGGACTCCAGGCTCTACTCCAGGATACACAGCCATCTCTGGAGCGGTCTGCGTCTCCTGGGCCTCGGCCTGACCTGTGAATGGGGCCCAAAGTAGCAGGGCTAGTGCAGTGAAATCCCAAGACCCCACAACTCTGGGTCCTACAGCTTTGCGGTAGAGGCTACCCTCCTCTCTAGTGTCACATTAATCCCCCACCCTCTCATCATACGTCTGTGGTCAGCAGAAATAAATTTTGAACAGATACCAGCCCTCTCCTCAGGAAGATCTTTTCATTCCGGAGGGTGGCAGGAATGGGCTTCAAACAGGAAGGAGTTGTCGCTCTGGACATTCCAGGAAATGTCCTGGACATTCCCGCTCTGCCTTCATAATTCTTGGGCCCAACTCTCCCGGGCAGGGGGCCTCTTGATGTGGGAGTCCCACCTTGATTCCTTCCTGGGCGCTGCTGGGATAGCCCGGCCAGCTGTCACTTCCTCTGCAGGACCTCTGGACCAGCGCTGTATCCACGCAAAGGAACAAGCAACAAGTGAAATTAATTTTATAATATACTTCATTTAACCCAATATATCGAGTATGTCACAATTTCAACAAGTCGTCAACGTACAACATCCCGAGTGAGCTATTTTAGATCTTCTCTTTGTACTGAGTCTTCAGAACCCGGGGTACTCTTCAGCGCCTCTCTATTTGGACTAGCGCGTTGGTTTCAGGGCTCGACAACCACGTGCGGACAGTGGCTACTGTATCGGATAGGGGGTGGGGGCGGGGGCGTCTAGAGACTTACAGGACCCGCAAACCTTCCCATTCCTCTTGGAAGAAACTCCCGGTCCCACTAGCCCTTCTCGCTGCCACCTGGCTCCCCCCACGGCGCCGCGTGAACCTGCTGCCCCGCGGCACCCCACCGCTGCGGCGCAGGGCTCCAGGGTACACCCCCCCCCACCCCAACTTGCTCTCCTCCGCCGGGCCACGTCTGCGCCCGGCCTCCTTCCCGACAGTACGCGCCGGGGCCGGGGCCGGGGCCGGGCTGGGGGCGGTGGATGCCCCCAGCAGGCCGGGGCGGGGCGGACCAGGCAGGGCCCCGCCCCCTCGCCGCGCCTCCGGGGCCGCCTCCGCCCGCGAGCTCCGCCGCCGCACCGCCGCCACCGCCGCCACCGCCGCCCGGGAGCGAGCAGGGCTGGGCCGCCACCATGCTGAGCCGGCTCGGGGCGCTATTGCAGGAGGCCGTGGGGGCGGTGAGGCCGGGGAGGCCCGGGCGCGCGGGGCCTGGACCGGAAGGGCGGGCGCGGGGCGGGGGGAGGAGCCGGCGGGCGGGCGGAGGGCGCGGGCCTGTCTCGGGGAAGAGACCCTCACCCAGGCCGCGGAGGCCTTTCGCGGAGCCCCCTCTCTCCCCGGTCGCGCCCCTCCCGCACAGCCCTTCCTGCTTCCCGTAGCCTCTTTGCCGATCGCGCCTACTCCCAGCTTCTCTCCAGATCGCCGCAGCCCCTAACCCTTTTCCCCAAATGGCTTCCTGTTTTCCTGCTCCCAGTTCCCAAACTCTTCTGTGCTAGAGGGCTCCCTTATCACCCAGCAGTTTCTTCCCCAAGGTCCCTAGCCCAGGCTCTTTGCCGTCCTCCTTCCCCCCGCCCCCCCTACGCTCCTCCCTTCCTGGTCACCTGGGCTAGAAAAATAGATGCCTCTTCCCTTCCCTCTGAGCCCCCAGACGACCCCAAGACCTGTCAGGCCGGTGTGTTCTCAGCCTCCACTTGGGAAGTTCCGGTCCAGATCGGCCACGTCCCCAGGAAGCCTGTGTATATACAGTCCAGGGCTGGGTGGGCGCCTGGCCCAGGAAGGAGCCTGCTGCGGGCCACAGGGCGTATCCAGAATGTTGTCTCACACCGCACGCGCGCTGGCCAGAGTGACCTTGAGTCAGGAGCGGCCAGCAATGGGGGGACCTTGGGGCGGCCATATGAGGGAGCGTTTGTGTTTGCCATTATCTGTTGGGGTTGAAGGCTGGTCAGAGGCGGGTTCACCTCTTTCAGCAAGATAAAAGTGCAGTTTAGATAGAATGAGGCGGAATGCCTTCTGTTCGAAGTAACCCTGCCAAGAATCTGTCGGTAAAGTTAACAGTTCTTTTGTCTCAAAGTAGAAGCCCTCCTCTAAGTGATCGATTTGCTATATTCTGTCAGACTTGCTCAGGAGAAACAACCTTGTGTTCCGCCTCCTTTCTCCCCCCAAAACAGAGCTTACTATAAATGAGAACAGTCTCAGCCCTAATCAGACTTGTGAAGCAAGTAAAAAGCTCCTCCCACCTCTCCTCCACCTGTCCCAGCCCGCCCTTCCTGAGGTCGCAGGTAGCCCACCTAGGGAGGGGTTCCAGAATAATCTTGCCTTCCCCTCCTCCTTGTCTCCAGTCAAAACAGCTGTCATCTTAGAAAGTGATGTGACAGACCACTTCATACCCCTCGGGGAAAGTTCCATACACAGGGCAGGTAGACAGGCCAGAGAGAGCCTTAATCCTGAGAAGTGACTTTCTATGCTTCCAGTGCAGGCATTTCAACCTCAGGGGCTGGAGGAGGGACTGGTGATCAACGGAGGCATTTTTAGGCAGGTGATTTTTGGCCCCTGAGTATAGGCTACATAGACAGTGCGGGGAAGTTTGGTTGACTCCGTGTAACTGTCAGGAGAGAGGGTACCCCTCTTCCCCCTCACCCCCAAAGTCAGGGGCATAGGTCTTCCCCTGGGGTCTCCAGGTTAAGACCCCAGCTGGTTCCTTGACTCCTTGTTAAGGGAGGAAGAGTGCTCCTTCCTGCCCTCTTCTGACAAAACAGAATAGTGATCCTAGAGTTCTTTTAGAAAGTATTCTTTATTATTATTAACAAAGATAACGATTAGTAATTTAATAATTTCTCTTTAACATAAATCATTTGGTGCAATGGCTTTGGAGCTATAATAATTAACAGTAGATTCAGGGGAAGATGATCCCCTTGCTTTATTCTAACAGTCTGTTTCATTACAGTCTGTTTGCTGACCATCTGTGTTCTCCCGGGTCTCCTGTCCTCACTGGATTGTTCATTTTCAGTGTTAGCCCAGAGTAAGGGTTAAGGAGGCTATAAATGAATTTTGAGGCTAGATGAGAGCTCATCATAGCTCTGGAATATGATTAGTGCCAGTCAGGGCCTGGAGGGCTTTCCTGAGACAAGGAACTATGGAAAGAATGTTTAAAGGAGTTTGCTGAGATATTGAGTAAATGCGAATGTAATGTAGTCACTAGTGGCAGAGCCCTTTAGGGGCAGGCAGAGCTAGAAGGCGCAGAACCCGGGCCCTCAGGGAGCTCACAGTCTAGTAGAGGGAAGACTCTAATCCCCCAATCGCAGTCTCACACAAGACGTGGTTCGATGCATTGGCTCCATTTGGACAGTGTTTTTGGAATGACTGTGGGGGGGGAGGGTGAAGCTCCAGTAAGGGTCATGCCCCCCCACAACTATCCATGAAAGAAGATAAGGTTCCCTGGGCAGACGAGGGTTGGGGGGAGAGCTTCAGGGCCTCTGGTTTGGTGTTACTGCTTCTTCCTCCTGTATTCATGGCCTTCTAAACCATTCTTCCTGCGTTCATCTCCTACAACATGCAACTGCCCAAGGCCTCTGCCTGAAACACAGCTCAGCAGATGTGCTTGAGCTCCCTCCCCCCGCCCCTTCCCCCTCAGCCTGCAGGAACCAGTCCTGACCCAGTGGCTCCGTGTTCACAGGCCCCCACACTCATCAATCCGTCCTTGTCCCAGACACACTCTGTAGAGGTCTTTCTGCAGGAACTGTCTTGTCTTCATCTCTGATTATTGGCCTGGGACTGCTTTCCCCATGTTTTAGTTTCAGGGTAACCGCAGTGGAGCCTTCTCTGTTCCAGTGCTCTTTTCCCTTGGGCTGCTTTCCACCTGTCCCACATTCTCACACTACTTCCTCCAGCTGAGTTATTCGGGGCATTTTTCATATTCTGTGCTCCCTGGCACTGGGTCTCCAATGGCCTTGTTTTGCTTACAGCACCTAACAAGGTGTCTTGTACACAGTAGGCACTCAAAAGGGATTTCCTGAATGAATCAGGAGTAGACAGTTCTGCACTTGATCTTAGCCAAAAGGCCAAGAACTGATGGGAGTAGACAGTTCTGTGATGCTGTGAAGTGTGAGGTTAGAGAGAGATGCATCCAGGAACTCTGGTGAGGCCTTTGTGGAGCCAGTGGCCCTTAGCTGGACCAGCTGGACCTCATGGGTGGCCGTTTGGCTCTAGGCAAGGGTAGGGTGACATAGGGCCTCCTGGGCCGAGGAGTGGCCTGAACAGAGACAGAGAGGTAGAAATGAGCACCTGTGGTGAGGGACTATTTGATTACGTATTTTTTCCCTGTAAACGTTTACTCTGCAAGGAAAGAGAATAAATGCTCTTTTCTGGAGTTCTCAGGGAAAGCAGTTGTTACCGGTATGGAGATGAAGAGGTAACTTCTGGAAAAGGGGCATTGCTCATAGCAGAAAGAGAATTCCTTGGGGTTGCAGGCTGTGCCTTCCTAGCAAGTCCGGCAGCCTGCGGCCTTGGACAAAAGATGCAAGCATGTTCTAAGTAAGACACCTCATGAATATTATGCTAACATTACCCATCTGGCTGAACGAATCCTTTCGATGGCCTCGAACACAGTTTGTGCAGACTCTCGGACAGGGAGGGGCCGGAAAGCTTTGTCTTTACCATGTTTTCCCCGTGTGTCATTTTGATTTTGTTGTTTTGGGGGTGCTCTCCTGTTTTCCTCAACATCCCTGTCTGGTAGCATGACCATCTTGAGATGATCTGTTTCTGTGTCCATCTTCCATACTGATGTTCATAGCTCTCCCAGGCCAGGGACTGTGGAATCATGGCGTGTAGCAGGAGCACAGCCTCTCTGGGAGAGAGGGGGGCTGGGAGAGGTGCCAAGAGATCATCCTGGAGAAAACGTGTTCCTGCTCCCTTTGAGAATCTGGCACCTCCTCTAGGGCCTGGCACTGACCTGAGCCCTGGTAGTTGGGGGACTGTCCATTGTGATGAGCAGCAGTGGACCGGAGCCCGTGGTCACAGTAGCAGCTCCTTACACTGTGTCTCTGCTCTCTCCACAGCGGGAGCCCAGCATTGACCTGCTGGAAGCCTTCGTGGAGCACTGGAAGGGCATCACGCACTACTACATTGAAAGTACAGGTGGGGCCCGGTCTCCCCTGGCCAGGGGAGCCCTGCAGGCAGTGGGGAGGAAGGTGTCGGCTGTGTCCACCATGCCAGGCAGAGACGCATGTGGTCTGGAGAGGGTGACAAGGGCTGCACAGGAGTGGAAAGCGGGGGCTGGCCCCACCCTGACCTTTTGGGAGAGGAACTGTGTGAGGTAGGAGTGGGGACTTGGAAGTTGGGCATGTCACTGACCTGACTGCAAGGCAGAGGGTGAGCCCCACTTGCCCCTGGCTTCCAGCTAGGCAAAGTGTCCAGGCCTGCAGTCCTCAGGGCCCATGCTCAGGGCTTACTGATGAAAAGAAAAGAAATGGGATCAATTCCTCCTCCTTTCCCTGAGGTAACTTAGAGGGCATTTCCCTTAATGGAAATCTAGGGTAGGAGGAGAACAAAAGCCAAGGCATGTAACATGTCTGGATCCTTCTCCCCCAGCTGACACCCCAGACAGCCAAAGCTTTGGGTGCTCTGGGCCCAGCAGAGCACTCCCAGAGGGGGTGGAATCCGATTGGCTGCTTTGTAGTCAGTGCGTTGGTATGTTGGTATTGGTGGATACATGCTGGTTGCCAGGTAACCCCGTCCTGCATCCCCGGCTTTCTACATCCTGATTCACACTGGGGTTTGATTCCCGCCTACCCCCTTCCTGAAGACTTGATTTCCAGCCTGAGCCAGCCAGAGAAATTAAAAAGCAGTCTTTGGACACTCTGAGGGACCCCCGAAGTGTCCTTTTTAGACCAGGTTCTGCGATCTTGGCACAGCTGACTTTGTGCTTGGTCATTCTCTGTGGTGGCGGGCTTCTGGGGGTGCGCGGTGGAACGGTCAGCAGCAGCTCAGACTTCTGCCCTCTCCATTGCTGTAACCGTGTCTTTCCAAACATGGCCAAATTGTCCTGGGGGCAGAATCACCCCCAGTGGAGAGCGATGGCTTTAAACTGAAGAGCTTTTTTTCTTTTTTTGAGGTATAATTGATGTAACATTATATCATGTAACTTGGGGGTACAACCTGTTGATTCAATATATGGATATATTGTGAATAGATCAATACAGTAAGTCTAGTTAATATCCATCACCCTAACTAGTTACCCATTTTTTTTCTTGTGATAATAACATTTAAGATCTACTCTTAGCAATTTTCAAATATGCAATACTTTAACTATAATCACTGTATGCATATAACATTCTCAGGACTTATTTATTATTTTGTTTTGTTTTTGTTTTGTTATTTGTTTTTTAGCAGGGGGGTGTGAGGAAGAGGGAAAAAGAGAGAATCTTAAGCAGGCTCCATACCCAGCAAGAGCTTGATGCAGGGCTTGCTCTCACAACCCTGAGATCATGACCTGAGCCAAAATCAGGACTGGGACACCCAATCGACTGAGCCACCCAGGCGCCCAGGACTTATTTACTTTTTAATTGGAAGTCTGTACCTTATAGACTGAAGATCTCTTGACAGAGAGCCCCAATCTACCAGGACATAGGAAAAGATCCTGAACTGACTCAGGTCCCCCTGGGGCTTCACCAGAACCTGATTCTATTTTTTTTTTTTTTTTTTAGATTTTTATTTTATTTATTTGACAGAGAGAGATCACAAGTAGGCAGAGAGGCAGGCAGAGAGAGAGGAGGAAGCAGGCTCCCTACAGAGCAGAGAGCCCGACGTGGGGCTCGATCCTAGGACCCTGAGATCATGACCTGAGCCGAAGGCAGAGGCTTAATCCATGAGCCACCCAGGCATCCCAGAACCTGATTCTGTTAATTTCCAGAACACTCCCTAGACCATAGGTACAGGGATGGGTGAGGTGAGCTGTTGTTCAAAAGTCAGTGCTTTCAAAATAAGCTAGGGGATGCTCCAAGGCTTGTCCCAAAGCACTAAAACTTGCTTTATACAGTCTCTGAGACTCTCACCAAGAAAGCCTCTGTTTCTCCATCAAGACCTTTGCACAGTGGAGCAGGTTTGCCTCTGAACTTGTGGTCACGCATGGATTTTCTTCTCCTATGTAAAAAAAAAAAAAAAAAAAAAAAAAAGTTTCTCCTTTCTGTCTCCTTTGAGTGTGAAAAGGACAGGAGGAAAGCTGCTTTACCTCTCGGAAAGCTGCTCTGAGACCACTTCAAATTCTAGGATGGAGACCCCCAAGCCCACAGCTTCTCAGTCAGGCCCAGAGCAATGTACCCCTCACTCCCATACACCCCAGAGTTAGCAGAAAAAATGATGCCGTCTCCCTCTCTAGAGTATACACGCATTCCCAGCCAGAGGGCTGTATCCTGGGCCTCAACCAAAAGGTCTTTTGTCTTTTTAAATATAGAGGCACCAGCTGTAAATTTCCATTTCCTCTGGTCTTTGTTTGAAGCCCCCCCGTGAACCGGGCCTTAATCCAGGTGTACCCTCAGTCTCTCTCCACCCCACAGGCCCCAGGGCCTTGACCTCATCAAGCCAGAGAACCCCTCTTCACCCCACTCACCCTTGTTTCCCAAATCCCTATTAGATGAAAACACCCCCGCCAAGAAAACGGATATCCCCTGGCGGCTGAAGCAGATGCTGGACATCCTGGTGTATGAGGAGAGGCAGCAGACGGCAGCTGGCGAGGCCGGGCCCTGTCTGGAGTACCTACTGCAGCACAAAATCCTGGAGACCCTGTGCACACTGGGCAAGGCTGAGGTGGGCAGGCCCCCGGGCAGCCCCTGTGTTCCCGGCTCGTCCACCCATGTTCCTGTCACATCGTGTGGTGGACACACTCCCATTGTTCAGTCAGGGTTCATTCTGCAAAGATGTGCTGAGAACCAGCCGTGGGCCGGGCAGGGTCCTGGGTGCTGCGGACACAGCAGCAGTTAAAACACAGAAATCATAGTCAGCGAGAGATGGGTCATCAGGGGCGCCCACGCGTGGTCTGTTCAGCAATGATGGGGTTACGGAGAGTGGTGAAGCGGAATGGGGACCTGACAGTGTGGGGGAGGCCAGTTTCAAAGATGGGCACAACTTATTCGGTTGTGCTCCACTTGACGGTGCTTTACAAGGACTGCATTTTTTACAAGTTGAACTTCGTGGGCAGCCATATCTTGAGCAAGTCTGTTGGCACCATTTTCCGACAGTGTGTGTTCACTTCGTGTCTCTGTGTCACATGTTGGTAATTCCTGGTAATACTTCAAACTTAGTTATTATATTCTTAGGGTGATATGTGATCAGTGATATGTGATTTTTGATGTTGCTGTTGTAATTGGGAGCACCACAAATAATGCCTCTCTAAGACAGCTCTACTGACCAGCCGTTCCCCCTTTTTCTCCCTCTCCTTGGGCCTCCCTATTCCCTGAGACACTGTGATATGGAAATCTGGCCAACTAATAACCCTACAGGGGCCTCTAAGTGTTCAAGTGAAAGGAAGAGTCACACGTCTGTCAGTTTAAATCAAAAGCTAGGGGCACCTGGGTGGCTCAGTGGGTTAAGCCTTGCCTTCAGCTCAGGTCATGATCTCAGGGTCCTGGGATCGAGCCCCGCATCGGGCTGTCTGCTCAGCAGGGAGCCTGCTTCCCCCTCTCTCTGCCTGCCTTTCTGCCTACTTGTGATCTCTCTCTCCATCAAGTAAATAAATAAAATCTTTTAAAATAAATAAATAGGGGCTCCTGGGTGGCTCAGTGGGTTAAGGCCTCTGCCTTCAGCTGAGATCGTGATCTCAGGGTCCTGAGATCGAGCCCCACATCAGGCTCTCTGCTCAGCAGGGACCCTGCTTCCTCCCCCCTCTCTCTCTGCCTGCTTGTGATCCGTCTGTCAAATAAATAAAATCTTTAAAATAAATTAAATCAATCAATCAATCAAAAGCTAGAAATGATTAAGCTTAGTGAGAAAGTCACGTCAAAAGCTAAGATAGGCCAAAAGCTGGGTCACACAACGAACAGCCAGGTTGAGAATGCAAAGGAAAAGTTGTTGAAGGAAATTCAAAGTGCCTTCCGGTGGACACATGAACGATAAGAAAGCAAAACAGCCTTATGGCTGAGGTGGAGAAAGTCTAAATGGTCTGCATAGACGAGCAAACCAGCCATGACATTCTGTTAAGCCAAAGCCTGATCCTGAGCAAGGCCCCGAGTCTCTCCAATTCTGCGAAGGCTGAGAGCAGTGGGGAAGCTGCAGGAGAAAAGGCAGAAGCTATCGGAAATGGGTCCGTGAGGTGTAAGGGAGGAAGCCTTCTCTGTGACGTCAGCGTGCAAGGTGAGCAGCCAGTGTTGGTGTAGACGCTGCCACAAGTTCTCCGAGAGATCCAGCAGGGATAGCTGATGAAGGGGGCTGCACTGAGCGACGGATTTCCAGTGCGGATAAAACGGCCTCTCTTGGAGGGAGACGCCAGCTAGGACTCTCACAGCTGGAGGGGGGAAGTCAACGCCCGCCTGGCTTCGAATTTCAAAGGACAGGCTGACTCTCTTGTTCGGGGCTCACGGGGGGCTCACGCCTCTGGTGACTTGAAGTGGAAGCCAGTGCTCACTGACCATTCTGGAAACCCAGAGTCCTGAAGAATCGCGCTAAGTCCACTCTGCCCGTGCTCTGTAAAGGGGACAACGAAGCCTGGGCGAAAGCACTTTAGATTACAACATGGTTTCCGGAATATTTTAAGTCCACTGTTGAGACCTAACTCAGAAAAAAGTCTCCTTTTCCCAGCACGACTGCTTCCTGACAAGGCGCCTGGTCGGGTACGAGCTCTGAGGGAGCTGTAGAAGGAGACGATCGTTTTCTGCCGACACAGCCTCCATTCTGCAGCCCGTGGATCGAGGATCACTGGACTCTCAAGTCTTACTATTTCAGAAATACCTTCTGTAAGGCTGTGGCTGCCATGAGTAGTGACTCTTCGGATGGATTTGGGCAAAGTAAATTGAAAACCTCTTGGCAAGGACTCACCGTTCCAGGTGCGATTAAGAACATTCGTGATTCCTGGGAAGAGGTCAAAATATCAGCATGAACAGGAATTTGGAAGAATTTGATCTCAACCTTCACGGATGAGTGTGGCGGGTTCACGACTTCAGGGAGGAAGTGTGGGGGAAAGGGCGAGAGAACAGAACCGGAAGTGGAGCCCGAAGATGGGACTGAATGGCCGCCCTCGCATGATCACACCAACAGATGAGGAGCTGCTGCTTGTGGATGAGCAGGGAACGAGGTTTCCTGAGATGGAATCTGCCCCTGGGGAGGACGCTGGCAAGATTGTTGAGAGGACAACCAAAGACTGAGAGCGTTGTGTGAACATAGTCGAGAGAGCAGCGGCTGCAGGCTGGAGAGTACCAGCTCTAGTTTTGAAAGAAGTTCTACTGGGAGTAAAATGTATCAAACAGTTTGGGGTGCTACAGAGAAGTCATTCATGAAAGCAAGAGTCCATCCATGTGGCCAACTTCACTGTGGTCTTATTTTAAGAAATTGCCACAGCCATTCCCACCTTCAGCAACGACCACCCTGATCAGTCAGCGCCACCAACATGGAGGCGAGAGCCTCCACCAGCAAAAAGACTATGACTCGCTGAAGGCTCAGATGATGGTTAGCAGTTTGTAGCAATATTTTTTTTAAAGATTTTATTTATTTATTTGATAGAGATCACAAGTAGAGAGAGAGGGAGAAGCAGACTCCCCGCCAAGCAGAGAGCCCGATGTGGGGCTCCATCCCAGAACCCTGGGATCATGACCTGAGCCGAAGGCAGAAGCTTTAACCCACTGAGCCACCCAGGTGCCCTGTAGCGATATTTTGAAATTAAGGTTATGTACGTTGCCTTTTAGATATAATGCAATTGCATAATTAATACACCACAGTATAGCATAAATATAGTTTTTATATTTACTGGGAAGCCAAAAATTTATTTGACTTGCTTTATTGCAGTATTCATTGGTTGTAATAGTTGCTTTATTACGGTGGTCTGGAAGCGAAGTATTCGAGGTGTGCCTGTAGTGAGGGAAGGAGGCTTCCAGAAAAGGTGCCCTCTGAGCACTGACCATGGGAGGCTGGTGCTGTGGCCCAGTGAGGGGTGGGAGGAGCATTGCCTGCAGTGGGTGGGCTCCATCTTCTGATGGGCACTCTGCACCTTGACCCTCAGTACCCCACAGGGATGCGACAGCAGGTGTTCCAGTTCTTCAGCAAGGTTCTGGCCCAGGTACAGCACCCCCTCCTGCATTACCTCAACGTCCACAGACCTGTGCAGGTGAGAGACCAGGAGACCAGGAAGGGTCTGAGGGTCAAGCCTTCTCTCTTCCCTGCTACCCCATTCTTCTGTTTTTAATTTTCTTCCCTTCTAGAAGCTTCTCCGACTTGGTGGGACAGTTCCTGGATCCCAAACAGAAAAGGAGGAGGTACAGTTCACCACCGTGCTCTGCTCTAAGATCCAACAGGACCCAGCCCTGCTCACCTACATCCTGGAAGTGAGCACCTCTGTGAGGAACAGGGGTGGGAGGGCCCAGACTGTAGGGCAGGCCTCTGAGGCCCTTGTGAGGAAGCAGAGGGTGGAGCAGGTCCTCAGGTGCCCAGGCAGCTTCCCCTCCAGCTCCATGCTGAGGCCCTGACAGCCAGCACATCCCGCCTTCTCAGTGGAGCATCCTGGGCAATGGTCTGCACCGTAACATGGCTTCACCCTACCTTCTTTGCAGGGCAAAAAGATGGTCAGTAGGAAGAAGTCATCCAAAGAGCCCACCACCCTGCCTAGAGAGGCTGCCAGTGTGCAGGACAAGGACCACCTCCGCAGCAAGGCTCCTGACATGAGTCCGTGTCGGGCCCAGGCCTTGAGCTCACAGCTGCCTGCTGAGACGGAGGAGCCAGAAGGAGCGGTTGGGGAGAGCAACCTCATCACTGCCCTGATTGGGCTGTGCAAGAGCAAGGTGCCAGCCACCAAGACAGAGTGGGCAGGGATGAGGAGGGCGAACTGCTGGGAGGGGATCCAGGGGTTCAGATATATGTCCCTGAAGTCGTGACCTTGTCCCCTAGAAAGGTCGGGTGGTTCTGAAGGCGCAGGAGAACCTCCTGCTCCTGGTAAGCGTGGCTTCGCCTGCTGCTGCCACCTACCTGGTGCAGAGCAGCCCTTGTTGCCGTGTTGTCGCCGAGCACCTCTGCCAGCTCTACCAGTCTCTGCCCCCCTTCCTGGACCCAGCGGACATTGCCGCACTAGAGGGCATCAGCTGGAGGTAGGCGCTTGGGGGTGGGGGGAAGCTGGGTTGGGCTATTTCTTAAGTGGCCAGAAGCCCTCCCTGTCCTCTGGTTTTCTAGGAGGGTTGGGGACCCCTGCTGGCCACCCTCTTCCAGAGGGCACAGCCGATCCTCACGGGCTTTCCCTCCAAAGGAACATCACTTTTGCTTCCGCCCGGCACTGGCCACAGAGGTTGCAGGGAGAAGGGGCCCAGATTCTGGAACATCCCTGAGGCACGCCTCATAGCCCCTCCCTTGCTCCCCCTCAGGTTGCCCAGTGCCCCATCCGATGAAGCTTCCTTCCCTGGCAAGGAGGCCTTGGCTGCCTTTTTGGGCTGGTTTGATTACTGTGACCACCTCATCACAGAGGCACACACGGTGAGCAGGGGTGGGCCCCAGTGGGGCCCTCTGTGGGGGTGCCCTGCGGTTGACCCCACTCCTTTCCCTGTGTCCACCTTGAGGACCCAGCGGGCCTCTCAGGAGCCAGGCAGGGCCCTCGGCCTGCCTGTTGTGTTAGACACTGTGCAAGGACATGGTAGTTTCTCAGTGGAAAACTGTCACGGAGGTAAAACGTGCTTAAGACATGTCCTTGGCACCTAGGTGGTTGCCGAGGCCTTGGCAAAGGTTGTGGCTGAGAAGTTTTTCGTGGAGATTCTGCAGCCTCACCTCCTGCATGTGTAAGTCTGTGTCCCGTTCCCTGGGCTGGCCATGGTCTGGACCCATTTGCTCGCCCCTCCTGGCCCCTACCCATCCCTAAGGCCAGGGACTGCTTGGCCAGAGTAACGTGCGTCTGCAGGTCCATGGTTAATGTTTGCCGGGCTTGGCCTCCTGACACACAGGTGGCTCAGAGCCACGTGGGCTGACTCCAGGACCTCAGGAGAGCTGGGGAGCAAACAGAGAAATACCAGCCAAGGCAGAAGGAAACCGGGAAAGGGTTCTGTCACCCCCACATTCATTTACTCCTGGCCCTCCCCCACCTGGCTCTCAGCCCCCAGGCCTGGCTCAGCGCTCTCTCCCTGTAGCTCTGAGCAGAGTGTCCTGACCTCCACCGCCTTGCTCACGGCTATGCTGCGTCAGCTCCGCTCCCCTGTGCTGCTGCGAGAGGCTGTGGCTTTCCTCCTGGGCACAGACCCACAACCTGCAGCCCCCGACGACGGGCCCCACACTCTGTGTGCTCACCTCATCGGGCACTGCGACCACCTCTCGGACGAGGTGAGGCGGGGAGGAGGGTGTCGTCCTTCTGGCTCCCACCAACCAACCCCTGCCCAAGGGATCCCCTGAGTGTTTCAGCCCTCTTGCATCAGCTTACCAGGTGGTACTGCCTTTGAGGCACTGAATTGCGTACCCCCCAAAAACAGTGACTGCTTTTGTCACACAATGATCTTCTGTGACCAGATGCTTGCCATGTGAGTTTCTGTTTTCCAAACCTATTTCATATTCACTTGGCTTGTTTGAGGCTTAGAGCTACTCCGAGTGAGGTGAGGCCGCTATTCCATTTTTCAGCTATGGAAACAGACAGAAAAGCCAGTCGGCTCACTTGGTAACACATATCAAATTAGTAACAGAACCGGAGCCGGGCAGGCTTCCAGCTCCCAGACCAGCACTCCCCCCAAAGGACTGCCCCCCATTTCCCCCAAAACCTGCCGCCTGCTCTTTTCTTAACCGAGTGAGCAATTCCCAGAGCCACTAGAACCGGGGTCCCGCTGATCCTTTCTTACCCAGATCAGCATCACCACCCTGCGGTTATTCGAGGAGCTGCTGCAGAAGCCGCACGAGCAGGTCATCCACGGCCTGGTCCTGTGCAACCTGGAGGGCCGCCATTATGTGGCCCGGGGCTCACCCGAGCCTGAGAGCTACGAGGACACTCTGTAAGTGGACCCCTGTGCCTCTGGGAGGCCTCAGGCCGGTGGGACCCTCACGGCCCCCCACACCCCTGCACTTGTTCATTCCTTTGTTGGTGCCACAGAGATCTGGAGGAAGACCCCTACTTCACAGACGGCTTCCTCAACTCCAGCTTTCAGCCCTCCACAAAGCCTCCCCCAGCCCCTGCCACCAACTCAGATGGCAAAACAGCAGTGACTGAGATCGTCAACAGGTAGGGAGCCGTCTGGAAATCTCAGCCACTTGAGGTTTGTTCTGTCTTTGGCCATGGCCCGGACGAGGCGCAGCCCAGGCGGCAGTGCTCCCTCAGAGCTGGAGGTGGAGTGGGGAGGAGCAGGGTGGCCCAGCCAGTGCCCCTCCTCACCTAGGGTCTTGTGTCTCAGTTTCCTCTGCCTGGTTCCTGAGGAAGCCAAGACCTCGGCTTTCCTAGAAGAGACCGGATATGACACATACGTCCATGATGCTTATGGACTGGTGAGTGTTGAGGCCTCTACCAACGCCCACTTCTTGTCCCTCAAAGCCGGGGTGTTGATAAACTCCACCTTCTCCCTCTGTGATCTGCCCAAGGTGCTCCCTGCTCCGGCCAAGAGCCTCGAGTCCAACCTTCCTCCGTGGTTCCCTCAGTCTTCGGGAGCCTCCTGACCACTGGGCCCACCTCCTCAACTCTCACTCCTGTTTCAGTTCCAGGAGTGCAGCTCCCGAGTTGCCCCTTGGGGCTGGCCCCTGGGCCCCACACCCCTGGACCCTCATGAGCCTGAACGGCCTTTCTTTGAGGGTCACTTCCTCCGAATGCTGTTTGACCGCATGTCCCGGATTTTGGAACAGGTAGCCAATGGGACCGGGCCCTGGCTACAGGGTAAGGGCCCATGGGAGAACTCCAGGCAAGTGCCCTGGCAGGGGGTAGGGGTGGGGATTAGAGTCCTCTTTGGTTCTTCAGCTCCATACCCCCTTCCCCCACCCCTCCCCCTTCCCCAGGCGGGAAGCCCCATCTTGCCTCTGCTCCACACGCCCTAACATGTTCTGGCCCTCAGCCCCAGGGAATCCATGACACACACACACATCACGTGAGACTCCCACCCCCGCACACGTTCACACTGGCCAGGCGCCTTGCTGGGGAAGTGCAGAAATGCTCGTGGCCCCCTGCCAACCCTCGGCTTGTCCACTGTGTTCCCTACAGCCATACAGCCTAAACTTGCAAGTGACCTCAGTCCTGTCCCGGCTTGCCCTCTTCCCCCACCCCCTTATCCACGAGTACCTCCTGGATCCCTACATCAACCTGGCCCCTGGCTGCAGGAGTCTGTTCTCTGTGCTCGTCAGGGTAAGGATGCCGGAGCCCAGAGGTGTGTGTCGGTGGGGCTGCAGGAAGGGAGGGGATCAGGATGGGGCGGGGTGGGAGCCACAGGAGTGGGTACTCCAGATAGCTCCAGGGGAATGCACGGGCACACACCCCCCCTCCTCCACGGTGCTGCGGCAGAGCGAGGGGACCCTGCATGAGTGTCACCGGTCTCCACCCCAGCCTTGTCTCGTTCCCACTCTAGGTGATCGGGGACTTGATGCAGAGAATTCAGAGGGTACCCCAGTTCTCGGGCAAACTGCTCCTGGTGCGCAAGCAGCTGATGGGTCAGGTCCCTGGGGAGCAGTAAGTAACTGAGGGAGATGGGTGCCTGAGGAGGGATCCTAGGATGGGAAGGCAGACTGCCCAAGGAGAGTGAGAGGAGCACGGGCCAGGGGTGCAAAGAGGGCCTGTTGCTGGGCTCTGTCTTCACTCAGGGTGTCTGCCACTAAGACTGTGCCTCATGGACACTGGGATGTCATATTGGGCACACTCCCACCGCCTCGCAGCTGTGGCCCCACCCCCACTGTGCTGTCTCCCTCAGGCTGGACCACCAGACTCTCCTCCAGGGCATTGTGGTTCTTGAGGAATTCTGCAAGGAGCTGGCTGCCATCGCTTTTGTCAAGTTCCCCCCTCATGGTCCTCACCTGCACCTCTCCCCTCCCCGAGAAGGACACGTCTGAGCCAGGAGCAGGACAGAAAGGGAGACTTCTGTGCACACCTCAGCCCAAGAGCCGCCTCCCACCTGGCACTGTCAACACCGCCTGCCTCCCAGGCTGGGACTAGGCTCCATGTTCTCTGCATCCCAGGCACCTCTGCCTCTGGGGAGGCCTGGGCTTCCACTCCCAGGTGGACTCAGGAAGATCCTGGCCTGTCAGCCACACGAGACTGGGTTTAGGGAGTGGGTCTCCAAGGTATCAGAAGCCAAGGAGCAAAAGAGATGGCCTCCCAGACAGCATGGTGTCCTCGGGGCCCTCTCAGGGGAGCTGGGTAATCTCCAGGTGAGCACCCAGACCCAAACCCTCACGTGTTCTGTGCCTGACCCCCGAGTCTATGGGCCATTCATGGCCAGGGCCAAGGCCTGTGGCTCAGTTCCAGGGCACAGAGAGGAGTGAGTGATGGCTCTGAGGCCGGTTAGGACTGCAAGCCAAGAGAGATGGGGGCGCAGGAGCCCTTGTCTCTGTCACGCCGGGTACCACAGACACTGCTGAAACTTGACATTTTTTCTCCTGCCTTCTTGGCTTAATCTGTGGCGAAGGGACGGTGATGGCAGGGGAAGCCCACTCTCCCTGCCCAGCCCTCCTGGAGACTGTTGCAAAATTCCCAGCCGCCTCATGGCCGAGAGCCAGAATGTGCTCTGCGCCCGGGCGGGGGCAGCTGCTAATGAGCGCCTTGGTGCGACTGCAGCCAGGGCGGCAGAGGGCTTGGGAAGGGGGGGCGGGGGGCTGGGTGCCAGGCTCCAGCTCCAGCTGGTTTTCTCCCTGGCGCCTCTGAACCCGTCTCGGCAGGTCCTCGACACCTGGGCAGAGGGGCTCGGAGACCGGGGGAGGCCAGGCCCGGCCCTCAGCGCTCCACCCAGCCTGCAGCATCCTCGATGGACTCCTCTCCCTAGGAAGCTGGGGAGCTCGGGACAGACTGCGGCCAGGATGCCCACCTGACCCCAGGCCGCCAAGGCCTGGTGGGGAGGCGCTGGGGCCCAGCAGCCAGTCGTAGTGTTGTTCTCCCTGCATGCCCTTCATGGCTGGGGCTGCCACCCCACCCGGCCTGAATCTGTCTCAACCTGCAAGAACACACAGGCGGCGCCAGGCATTACCTCACAGCGGGACTGCAGCTGCTGGCTTCGCTCCTGGGCAAGGAGGAGCAGGCCAGAGCCCCTTTCGCTTCCTTTTCCTGCCTGTGCTGCTTCTAGAAGCCAGCCGCGGGTTGCCAGGAGGTGACATGGAAGAGGAGGAACTCGGTGACCTCTCCCTCTCCTGCATTCCTCCAAGCTGGGGAGGACGCTGCCGCGGCTCTGAGGGACACCGTGCGTGTGTGTGCATGTGTGTGTGTGCACGTGGATGTTGGCGTGGGACGGGAGAGCACAGCTCACGGGGCACGCTGGGTCTTAACGCCTGAAGTCTGAAAACAGCTGAGCGTCTGAGAGTCACGGATACTCCCCTCCTCCCTACCCTTCAGCATTCATCCTTGTGTCCCCCGAGACGTGCCCCCAGACAACACAGCAATAAAAGGTTTGCATAGACATAGTCCTGTTCTCCACCCTTTGTGTCCTCCTGCGCAGGACTCCACTGCTCATTCAGGCCCATCTGCCTCCCCAAGAAAGACCAACTGCTTTTCCGGCGCTGGAGCAGAGGGAGGTGGTGTGCTGGGTGTGGGGGGTTGGGGGTAGCGACAGGGGTGGTAAATAAAGACAGGTTCTGGCAGAGCACATCTGATGTTCCCCAGCGCCTGCCAGGAACCAGACCCTTTCTTGGCCAAGCAACACTTTCTGCCCAGCTTACCTACAGCTGAGAGCCAGCTAGCCCTGGAGACACTGGGGAAGAACAGGCCATCTGGACATCTGTACGCAAGTCTCACTTGGGGGTGTTTACATTGGGAGTTGTGTGAATGCCTTAGTGGACCTCCTGTTTTAAAAACCTGTCCCGAGTTGTCTGTCTGTGGGGGATGCCCTTGGGAAGGTAGCTGAGACAACTCCAGGACACAGCAAGTTGAAAACTCGGACAGGGCTGATGAGCGCCTCTAACCTCTGTGCGAGTCAGAATCACTTGGTTTGCTTTTCATAATACCTGTGGAATCGGTGTCTCAGGGATGGGCCCAGAATTGTTTTTAAAGTTCTCCAGGCAATTTTAATGGGCAGGGTTGAAAACCACTGTAGGCTAAATAAAGTGAGAACAAAGGTTGCCCTTCAAAAGGGATATGGACTGGTGGGTCCCTCAGACGCTAAGAGAAGGGAACCAAAGAGAAAGTGTTTGATTCCATCATGTGGGAGATGTTTGTCCTCAGAGAGCACAAGAAAGGAAAGGGAGCCTTATCCTGGTCGATCAGTGTCAGAGTGGAGTTACCTCAGAAGGGAAGCCTAGACAAGTGTGCCCTTGCTCAGAACCAGAAATCTGTATTACACGCAGTGAGTAGCACACAGTATATTTTCTTTGTTCACTCCCTGTGGTTTTCCCTTAAATTTTAGTAAAGTTCTCTTTAAAAAAGTGTTTTAATCATGATTCGGCTGGGCTGAGCAGAAATGAATAAAGGGTTATGGTCAGGCTTGGGTTGGAGTTGTAGAAAGGCAGGAGCCTGGAGGCCAGCAGAGTGATGCAGGGAGGGAACAGGAAGCTCAAGGAGATGGAACTCCGCCAAGAGGCAGGACCAGCTCTTCCTGTACGACCCCTTGCCCACCTAAAGCTTCTGGTGTTCTCACGGTTCAAACCCTGGAAGGGAGGTGGACACATCCCACCCTGGCAGGCCATAGAAAGAGCCCCGGTGGGCAACAGAGGCTATGGTGGATGGCAGGAAGCCCGCCCTCTCCAGTCACCTGCAGTCTAGGACACCCACTTGCTGTCCGGGAAGACGTGGGTGACTGTGGTGGGACAAGGGGAGGAGCTTTTTTGATGCAGTCCCCCCCTTCCTGCTCACTTCCTCCCCACAGAGATATTTAGACAGGAAGGCAAAGGAAGAACCACCTATTTACTCAGCATGGAGCCCACTCCCTTGGAACAACCTCCCCCAGCACCCCCAGTCCGTGTTCTAAGTGCATGAGAATCCAGATGTAGGCCTTTACTGAGGCAAGCATGGAAAATGATGAGTAGATACCCTCTCGGGTTCAGAAAGTTCCCACATCCCCTTAGGGAGTAGTGCCCTCATCTTGCCCACAGGGCAATTATTTCCTTGAGCTCTGACCTTCTTGTTTGGTTAAAGGCACTGTCCTTTCAGTGCACTGTTGGGACCTATTCCACAGAGAAGGAAATTACCCTGAGAACTAGGAGAATCACCTGCTCCCAATGCAACAAGACCCCTGACTGCCAACCTCCTGCCTCCCCAAAGCAAGGCAGGGCTGCAGTGGGGTGGGGGGCACAGGTGCCCAGCTCCTTGCACAATGATGGCACCTTCCTATCTGTCGACTGGGACAACAGATGATTCCTGAAGCCTCTGTAAGAGCTGGCTTTGTAGGTCTTCCTCCATCACCTTCCACCAGAAAAAGTTCTCACCCCGAACCTTTGGGGGCTCACTCTGCATGCCTGGGTTCCGAAAAGCCACAGTCACCAGCACATTCAAGCAGATGCCATCTGCATTGTCTTTGCCCAGGTGCTGCAGTCCAAGCAACCCCTTGGTCTCCACCGCCAAGTGGTGCAGGGTGAGACACTCCTGTAGCAGCCGCAGGATGGCCATCTTGATGCCACCCCTTTGCTCCATGGGAGTGAAGCCACAGGCAGTGATGGGCAAGTGAGGCATCCCCCCTGTGCCCACCAACACCCACACTGTCTGGACGCTTGTAAAGGTGGCCACGAGCCGCTGGCAGACCAGACTGCAGGGAAGCTCCTGGGGCAGAAGAAGAGGGTGCCTGGCTTGCTGCCGGTACTGGGCAGCCAGCTCTACCAGGTGCAGAATGTCCTGAGCTCGCAGCGGAGTGGGCAGGGAGGTTCGTGGGTACCAGCCAGCCTGCAGGGACTCTGCATCTGCCTCCTTGGAAGTCTTCAGAATTCCACCTGGAGGAGATGTTGAGGATGGGGTGGGGGGAAGTGTCTTTGTTGAGAGAAGTGCCCGGTCTGGCAGATTAGATGGCCACCCAGGCATTCGAGCCCTGACCCACCCCAGGATAGGGGCTGGTAGGCTTTGGTAGGGGCTGGGAGTCACATCCTCAGGCTGGAGATGCCAGGCTTGTACCAGACAGACTAGGGGCTCATCTCACTAGAGGACAAGCTGGGGGAAAGGTATCAGCTGCCACCCCCTCCCCTGGCCAAACACTGCCACATAGACAGGCCATACCCGTGGCTCGAGCGAGGAACACAAAGCGGATCCAGGAGGGGCCCCGCTCCTCCACAGACAGCAATGTCAGAGGCTCACAGTGCAGCCCGGCCTCCTCCTTCACCTCCCGCTGCAGTGCCTCCACGATGGTCTCCCCAGGCTCCATTCTCCCTGCAGGTAGGTACCAAGACCCACGGCACTCTTTCTTGGCCTCCTGGATCAGCAGCACCTCATCCTAAGGGGAGAGAGAGGATCCTTGCTGGGAACGTTCCCTAGCCCTGGCGTTAGAGCCCATCTCAAATACAGTCAGGAAAAACCCCCTTACTGGTGCACACCCCAGATGGTTGAGCTCTCCAGGGAGCTGGTCCTTGTGTGCCTGGGGGTCGCGGCTGTCTCGCTCTGCAATGTATCCCTCTTTGCATTCTTCAGACTTCCATTTCAGAAATGGGCTAAGATTCCCAGGAGCTGTTTCAGGGGCTAGGGATTATGCCCCACGGTGAGGTTTGCCATGTGTCCTGCACTGATTATGTCTAGATGCCATATGTCTCTATGTATATCTCTCACCTCCCCTGGTGATTTACAAACTGTTTGTGGCAGGGCCTCACACTGGGGCCTGGGCTTTGAAACACACCCCCCCCCCCAACACACACACAGTTCCTATCCATGGCCCTGGCCCCTTCTAGCTGTTGTTGCAGCAGCTTGCACAAGGATGAGCTCAGAAAGAGCACCACACAGTGGGACAGAAGGTCTGACAGAAGCACAGGTCGTGCCATTACTGTCCATGGGACTCAGAGGAGGTCTCTGAGGCACTGGGCAGATCTTTGGGCCCACTAGCGGCAGGCACTGTGCTAGATTCCAGGGAAAGATGAATAGGACAGGCCTCCTCTCAAGACACTGAGGCCTAGTGGGAGGACATGAACGGGCTCCCGGGCCTCAGATGCCTCTTCAGGATAGAGGGACAACCTCAGGGCTGGGTCGCTCGAGGCCCAGGTGTTAAGTGTGAGTGAGAGTGCTTTGCAAAACTGGGAAGCACCACGCTCTAAGTGGTGGCTGTTGCCGGCAGTTCCGCTGTCCCCACCGGGGCTGGCTGCGCGCTGCGGAGGGCCGGGCGCCGGGCCCGGCGGGCGGACGCTCACCTGCTCGTTGAGGAACACGGCCAGCACCACGTAGCAGACGTCCTTCCGCAGCCGCACAGGCGCCAGGGGCTCCCCGGCCGGCTCCGAGTCGCAGCTGTGCACACTCAGCCCCTGGCCCCCCAACACCGCCGCCAGCGCCCCCGCCAGGCCCTCCGAGGCCATCAGGTCCCCTGGGAGATGGCCGACGGGCCCCCCGCAGACCGGCCGCGCAGGACAGGGTGGGACACGGGTGCGACAGCGGTTCGCGGCCCTCGCCCCCTCCCCCTGCCGACTCCAGCCAGAAGCGCTCGAGAATGCGGAAGCGCCCGGCGAGCCCTGTCCGCTGATAGGCTACGCGTCACCGCGGCCTGCCCGGATTGGCTGGCTCGCGTCGGTCAAGGCGGGGGTGGGGCCAGTCCGTGCGTTCGGAGCCGGGCCTGGGCAGTGGGCGCCGCGGAGCCGGTTCTGCTTTTTAATCAGTTACCCCTCCACCCCCGCCTCTCTCTCCGGACGTTTCTAGCCACCAGCCTCACTAATGCTTCCGGCAAGCACTTGGCCGCGCGGGTTCCGACGATGACGTCATCCTGCCCACGGGCTGCGGAGCCCCACTGTGGCCAGCGACGATGACGTCACAACAATCCAGATGACATCACGGAGGCCTGGGGCCGTGGCTGGGACCTACTGTTCAACTTTGGTCATACACCTACCATGGCATGGCCCAAATCGATCATTCCCAAATAACCTTTCTTCACTAAAAATGTACCGCATGTCACCATGGCAGGGGGAACATTAGCTCCTGCCTTGGAGGAGAGTCTGACCTTGGGGAGGTGGACATAAATATATAATAAAAAGTCAACTGAGGGTTATAAGCCAAGTGCTAAATGAATGGGTTGGGCAAGAGGTGTGACAGGTGCTCAGAGGAGAGAGGGAGCAGGGCTGGGATGGTCAAGGTGTGCCTGGCCATGGGAGGAGGGGATTTGGGCCTGGAATCAGCCAGCCCCAGCCTTCATCCGTGTTCTGGCCCCTTGTCCACTGCATTTCCCACGTAGTTTTAGGGCGTTCTCCACTTCAGACTGAGAGCCCTGGGAGGGCAGGGACCAGGTCCTGCTCCTTCATCCCCACCCCCCCACCCCACACACACACCCAGCTCGAACTACCTGGTGGCCTGGAGCTTTGAGAGCAGGGTGTGGGTTGTTTTGGCGAGTTCCGACTTCTCTCCCAGACCGACCTTTCCTTCTCAGAGCTTTTTTAATCTACTGTCAGGACAGGAATGCAGGGCCAACTGGAGTGAAACTGTGAAGCCAGCCAAGTCTGGGCTCCTCATCCTCGGTTGGGTCTCCCCTGTCCGTCCTGCCAGCTTTGTGCTCCTTCCTTCTGGGAAGGTGTAGACAAAGCATTGGACTTGGAACCAGATGCCCGGCCACAGCTTACTGAGCCTGAGCCTCTGAATGAGTTGTGGGCCTCAGTTTCTTCATCTGTAGACTAGGCTCATAATAGCCTTTCTTCCACAGGGTTGTTGGGGGAGGTGAGACATCACAGGAGGAGCTCTGTAGACTGTCCAGTGCAGGTCATGGTGACCAGGCAGCCTGGCCCTCAGGCGGACCCCTCCGGGCCACAGCACTTGTTGCTGCCACACAAAGGCCCACTGCCATGAAATATGACTACAGGACCGCCACCCAACTATACTCTCAGGAATTCCAGACTGGCCTCCTCAGGCCCCTCTTACATAGGGAATTGACAGCAAGTTCCCTGGGGGCAGGGCCCTGTGGTAGGTGTAGGGCATCCCTGCTGGGCCCACAAGCTTTTGAGCCACTTGGTGAATACTGCTGACCGCAGCCCTATCCAAGACCCCTCTCCTCCCAAACGCTGGAACTCATGAGGCCGAGTTTGGCCCCGGGGAATGCAGAGCAGCTTGTTAACATACTTGTTGTGTGTGAGTGTCCGTACATCGGTTTTCACATCTGTGAAGTGGGGACAGCGTTGGTCTCAGACTCCTTTCTGCCTCCCAGAGATGATTTGAGAGAGAATGAGGTCATGTCTGGCAGGGCTCTGAGAGCCTCAGAGGCAGCCTAAGATAAACACCAGACTGCCTGGAAGAGCAGACTGCAGCAAACCCCGCTTCACTCCCCACTGTCACTGGGAAAAGCACTCCTCCCCTGTTAAGTGGACCTAATCACCTCTGTGGCGGGGAGCACACGAGGCAACAGGAAAGCCCCGTGTAAGCTGAAAGGGCTGCCTAGGCAGAGGGCCCTCCAGGCGGTGTACCCAGCCCTTCTGGGAGTGCCGAAGGAAACAGGACAAAGTAGACTTTCTCAAGGCATTGGTTGGAAGACAGCACATGCCAGACAGAGGCAGCAGAGGCCCTAAGACCCACAGGAGAAGCCGAGGGAGGAAAGGGGGCTGAAGGAGAAGCCTCCAGAACCAGAAACAAAGAAAGTTCTCCGTGAGAGTTCGTTCTGCATCCTCCCTTCCCAGAGCGGGTGGAGCACCTGCTTGATGGGGAGGGGGCAGGGTGGCTGCCCGGCCTGATGGACAAGAGCTGCCGGACTGGTCGATCGCCCCGTACAGTACTCCCAGCGTCCACGGGAGCAAACCCGGAGGCAGCCATTTCCGAGCACGTGGACGCACATGCGTGTGAGCGCATGCGCAGGAAGGCCATGTAGGCAGCCTTGGAAACAGGGCCGAGAATGGGCAGACAGGGTGGGGCAAGGGTGTCGTCAACTCCAGAGGCCTCCATGGGGCAACGGGCGCAGTCCCCTTGCAAAGCAGTAGGGTGAGGAGGGCAGTAGCCCAAGTTGCAGGCAGAGGAAGGTTTGGCTCAGCCTGTGCCCTGCCACCAGCTTGCTAAAGGACCTTGGGGGAGGGGCGCCTGGGTGGCTCAGTGGGTTAAAGCCTCTGCCTTCGGCTCAGGTCATGGTCCCAGGGTCCTGGGATCGAGCCCCACATCGGGCTCTCTGCTCCGCAGGGAGCCTGCTTCCTCCTCTCTCTCTGCCTAGTTGTGATTTCTCTCTGTCAAATAAATAAAATATTAAAAAAAAAAAAAAAAAAAGGACCTTGGGGGAGCCCCATCTGCTCTCTAGGCCATCTGTAAGATGCAGCCCTAGGTGGATCCTGAAACAGAAAATGGACATTGGTGGGAAACTGGTGAAATCCTAGTAAACCCTGCTGCTTGCTTAATAGTGTATGGATAAGGAGTTCATGTGTTGATTACTGTGTCATCTTTGTGTAAGATGTTAACAGGAGAGGAAGCAGGAGGAAGGGTAATCAGGAACTTTCTGTACTGTATTGTGATTTGGCTGTCAATCTAAAATCATTCCAAAATCAAAAGTCTAAAAACGTACTTCATAAGAAAAAAGAGGTGCCTGGGTGGTTCAGTGGGCTAAGCATCTGCCTTTGGCTCAGGTCATGGTCTCAGAGTCCTGGGATAGAGCCCCTTGTCTGACTCCCTGGTCAGCCGGGCGTCATCTTCTCCCCCTCCCACTATCCCTCCCCTGCACTTCTCCCTCCCTCCCTCAAATAAATAAACTCTTTTTTTTTTTTTTAAAGGACAAGGAAAAATTCGGCACTGATTATCCACATGCTGCAGTCACTTCCAGCTCTTAGAGCTGTGCTTTGGTGACATGTGCACCAGTGAGAGAGGCAGAGCAGAGTGTGAACAGTGGGATGCTGGGAGAAGCAGAGGCCCCAAGGGCAGTCCTGGCCTAGGGGTGAACCAGCTGAGCCTCCATGAGGAAGAGGGCCACCAGGTGCCCCCAGGTGCCTCTAGGTGTCTCAGGGTCAGTATCCACCTGGACTGGCTTCCCGCCCAGGACCAGTCCTGGAACATTTGGTCCACCTGCTGTTTACAAGAGTCAGACCCCATATGCCCTTAAGGGTGCTGTGGCCTGCCATGAGATGGGAGGCTGGGCGGAGAGGCTTGTGGAGAAGAGAGAGGCCTAGTGACTGGGCCATCTTTGTCTTCCCACGAGAAGGACCCTGCGTTTGGGGTTCTGGGGTGAAATTAGCCATATAAAATGAAATGTAGATAGGGAAGGGTCACTCGGTGCCACTTGGAACATGATCAGCTATAAAGTGTCTGTGTTAGAAGGAGGACAGAGGACAGCAAGCCTATCTGCAAAGTCTGTGAAGGGCTGAGACTAATGTAAATGAGGCTATAGTCAGAAAGCTTGGTTCAAACACCAATCCTGTTGCTAAAACTCCTGTGTGACCTTGGGTGACTCACTTAACTCCAGCCTGTCTCTCTCTACTTCTGTAAAATATAAATAAATATAAATAAATAATGTCTACCTCAAAATCATGGAAAGGGGTTAAATAAGATCAGTTAAATGAAAACAGTGACAGGGTGCCTGGGTGGCTCAGTGGGTTAAGCAGCTGCCTTCAGCTTAGGTCATGATCTCAGGGTCCTGGGATCAAGTCCCACATCGGGCTCTCTGCTCAGCAGGGAGCCTGCTTCCCTCTCTCTCTCTCTGCCTGCCTCTGCCTACTTGTGATCTCTCTCTGTCAAATAAATAAGTAAAATCTTTTTAAAAAAGAAAAAAAGTCAAAAAAGAAAACAGTGACAGAGTAAAATGTAGGAGCTCCTTGATTTTCTTTTTTCTCTATCCCATGAAAATATGAAAATAACCTAGCTCTGCAAACAATGAAGAAACCGGATTTTTTTTCTTTCAAATGAGGGATGGTTATGTGAATCACAGCGAAGCCACAGAAGGGAACACAAACAGCCATTTAAAATGAAGGTTAGGTAGCAACACAGAAAATGACCACAATACAGTGTCAAAAGGAAGAAACCGAGTACAAAACAGACTGACTCAGTCATGTATAAAACAACTCCTTGGAGAAAATACGAGGAAATACACCAAAATGTTAATAGTGATTGTGTTGGGGTTGAGTGGAGATGAACTTACAGGTGACTTTTTCCTATTTTCTAAATGTTCTGAAAGTCTATGAAATTTATAATAAAAAAGTTTTATTTCATAAAAAACACCATTCCCCAAACCACTGCAGGAACAGTTAGGTACCCCAAGAGTCACAGCTTGCTGGCGCTGTGATATACAAGGGCAGGCGAGCAGGCAGAGCTGCCCAGAGGGCCCCGGGCGGGGGGAGGGGCTGTCCAGTGTCTCAGGCAGCAAGCCAGTCCCTGGGAAGCGGGCCTGGGGCCAGCCACGGGCACCGAGGGTAGACAGCTAGGCAAGAGCTCTTCTGGGCCACACTCCCAGAGCTCCAGGTTGGGTCAGACAGGAGAGCTGGGGTAGCCTGCAGTCCCTGGCAGGCTGGGGCTCCCAGATCTCTGTAGCCCCACCGTGCACAGGAAGGCTGCCGTGCCGCTGAACCCCAGGGCTCTGCCTTGTCCACAGTCTGCTGCCAGGAGCATCCTCAGGGCAGACTCCTGGAAGGTTCCATCTGCTCCTCAGCGGAAAGGAAGGATCCAGGCCCCAGGAAGAGGAGCAGGCAGGGGTTGGTGAGGTCGCTATCATCGAGTCCCCCAACCCCACTCCATTTCCTTGTCTCCCCTCCCTCCCCAGTCCACGTGGCCTGCAGGAGCAAGGCCAACCACTCCAGCAGCATTCACAAAACAACAAGACTTTAATGGAAATCATGAAGGAGGGAGGCAAGAAGAGGGAGCAGGGAACACGGCATCGCCCATATCATTCCCTCCAGCTGAACCTGTGGGGTCTCCTGATGCCCCTCCCCTCCAACTTCGCTGTTGTCTGGCAAAAGGGCAGGATTTCAGCGGCCCCTGTCCAGCATGCCTGCAGTGTGAAGGGCCACCCTGGAGCCCAGTGAAGATGTGGGTCATGTAAGCAGCGCTCGGGCACAGGTGGGACAGCAGGGTTGAGGCAGCAGAAGGTGTTGCTTAAGCCAGAATGATTCCCGAGGTCCCCCAAGGAAGGGCTGTTTGTCTCTTGGGTTCAGGGAGCAGGTGTCAGAGGGAGTCCTTCACCCTCAGTGTGGGTCTGGTACTGTGGAGAGGGGTGCGGGGACAGAGCAGGTGCTGGCCTGCGAAGGGCAGGTGTGGGTTTCAATGGCACTGTGGTTGTTGGCTTTAGGACCCAGACTGGAGCGGAAAACAGGGTGCCCTGCCTGTGCCCAGAGTGGTGCCTGAGGGATTGATCAAAAGTCCCCAAGTCCCCCCAGTGTCATTCTCTCCTGAAGCTGTGTGGGGATTGAGCACCTGGTCTACCTGTCCCCAACCTACCCCAGATCCCCTTCAGGATCCCCCTATTTAGCCTCCTGTAATGTTCCCACGGACACCTTCACTGCTTGGAACACAGCCCAGTCCATCTAGAAGAAAGAGAAAGGACAAGGTGTTTACAGTCACATCCCGGGGCTCTTCCCACCAGTAATGGCCTTTCTGGGCCTTGGCTGGCTGCTTCCTTGGCCCAGAGTGGGTTTGCCGTGCCATCCCAGCCGCTCTCCTGGCCAGCATCACCCTCACCTGGGCATAAAGCAGGCGGCGGTCAGGGGAGAGGCTGGGTCCCTGGTGGCAGAGCTGAGCAGAGAGGGCAGAGGTCTCCGGGGACAGGAAGTGCTGAGTGACGCTCACGGTGCTCACCAGGCCCTGCACCTGTGGGTGGGCAGAGGCTCAGTGGAGACACAGGCTCAGGCATCCTCCCGCTGCCCCCCTTGTCCCCGAGGTCTACTTCCCATGATGATCCCCACCCACCTCTCAGAGAGCAGAGCCCTGGATCTAGCAGCAGGGACCTCAAGGGGCATGGCCAAAACCAGGTCAAGGGGAGGCCAGAGAGGGCCCAGGCAGGGTAGGCATCAGAGGACACGAAGCCCCGTAGGGCTAGATGACTCCCGGACAGCTCAGCTTTGCCTCTTCCTTACAGTGGGGCGGGACTTCCTGCCCTGCCTTGCTCTCAGGGCACTGGGAGGGACAAGGCCAGAGGGGCAGGGGACCCCATTAGCAGTGTGGTGTCTGCTCTGGCCGCTTCGGTTTGTACAGTCTGAGCGCTCCACAGAGCCCCTGGCCCGCTGGGGAAGCACCTGGTGGGGAGCCCCGGCAGGCACCAGCACGGCCTCTCCAGGGGCCTGCAGCAGGGTCCAGCAGTTCACGCCCCACTCCTCCCGCAGGCGGCGCCGCAGCCCTGTGTCCAGGTAGCAGCAGCCTGGGGTGCCAGGCTCCAGGTTGCCTGCTCCGGCCGGGCACACCTCAAAGAAGAGAAGGGGAAATGAGCAAGGTGGGGAGATGAGGAAAGAGCCACAGGGCAGGGTGTAGACTTCCCAAAGGCCGGGGTACAAAGGCTGAGAGCAGAAGTGATCAAGCCTCGAGGGGCAGGCAGGGGTGGGAGAAAGGGCTAGGTGGTAGGGGGCTGGGCGGCTCAGGTCGGCAGAACAGAGATTTGGCTGGAAAGAGCTTAGAGGACAGGATTAAGTCTAAGGCTGGGATCTAAACCCCCACTTTTCTTGGGACTAGATGCTTTGAATAGCTTCTGTGTCGCTGGCCCTGGACCCCTGCCTCCAAAAACCCAGAAAAGATACCCTGCATGAACAGAACTCGTAAGCTGTCTGTACCAGGAGCTCTTAATGTGGTATCTCACCAATGTCCTGAATTGTGTGCTAAACTGTAGGCCACTAGATAGCTGTACAACCCCAGGGGGCCATCTAAAGCATCGGTCAGATTCTTCTAAGATCCCAGATCTGGCAAAGGCCACAGAGGAGCCCTGATGCCCCATGGATGCACAGGCTTGCATGCCAGACTGAGTCCTCCGAAACAGGCATGGGTCTAGGGGGCCTTCCTCAGCCCGACTGGAGTGGGGCGCTCCTTGGGCAGACAGGGATTCTTGGGAGCTAGAGAAGGAGATGCCCAGGGAGTACCCGCAGAGGTCAAGGCCAGCATCACCCTCCACCTGACTGCCAGCCAAATCCACCCCCTCAGTAGGACCTCAGTCATTGTCCCCGGGCTTAGGACTCAGGGATCCCAGACTGGCCCATGGGGGAAGGGGAGACCGGTGAGCCAGGCTGAACCCTAGGGTGGCCCCCAGGCAGGCGCCAAGGCTCTTTTGCCCTCAGAGTCCATCCTGGAGCTTATTGGTGTTTCCCAGGCCACCCAGTGAGAAAAGGCCCCTCAAACCTTCTCTGTGAATCATCAGGCCTTGCCCTGTGAGACTGCCTAAGGGCCACCACACCCAGACTAGATGAGGCCATCTGTGTATGAAGGTATGCTTCTGTCTACTTCCTCCGGCGTGTCCCAGCATCTGTGTGTACATCTACGGATCCCTGTGTGCCTGTCAGTGTGTCTGCAGATATGTGTGCCTGTGGGCAGGAGGGTGGTGGTGGACAGCTGTGGTAACACCAGCCTGTCTGTGTGTGTGTCTGTGTGTGTGTCTCTAGCAGCAGTGACCCTTGGTGGATGTCTTTTTCCCAGGACAGTCAGGGTTCAGATGGACTTTGGAACCACTGCCTCTGCCCTAACCTTAATGCTGACCTTCCACCTCCCCGGCCCCATGGAACTTCCTGCCTCCTGCTCATCCCCTCATCTTCTCCTTCCCTGCCCCTTATTTTGGTCCAGTCTTTCCCACCTCGGTCCAGTTTTTCCTACCTCCCACGCTGCCTCCCTCAGCCCTCACTCGCTAGCATCCCAAAGAGCACCACCTCATAAGATGTAGATCTCGGAGGAGGGCATCTCAGACGGACTTCCCTTCCCCCTCTGCCACCTGGAGCCCATGCAGGGGAGGTTGCATGGTCTCCAGGTCTCAGGTCTCAGCTCTGCACTCAGCCCCGGTTTACTCAGCTGCAAAATGGGAAGGCAACAGCGCCTGCCACACAGGGTGGCTGTGCCAGTGAATTGAGATCGTGTACCCGAGGCCCTTACACAGGGCCTCGCCTGCACCAGCTCCTGCTCTCGCGTCACCTTTAGGTCCCTGCTCAGCCCCAGCTCCTTCTGTGTGCCCCACCACACAACTCGTAAGGTCCCAAGCTGCTTTCTCTGTGTGAGTCAAGGCCATCCAGCTCAGCTGGGGGTGGGGTGGGGAGAGTGAGCACATGGGGCACGCACAACAGGGAGAGCTTCGGGGGGCCGGGAGCCCCCACTTCTAGGGAGCACGAGGGCAGCGCAGGGGAAGGGGAGGGCTCCCAGCTCCTTCCTCACCATCTGGAGAAAGCGGCGGATGCGCTGGGCGTCCTGGGCCCGGAACACGTGCCACACAGTGCTGACCTGGCTTCCGGGAGACCAGAGCCCCTCCCCGTCCAGGCCTGAGAGGAAGTCTGTGGAACACAAAGAGCTCAGGGGGGCCTCGAGGGTGGCGGGGAAGAAACCGCACATCGAGACTTGCGGCCAGTTCAACCCCTGCCTCCGGCCCAGGACCCACCTTTCTGTGCCCGGTGCCAGGCAGGCAGTGGGGCTTCGGCGCATACCAGGACACTGACCAGGTCAGTCACCTCCACACAGAGGTTCTTGGTCCCCAGGTGCCCACGGTGTGGGCTCACACCTGTGCAAAGGCAGAGACGGGACCGGCGGGTCACACAGGGCGCCCAGAAGTAACAGGCATGGGATCAGGGGCCGGCAGAGAGCGGAGTGGGCACTCACCATAGGCTGCCCACAGCTGGGGCTCCAGTGGACGCAGGGCGGGGCCAGGTGGGAGGTAGGAAGCCAGGTTGAGTTTCCCATGGCGGGCACAGTACTCGGGGAGGGGCAGGCTGTCAGCCAGGTTCTCCATCCTGGAGGGGGCGGGACCATGTCCAGCAGGCTCAATCCAGGTACCCAAGATCCCCTCCAAGCCCACTCCTCCTGGGGTCACCCCCAGGGGCAAGAGGGTCATGGGGTGAGGGTGAAGGAGGAGGGCAAGTAAGGGCAAGGGGCTGGGCAGAGGCTAGGAGATGCGGCCAGCCCTTTCCCTTTGGTACTATACGTACCTGCTGGTGTCCTCCTCCCCCAGAGCTCTGTGCAGCAGAAGGACGGAGCCCTCATCTGACTTTGGGCGAACTAGGGGAGGAGACATGCCATTGGTCCCAGGGGAGGAACCTCCTTGCCAGAGGACCCGGCCCCGTGGCAGCCAGAGGGCTCAGCTTCGGCTCGGGCTCTGCTTCTGGCTCCCTCCCCAGGGTCACCATGGGACTTTGCTGCCACCTGGCTCAGCCTCCCAGCTCCCCCTCCCCCACATCAGGGACACTTACTTTCAGGTCGGGAGAATCCCTTCCAGAACGTTGTACTGTGGAGGCTTGTGGGCTGGGGAGGCCCGAGGGGGGTCAGTGCCTGCACCTGGCCTCCAAGAGTCCCAAGAGCTTCCGTCCCCCACAGGTTGCCTTGCAATGTCCTCTGAATCCCTGACACCAACACAGGCTGTATCGAGGAAAGGCAGAGGGATGTGGGGGGAGAATGGACAGGCAGCCAACTTGGCCAGGCCGGGGCGTGTTGTAAGGGACACCAGACCCACGTGGGGATCAACCCTGCTGCCCACTCCGGGTGACAGACCGGGTCTGCCTGGGCCTACAGATTAAGCTCTAAGGGCAAGCGGGGCCGGAAGAACTGGAGGAAGGAGACTCACCTGGCCCTGCCTCCAGTGCTCCTGGAAGAGACGGAAGCCTCGCTGAGGCCTGGGCTCCTGCAGCCACAGCAGAGCTCCGGGAGGAGGCAGCCGGGGCCGCACTGGCGAGAGGGGCAGGCCCAGGCCTTTGTGCAGTCCTGGCCCGGCCCGCAGCCCAGGCCCCAGGGCTTTCTCCTGGATCTTCCGTTCCACCACCTGCGCAATGATGCTGTCCAGGATGTTGGTGATGCGGTCATCCTGTGTGGACGGAAGGACGGAGGGGCAGGACAACTCAGGACCTGCCTTACCCCACAGGGAGGGCCAGCCCAGCCTCTGTCCCCGGGCCCCCAGGCCTCCCTCTGTGCCCTTGCTCACACTGGGCAGGGCAGGAGTGACCGGGGCAAAGGCCATGTGTATCCGCTCGTGCCCCAAGCAGAGTTTGACAGCAGTGGAGGCCAGAAGTTCACAGAGAGAGGGACAAGGTATGGGCCCTCGGCCGGCACGGTCCTCTGCCGGGGTCTCGGTGGAGTCCGGGGTCTCTGGCAGGGAGGAAAATGGTGAGGGGCTTCCCCTTTCTCTGGAGGCTCCGCTGCCCACAGGCTCTGCCCTCATCTCCTGGTCGAGTCTCTCTCCTCACTGCTCTGGAGGCTCTCACCTCCCGCCTCTGGCAGCTTCCAGAACCTCTCCCAAGGAGGGGCTCACAGTGAGGGTCTGACTAGAGATGGGTGAGGGGCTTGTCCTACATTTTTTTTAGATTTATTTTCTCTGGAATGACTTGAGAAGAGTGATGGAGATTAGGGATGGCACAGGAGAGCTGAAGCCATTCCAGTCTGTCCTCGGGACGCCAAGCCCAGCCCAGCCTCCCTAGACAGTCTAAGCAAGGGCCAGGGGAGCTGCTCACCCTCTTTGATGTCCTTGGTCCTGTCGGTATCCCCGTTGCAAGAAGACTGTGGTGCTGGGAGAGTTTTCTCTGTTGGCTCCTTCTGTGAAACCCATCCACCACCCCCCAATCCAACCAGAGATTTAAAAACGGCGAAGAGAGCTCAATCCAATTCAGCCCACCAGTAATTAACAACAGACTGCAAAACTGGGTTTACAGGGAGCAGAAGGTTCTGTGATATAACATTAGGTGGGGAAAAGGTGCTCATGGAATTCCACACACAGTACTGATCTAAAATACACAAAAATAAGCGGAACAAATACAGAGATAAGTGACTGGAAAGAAATACATCCAGATGATAACAGTACCATTCTAGCCTGTTGTCGTCTTCCTTATACTTGTTGTATTTTCCATAATGGCTATGTACCAGGGTCTGGCATGCAAAATGCATTCAATAAACTATTTTTGAATGGATCAGTTTTATAACAAAAGGGTGAACTTTATAAAAACTTTGTAAAATGCACACTGAGTGCCTGCCCTGTGTTAAAAGCAGGGCATAGAGAGAAGGCGGGTCTGTGCTCCGCCCGCGGGAGCCCGGGCCTGGGGAGTGGAGAGACAGGGCCCGCCAGCGAGCAGCTCCAGCATGATGGGGCAAGTGCTGAGCTGGAAGGCATACAGAGTGGGCAGGCGCTCCAGCAAGCAGAGCAGGAGGTGGGGCCGATGCTAAAGCTCCATCTGTGGATCCTGATCCCCAAAGAGAGGGCAAAGGACCTTGATTTTATCCAGCATCCATGTCCTTCATCCCCACCAAAAAGACGAGGGCCAAACTCTGCAAGTAATTTCCAGACACACTGCCCAGTCTGGGGGCCCACCAGCTAGTGCTGCCCAGCTTCTTACCTGCTGGCCCCCATCCCCAGGGGCCCACACCCGGGCATCAGCTTGGCAGGGGCAGTGCCCCCGGATGTCAAACTTGACCCAAACCTCGTGCATGGCGGTGCTCAACTCTGCCAAGGCTGTGAGTGGGGAGGGAGAGGGAGTTTGGTGGTGAGTGTGGACAGAAGGGCCTCGCCAAGCAGCAGGGCATGGGATTGGGCTAAGCCACATCCAGACAGGAAGCTGCTCTCCCCTGAGACCCGCCCTCTGCACACCCCACCCCTCCAAGATGGCTCACCCTGGCTAGAAACGAATTGGGTGAGCATCAGGGAACTGGCAGTATGCCCGGCCTCCTGGGGACACTCCTCCGCGGACTCCTCCTGAGGGCCTGTGAGGTAGGAAGAAAGAAGCTGCAGTCAGGAAACCGAGAAAACCACAGCTTAAGGTTGGTGAAGAAGGGCAAGGGCATGACATCTAAATCAAGGGACTCGACAATCCATAAATCCATAAAACATGGGCTTTCTGGGACACTTGGGTTCAAGGATCCCATAGGATCCTTTGCTTGCAGAATGCAGAGCCTTTAAAATGCTGACAATCATTACCACACTCCAAGATGATCTTGTAGAATACAGTGTTCTCAAACGCTTCTGACCCTGGAACTCTTTTTGGCTACCTCTATGGGAACACTGGGAAATTTTAAGCCCTCGGGCGGCAAAGTGGAGCCAAGGGAGAAGAAGCTGAGAACCATGAGAACAGTAAGACTTGGGATCGGAAGGTCTGAGTCTAAATCCTAGACCCAACACTTACTAGCTGTGTGACCTTGAACAGGTCACGTAACCTCTGTGTTTTTCTTATCTGGAAAAATGGAGGCAGTAATACCCACCTCACAGTGTTGTAAGGTTTAAAAAGGTGCAAGCCAAGCAAAGTGGGAGGCATAGAGCAGGCACTCGACTCCTGTTACGGGTGGGCGAGGACACAGGTGTAGCCCTCTGAACTGGGGAGAGGGAGAAGTATGCTCTAAGGGGCACTGAGCCATGGTGACTGAGGCTGGAGCTGGCGGCGAGGCTTTCTGGGGGAAAGGCAGCCCAGAAATGGCCACAAACCTTAGAGCCGCCCTTCTCAGGCCCCCATCCCTGCCCTCCCACGCTCAGCTCCCAGCTCCTTTCCTACCTGCTTTCCTGGCCCACCTAGCCCCCGCCATGCGACCACAGGCCACGCACAGCCGGTGGCTGCAGTGGGGGCATTTCCAGTGGGTGTTGAAGAGTCCCCGGTGACAGCGGCTACAGCAGCAAGGAACGCCTGGGTTGTCCTCTGTCCTGGCTGGCCCCTGGCCTGTTAGCCATGGGAGAGAACAGGGTCAGAGAAGGCTCAGACCACAGGTCCCTTCTGAGGACCTCCAGGCTGGGATGGAGTGGCACAGTGGGGCCACTCCAGCAGGGAGACAGGCCCCTGTCAGACAGCCTATGTGAAGAACCTCCCCATAGCACCGTCTCCAGAAAACTCTCCCAGCAACTATGCAGGCCTCCCCTCCCCAGTTCCTGCTCCGGGGACTTCCCCACCGGCCCTGAATGAGCAATCCACACCATTTCCAACACCGTCCTCCACCCACCTCCCTCCGTCCCGAGGTGGTGTCCCTTCAGGAGACTCTGTATACCAGAAGAGGGAACCTTAGGAGGCCACTCCTTCCCTCACCCAGAGTTTCTGACTAAGCCCTCCTGGGTCGGTGGAAGGACGCCAGCCAGCATGCGTTCATTTACTCATGCGACAAACACTTTGTCCTGTGCGGGGCTGAGGGCGGGCGCCTCGCGCGGGTCAGGGCTCAGAGCCGCCCTCCCAGCGCTCACATTCCAAGAGGGGAGATGGGCCCACAAACACGGCAGTGATCGTGACACTCCAGAGTGCTGGAGGAGGAGACCAGGACAGGATGACTGGGGTGGGGATGCTGGGGGCAGCAGCAGACACGGCCCCCGAGTGGAGTGATGAGTAAGTGCTCATTCATCGGGGAGAAAGGGAGGAGAAGGGCATTCCAGACAGAAAGAACAGAGAGTGCCAAGGCCCGAGGGGATGGACAAGCTGGGGTGAGCCGAGGAGGATGGCCGCCGGCTGATGCTAAGTGCTGGGAATCCAGGCTGAGGGAGGGGCAGACTAGACCGGCCGAGGAGAGTGGGAGGGGACTGGACTCTGGGACGAGAGGGAGCCATAAGGGGCTCCTACCCAGGTTGTGACCTTCCTGCAGGGGCGTGCACACATTTTCAAATGCATGTGCGGGGCTGTAGGAGGGTATAGGAGGGAGACCCTGAAGCCAGAGGGACCCAATGAATGGCTGGCACCGCACCCATCTTTTCGTCTTTTCACATCGGCCCAGACCCTACTAGCCTCCTAGGGTCTATGAGCCTCAAACAGCAGAGAGAGCCCCCATCTTCCAATGCCCTTGAAGACACTTGGCACTCTGTCTTGTTTCCCCAGCAAACCCAGAAACTCTCAGGCAGCTGGACTGGACCAGGTTTCACACCCTCCCAACATCCCTTGCCCCGGCAACAAACTTCAGAACTCATGTCGCCTAGGAGCCTAAGCCAGGAATAAGGGCAAAGCAGGGCAGGAGCTCTCTCGAGCTGGTACCAGGATGGACTGTGCTAATGGGAGGGAGGGGCCCACACTCTGCAGGCCCCATGCCCTGTGTCAAAGCACAGTGACCACAGGATCCAGCCTTCCCCGTCTCCTGCCTGCCCCACGTGTCCTGCTCACCTTCCCGCTGTACCCAGGCCAGAGCTTCACGCTCCCTCCGCAGCAGGCGGCACAGTCGGTCCCCCAGACCACTTAGCAGATGCTTGGCGAGGTCCTTGCTGAGCCTGGCCTCAGGGCCAGACCATCCTCCCTCCTCGGGGCAGGCTGCAGAGTCTTCCTCCTGAGGCTGCTCTGCTCCCAGAGGCAATCTGGAGACGGGGTACAGGAAGATAAGGAGGGAGTCCCGACTGGGAGGGTGCTGGGGGCAGCCAGGGGCAGGAGGCTCACCTCGCCACTTGCTGGGCGGGGCGGGCCAGCCCTCCTGCCTCTCCAGCTGCGTGGGCACAGCTTTGGCACTGAGCTGTGCCTGCCAGGGGAGCCGAACAAGATGTGTCATGATGCCCCGGGTCGTGGAGGCTGGCCCTGCCATCTTGGGGTCCTGAGGAGGCAATGAAGCTGGTCAGGGGTCTGGGCCTCCTGAGCTTATGGGAGCTCCAGGCCCTGGCTTTAGCACCCAGCCCACCCACAGGGAGAGCGAGCCCAGCCCCTAGGCCCTGGTCTATAGAGCCTGATTTGGAGCTACTGAAAGTGAACCAGAAGGGCTGGTGAGAGAGACTCCAAATGCCCTGACATGGCCTGATGGCCAAGAGTAGAGGTCTGCTGTCCAAGGCTGGAGCCGCTGGGCCATCACCCTGCTCCAAGTGCAAGTTTGTTTTGTTTTGTTGTTTTGTTTTAAGTAAGCTCTATGCTCCAACACGGGGCTTGAACTCACGACCCTGAGATCAAGAGTGGCATGCTCCATTGACTGAGCCAGTCAGGCGTCCCTCAGTCGGTGCAAACTTTGGATAGCTCCGCAGTGGGCTTAGTGATATCGCTGACCGCCTGTCAGCATGAGGAGACAATCCGGGCATAGGACGGAGGGTGCCGGAAGGTGAGAAGCCAGAGAGTTTCAACACAGGCCACAGGTGCAGTAACCCAAGAAGGGAGAGGGGCCAACAGCCTCCCAGCCCTGGCAGAGGCCTGCAAGAGCACAGACGGACCCACACCAGGTGCAGGGGTGCCTGGGCAAGGCCACTAGGGGCTTTGATCCAGAAGCTTCGATCAAGAAACTGAAAGGACCCTGAACAGTTGAGCCCGAGCCGGCGGTGCTAGAACCCTCCGTGAAGAGCACAGCGTGACAGCAGGTCCAGGAGGCACCTTCCAAAGTCCTACTACTGGCCGAGTCCAAAATGAGTTCCCATGATCCGGCTGGCCTAAGGAGGAGTTGTTCGTTCCTGGGGCGGGACAAGGGGTCCTTCAGGAGGGACAGTCCCCCAGATGGGGCTATGTAGCACAGACAGTCACCAAGATGAATGTTTGCCGAGTGCTCACTTAATTCAGCGCCAGGAATTCTTCAAAGCCTTTGATGTGAATTATACCATTTCATCTTGCAGCAGTCTTTACAAGGCAGGTGCCATCTTTAGCCCCATTTTAGAGATGAAGAAACTGAGGCCCAGAGAAGTGAAGTAACTGGCCCAAGGTCACAAAGCACCAGGCAGCAAAGTCAGGACCCAGGCGTTGTTACACTGCCACAGACACATCACAGATTGGGAGGAGGCCGACGGAAGTAAGAAGTCCCTTGCTCAGGCCTGTAGATGCTAAGGAACTCCCAGAGAACCACCACATCCGGCTGGAAACCAGACCACTTGTGTGATCCCTTCGTAAAGGGCCCAACAACCCCACTTCCCCACAAAGCCCCAGTCCTGGCTGCCCCTCCCAGGTAGAGCCCCCTGCACCCTTACCTCTGTGGTTAGTATGCTGTGAGGCCTCTGCCTTGTTCCCAAACGATGACTCCAGCATCTCCTGCCAGCCTTTGGCCCCCTGGCCCACATTGCCTGGGAAAGGGTCGGGTGGGCGCTTGGCAGCTGGGCTGCCACCCGCTCCCTCAGGGCTGCTTGCCCTCTTGAGGGCCTGCAGCTGGGCAGGTGGGCTCTCCTCGTCCCCGGGGCAGCCCCCTGGGCACCCAAACTGCTCAGAGTGTCGTGTGAGCCATGTCTTCTTTAGCTTGGTGTGATGGCTGGGCGGGCAGGCCCTGGGACCAGACGCCTTGTTCACTTCCTCGTTGGATTCACTGGGCCCGATGGCACCCCCCTCCTGGCACTTCCCACAAGGGCCAAGACCTCCATCTCTAGCAGGTACGTGAGATGAGCAACAGCCTCCCTGGGGGGTAGGAGGCCCAGGAGAGGGACACCTGGATGTGGCTGATGGCCCCAGCTGGTACCCAAGGCTCCCACCCCCCGGTATAGCCCAGACGTTGCTGAGAGTATGAACCAGGCCCGGGGGACAAGTGGGCCAGGGGGTCCGGGGAACAGCGTCCGGATGCCCCAGCAGGAATGGGCAAAGGTTCTGATGCCTGCCGACTCCTGCCTCTCCATCTCTCCGGTGGAATGAGGGACGTTCCGCTTCCCCAGTTCTGTGGAGATGCCCACCAGGGGCCAAGCCTAACAGCCCAGGTTCCGCAGTTGCCAGTGGCTCCTTTGCCAGCCTGAGAATGCCTGGATCCTTGTGGTAAAAGCCCTAAAGAGAGGAGAAGGGGTAGAGCTCATGCTGACTTCGATCCCAGCAGTTCAAAGGATGGGCAGGACTGATGACCAGCTGGTGTATGCCTGTGTGGCCTGAAGGGTCAGAAAGACACTGAGGAACTCAATACTGGTTTCCAGACTCTGATCCCTAAGCGCCTCCCCGCTGCCCTGCTACCCTGCCCCCGGGCCTCCCTGGGACTTCTCAGACCTCTGAAAAATCCAGCAGCTAAATGGTCAGAGCCTGCCACCACCAAAGGATCTGTTTAGACCGTTTGATGACCAGTATCATACTGGTCTTCAAATAGCATAAATCTTATTCCTGGGCAAGGGGGTGGGTTGCCTGGGGCGGGGGAACATGTGCCATAGACACAGGCCATGGGGATACCTGCCACATCCAGCAGCCAGATAAAGGGCCTTGTCTGCCCCCCCCCCCAAATTCCAGGATGAGACCACATATTCAGAGACCCAGGGCCTTGCTCTGGGAGGGACAATGAGTGTGTCAGTCCCTGAAATGGCCCAAAGGCTTGGTGAGATGGAATCACTCGGAGGAGGCATTGCTTGGGGCTGGCGCTGTCTGAGCTGACAGGCTCCTCTACTAGGGGTGCCATCTAACGTTGTCGTCAGAATGGGAGAGCAGAGCACTGTGGCCTGGCATGGCTGCTAGGGAACACTCAGCTACCTTGCATGGCCTAAGCCCCAGGTACCCACTCTGCTCCAACAATCTCACCTTGCTGCCTAAGCCGAAGGCAGATGGCACTTTGGGCTGCCCCCCTGAGTACAAGCAGGGGTGTGGGGCCAGGGGCCAGTCACACGGACGCTCTGGGGGCAGGCTGGACACTACGTAGGGTGGCAGGCAGGTGGGCACCCAGAAGGGAGCTTGCTCGAGGATCTTGGTCTCCAGAAGGAAGGGGCAGTGCAAGGGCCGGAAGGCCACAGGGTCGCTCTTGGGATGGCCACCACTGTGCTCAGGAATCAGGGGGCCATAACGAGGTGGGCATGCCGAGCCACAGAGGGCCAGTGGGTGGGTGAGCATCGCCTCCTTCCAGCGCAGCCCCTCCTTGCTGCCCAGCCAGCTGGCCTTCCTCTCCCCATTTCGGGGGCCTTCTCCCTCCACCAGTGGGAGTGTGTCCTTGGGGCTCTGGGGAAAGCCAGGGGGAAGCCAGGAGTCTGGGGGGCTTAGAACACCCCTCCAGAAGGGAGCAGGCTCTCCGAGGCACAGTGCACCACGGCGCAGACCATCTCGAGGCAGGGTATCCGGCTCCCGTCCCAGGATGCCATTCTCGGGGGCTGTCTTCTCCCAGGCTGGGGTGTCCTTCAGGAAGCTGGACGTACTCTCCATCACTCTCTTGCCCTCATGGGGCTCTCCCAGAGAGGGTCCCTGGAGCATAACCAACACACCATGAGCACGTGCCCCAAGCACCCTACCGCCCGGTGCAGAGCTGGGCACCGCCCTGCAGCAAGCACCAAGGCAGCTCAAACCAGTAAGGCAAGTGCCAGCCTACAGCTCAACTCCGCGCCACCTGCCCACATGCAACTCGAAGGACCTGCCTGAGTGAGATGCTCGAGTGTGGGGCAGTCAACCCTTGCCCCAAATGCCCAAGCCCACCTGGGCCAGAGGCCCTCGGCACAGACTGCTACTTGCAGGATGGGCCTGGATCCCGAGCACGGATTTGGGGACAGACCCCAAAAAGCTGAGGTCGCTGGAGGGTACTGCACTTGGGGACAAGAAGGCAGGATCCTGGCCCTGACTCAACCCCTGCTATGTGACCTTGGGCAAGTCATATCACTCCTCTGGGCCTCCGCGTGGCCTTGTGTAAAATAGGGTTTGGAAACCGGCAGTCTCTCAGAGGCTTCTTTCCACATTGCCGTCTGTGGGGCCAGGGGCTGCTGCTTGTCTACCCCCAGTACTCAGCCCCACTCAAGCTTGTAGGGGTGGGAAGCACAGGCAGGATGGGCTGGAGTCACCGGGGAGAACCTCCTGGCAGGGCTGCTGGCTGGTAATTCTCCCTACACTTGGGCAGTCGCTGGTGTGTCTCTTCCCATCTCTCTATGGTTTCTTGGCTTTGGAAGCAGAGTCCGGGGACAACTGCTGGGGGCTAGGATGTCCACCACAGCCCCCAAGGGAAGGAGGGAGCCAGCACAGGAGAGGGGGGATTAAGAGGCCTCAGCTGGGACAGGTCAAGCTGCTTGAGTCCAGCAGGCAGTGCCAGGGCCGCTGGCGGCCGCTGGTAACTGCAGCCTGGCAGGGGGAGGGAAGGAGGCGGGGAAAGCGGGCTGCGCCCCAGAGAGAGGCAAAGGAGGGAAAATTGAACGTGCTTGCAAAGGACCACGGTGACAGGTGGCACCAGAGCCGCAGCGCTCTCCCAGCGCGGCCCCCTTGGCCTGCTGGCTGAAGCCCCAGGAGAGAGGGGAGGTAGCCCAGGGAGCCGTGACAGAGGTCGCTCGGGTTTTCTAGGGCCACCGCTCCGTCGCGGTCCAGCCCCGTCGGGCATCCTAACTTTCGGACCTGTGGCGCAGCACCTCGGAGAAGCGTGGGGAACTCCCTCGCTGCGGGCGGCCGGGTCTCGGCTCAAAAATGCCCAGCTACGAGTGTCCCCAGACGGCCCGCCCCTGGCGCCCCCTCCCGGCGCTTACCTGGGCTTCGCAGGCCAGGAGCGGCGCGGGCGGCGGCGGTCGTCGTGGCCAGCACCGGGCGCCCGCTCCCCATGGGCCGGCTCCGGGGCCTCCCGGCCGGCGAGCGAAGACGCGTTCTCCCGCTCTCCGCTCAGCGTGCTCGAGTTCTCTTTCCCCCGGGGCGGCGGGGGCGCTCTAGGGCCGCAGATTGGAGGGGTCGGATTCCGGGATCTGCAGGATGCGGCACACGGCGCGGATCGGCCGCACCAGCTTCTGGGCCGAGGCCGTGGGTTGCGCCATGGGACGCCGAGACTCCGTGCTGCGCCGCGGGGAGGGCCGGGCCGGGGCTAGGGAGCGGGTGCCCCCGGAGGGAGAATGGGAGCCGGGCCGGGGGGAACGTGCGCCCCGGGTCGGAGAAGGCCGAGGAGGGGGGGGAAAGGCCGAGAGGCCGGGGGAGGGGGTCGTGCCTGGAAGTGGGGGCCGATCCCGGGTCCCAGGAGAGAGGCACCAGCGAGGGCGCAGCACCGCGCAGTGCGACTAATGGAGGCAGAGCGCGGCGGACAGCGCAGCAGGACCTCTCATCGCCATCGCCAGACGCACAACTGAGAGTGGGGAAGCTGCTCCGCCGGTTTCCTCCTCCAGCACCCTGCGGGAAACAGGAGCCCGTGATTTGGCGGCCCCGCCTGGGCCTGCCCCCTCCCGGGCCCCGGGGGCTTCCGCCAACGCCCCGGCGATGCCACCGGCTGCGCACGGGGAGAATGAGCCCTTTGTTTCCCCTCCCCCCCGCGGCACCCGGGCGCCTGCCGAGAGAGGCTCCCCCGGGGCAGCGTGCCAGCTTCCCAGCCGCCCCACCCTCCCGTGGGCCCGGCCCCGGAGCCTGGCAGGCGGGCAGCACCCCCACTATAGGTGCCAAGCCCGGGAACTGGAGCAAAGGGCGGGAGGGGCCGGACCAGGCCATGGTGGGGCGGGGTGCCCCCCGGGGTGCTAGGGCGGGGCGGCTGGGAGGGGGGCAGTGCCAGAGCTGGCAGGGGCAGTCGGGTTCTCACGGGTCAGTGATGGGCGCCTGACCCACGCCAGCCGACCCTGTGCCTCCTGGAACACTTGCTCATGGCCCTTTGGCTCTGTCACATGGGCACAACCCGCTGGCCCATGTCTGCCCTGCCTCATCGTCAGGGGGCAAAGCTGCTCTTCACCATTCTTGACTCAAGACCCCTTCCAGGGCCCAACAGTGAACCCGGGCACTGCCTTAGCAGTTCTGGGGAGACCTAGGCTCTAGTCTATCCTTACTCTAAGGGCCTAGGTTTCACCAACTGTCCAGACAGGCGGTTGGACCAGATGAGCCCCAACACCTGCTCTAGCCCAGTGTTCTGAGGGTCTGCCCCATCCTGATTCCTAGTGCTTCCAGGCCCAGCCCTGGAGAAGAGCCCATGGGAGTGGCTCCTGGGAGGGAGCAGAGAGGAGGAGAGGAAATGGGAAAGCAGGGCACCCTCCACCCGGGGAAGCATCCCGGCTCCTCTGCGGGGGTGGTTCCAGAGCACAGACACAAACAGACAGATTCAAACACACACAGACAGATTCAGACACACATAGAAACCCACACGCCCAACGGGCGCTTCCCTTCCCTGCAGGCCCCCCACCTCCCACCCCACAACTCCCCGGCCTCCCTGTGGAAGCCATCCCCAGTCTGCCTTCACCCAGCCTGGGACAGAGGCAGTGCCACCCCACCCAACCCCATCCCATCGACGGGATGACTTCTCAGATGCCTCCGGCCTGGTCCCAAGTCACCATCCCTCTACCACCCCTGGAGGGGGGAGCCCTGAAGAGCTGGGAGGAAGCCTTCTCCCAGGAGACTCAAAGAGAGACAGGAATCCTTTCACCAGCTGAAGAGTAGAGGAGGGGGCTCCAGAAGAGGAGGCCTGAAGCGGCGCTGGGCAAGACTTGGCCCTTGGCACCGACTCCCTCAGCCCCTCCACTGCCCCCCAGGGGCCGCTTCTGTGGCAGGGCAGGCTGGTAGGGGTTGTTTACATGACTTAGTTATTAACACTCCCTTCCTCCCCCAGCTCCCCGGAGGGGTAGCCTGGACCTGAGTGTGCCAGGGGAAATGTCCGTAGAGGGCCCAGTGTGGACCAAAATGCCAAGGTCCAGAGTCCCAGACCGCATCCCCAGCAAGACTGGCTCCAGGGTGCAGCTGAGGGGGTGCTGGGGTGTGCCTGTGGTTCCCCATCTGCGTCCTCTGGCAGCTGAAGCTTGTGGGAGAGTCTAGGGGGAGATTCCTTCAGCTTAGGGCCTAGAAGAGGCTGGGCAGGGCAGGGTGGGAGCCTGGGTTGTCCTGGGCACTGAGGGCCTGTCACTGTCATCCCCAAGGAGATGGGGACTGTCCCAGGGGAGCAGGACAGACATCCCCCCACACCTCACCCCCCACTCCCAGTTGCCATGTCTATTTGTCAGGTCGGTCTCTGAACTAGAACCGGACTCTCAGGACAGGCTTCTGAAATGCCCAGGGGGTCATGGGGGTCGGGGCAGAAGGCTCTTTCCACCCTCACTGGCTTCTCATCCTGCCCCACAGCCCATGCCACCGGCCCACAGAGCCCTTGTAGCCGGCTGTTCTGTGCCTGAGGACAGAGCGGATCGAAGGAGACACAAAAGATACAAACACAGAAGGAAAGCCACACATGCGTGGACACAATGCTGGATTCATGGACAAAGGCAAGCTGACCAGCACCCCCAGAAGCGCCTGGGCCCATCCTGGGCTCACACGGACCCCTCGGGCGCGCACACACACACACACACACATACACACACACACTGATACACACGTTCATGCTGACAAGCGCAGCAGCACTCACGAGCCAGCTGCCCTCACCCTGTCCCCAGAACCCCTTACCTGGGCAAGCACAGTGCCCCTCGGGTAGAACAGCCCCCTGCCCAGGGGAGGGCAGCAGGCGGGGGCGGGGGAAGGAGCCCCGGAGAGTCAGGCCAAGCTGCCACTAATCCGGGCGGGGAGGGGGGGGGGCACCCACGTCAGAGCGGGGACTGCCGGGTGGAGGGCATCTGAGGACATCCCCTCCCACACACGCGGCCGTCTGGGCACCTAGCCCTACTTCCCCAGCCCCTCCATCCTTCAGACAGCTGAGGCTGGCCTCCCCCCACCCTACCCCCCACCCTTGTGGCAATGCCTGGACCCCGGGGGAGGCATGGGGGAGGAGGAATACCAGGGAGAATTCTCCCAGGACCTGGGGTGAGGGGGAGAGTGGGGGAAGTGTTGGAGATGCTTTTGGAGCCAGGAGGAAGCTCTGGAGCAGATGCCCCCTCCCCTCGTGCCCACCCACCCACATCCCTGACCTAATTCCTCTTCTCAGTCTGTACCTCCCCGTTGCCCCTCCTCCCTCCCCCAACCTCTCCTCCCCTGCAGTCTAACAGCCCCGGTAGAGAAAACTACCTCATTCTGCCCCAGGCTCAGGACCTTCTGCCTAGCAACCCAGCTCTGGCCCCCAGGATTTCCTGAGTAGCAGGCACCATTCTCCTGCTTGGATATCTGTCCCCTACCCAGCACTCGGACCTCCTGGCAAGTCCCTGATGTTTATGGGGGACAAGGGGTGAGAGCCTGGGGGCTCTTGTTGACCCCCTCCTGGGCGGGGCAGTGCCAATCCAGACTCCCCAACTTGGCCTAGGCCAGGGCAGAGCTGGAGCAGGAGGCTAACTCCCTGAGCCCCAGACTGCAGCAGAAGCCAAGGGCACATGGAGGCCAGAGGCAGGAACAGAGAACTGGATGGACACGAAAGGACCACATGCGGACAGGAGCTGAAGAGGGAGGGAAAGGGAGGAGCCCCCCAAGGTCCAAAAGCAGGTCGGGCGGTGTTGAGGCAGGAAAGGGGAGGCCAGGAATTCAGGACATCCACACACACACCCGGCAACTGGGAGGCAATGGAAGAGACCCTCACACAGACCAGGCGGACGATGGGGAAACTGGAGAGTCAGCCCACGGTGCAAACGGAGAGGGGCAAGTCCCTGGGCCCAGCTGAGGCATGTTCTTCCCAGGGGCCTGGCCCAGGCGCCTTCATCTTCCTCAGTGCCCAGCACGGAGCCCAGCATGTCTGTGCTCCAGGCCAGTTGGAACAGAGGCCCAGCCTTGATCTGCCTGGGCATCCTGGTGGATAATAGAAGGCTGAGGGCTGCGGGCAAGCCAGAGCCTAGGAGGCCCTAGGGCCAGGAACCCCACACAGAGGGCACCGAGGGCGGCAGATATCTCTGTGATTCTCAGAGGGACACGGGAGGCTCTGAGGGAGGCCCAGGCCATACCCAATGCTCCAGTCTCAGGATCGCGTGTGTGCTTGGCCAGAAATGCCCCAGAACTTGGAATTCTCCTTGACCCTTCCCCTCTGGGCTCCGCATGTCTCAGAACCCACATAACTTGCAGCAGCCATTTGGCAAATGTGTGTTCTAGAGAACCTGCCATTTTCAAGGCTCTGTGACTGGCCCCGAGGAGATAGAGTGAGCAAAGATTAAAGCACAAGGCCATCTCCGCCCTCGGGGACCTCATATAGTCACTCGGTGCGTTTGTACTTGTACCAGCAGTCTCTGGGGCCTCTGACATGTCCGGCCTGGCACAGGGCACCACGGGGCGACTCCTGGAGGTGGCATGTTCACAGGTGAGGACGAGGTGCTTCTAGTTCTACCTGGGAAGTGGGGGGAGCTTCCCAGAGCAGGTGACGCTCAAGCTCACAGGCCAGAGAATAAGTGGGCCTTCACTACTGAGCCACACATGTATGACAATATTTCCCTTTTCTTTTTTTTTTTTGACAATATTTCCCTTTGACTAAACCACCGTTTGCTCCAGCCTGGGATACGAAGTGCACAGGATGCAAGTCTGTGCTTTACGAAGTCATGTGAACAGGCAGACCATCTGAAGTGCTCAAGTCAACACAGAAGTCCGTGTAAGAATAGATGTGGTGTGGTCTGGACAAGCCACCAACCCCCAGGGGGCAGGGGGCATGCTGGCCAAGGCTTCCTGGGACAGGCAGGGTCTGAGTGGGGAGCACAGGGCAAACAGGAATAGGGCAGAGAGTTGGGTAGAAGAGGAAGATCGGGTCAGGGGAACAGCATGGAGCTATGAGACAGTCCCGATGGACGAGGGGGCAAATACAAAGCAAGGTTTAGGGGAGGCCTGTTGGGAGGGAGGGGAAAGGCGATGCGTGCACCAACACAGCCCACAGTGTACCCAGGACCAGGGAGCAGGGCAGAGATAGGAGACCTGGGAGTTTGAGGAGGGGTTGGCAAGTCAGGGAAGAAGGCTTCTTGGAGAAAGCAGGTCTGTAAGGAAGGCTGTGGGGGCTGGGAAAGAACGGCTGTTCAGAGGCCGGGAGATTCATACAGCTGCTGCAAAGGCCCAGGGGCCGACCTGGATGAGCGGATGAACGTGAGCGCTCAGGGATGGGAAGAATCAGGAGTTGTGAGGAGGCCAGGCTAGCGAGGAGGCCAGGGGTGGACGTAAGGCGAAGAAGGTCTTGCACCTGAAAAAAGTCACGATTTCTGCTCAGAGGCCCCAGGGACTCTGCTGTCTGTTCTAAAGCCCATTGTAGGAATGAGGGCAAGGGAAGCTCCAGCTCCCTCAACACCCCATAGCTTCGGGCCTCCCCCAGTGCCCCTTCCTCTGAGCCTATGTCTCATTTGCCCATTCACTGCACACTCCTGTGTTGTGCACCCCCAGTGCTGGGGGCTGGGTCCCGCCTTTCCAGGTCTGCCACAGCAACTTCTGGGCCACCTTGCCTCATGAGACAGGACCCCACGAGCAGGCAACACGACCTGGGACAAGTTGTTTCACCTCTCCGAGTCTCCGTTTTTCTGTGAAATGGGTCTAAGCCCTACCCACAGGCTCACTGGGAGGATTTAAGGAGACTGTGTCTAAAAATGCCCAGGGCTGGGGCGCCTGGGTGGCTCAGTGGGTTAAAGCCTCTGCCTTTCGCTCAGGTCATGATCCCAGGGTCCTGGGATCGAGCCCCGCATCGGGCTCTCTGCTTGGCAGGGAGCCTGCTTCCTCCTCTCTCTCTCTCTGCCTGCCTCTCTCCCTACTTGTGATCTCTATCTGTCAAATAAATAAATAAAATCTTTAAAAAAAAAAAAGTGCCCAGGGCAAGGCCAGGCATGAGACCGATATTCCACATAGGTCTGTCTCCCTGTCCTTGCCTCATCGCACCCTACGCTGTAGGGAAGCACACCGACTCGGGGGCCACACTGCCTGGTTCCAAGATGACTTCTGCCATTTATTAGCTTCAGCTGTGTAACCTCGGGCAGATCACCTGTCCTCTCGGTGCCTGTCCTCCCATGTGTAAAGGGGTGCTGTGATCATTGTATCTGCCTCAGGAGGTTGTTGGAAACATTCAGCACATGTTCATTAGGGGTTCAGAGCAGGGCTGGGTAGTCACGTCCTCAGTGCTAGCCATTCCTAGACTCTGCATCTTGAGGGTCTCGAAACAGGCTTGGCACCTGGGAGAGACGCAGCTGAGTTTTTGAATGGATACATGCAGAGATGAGGCAACACCATGATGCAAGGGAACACCTAGATAGGAAGTCATTGAACATCAGTATGTGAGGAGCTAAACCACCCCAGCCGATTACGTGCCTTCCCCAAATAAAACCCAGATAATCCCCACACCAAGAGTTAATCCACACTCCTCAGGTCACTCAGGGTCATCCCCCCACACATTTCCCCTCTTCCCACCCACCTCTTCGCTCCATCAAAAGTGGGAAGGAAGAGCAGGCACGGGGTGGCCGAGGGGAACAGATGTGGGACACTGCGGTGAGACCAGCACCCAGGGGCAGGAGGGGCGAAGCCAGCCCGGGCTACCCCAGGGATTAGAGTCGGGGATGACATAGAGTCAGCTCTGGCAAAGACCCTGGATCTCAGAACAGGGGAGACTCCGGGCATGGGCAGACAGGACCAAGGACCGCAAACAACAGGAAGGAACAGCAGAGAGGGCCCTTGGAGGCCAGGTCCGAATGCTGCATCGTCTCTCCAGCCAGCCAGCCAGCCAGCCAGCCAGCCAGCCAGCCAGCGGCCAGGCCCCTCTAGGGCAGGGCTCTGGCCCGCCTCTCAACCCCGCCCTCCTTGACCTGGAAGCTCGGGGCAGCCCAGACCCTGGCAGCTGCTGCCCTCTCGCGGCCACTCTGAAGAGGTACAATGCTCCCAAGGACAACCTTACCGGAACACAGGACAGCTGCCTAGAGACCCCCATGGGTCCATGGAGGAAGGTGGCCTTCCCGGGCCTAATCTGTTTACAGCTCCAGCTAATCCCCAGGACATTACTGTGCTGCCCGTGTTCCCTCCACACCTCTGTTCCCACTGGCTTCTACTTCCCATCAAGGTCCAACTCCATCTCCTTTTGACTCTAGTCTTAGGCTTTGAACTGTCTCAGGGGTGTCCTCCCCCCTGCCCCACTCTCCCATCTGTGTTCTCAGAGGTCTCCAAGAGCCTCCGGTGACAGTAGTCACCACATCACAACTATATGTCAATGGCTCCCTCCCCCAGGAGACTGGGCCCTTCTGGCAGTCTGTCTGTCCTTTCATCCCATCCTAGGACTGAGACTGGCCTGTAGCAGGCTGTCTAATAATGTGTATTGTGAGCACCAGGAATACAAACCAGGACACCCAGAACACTTTTATGTGTTTATTTACCAAAACGTGCATAAACCTGACCACATTCAGCAACACAAGACACACAACCAGGACACACACACACACAGGGCCTTGGAGGAGGCTGTCAAGTACTTTGAAGGACAGGAAGGAATGAACACGCTGGGTGGACTTTTGGTTTCACTTGCAGAGGTTTGGGAAGGGCTCTGGTCCCACACACCCGGGAGGGGAAGAGGAGGAGAAAGGCAATAAATAGAATCCTGGGCGCAGCCCGCTTCTGTACATTACAGGTATAGCCCGGTGCATGGCCCCAGCAGCGTGGGAGCCAGGAGGACAGAGCCTGAGCAGCTGCCTTAGACAGATCAGAGGTCTCCTCCAAACAGCCCCCAGCACCCCATAAGGCAAGAGAGGTAAGACTGGACCAGGCTCCACAGACCCTAGCTGTTCATGTCCGAAGAGATAGTCTTCTTCCTTGTCCGAACCTTCAGGGAACGCGAGGTGGTACCCTGGGGGGTGGGGTGAGGAGAACAGGTACAACCTGAGAAGGTCTAGGCCCCGGATGCCTGGGTAGCACACCTCCCTCATGCCTCCCTTGCCACTGACCTCCCGTGCCGGCGGCTTCCTCTTGACCACACGCAGGCTTTGGCTGCGGCTCAGAGGTCTGTCTCGGTGCCGGGCAGGTGGCTGGGGGACCACCTCGGTATCTGACCAACACTCATCGTCAGTGTCACTGTCCTGCAGGCCCCCTGCCCGGTACCCTGTATCGAGGAGGGGGAGGCCGGGGAGGCAAAGCTGGGCATTTCCATAGTGGGAAGACCAAGCCAGGCCTTCTTCGAACCCCTGGGGAAGCCATGGCTTGCATGGAAGCATCAGCCCCCTGAGAACAAACAGCTCCACATCGCTCTCCCACTCACCGATGGGTGGCTTGTGGTGAGGGACTTGGTCCTCCAGGTAGAGGGGATCCTGGTAGGTGGGAGCAGGGTCATCGGGGATGGAGCGCAGGTCCTGCATGGAGAAGCTCCGCAGCCTTCCGGCCAGTGCACCCTGACTCTGCAAGGGACGGGGAGCCACCATGTCACCTGGAGGGACAGGGCTGGGGATCCTAGCAGAAAGGGGTCTGAGCCAGCACAGCTGCTCAGGGAGATGAAGGGGCCCAGGCCAAGGAACTGAAAAGAGCTCAGTAACCTTCTAGCCCCATACCTTTGCGACACTAACAGGAAATGAAGGCCCAGAGAGCAGGAACAAGCGTTCACGGTCACTGTCCAAGCCAGGAGAAGTCTGAACTTCCAGCTCCGTTCTCCTGCCAACACCCTACCTGTCACCCCTCACCCTGTTCCCTGGTATGGTCAGGTGCTCTCTCTCGGCTCCCTGACAGAGAGCTGCACCCCTCCAAAAGGCACTGGGGGTGGGGGTGCTGCTGGAGGACTGGGGCCCAGGGCACCTTGGTGGCAGCTTGCACAGCGGCTGAAGCAGCAATGTTGAGGCCCCGTTTCCCAAAGCTGAGCACCGTCTCATAGCTGCGCTCCTTGGCCTGCACGATACAGGTGTCAATCTCCTGTGGAAGACAGGGACGTGGGGGGGGCGGTTGGGACAGTTGGACTCAGTTGGACAGTCGAGTCACTCCCCTGCTGCGCACCGTGCCTCCCTGCCCATCCCCACCTACCAGGGCCCCCGCAGCCACACCAAGAGCTCCCCACCCACCCATTCCCACACCTCTGTGAGTGACCACGCGCAGCCTCCTCCCACCATCCCCAAAACAACTTCGAGCTGGTGTTTCACAGCCTCAAATGGTCATTCCCGTGTGCTTGCATTTGATTACCATGAGAGGAAGAAGGCTAGTTTCTGTCAAGGTCAGTCCCACAGCTCAACGGCAGCGGGACTCAGAGCAGAACCTAGATTATCACCCAGCATCCGGAACCCCAAGTCTAGGGCCCTCTTTTTCACACCCACCCCTATGTCTCCCTCCTCGACTTCCACGAAGTACCTTCTCATGACGGGACAAGGACGGGTGGACAAACTTGCGGTAAAGCAGGCTGGCCCCTCTGGTATAAGGTGACAACAGCCACAGTACAAAGGCCATCTTGATCTCATAGTAGAAAGGGAACCTGTCAAAGGAAAGGGTGGGCACAGTCAGCCAGGGGGCCAGGCCGAGAGTGGCCTGTCACCTCCCCGCTGCCCATAGACTTCTGTGTGCATACCAGGAAATAAAGATGTCCGTGAAGGTCTCCACCGCCATGAACAGTGCAAAGACTATCCAGTACATCATCCACCGGACCTGGGGGCGGGTGGCGGTCAGAGGCCAATAGCTGAGCCCGCACAGCCAACTCCCCTGTCCCAAGGTGACCCGAGATTCCAGAGAGCCCGTGCTGCTGCATTCTCCGGGCTCCTGGCCGGCCCCAGAGAGCTGTCTCTGAGAAACTGCCACCCATTTCTGTGCCCACCCCCCCAGAAGCTTCACCCGCATGATCCTCAACAGCCTTCCAACCACACCCACTCTGCTCAGGCTATCCCATCTGCTCACGCCTCTGGAGGAAGGGGAGGCCAGTTCTGACCCTCCTCACCTTGCCGAGTCCTATCATACCCCCAAGGCTGTCATCCCACCCAGTCTAAACCAAGCCCTCCTGCCTGCAGCCACACTCACATATTCACGAATGTTTTTGGTCTTCACAGCCTTGTAGGAAGCATACGCTGGGTACAGCATCCCAAACACCAACCTAGAAGAGCCCGTAAAAATGCGCGGGAGGATGAGGGCCACCATGTCCTCCTGCCCCCCACCAGATGGCCACCTCCCTCATAGGTGAGCAGTGGCAAAGACCTACCCCGTTTTTCTTGCTTGGCTTGCACAACCTGTGCCTGAGTCAGTGCCCTGAAGGCCACCTCCCCACCCTGCTGTTTACAAACACCCCAAGCCTGCCCAGGCCTGCACAGGTGCCCTATGGGTGCATGATGGAGCGGGAGCACACACAGCCACACACAGGTGGGTGGGAGGCAGGCTTCAGAGCTGGTGAGAGCACCAGGCCGTCCCCTCCCATGGGCATGCAATCAGGCCCGGAGCCACCAGATCTGGCACTGCCAGGCTGCAGGCAGGAATATGAGCCAGGTGCTGGAACACTAAAAGGTGAGAGGAGGACAGAGTGGGGAGGTAGAGGCCAGGGCAGTGAGTCATGTGACTGCTCAGATGGGAAGCAGGCACCTAGAATCTCCACCCACAAGGTGCCACAACACCTTGCGTTTGCTAAGGGGCTGCCAGGCCAGTGTGAGGGCCTCGGTCCCACCGGCCTGTCTGCAGTGTGTGTGACTGTGCAAGGGGTCGCCAGGAACCAATGAGGCTTTGGGAATGGAGGACAAGCAAGGGTGCCGCATGGCACGTGCGTGCCCACAGGTCCGTTAACCCTTGTGGTGAGAGTTGAGGGCGCTGTGCCCCCTCTCCCACCAGACGTTCCCATCAATCTTCCATCTCAGAAGCGGTCTGGCTCCTAGGGATAGAGGGTGTTTGAAAGCAGCCATACTCACACCACCAGGCGACAGAGTATCCAGGATACCATCCTGCAGCCTCGGCACGAAGGCGGAACCCCCGCAAGAAGATGACCAGAGGGACGCTCACGCGGGGCTGGGATGGGGTAATTAGTGGAAGTGCAGGAAACAGAGGGGCGCTCGGGCTGCCCCTTGGCAGAGGCGGAGCCCGCCACCCCCTAACTCAGCCGTGCGCGGAGCCTGAAGAGTGGGGAGACCCGTGGGCTGAAGCGAGGAGGCCCGGGCTCGGAGGAACCCACTTGGGAGCCGGTAAAGGCTGGCGCGTTCTTTCGCCCCGCGGCGCTCCTGGGGCAGTTACGGCTCAGCCCCGCACTTCCTGCTGCGGGGAACCAGGTGTTCGGCTCTCGCCGTGGCGCTGCCGCGGGTCCCGGGCCGCGGGTGGCGGTCGCCGCCTTCGCTCGTCCGGGTCCCCGCGGTCTCAGAGGGTCCTGCCACTGGTAGCGGCCTCGGGGCGGAGTTTGCAACTCACTTGAAAGTTGCACGGAACTAGGCTCTGCCCAACCCCAGGGCTCCAGCGCTTGGCGCAGGCGCAGTGAGGCCTGGAGGGGGCGGGGCGAGGTCAAGGAAGCCAGCGGCCTGCCCCTTAAAGGGGCGATGCGCCTCCTACTCGTGGATGAGGCCCAGTAGGTGAGCGGCCGCCCTAATTGGAAAGATTAGGGGGTGGGAAACGGCAGCAAAAAAGGTGGGGAAGAGGAAACGAAGGAAACTTGGGAGTCCAGAGTTTTCGCGGCTCTTCCCTGGCTTCCCCCTTTTGCCTTGTCTTTTCCTTCTGTAAAATGGAAAAAGGCATGGGGTGGGTGCAGTACCCCACTTCCAGGCTCACGGACAAGAGGAAGGAGGCTTGGCTGAGCGCCAACAGATCCTGGTCTTGCAGCCCTGGGTCAGGAGATGCTTAAGCACCCCCGGAAGACGCTGAGTTGACCTAGGGCGAGAGAGTGGGAAGAAGTAGGAGAGGGAATCTGAGGCACTCATCACCGTGCCCCCCCCCCGCCCTCTCCCCCAGAGTCACCCCAAGAGTGGGTTTCAGGAGTTGACTTCTCTCTGGGATACCTCTCTAGAGCCCACCTATTTGGGTGGGCTGACCATGATGATTTGAGAGATTTCGGACAGAGCCCCTGCCACCACTCCCCCACCCATGCCCTCTTTGCCACAAGTCTGAAGTTCTATTCCTGTGAGTCAAGAACACAAACATCCCTGAGAGCTGAATCATATCAACAATTGCCACTTTGTAGCTATTTTTTGTGTGCAAGGTCTTGACCCTTATGAAGATCCCCTCCAACCTTATTTTTTACCATTTAGGAAATAAATTCCCTCTGTGGCATTGGTTGCTGGATGATGGGTGAATGCTCCACTTGATCAGTCTTCTGAGCACAGCCCAGGAAGGGGAGAGGGAACAAAGAAGCTCCTCTAGGGGCAGGGGTATAAGGGAAAGAAAGTGGGAGGCTCGAAGGAGAAGGCAAGCTTTGTTGCTTCTAGAACTTTGTATGTAGGATTGCATTCTTTGTTATCTCTTCTGCATTGTGCCCCGTTCCTCCCTCTGACAATAGGGACCATGCCTCTCCACCCTGGACAGCCACCCCTCTGTTTCACAGGGCTGAGGTGAAGAAGACAGCAGAGTTACCCTGAGCCATGGGGATGGGAAACTTGAACAGTTATTAATTTTTATTAGAGCCATCGTTAACACCCATCATCTATGGAAAGGATGGCATATGTAATGATGGGGGCCAGGGAAAGGAGGCTTCCTGGGAATAAATAAACACCAGGTAATGATGTAGTCTTAATTACTATCATCCATTTTATTGGTGGTGTTGGGTGTGAGAGCTAGCAGTGAAACCGACCCACAGGAGAAACTGCCCTGAGGCCTCCCTCTTCCCATCTAACCATCCCCTCACACTAGGCCTCACTCCTACCTTATGTTGGAAGAACAAGAGACTGCAAGGGCCAGAGTCCCACCACCCATCTCTAGGCCCAGACAATGTGATCAAGATGAAAGTTGAGCTTAATTGAGGAGACACATTCCTTGTCTCCTGGGAGCAGAAGGATGTGACTGACTCCTGGGGGACAGCTCAGGAGGAGCAGGGGGCTGCAGAATAGGGAAGGAAGCCCCGATCCTCAGGAGGTGAGGGTGCCTGGGCTGATGGTGTGGGTGCACCTCTGGTCCTTTGGTACCTGCTGCATGGCCACCTCCTCCCTGGCTGCCTTCCAGAGTCACCTGACCTCAGCACCTACACCCACTTGCTGGCGAAGAGCTCTCCTGGGCCTTCTTTAAGACCATCCCCACGGGGAAGTTCTCTCACACGGAGACTCTGCACTTAGGGAATCTAAGGGACAACAGAGGTCTGCTCCTGAGAGCAGGACTCAGCGTGGAGGGGCATGCGGTTGAGGGGTGCAGAGTGAGTGGACTCTGTTTCTCATGGCCTTTGGTCGTGAGATGTTGACACAGTCACCCAGCTACCCTGGGTTGCTAGGCAACTCTCTGGACACACAGATGACCCCCAGGGCAGGTGACCAGGCAGGCGTATATCAGGCCACATTCCCCATGCGAGAAAGCTGGGCACTCAAGGGTAGAAGTGTCTCCCACCTCTGAAGGGAGTCCCAGGGGGAGTGACAAAATGTTTATCTTTCTACCTGGCAACAGAGTACCAACATGTCTGGGACACTCAACCTACTTCCCCTGGCAACTTCTCCCTGGCCCAGCATGAGGGTCCATTCCCCATTTGAAAATGCAGGACAGGAATTCCCAGGACAGTGTGGCTGGGGGGCCTGCGGGACATCGGATAAGCCAAGAGCACATGAACGTGGTTTGAAGAGGTGGAACCCCAGACACGGCACCCGTGAGGTTCCCCATGATGAGGGGGTGCTCAAGGGCAGGTTTGGGGTGCATCTGACACTAGAGGAGAGACAGAGGGCCCAGGGGCTCTGAGACCGATGGGTGAGGAGCCCTAGTCTGCAGACAGAGTTCTCCCCAAAGATCAACCTCCTCCTTTCCCAGCAAGCACCCTTCTCTGAGCCCCTTCAGCATCTCCTAGAGTCCTAAAGACTAGAGTCCTAAAGACAAGTCACAGTGCTGTGTCAGACGCACTATTCCAACGGCTTTCCACATATGAATGCATCATATATTTCATGCATCTAGATCTCACACGAACTCTGTCAGCCAGGTATCTTGATTATCCACATTTCATCGATGATTAAAAACAGATACAAATGGGCTCAATAACATGGTTGAGGCTGCCCGTGCCGCTAAGTGGCAGGATCAAGAACTGACAGACCAAGTTTTAGTATCTACTTGACAGAAGAGAAACCCAGGGCCAGGGAAATCAGTGCACTTGCTTGAAAACTCCCACCTCAGGCCAGAGTTGGATGCAATGGAACAGAATGGAGAGGGACTCCTGAGCTTGTCTTTGGCCATGTTGGTTGGAGTTGACCTGATGGAAGGACAGACTCCAGTCTCCATGGGCCCCAAGTCTGTGATCTCCAGGAAGGAACACTTGGGCCATGAGTCAGCCCCAGGTGGTAGAGACTAGTCACACTTGATCCACATTTGAATGTCATCATCATGAACTCCTGACCCCAGCACCAGCTGACTGTGGGGTGCCTACTTGCTCCTCTGAAAGAGAGCAAGGAAGAGGGGGGTCTGAAGGCTCCTGCCCCCTGAAGACAGCAGGGACAGAGAACACAGCCCTGGCTCTGTTCTGAAACAGCCACCTCCAACAGAAGCCACTGGACACCTGAGAGCCAGCAAGGGGGTGGGACATTTTTATTTGCAGCAGTGAAGTCATGACATTGCCCCCAAGTGTCCCTGGGCATCCGCCACCAGTGGGTCCTCACAGAGTCTGGGCACAGGGAAGTTTGCCCACCTCACCCCATGCCTTCTCCACCGGCCGTGTGCAGCTCCGAGCTGCCTATTCCCAGCCTACAGCAGAGGGCAGCAGAAACTTGGCTCCCAGGTCCTGCTTCTACGGGACCCTCACCCCCCTCCACCCTTCAGTTCGCACTAAGACACAACGCTCCTGGGGCCTACCTCTGTGGATTGGAGAGGTCCTGGGACCCCCAGGATGCTCTCTAGCCCTCCTCCACTCTTGGCACTGGCCCAGTTGGCTCGGGTGCTTGCCGGGGGCCCTGGCTCGGGCCAGCATTGGGACCAACCTCACAGAGCCTACACAGCTCAAGGTCCACATCCCAAAGGCAGGGGGTGGTCAGAAAGCTGGGGCAGCCACGGTGAAGAAAAGCTGAATGGCTTTTATCTGGGTGGTCTCCCATCCCCAGGTGAGCTGGATTCAAGGTCAGAGCTGGAAACTCCAGGGAGAACAGAGAGAACCCTAAGAAGATCTCAGGGTCTGCTTTGTTATTGCTTTGGGCAGAGGGGCTTTGCCCCCAGATCAAGCTGGTTCCCAGAGCCTGGCACCACCATTCCCATCCTTATCAGCTACAGGGTGGGCACATGAGGGATGAGTGAGCCGAGGAGGGCAGGGACCGTGTGCCTTCTCCAAGAAGAGAGCTAAGGTGATGAAGGCCGCCCTGCATCTGCACGTGTGCACACAGAAGTGGGAGAATCAGCAGGTGCCTGTGTGTAAACTGAGGGCGTCCATCATCATCTGCATGTGCATGCCGAGGGAGCAGAGCGCAGGGGACTGAGCCCCGCAGCATGGAGGCTGCGGCCCCAGGACGTGAGCAGGTAAACAGAGCCCCGGAGCACCAACGGGAGAGACCAGAGAGTAGGAAAGCTAAGCTGAAAAATGGGATGGGTGGTTCTGCTCCCCCATGCCCCTCCCCTGGGGCCAGAGCCCAGTGAAAGCAGCAGATCAAGGGGGGCAGAGTCTTGGGGCGACCAATGTCCACACAGGAGAGGGTACAGGGCTGCTGAGTTGCCTGGCACACTTTCAGGTCTCCATGCTAATGACAACTACGGTGAGTGGCTCCCCTGGTCCCCCCCACAGTGTGTTTCCATGCTCACGGGTGGGGGCGGGGGGGCACGGGGGGCGGGTCCATGAGGCCATGTAGGCAGGTTGGTTACACGTGTCTTCACATGTGCAGGCACACGTGCTGCTCACAGAGAGACTTCCCTTCAGCCTCCCACAGCCACCCAGACCCCGAGGCAGGGCACCCTCTAGGCACTGAGATCCACCACGATGTGTCGGTACACAAGCGTCTGTCCCTTGAAGCTGGGGGCCAGGAGCAGCTGGGCGTCGCCAGCAGGCATGTAGCAGAAGGCCCGAGGGGCCTGCACAGCCAGCTCCTGGAACCGCACGAACTTCTGACGTCCCTCGTCCCACTGGTAGATCTGCGTGAAGGAGAAGTCACTCCCCAGCGCCAGGTAGCGGCGGCCGCCCACAAGGAAGGGCTGCATGGCCAAGGAGCCCCTGGAAGGCAGGGCCTGCACTTCAGAGAAGCGGGTGCCCTCCCAGCGCAGGATCTTCGAGTCGCCGATATAGCGGCTGAGACACAGGTAGCTGTCGCGACCGGCACGGAAGTGTTTCACGGCCTGGGCGTCGGGCACCTGGGTCACCTCGCCCTGGGCCACAAACTGCTTCTGGGTGCGACTCCACTGGTAGATGACGGGCGCCTGGGAGCTGCTAGATACAATCAACCGTGGCTTGCCCTCGCCGTCCACGAACTCCAGGTCAGTGTCACGGTGCCAGGCGTGCAGGGCCTGGTGGGAGTAGAAGCCGTTCTGGTGCCAGCGGTAGAGGCTGGTGGCGCCCGCCTTGGAGCTGTCTGCCACCGCGAAGTACCAGTCTCCATCAATGCGGAAAGCCTCGAGGTCATTGGGCTTGCGCACGCGCTGTGGGTCAATGTCCTGCAGCTTGGTGAAGCGTGTGGTGTTGGGGTCCCAGTGGTAAATATAAGAGCCCCCAAACAGCTGGGCCACAACCATGTACAGCTGACTGTCCACCACCATTGGTTTGCAGTGCACAGCAGAGGGGGCTGCGGGGAGGGAGAGAAGCAGTCTCAGGCAGGGTCAGGCACCCCCGCAGGCCCCCACCCCATGCCATGCCCTTAGAAGAGGGGGGTCACTCCCCTCCGACCCTGGCCCAGAACTAAGGCTCTCGGGGACACCTCCCACCGAACTTCACCCGCTTCTCCCAGCTGATCATCCGTCTCAGCATCACTCTTCCTCCACCCTTGCCCCAGGGTTCAAACATCAGCTGACATGGAGCACAAAACAGGTGTCCCTCCGTATTGACTGGGTGTTTATCCATAATATCAATTATGGAATGTTTATTGTGTGAAGCCCCTGGGCTGAGTGTGAACAACTGATCATCGGAAACGGATCCTGTTATTTTGCCCATTTAACATTGACAGGAGTAGCTCAAAGTCTAAGTGACGCCCAAAACTCCCTGGCTGGCCGGATGCCAGGCAGCAGAAGGAGGAAGAGACTGAGCCCATCCACAGCCAGGTCATAAAGCCAAGGCACACACCATGACACTTTGATGTTTGGATAGTTGTGTACGAAAACACACTATCCTAAGAATTCTCACTTTTGCAAGGGCTGTTATGTACGAGGATGTCTGCACGAACCTCCTTCTGTTCAACAACCAGATTGATCTGACCTCTTCTCAAGCACGTGAAGCACACAGGGCCACACTCTTCACCTGTCCTGGTGTCTCTATTTATCTGCCCTCCTCCTTCCCAGCGCTGCTTTACACACCTTCCTCCTCCCCATCTCTCCCCCCAAGAAAGCCCATGCTGAACCCCAGGCCTCTTGGCAGTCACCGCAAATCCCTTCCACAGCCTTGGTCCACCTTCCCAGATACTCATGACTGCCCAGCTCCCAAGCTCAGACCCTCCATGCCCACACACCCAAGAGCACCTCAAAATCCAGCTGGCCAAGACTGGGCACACATCTACCCTCAAATCTGTTCCTGCTCTTCCTCCTCTATGTTCTCAATTTCCATCTGTGGCTCCACCCATTCACCCCCTCCAGAAGCCTGGAGCCATCCCCAACACCTCCCTGTCCCTCACTCACCCACAGCCGATCAGTCCCAAGTCCTGTCAGCCCTCCCTTCTGCTTTCTAATACAGTTTGTGTAGGATTGCTGTTATTCCTTCTGTAAACATTTTCTAGAATTTACCAGGGAGACCATCTGGCCCTGGATCCTTCTTTTGGGGGAAGGGTTTCTTTTTTATAAAGACTTCAGATTCTTTCAGAGATACAGGGTAATTTAAATTTTCTGTTTCCTCTTGTGTCAGTTCACTCCTCCATCCTAAATCTCTCTCTCCATCCCCACTACTGTTGCCCCAGTCCAAACTCCTGCCTATCCCCCTAACGGTGTGCCCACATGTCTTGCCCCATGCCAAGCCACTCTCCTCACGTCATACAGAGAGACTATTCTTTTTTTTTTTTTAAGATTTTTTTTTATTTATTTATTTGACAGAGAGAGAGATCACAAGTAGGCAGAGAGGCAGGCAGAGAGAGAGAGGAGGAAGCAGGCTCCCCGTGGAGCAGAGAGCCCGATGCAGGGCTCGATCCCAGGACCCTGAGATCATGACCTGAGCCGAAGGCAGCGGCTTAATCCACTGAGCCACCCAGGCGCCCCAGAGAGACTATTCTAAAATACCAGGTGATTTGTTTCACACACTCTGCTCAAAACCTGTCTGTGACCTGGTCCCCATGTCTCATGGGGTCTCATCTGCCTCTTTCCACCTTGAACCTTATGCTGTAGTCACATGAGCTCCTCATGGTTTACACATGCACGCACTCATGCACTAAGCTGTTTCACACCTTCTTGAACTTGCTCATACTGTTCTTGTTGCCAGAATACCCTTGCCACATTTTTTTTCTGTGCCAAGTCTCCCTCAGCCTTCTAGACTCAGCTCAAATTCAGTGGATCCCAAACTGAGCTCACTAGCCACTCCTATCTCCTTCTTGGTTCACTGGAACCAACCAGTTACTCAAGCCAGGCACTTGTGCATCACTTCTGACTCTCCCTCACCTTTCAAGGCTCAAGTCAGGCATCCCCTCCATCAGGAAGCCCTCCTTGATTGCCCAGGGTACACTTCTCCTTTGTGGTCCTAGAACATCACATTCATATCTCCCTCCTCATACCCACCTATTATATGGATGTTATCTGTGTATGTATTGGCCTCTCCCCAAAGACTGGAAAGTTATTATGAGCAGAGACCATGTCTCATCTACGCCTCTGCCTGTAAGTACTCAATGGAGAGGAACAATGGAGCCCAGCCCCTCTCCACCCCTTTAAATGTGGGCCACCAAAGCCAGCCTGGGTAGGTACCTGGTATTCTATCATAATCTCGAAGCTGCCGTTCCACGTAGTCCCACTTGAGGACAGTGCAAGCGCTGGCACCTGGCTGGGCCAGAGCCAAGTAGAGGTCGCTGGAGTAAAGGAAGGGCTCGGCTGACACCGCTGGGAAGGACAAGGTCTGGTACAGCACGAAATCTGTAGGGATGAGAGGTGAGCGGTGGGAAGAAGAAGGCTAAGAGCTTGTTGGGGGGTAAGTGCTGCTAGACCAGGATGGTGGAGGCTAGGGGTGCTTCCGGGTGCCTGTGAGAGCCCCGGGGAGACCTGCGGTGGGGGGAGGGAGGCACCTCCTACCGGTGGTGATGCAGTCAAACTCTCGCAGTGGCAAGTCCTGCACCTTGTGCTCCTGGAAGCGGGGCGGGCTGGCACAGTAGATGGGAGCCACGGTGGTGTTGGTGTGTGCCAGCCACTCCACAAGCCACTTGACCTTGCAGTCGCAGTTGAGCGAGTTGCCCCGCAGGTCCCTGGGTCGCGAGGGCAACGGAGGGAACACGGAGAAGAGCAGGCTCCCAGTGGCTCTGCGCCCCCCACACCTCCCACCCAGGGGCTCTCTGGGCTTTCACAAGTGGGTATAATCAAGGCTGCCGCTCGCTGCTCACATGGCATCTTTGCGCAGATTAGAGAGAAGTCCCCCTTGGGCTAGATGCACCCCCATGGACATGGACTTGGCCAGCGGAGCCGGGGCCGAGTTTCAGTCCCTGCTGGCCTCCTGGGTGGGGTGCCCTTTTGCAGTGTGTAACCTGCACCACTATGTCGCATCTCAGTTCCTTCAGACCTTCCACAATCCTGGGTGTTGCTTTTTTTCTTGTGTAAATACTGACTGATGATTGTGGCTATACGATAGGACATTTATGTATGCTCAAATCAAACATACGTTTTAAACGCGCGTGTTTAAGCAGCATATACATACTCATTGTGTATCCACGTAAACTTCCAGGAGGCATCCCCAAACCTAAGCCCTCCCAGGCTCTCAAGAACTTATGATCTTCCCAATTCTAGCTCGCACGCCCCTCTCTCCAGGGACTTGCCCCTCTGCGCCATTGTCGAAAGTGGTAGGGCTCAGACTTACAAGTCACTAAGGATATCCAGGGGCCGGAAGATGTCTCGAGGCAGTGTCTGCAAGTTATTGTTGGCCAGCGATCTGCAAGAGAGACCCCTGGGTCACCTGACTGAGGCCAAAGACCACAGGAGATGTGAGGCTTTGGTCCCGTGTGTGTATGTGTGTGTCCGTGATGTACTCACAGATGTGTCAAAGACTTGAGTCCTCTGAAGGTAAACTTGGATAGTGCCCAGATGTCGTTGTTCTCAATGAATCTGGAGACAATGAGAATTTGTTGTAGATGCCACTCAGTACCCCAGACTCCCAATCAGCTACTTCTCTCCGCCCCAGCTAGATTCCTGCCCATGGTCCTAAGGCAGGCTTCCATTCTGATTCTGGTGGCATGAATGAGACTGTGGTGACAGGGCATCTGAACAGGGTGGTTTAGGCAGAGAGATGGATGAAATACCGTCTGCTTGAGTCCAGCAGTCAGAGGACTCAAGGGCTCTCCCTCCCCATTGCCCCCAGCCTTCCTCATCCAAGCTGCCCTCTCAGCCCACCCAGGCTGGGGCTCCCTCCTCATTTCTGGCTCCCATTTCCCCCACTTCTTGACACACACAGGTACTGCAGGTGTGACAGTCCTGTGAAGGCGTTGTCTCCAATCAGAGTAAACTTGTTGGAGTTGAGTAACCTGGAGAGACAGAGAGTGAATTAGAGATTCCAAGGGTGTGCCCCTGTGCCAGCCCCCAGCCTGCCACCATACCCTGGGACTTCCTCACAGTGCCGGGCCCTGCTGCCCCACCTTGGGACCCCAGAGCAGCCCAGCACCAAGAACAGCCAGGAGCTTGTTCTGAGCCCACAAGCTGTTTGCTTCAAGGGTAGAAACAGTCAGGGGCAGAGCTCTCCTACCAAGCTGGGTCCTTCCCCACTGTATCTCTCTGTCTCTGTGTCTGTGTCCGTCCTCTGTCTCCCACCCTCATCCCAGCTCACTCACTCCCTGTCAGACTGGTGGTGAGCTTGAGGGTAACCCATGTTGAAAAGGAGCTGGGGTACCTCACAAGCACTCTCTTCTGCGACTGGGGCTTCAAACAGGAACAGCCCTTGTTAAAATTCCACAGCCTCCCACATCCCTCCCTTTTGACTCCCCGCTCCTTCTTCAGATCCTGGTCCCCGGGGTCAACTGTCTCTAAGATGACCCCTGTCCCCTGCAGTGTCCACCTTTTGGCACCAACCCCAGCTACTGCGTCCAGATCCTTTGGTCTCCAGAGGGGGCAAGTCCATTCCTTGTTGGGCCCCAAATACCCACTGTTGGTTTTCATGAGCACCCCCACCTTCCTTCTCCCCACTGCTGTTCCCTGCACTCTTCCCGACTCTATGCTGCTCCACCTTTTGTGGCTTTCCTAGCCAGCAGAATTTTCAGGGACCCCTGCCTCTTAACCTACAATGGCTACCTGTATTCGTTCTCCTCTCCCCAGCCCAGGATCTGTCCCCTTCCACTGCCCCACCCCATCCCCGCCCTTGCCCAAGGCCCAGCGTCCTTACAGGAACTGCAGCAGGGGCAGGTGGGAAAAGGCTCCATCCTGGATCTCTGAGAAGGCGGCATTCACCAGCGTCCTGCGGGGGACACAGGAGTCGGTACTGTGGGGACTACGCAGGGACTGGGGGCGGAAGGGCGCCCAAGGTGAACAGGGCACTGCTTCTCCACACTCTTACCCTGCAATCTCCCCATTTCACCAGCCTGGGCCCCCTAGCTGGGGCTGTCTTTCCTTTCCCTTCAGAAACTCTTTGCCTTTCCTCATGGCTATCCTCCCCTACGGCCTCCCTGAGTACCAGTGGCCCCAGGCTGAGCTTCCCCTTCAGCCGAAAAGAAGGTTCCATTACCCACACCTTCAAGATCATCCAAATGCCCACCGTGTGCTAGGTGCTGTGAGGGATTGGGGCACTGGAATGGGGGGTGGGGGGTTAGCCTCCTGTTCTCAAGGACCACACAGCCCATCTGGTCCCTGAGGCCACTTACTGCAAGGGACAGGCTGGCTGGCCCAGTCCAGAGTGGATGGAAGACCCGTGCAAGGCGGCGGTCCCGTGCCAGGGCACTGTGTGGGTGTATGTCCCTTCCACCCCTCTCCCTGCTTCCACCCTCCCTCCCCCTACAAAAAGCCTTTCTGCCCTTGGAGTGACATCACAGACAGGGGACCACATGCTCTTGTAAACAACCCCTCCCCCCGTGTCCAGAGCCCTGCACACAGTAGGTCTCATTGATGCTGATGCCGGTGATGATTCATTCTTGGCCCTAAACTCCTGTTTTCCCCAGCCATGGCTGCTGAGCCTGCATGACTACAGAACTCCCGGCAGGGCTGATGCCTTGAATCTCCAGTCCTAAGGACGCCTGGAGTCCTCCTGCTCCCCACACTTTGTGCAGGGGGAGCAAGGGTTTTCCCCATCCACTGTCAGAAGGCGCTTGCCTTGCTCCCTCTTTCCGCTCCCCCACCTCCTAAGCCAGGGCAGGACACTCACAGAGAGATGACCTCGGAGGGCAGGTTCCTGGGCACGGCCTTAGAGTCCACGCAGAAGGCGGTGTCCCTGGTGCAGGAGCAGCTGGGCGGGCAGGGGGGCGTCTTAGGGGGCCTCTTAGCACTGACTTGCAGCATCAGGCAGAAGCCGAGCGTGGACAGCGCCAGCAGCAGGAGCCGGGAGCCCCGCCTGGCCCGCAACCCCGCCATGCTGCCTGCAAGCTCTCTCGCGGGCCACCGGCCGCAGCCCCCGCCCCGCGGCTCTCCGCCACCCAGCGCGGGCTGCCACCTCCCGGCCACCGCCGCTGGCCGCCGCTGCCGCAGCTAGGAGCCCGGCTGCCGGCTGCGGAGAGCGGACTCCTCCGGCCCTCGGGCGCCGGCTCCGTCCCCTCCCCTGCTCGTTCTCGCGAGCCGGCAAGGAGAGCTGCGCGGGCCCGGAGCCGAGCGAGGGCTGACCGGCGGGGGCGGACGCGGGCTGCGGCCGGGGCGCGCGCAGGGCGGAGTGGGGGCGGGGACGGGGGCGGCGGGCGGGGGAGTGGCGGGGGGAGTCCCGTGCTGGGAGTAGCCCAGGAAAGGAGTGGTTGCGGCGGTCTTGGGGCCGCCGTCTGCTTGCACGTCCGGCGCCCAGAGAGACTGTCGCGAGTGCAGGTGTGCGAGGTGTGCAAGAACATCGTCTGCTGGCATGACTGTGCACGTGTGTGCCTCTGCCTCTGCCTCTGCACGGGCACTTGCACGAAGGCGCCCATCCCCTCGTGGGGGCATTGCTGCATTGTCGATCCCCGTGCCTCTGTGTGCCTATCTGTCGTGACCCTCAGGGGACATATCCTCTAAACAAGAGTTCATGGGTGTGTCATAAGCCACATGTGTGTGTAGCTGTGTTCACATGTGTTTCCACGAGCCAGTGAACAGAATGTGCCTTTGTGCCTCTGGGAGCTGAAAAGGGAAATGTTTGTCACTGAGTCCGAGTGGGAGTGTGTGGAATTCTGGAACAGCTCTCCCTACCCAACCACAGACTGTTGAAGCTGGGTAGAGCCCTGGATGTTTCCCAGGCCAGCTCTTTGTCACAAATGAGGAAACGGAGGCCCAAACTAAGAGGAAAGCAGCCCAGCTTGGTGTCACATCTACTGTGTGTTGTGGACTCTGCGCGCTTAATCCTTCCAACCTTTTAAGGTAGATGATATTAATCCCCTTTTACAGACAAGAGAAGTGAGGCTGGTGGTACCAGAGGGAAGGGACAGAACAGGGATTTCAGCCCACTCTGCCCAACTCCAAAGTTCAGAGTCATACTTCTGTACCAGGGCTTTCCAAAACATGGACCAGGGAGTCCAGGAGAATCTTCGGGGGAGTCACTGAGGTCAAAATAATTGTCCTAAGAATGTTAAAACTTAATTTTGCTTTTTAACTCTCATACTCTCACATAAGTACCCTGGAATTTTCCAGAGGCTACACCATGTATCTTCAACTAAGCCAGCAATTAAAGAGATTTGTAAGGGGTACCTGGGCGGCTCAGTCCACTGAGTAGCCAAAGACTCTTGATTTTGGCTCAGGTCATGATTTCAGGGTCCTGGGATGGAGCCCAGCGTGGGGCTCAGCACACAGGAGGTAGTCTGCTCAAGGATTCTCTCACTCTCCCTCTGTCCCTCCCTCCGCTCATGTTCTCTCTCTCTTTCTAAATAAATAAATCTTGAAAAAAATAAAAGAGATTTGCAAAAATGTAAAACAACGACACTCTTATCTCTAATTTTTTTTTTGCTTTGTAAAATCATTTTTAAGATTTATGTTACTTATGTTAGAACAGAATGGGTTTATTATTGCAATTTTCACTAATTGATTAATACTTTTGAATTTCTCAGTAAATATCAATATAGTAAATATCAATAGATATAACCCACATAAACAGAAGACCTTGGGGGTCCCCAATTTTTTTAAGAATGTTAAGGGGTTCTGAAACCAAAATGTTTGAGAACTGCTGCTCTCCTCTGTGTTACTTCCCTGGGGGTCTCTGTGTGGGACTGATTGTGCTGAAAGTTCGCACAGGACCAGGGGAGCCTGGAAGCCAGGTGAATGGGCTGCCTGTCTGGTGTTCTTTCCATAGCAGGCTAGGAAACTGAGATCGCTGGGTTTAAGATATGTCCCCAGCTGTGCCCAGCCTCTGCCAGCAGGGACTTCTCTGGCCAGAGCTTACGTCTGCCCATGTTCTCTCAACTAGGGATGCCCTGCCCCTTTGATGCTTACTTGCCACTGCCCATCCAGCTGCCCGTGCAGCCCTCCGCATGCCAGCTTGTGGGACAACAAGCAATGGGGATAGGGAGGGAGGCCTGGGCAGCTGGGCAGCCGTCCCCACCCGTCCCTGGCACAGCTCTGCCCAGTGCACAAAGGGCGGAGTGATTCTTGTCCCTGCCACTGCAGCAGGGGAACTGGAAGGGGGAAAAGAGGAGGTCCACATAGAAGGGGTGGCTACCACAGGGCTCTCCATCAACCACGGCTCTCCCAGAGGAATTTAGCCCAGAGACAGAAAGGGAGAGGCCCTATTCTCAGCTAGGGAGAAGAGCTGTTTGGGGGGGGGGGAATAGATGATGTTAATCATGATGATTGGATTGATGATGTCACTGGATCCTCACAACAGCTTGGAGAAGGGGACGGGACAGGCAGACTAGTCCCATTTCACAGCCGAACACACTAAAGGAAAGGCGGAAAGATGGATTCGTTCAGGGTCCCAGAGCTGGCTAGTGAAGCATCAAGAGCTCCATATGCGGAAGAAATGAACTATTGATCGCTCCCCTGGAGCCCCTTTATGCTTGATGACCATCTTATCCTTGCATATAATGACATGCTGGCTGTGCGCATGCTCTGTGCCCTGCGGCAGGTACAAAGAAGCCTCAAAGAAACCATGGTCTCAGGGCCAGTCCCTGGGGAAGATAGGGCAAGGAGAAGCTCCTGCATTGCTGATGAGAACAGCAGTGAGGGCTAAGTGGCAGACGAAAGGGCAGCAGGAGGCCTGGAGATTTGGGGGTGGGGAGGTGTGGCAGCCTGGGTCCGCAAGGTGGCAGAGCAGAGACCATTGGCCCTTCCCTGGCCTTTGGAGCTCGATGGCACTCGGAGACGGGGAGAGGCATTGAGGGTGGGATTTCTAGGAGGGAGAAAAGGCCTAAGTACATGCCAACATGTGAGAAGTCTTCAGCAGAGCAGAGAACTGGGGTGGTGGGAGGGTGAATGGGGGGACAGCTCCCCATGCCCAGCTAAAGGTCCCTCCCTCCTCACTTCCAGAGAAAGACCTCTACTGGGTCAGTGTCAGAGGGGTAGGTGCTAGCATCTGAACTCCCCTTATGAAACTTGAGGGCAACCTTCCTTCCCCAGCCTCCAAACGGGCAAAAGCAAGTGAGGGGGGAAAAAACAGAAAAAGAAAACCATAAAGCTTCTGAGAATTACGGCCTAAGGGCAGCCTGCAGGGGAGACTGAGGACCTGCGAGAACAGAGACGTCTCTCCAAGAGAGACTCCTTTCTCACCCCCAGCTGATGATGGCAAGCCCTCCACTCAGTGCCTGATCAGGACAAGCCCCACAGCTGGACCCTGCGGCCCCCTGAGATGCCCGCAGGGACCCCGAGATGCTTGCAGTCCTCCTTGGCTCTCCCACTGGCCTGCTGCCCACCTGGCTCAGGCCCAGTGCATGGGAGTCAGCCAATCAATCCCAGTGTTGCCAGGACAACCCAGGGGCAGGAGAGGGGCACTGGGGGTGGGCAGGGGTGGGCACCGCAGGCAGCTGTCTCCTACATCTGGCACCTGCACACATTTGAGAGGAGAATGCCTCCCCCTCCTCCCTGGACACTGCCCCCGAACACCACCAACCCCCCCACCCCCCACCCAAGCCACCAACACACACTGTTCCTAGGACACTTGCTGCTAGAGGTTTCGGCAAATATTTAAAGGAGCAGTTGGTGTGGGGTGGGGGGTGAGGAGGGTGGTGGGAGTAAACATTCCCTTCCCTTCCCTCTCTCCTTCCCTGAGCTTCTTAGTCTCAGCTCAGATGTCATGCTGTTGTGCAACCTGAAGGCTGAAGGCTCTCCTGCTGGAGAGGAGGTCCTCAATGGGGATGGGGCAAGTCGCCAAGGACTGGAGAGCTGGGGGCCAGCTCATGTCGGAAGGGCAGGGCCAAGGTGCGAGGGAGCCCCAGGCCAGGGACAGGAACTGGGGTGAAGTGTTGGAAGTAAAGTAGCAGGAACCAGAGGAGTGAGGGTGGGCCGCTGACTTAGACACCTAGAAAGTTCCAAGGGAAAAGGCACTGTAGAGACCACCTGGCCCAGAAGAGAAGGGATGCAGCCATGGGTCAATTTGGTTTAGTACAACAAAGCAACAGAAGTGGCTTTGAGGAGGGAGGTGAAAGAGTTGGAAGGGAGAGGGGAAGGTCTAGAAAGGGCATCACATGGGATGAGGAATATTCTTGGGGGAAATTTAGGGTCAAAGGGTTTAAAAAGAGGAGCCTAGAGGGATAGGGTTATAGGTGGCATCAAGCAGGAGAGATTTAAGAATGAAGAGATTGGTGGGTATCTGGGGGGTTCAGTCAGTTAAGCGTCTGCCTTCGGCTCAGGTTGTGATCTGAGGGTCCTGGGATCCAGGTCCGCATCGGGCTCCCTGCTCAGCAGGAAGCCTGCTTCTCCCTCTGCTTGTGTTTTCTCTCTCGATGTCTCTCTCTCTCTCTGTCTGTCAAATAAATAAATAAAATCTTAAAAAAAGAAAAAAAAGAAGAATGAAGAGATTGGGACCCCATCAGTCATCACACCCAGCCCTGTGCTGGGCTGTTTGGGCACAAAAGAGAAGTGTCAGGTGTGGAATGTGCTATCAAAAGCCTTCCGCTTGATCTCTGAAAATAGTTCACTGTTTACTTGATGCAGAAACCCAACAAAATCATTCACATCAAGAGGTTCAAATCTTCACGTTCATTTTAAGAACACTCATGAAACTGCGCAGGTCATCAAGGGCATGTACATCCCCCAAGCCACCAAGTATCTGAAGGAGTCACTTTACAGAAGCAATGCGGGCCATTCCATCATCATAACGGTGGAGCTGGGAGGTGTGCCCAGGGCCAAATGGTGGGCTGGACACAGGGCCAGTGGCCTCAAAAGAGTGCTGAATTTTTGCTGCACCTGCTTAAAAATGCAGCGAGTAATGCTGAACTTGAGGGTTTAGATGTAGATGCTCTGGTCATCGAGCACATCCCGGTGAATAGAGCCCCCAGATGAGCCGCTAAATTTACAGAGCTCATGGTCTGGATCCTCCCCACACTGAGATGATCCTTCCTGAAACAATGCAGACTGTTCCCAGCCCAGAAGAGGAGGTGGTACCAATGAGAAAGTTAGCCCACAAGAAGACTGGAAAAACAACAACGTATGGCCTGGGGATAAATTCAGCCTAAAATAAATGCAAATAAAAGCAGGCGGGAAAGGCCTTTAGCTTACAAACAGGCCCATAGCAAAGACTGAGAAACCACACAGTAGTAGGTAAAAATGTATAGCCAGAGGGGACAGAGTTTTCAGAATTAGGAAAAGAATGGCTATCCGCAAGGGAGGTCAGGTACCACATGTGTGGGAAGAGACCAGGCAGGTGACATACTTGAAGTGAAAATGTAAGGCTCTTTGAGAAATGGCCGCCTGCAAACCCCACACTGATGCCGAAGCACCCACCTGCCTTCAGCAGGGCCTCCTGAGTCTGCAGGTACTGCCTCCTCACTCCCCTTCCTGATGCTCATCCCTGTGACGGGGTGGGGGGAGGGGAGGGATTCTGCTAGGAAGTGGAGTGGACTCCCACTGGGTCAGACCCCTGGCTGCTGAGAGGTTCAACCTGGTGGAGGAACAGGGAAAGCCACAGACTGCAGGGGCTGGTGCCAGCAAGAAAGGCGGCCAACGCCAGGAAGATACCTACGGTGAGAGGCGCAGATTGCCCAAGGGCAAGTTTGCTCAGCTCACCCAGCTTTGCTCTGGCTGAAGCCAAGAGGACTCATGTGCCAGGGCCAAGGGCCCTCAGGTGCTCTTGCTGCTGGCTTATCGGGACCTCAGTTCTGGAGGGCCAGGAACAAACAGGCTTCAAAGTCAAGGGTTTGGCTGGCAGAAGGGGGCGGGATCCGTCACCTCTGTCCCCTCTCCCTACTGGCACATATAAGACCGTATTCACTCTTGGGAGATGAGAGGATAAGGTGCCTGCAGCAAGATGGATGTGGGCAGCAAGGAGGTCTTGATTGAGAACCCGCCGGTAAGTATGACCGTGTGGGGACATGTGTATGAGCTGGGCTCCGCCTCATCCAAGCTCTTCAAGCTGGTCCTTTCACCTGGCTTCATTCATTGAGTTAACGAGGACAGTGCTAAGTCAGGTCAGGGACACCAATCACTAAGGGAGAGTCCCTTGGGGAGAGGGACATGGCAACCAATCATTCCAGCATGAGGGGCTGAGAGCCACTCCAGTGATCAGTGGAAAGGGCTGCAGAGGGCACTGTGTAAGCAGCCACTAACAGGGAGTCACAGGAAGCTTCACAGAGAAAATGACAGTTGAGCTGGCTTCAGAAGAATAGGTAGGAGCTCACTAGGTGGAGAATGCAGGCATTGCAGGAAGAAGGGGTAGTTTGTGTAAAGGCAGGGAGGTGTGAGAGAGCACACCCCATGGTCAGATCCTCCCCACACTGAGATGATCCTTCCTGAAACAGAGCAGATTGGGGGAATTGTTCTGGGGAACAGAGAAGGATGGGGATGGCTGGGATACCGGGGTACAGAGGAAACAGCAGGAGATGAGACTGGTGCTAGACTTCACATCTAAGCATTTCTGTTGGAATCCAGGCCACCTCCTCCAAGAAGCCTTCTCTGATCTCAGCCCTCTTCTGCACATCCATAGCATTGGTGTCACGCTGTGGGAGGTGTCTAGCTTGTGGGGGGCACCCTCTTCATGACCTCATACCTGTCTCTTTCCCTATCCCACCATGTCAGGACTACTCGGCGGCCCCCCAGGGCCGTTTCGGCCTCCCCTGCTTCCCTTCGAGTCTCAAGCGCCTTCTCATCATAGTGGTGGTGATAGTCCTTGTGGTCGTGGTGATTGTAGGGGCCCTGCTAATGGGTCTTCACATGAGCCAGAAACACACTGAGATGGTGAGCAGACCCAGAATGGGGTAGGCAGTGGGTAGAGGACCCTCCAAAAAGGGGGGGCTGGGTTGGCTGGGCAGAGAGTGAAATGTTCGGGGGGGTAAAGGGGAGGAGGTAAGGGGTACCTCAAGAAAGAACAGAAGCAGGAACAGGGTGGCAACCCCGGCTTTGGCTTTTCCACCAGGCCTGTCGCTGGCCTGGCAGCCTGTTCCTTCTAGCATCTGGTCCCACCCAGCCTGTCTGGGCTCTCAGCAAAGAAGATATCACATTTTAGTAAAGAGGGCTGAGGGTGGACATGGGGACCAAAGGGACGAGTGGAGAAAGAGAAATACCAGGCCACCCTGTGCCCTCCCCCAGGTCCTAGAGATGAGCCTTGGGGGGCCGGAAGCCCAGCAGCGCCTGGCCCTGCAGGAGCGTGCAGGCACCACAGCCACCTTCTCCATTGGCTCCACCGGCATCGTAGTGTATGACTACCAGCAGGTGGGTATCCCTGAGCCTCTGACCCTGGGGAGGTGGCCCTATGACAAGAATGCTAGACCACGCAGCTGTGCCACTCCATGCACATCCATCTCTCCCCAGCCCCTAGCCCCTTCCTCCCAAGGCCGAGCCCCAGATTCCAAGAGGTCTCCCTCTGGGGCCTAACCTAGAGGGAGATGGCCCCGGATCAGGGTTAGGGAGTGAGCAAGGCAGGGCCTTCCTGAATGCACTCTGGGGTTCCTGTGTTCAGCTCCTGATTGCCTATAAGCCAGCCCCGGGAACCTGTTGCTACATCATGAAGATGGCTCGGGAGAACATCCCAAGTCTTGAGGCTCTCACTAGAAAGCTCCAGAACTTCCAGGTAGGTGTGTTGGTGAGGAGGAGGGGGTTGTCCTCCTCCCAGGGCTGCTGGGAGGAGCATTTGAGATGGCAGCTGCTTGTCACCTGTAAAGTGCTACTCCCTGGGGGCTGCCAGGTATGTGCCCTTCTCTAAACTCACCTGTGCCACACCTTCCCTACCTGTTCCCCAGCTCTTCTCTGATGCCAAGCTGCTGGCCTCAGCTGAACCTCACCACCTGGGGGCTTCTGACTCCAGCACAACCCCCTCTTCACTGGTGAGGAAAGTAAGACTTTTAGGAGGCTCAGAAAGATGGCCAGACATGCCGGAGGTCCCACAAGAAGGGCCACAGGCAAGACAGAAACTCGGGTCCAGGGCTCCAAATCATGTGTTCTTCCCAGGTCAAGCCTGCCGTGTCTACCTCTAAGCTGGGCCAGGAAGAGGGCCACGATGCTGGCTTGGCATCCCCTGGGGACCTGGACTTCCTGGGCACCACAGTGAGCACCCTGTGTGGCGAGGTGCCCCTCTACTACATCTAGGACTCCGCAGGTGAGCAGGTGTGCCGGCGGGGTGGCGAGCAGCAGTGGCCCAGGAAGGCTGATGCCACCTTGACATGTCAGCTGACCAGGAACTGGGGAATCCACTGAACTGGGTCATCTAGGGGGCTGGGAGGGGGTTCATAGATAGCCCCCTCCCAGTCCCTCTCCCTGAGGTAATAAACAGTGTTTCTTTGCTTCCTAGGACCTGTGGAAGCCCCGAGTGAAGAGGAAAGAGCCATGCACTAAGGCTCTTCTGCAGAGAGGCAGAAAGCTGCTCCTACTCACACCACAGACACTGGGGCTGGAGAAATGGGAGCTGTGGGGAGAGGTGGGAGCGGGCAGAGGAGATGCGGCTCCTAGGGCCAAGGGGCTCCTACCACGAAAGAATAAAGCAGCCTGACTGAAAAACAAAGGGTGCGCCTCTTCCATCCTCCCACACCCTCTCAGTCCTGCTCTTGGTGGGGCCAGTTAGGAGACGGATAGGTCCCGGGGGGAACGACGGGGCTTTCCCTCTTCCCCCCTCTGTCAGGGCGTGATGGGGGACAGGGGGCAGTGGCGAGGGGACGAGGCAATCCACGGGCTTTAGGCGCCCTCCAGTGGTGTCTCCCGAGAGGACGAGAGACAGAGACAGAGACCGGCAGAACTCGAGAGACAGGGACGCGCTGGGAGAGGGCGAGGGTCCGAGAAGGCAGAGACCGACAGACGCCGGCGGGGGAACGCAATCGGAGACAGAGGGGCGGAGGCGCGCTGAAGCCGCGGAGCGACCTGACAGCGTGTCCCGCTGCCCGGGATGGGGCTCGGGCCAGGCGCCCGCGGGACGAGCCGCCGCTAGAGGGCAGCTCGCGGGAGCGGCAGTCGGCCGGGCACCCCGGGGCCCGGCGCCCCCTCCCCGGCCCCGCGGGCCCGCGCCCCCGGCCGCACGAGCCCCCTCCCGGGGCGGGCCAGCTCCGCGCCGTCCCCGCCCCCGGCTGGCGCACCGCCCGGCCTGGCCTTGCGCTGTCCCGCACCCGAGGGGGGCCGAGCTCCCGGCGAAAACCCGCCCTCCAGCGAGCTCATTTCCCTAAAAAGGGGGGGGGGGGAGGGAGGAGAGAAGGAAAGAGGAAAAGAAGGGAAGGGAGCAGAGAAGGCTGGAGGCGCAGGGAGAGGGCCGAGGAGCCGGACCGGAGAGGGGGCGGGAGACAGGAAGGAGGGGGGCGAGGACAGGGAAGGGGGAGAGGTAGGGACGCGCGAGGGGGGGCAGCGCGGGGAGGGAGCGCGCGGGCGAGCGGAGGGGAGCGCCCTCCCTCGCCGCCAGTCCTCCGCTTCCCCTCTCGCCGGCTCCCGCGTCCGGGCGCGACCCGCCGCCGCCGCCGCTGCCGCGCCCGCCGCCGCCACCGCCGCCGCCGCCGCCGCCGCCGCCGCGCCCTCCAGCATGCCCGGCGTGGCCCGCCTGCCGCTGCCGCTGCTGCTCTGGCTGCTGCTGCTCCCGCGCCCGGGCCGGCCGCTGGACTTGGCCGACTACACCTATGACCTGGGGGAGGAGGACGACTCGGAGCCGGTCAACTACAAAGACCCCTGCAAGGCGGGTAGGCGCCCCCCACCCTGTCGACCGGCCGCAGGGCGCAGGAGCCGGAGCGCGGGCAGGCCCGGCGGGGAGGCGCGGGCTGCTTAGGGTTCGGGGTTGGGGGAGGACAGTCCAGTGTGGGAAGCCGGGAGCTGCCTGGTTGGCAATGCAGTGGGGAACAAAAGAAAGAGGGAGAGAGGGAGGGGAACTTTGGGGGACTTTTAGGACTGAAGTTTTGCTGCTATTTGTGGAAGCTGCTGCCGCTGCCTTCTCTTCCCAGAGGATTCGTGGGGAAAGCTCCTTGGGTCCCGGGAGAAACCTGCGGCCAAGGAGGCTTTTCCTCCTGCAGGAAACTTTTCTGGACAAACTCCCGTGTGTGTGTGTGTGTGTGTGTGTGTGTGTGTGTGTGTGTGTGTGTGTGTACACGCGCGCACTTTTCCCTTCTCCCCCAGCTCGGGCTCCAGGACGTTGCTGTTTTCCAGCCTGTCTGGGCTGCCCCCCAGCCGTCACATCTGTCTGCCCAGGCTGTGCGGGAGGCCTGCATCTCCGAGGAGCAAGTCTCCTGAGGCCCCCCATCCAGCCCAAGTGAAGGAAGAAAGTTTTTCAAGGGATCCTCTGATGTCATGCTCCTGGGGTATCCCTTGGTCCCCCCACCAAACACAAGGCTTCTGGGACAGAGGAGACAGCTGTCAAAGTTAGAGAAGCCAGCCATGGAAGAGGGATTACCTCTGCCCTTAGGTGCCAGAGGTACCTACCAAGGCCAAGTTGGGGTGGAAAGGGGAAAACCACAGAGAACTCAAATACTGTGTATCAGTTCTCTTAGTCCAAGACACTGGAGGCTAATTAGCTGAGGTCAGAGCCCTGGAGTGTGTGTTTGTCTGTGTGTGTGTGTTCTTTGTCCATGAAGACCCTATGTAACCCCTTCACTCCTGCTGGACCCAGAGGGGTCTTGCCCCTGGAGTGACCAGATGGCCAGGCACTCAGGCCATTTGCCTAATCAGATGACCCTGAACAGGGCTGCCTGGAACAAGAGAACACACAGGGCATAAGATACTATCAAAATCTTTCCTCAATTTCCTGCCTCTGATTTTGGCCTGTTTCCAAATAGCTAGGACCAGGGTAGTGGCCTGGTCCACTAGAGTGGACTTCTAGAGTTCTAGAAGTGTCTGTATGTGGCATAAGGTGTTGGGTCCCTTTATTCCTGACCCTGGGCTCCCTACTTTGGGTGGATGGATCACAGCCAGCTACAGAAGAGGTAGACCCTTCCTCCAGTGGGAGGAGGAGAAGCCAAATCTCTCAGCCCTTCTCCACCCTTGCTGGGCTGTGTGTAAACCAGGCACTAGCCATCATCTTTCTCCCTGGGCTTGGAGTGGGCATGAGGCTAAGTGGATGGAGCTTGGGCTTTGGACGCTGGCAGACCTAAGCTGTCAATCCTGGACCCACAACTCATTAGCTCTACCGCCTGGGGAATGTTAATTATCATCTCTGAACTTTGCTTTTCTCACCTGTAAAATGGAACTGATCCTATGTCTCTCTGTAGAGTTGGTGGTAAAGATTAAATATGAGAACATATATAAAATACTTATTAGAGATTAACACTTAATAAATGTGTGCTGCCTATTCCCCTGTTTTCTATGCCTCACACTCCCACTTCATTTTTTTTCTGAAGGAATGGGCTGGGTTTGCAGGAAAAGGGAGTGTCTCCCTGTCCGTCTTTGTGTCACTTCTTCATTCAGCTGGTCAACATGGACCGAATGTTAATAATATGTGTCAAGCCCTGGGCTTGATGTTGGGGGAGAAAGAGAAAAGTGTAAGACATGTCCCCTGCCCTCAAAGGGCTTCCAGTCCGGGAGGGGCACAAGATGGATGGGAATGTAATCAACTGCACCAACCAAGATGCGTTCCGTGCCACCTTAGAAGGACAGGGCTTGGGCTCAAGGAGCCTCTTCCCCCTCTGCAGTCCTGGCGACGGTGGTGGTGGCAGAGAACCAGGGGTCACGGGAGGCTGGGAAGGCTTGGGGGTTCTTCATGGAGGAGGGAAGACCTCGAAGAATGGGAAGGAAGTCAGTCTGACGTATCTCACTCCTGGAGGGTTTTGGAGTGATTCTTGGAGGAGGCAGCTGGAGGCTGAGGGCTCTATCCCCAGTCTCAGATTTCATGCTAGGGTGGGGCTGGCTGAGTTGGAACTTCAAACAAGGGCTCTGGAGAAGGCTCTGCCCCAGGGTGAAGTGAGGCTGGTGGGGAGCTGGGCCAGGCCTGGGGGTGGCCCAGAGGGCCCGAGAGCCTGACAAGGCCAAGAGTCAGGGTCAGATCAGGCCTCCCTCCTGGGTGTGACTGCTGCAGCCTTGCCTACCTCCGCCCTGACTCCCAAGACCCCACACCAACAGCTTCGTGCCTCAGGTCCCTAGGCTTTTCCCTCTGTTCATGTTGCTGTGTCCTCTTGGCCCCTCTGAGCCTCACTGTCCGGGTGCTAGACGTGATGGTGGCGGAAACACCTGGCTTTACGGCCTTCGGATGTCCCTGATGGGCCCGCTTACCTCTGCTCCCTTGACCCTTTCCAGCTCTCTCCTCTGGTCCTCCTTGCACACGAGGACCAGGAATGAAAGCCCTATTGACTCCCCTGGCTCACCTCTCAGGATAACCAGGCCCTTTCTTGTGAGATTACCTCCTGCACTTACTGTCAGAGCTAGGGCAAAATTGAGGCCAGCAAGGCAAAATTAAGACCTTTGATACCCCGGAGAGTTTCCTGGATCTTGTGGGCAACACTAGAACAGTAAGTGGGAAGCTGCGTTGGTCTGTGTGTGTGCTGAGAGCTGGTTCCACCAAGCTCATGCTCTGGTGTGCAAGCTCTCATGTGCACATATGAACTGTCTCTCTGTCTCTCTCCTTCTCTCCCCCTTGCCCAGAGAGATTGTGAGTCAGCACTGATTTCTTGCATGGTAGGATGCCAAACCACCCAGGGGTACCTTCCCTGAGATTCCCAGCTCTGGGGAGTGACCCTTGGGGCTCTGGGAGAGACCTAGGAGACAGGAATTGGGACACAGATGCTCCCATAGGCAGAGAAGCACACAGGGACTGCCATTGGTGGGAGCTCAGAGGTTTGCTCTTAGAAGAGGATGTGGGGGAGTAGTTCACCAACCCTCATCACTGTCCCCACCCCAGGGGCCTTGTACCCCAGGTTTGGACTTCAAGGGCCCTCGGTCATAAGCTCTGGAGGTTGAGAAGTGCTCCCTTCTCTTGCCGGACCACATTCCCCCTCCAGACACTCGGAATGAGTCACCCACCTACCTGCGCCCCTGCTCCCTGAATCACCTTCTCTTTTAGGTGCCCCAAGGGAGGAGGAAAAGACTTAGAATCTCCCTGGGCTCCAGATGGAGGGGAACCAATGGGACTCCCCCAGAAAGAAGGAACTCTCAAGAATTCTAGTTTCTCCAGAGGTTTTGGGAGAAGATGTTGGGGGAGGATGGGGAGGGTGGAGAATGTGTCTCTCAGGCCACTAAGCGCCACCTAAGGATATCAGGAGGAATCAGCTCATCTCTGTGTGTCTCTGTCTCTCTCTCCACCCCCATTCATTTCTAAGGGTGCCCTTCTCCCTTAGGGGGTATGGGCTGTGAAATGTATACCTGGAATTAGCTGTGTGTTTGAATATATGAGGACTTGCACGAGGAAGTAGTCAAGAGAGTGTTTGGGCATATTTGTGGGCGTCCCCCTGCTTTCTGGGCTAGTCCCTTCAACTGTGCACATGGGTACTCTGAGTGCACGTCAGGAGGCGTGCAAATACGTGCCTGTGTAGCAGCACACAGCCGTGATTAAGTACACGTGCGAGTCTGTGGGAGCTTGAGAACGTTCTCCTCCAGCCAGAAGCTGCATTTGTGTGATGGGACATGCGTATGCCCTATGCCCGTGGCATTGGGCGCCATCACACTGGGGAGCTCCTCTCCCTCTCCCCAGACGGGGATGCCTTGCCGCGTCCCCGGGAAGGAGACTCTGTGGTCAAGAGGCCCGCCTAGAGGATAGGCACATGAAGTCCACCTTACTCCTCTCTTTCCTCGCCTGCTCCCAGCCTGGCTATGGAGTGGCCACGAGGGCTCCTGGCTGGTTTACAGCCAGAAAACAAAACAAACTTTTGATCCTGTGTTGAAAACAGCTACTACCCTGACCCTGACCCCAGGGCTTCCTTCCAGGTAAGGGAATGGGGGGTTGTCCTGGACTCTCCAGCATCCAGATTCCCAAGAGCTTCCCCGTGGGGGAATCCCAAATGGGCAGGGCCTTCAGACTCAACGCCTGCCCACCCCATGTCTCCCCACCCCCACTCTGTTCCCACACATTCTTCAGCCATGACATTCCCCACCACAGGACACCCGCTCAGCAGAAGGGCTCTGTGGCCAGCCGGAGGGCCTGTCCCACCTTCCACTTGCCCTGCCCCCGCACACTGCCCTGGTCTCACAGGCCAGCACGGTTCTGTGTGCTCTGTGCTTGGAATTCAAGGTTCTGCTTCTGAGCACTCTGGGGCTTCACTCAACCAGGATCCCAGTGGGGGTGAACCGATATGCCTTTAGGAAGTAGAGAGCTGATCTTGAGTTTACGGGACTTTTGGGGGGTTAAGATTAATAGGAGCCATTTAGTGGGTGCTTACTATGCTCCAGGCTCTGTGCTAGGCGCTTTATTCACATGCTTATTTTATTCCATCATCCTGGGAGATGGATTCTATTGTTAGCTCCTTTTTATGTAGGAGAAAATTGAGGTTTAGAAGAGTTTATGTGACTTGTCAGCTAATAGGGGCCAAGCTGGGATTCAAAGACAGGTCTGTCTGCCTACAAAGACTTTGCTTTTTGCTGCGATGTCCAAAGATGAGTCTAAATGTCCAGCTACACGTGTATATGATGATGCCCGTAGGCGTGGGCACGTGAGCCTGGAGATGCCAGTGTCTGTGCAAAGCGTGTAAAGGTGTGAGGGTATTCTTGTGGCTAGCGTGTGCTTTTGTGAATGTTGGCCTTGCCTTCTTGGAGTGTACCTCTCATCCTGCAAGCTTTGCGGGTCAGCTGAGAAACATCTCCTGTTGCTGTCCCATCAGTTGCCAAGCCAAGGCCCCCGAAGATGATGTTTTACAGAAAAGAATCTTTCTCCTGTGGTGGAATAGATTCTGGGCCACTTACCAGCTGGTGACCTTGGGCAAGTCATTTCCCTTCTTAGGCCCAAGCATTGTGATTTCTGACATCAGGGAGTTGGGGCAGAATCTAGCCATGAGGTTATCTCTCAAAGAGTCTGCAGTTGTACACTCCTGGGCAAATGGACAGGTGGAGTATAATTTAATGGGCATGGCCTGAGTGGGCCAGGGTCAAGTGAATTCGTTAATGGGAAAGCACTTTGTCAGCTGGGAAGCACAATGTAGATTTCAGCGTTTACATAGAGTGTCCTTATGGCCACCATGACCGGCTTCCTGGATCTGGAGCTTGCAGTTCGTCTGTGGGCCTTGGAGCTTGTGCACATGTGTGTTTTAGAACCGTCTATGACTGTATTTTGTGTGTGTGTGGTTGTGTGTGTCTGCGTGAGTGTTTGTTTTTGTGTGTATTTACAATATGGGTTCTACAGCAGTAATGCACTTGAATACAATGAGTGCTAGACTGGGACTCAGGAGGCCCGAGTTATGCATCCAGCCTCTCCAAAGATGAGCAGTCGGGAGACCATTTCCCTCCCAGGCCTCAGTTTCCATATCTGTAAAATGGAATGTGGCCTGGATAACTGCTAGAGGGACTCCCACGTTCTGTCGATCCAGGTCTAGGTTGCATCAGAGTATGTGTTTGCAGGCCCAAAGAATATCAACATGATGCCCCACTTGAACAAACATTCTGGAGTGCCTTCCACCTGCAGGGGCGGTGCGGGTGGTGCGGGCACTGCTTGGGGCGGGTGGGAGGTAGGGAGCGTGTCTCTGTGACTTACAGTGCTTTGTGTTTGAGGGCACGGTTGTGGACGTCACCGTGTGTCTGATTCTGCATATGATGAAGTGTTTGTGTGTGTGTGTGTGTGTGTGTGTGTGTGTCCACCCAGTGGGCCATCTGGGGCGGAGAAACCTATGTGCAAGGCCTCAAGGTTAAAACAATTTGTGTAATGCTGCCGCCAGGTCTGTGTAGCACTTGGGATGAGAAGCAGATGTTGCCATGGGTGGAGCTTCAGGCAAGCGGCTCTGTGCTCCAGCTCCATCCAGTTCAGACTCCCACCTCCCCCAGCCCAGCAGGAAGCTGCTTCCAAGCGCCTTCCAGAGTGCTCAGCACCGCACTGCAGCGTCCTCCCGTCCTCCTGCTCCCTGCTCCCAACTTCTCAAAAGACAGGCAAATTGTTTAGCCCATCTCTCCAAACACATCTCTCCCCAGGTCCAGAGATCAAAATGGCCTATTCAGGGGGCTCTGCCACCCCCCCTCGCCCTTCTTGCTCCGGAGAAGGGACCCTGAGACTCCGAATTAGGAGTCCCTTGAGAACGGTTCAACTTCCTCCTAGCTGGGCAGCTCCCGTTCTGGATCCTGCTTTCCCTGATACGTCTCTCTGCTCTGTCCTTATTCACATCCTCTGCTCCATCTAACTGAAACCGCATTTGCTGAGTGGATACCGTGAGCTCAGCTCAGCACTAGGGGTCCGGGCCCACCAAGTAGACACTGTTATCCGACAGCCTTCTGCTTTCTCCATGGCACCCATCACCGCTCTTGAGTTCAGTGTTCGTTTCCTTGCATATTGTCGAAGGTTAGCTCTCCACAAACAGGGCCCTTTTCTATCTGGTTCATCGAGTGGTGCCTGGCCCAGGGAAGGTGCTTACTAAGTATTCGCTACAGAGTGATGGGCAAAGTGACATGACCGTGTCTTCCTCTTGTAGGGCGTGGGTATCAGCTTTGCTGGATTCCCAACTCCAAAGTGAGCATGAGTCTCCTCTCCCTCTTTGAGGGAGCCTCAAAGCCAGTCCCCCACAGCCTTCTTCCTCAGAAGGCATTTGAGGACAAAAGTTGCTATAAGGGAGCCCCTGGGGTGGAAGCTGTCAGTGCTGGGTAGAAGGATTAACTCCCCCCGGCCTCTTCTTTTCTCTCTAGCTGCCTTCCTTGGGGACATCGCCCTGGATGAGGAGGACCTCAGGGCCTTCCAGGCGCAGCAGGCTGTGGATCTTAGGCAGCGGGCACCCCACAGGTCTTCCGTCAAAACCGCAGGTATGCTGGGTACAGGCTGGCCCTCCTATGTCCCAGAAATGGGTTCCAGAATTGGAGAAACAAGGAACCTCCCTGTTTCCCAGCCAGGGTCTCTCAGGACAGAGGCTATGAGCTTGAACCCAGCATAATGGCTTGTCTTTCCTTGGGATAGCGTCATCCCTTCCCCAGAGGAACAGCAAGTGTAGACAAACCTGGGAGCTAGACCTAACATTCTTTTTGCTTACAGTTGACAAAGGACTTTCAAAAGCATTATCTAACTTAACTGTCCCCAGCCACCTGCACAGGTAGGTGTCAGGACAAGCCTTGCCTTGCAGATACAGAAACTAAGGCTCACAGCGGGTAACATGACTTGCTCATGATCACAGAGCTGGTCAGTGGCAGAGCTGGGACAGGAACCCAAGCCTTCTCACCCCAAATCTGAGGCTCTTCGCTCAACACCCCAACCCCTCCTGGCTTCTTGTGCTCCCTCTTTGCAAGCCTTTACACATCTTTCCAAGCCCATCTCCAGAGCTTTGCTGGAGAAACTTTCCCTGATCATCTCTCTACTCTCTGTTGACCATGTCAGTGAACCATATTTCAATAGTTGTTTTTTTTTAAATATGTCTATCTTCCCCTCTGGACTCAAAGCTTTTCAAGATCAGGGACGAGTCCTTCTCACCCTTGAGTGTGGCCCAAGCAGCTAGCAACCCATGTGGCCCTTGGGAATGGGTGAGAGAAGAGAAGGAGTCAGGGCACCGGCTGCTTCCATTCTGTCCAGCCTTGTCACTGCTGTGGAACGTGGTGCTGCCTCTAGGGAGCTCTCCGCCTGCCAGGGATAGGGATTCTCACCTGGAGCCCATTCAGCTTACACTCTATGGGGCTCAGGCAGTTGCCCTCTCCCCATGAGGGAGGATGGTGGCACAGGCAGCTGTAGAGAGCTGGCCCTGGAGGGTGACATGGTGGCCTGATAACTGGCAAGGCTTCCTGGGCCTGAGAGAGGACCAGCAGACAGTACAGGCAGAAGGGAGGGGTTGGAGTGCCAGGGCCCATCACGAACCCACCAGTTGACTTTGGGCAAATCTTCGGCCTCAGTTTCCTCATCTGTCCAGTATACATAGTGACACTTGCCCAGTGCACCCCAGAGAGCTACTATGTCACAGGAGAACGTGCATTTGGGAACACTTAAAGACATCAAGTTCCGTATGCTCCACAAGGAGGAAGTCTTATTAGGTGAGAAGGGAGCATTTCCTAGTCCCTAAGCCCCCTGCAATTCCTAGGAAATTAGTACATCATGGTTTTCCTTTTCAGTTATGCTCAATCCTTGCTCTCCGTGGTAGTTAGGAATAGAGCTATTGGACAAGCTTGCTCCATAAAGTCACTGTGAACACTGAATTCGCAGACCCTAAGCCATTCATCACTTCTAGGAGAAACACAGTGTTCGCTTCCTGCCAGCCTCTTGTCATACGATTTTCATCAACTGATCGGTTTGTGACCCCGTCTTACGTGTACGTGTGTTTCTGTTTAAAGACCCCTGATTTAGGGTGCCTGGGTGGCTCAGTTGCTAAAGCCACTGCCTTCGGCTCGCATCATGATCTTGGAGTCCCGGGACTGAGTCCCACATTGGGCTCCCTGCTCGGCAGGGAGTCTGCTTCTCCTGCTGACCTCTCTCCTCTCATGCTTTCTCTCTTTCATTCTCTCTCTCTCTCAAATAAATAAATAAAATCTTAAAAAAAAAAAAAAGACCCCTGGTTTAACACACAGTGGATTCATTAACACGGAGCCACGGCCAGCAGCCCTCTGACTCATGACCGAATGAAGGTTATGTAACACACATCTATGTTTTCCATAAAGCACATGAAATCCTTCTAGCACTTGGGACACCAGACGGCATGACAGGGCTTCAGCACCATCGGGGTGGAAGGAAGTCATTTTAAACAGCGAAGACACCAACAAAAAGCCCCCAAATGCAAAAAGAAAAAAAAAAAAAAAAAGAGTGGCACTAAATAGACTCTAAAAAGGATACTTATTGACAGCGTCACCTTGTTCCACCTGAGCTGGGCATGTGGGTGACTCACACCTTTCCTCCCGGCTCTGCAAAGGTCGGCGAATAACCATGAGAAAGCGGACGGTATTGATTTGGGGATTACAAATAAGTTTTAGTGAGTGGGCGAATACGGAATCCCTCCAAAATGAGGATAGATTATATAATTTGTTTCCCCCACCATCCCTTCATTCACTTTCTACCAATGTCTCCGTCTTCCAACCCCAGGAAATTCCTCTGCCTTCGACAGCCAGAGCACTGGTGGGCAGCTGCAGAGGAGAAGCCGTGGGAGATGGAGGGGCAGGTCCCGGATCCGGCGGGCGGCCACATCCAGACCAGAGCGAGTGTGGCCGGATGGAGTCATCCCCTTTGTCATTGGGGGAAACTTCACTGGTGAGTGTGATTATGGGGGATGGGGGAGGGAGGAAGCCTGCGTCTGGACCTGACCATGGGGCAGCCGGGTCACGTGTAGGGGTAGGAGTGGTACCTTCTGTGTACCTGTCCAACAACAGGCTGACACTCTAATAGTGGGTGGGCCTAGCTGGACCCTGTGACCCCCTGGCCCCCTTCATCCTGGCAGGTAGCCAGAGGGCAGTCTTCCGGCAAGCCATGAGGCACTGGGAGAAGCATACCTGCGTCACCTTCCTGGAGCGCACTGATGAGGACAGCTACATCGTATTCACCTACAGACCCTGCGGGTGAGCAGGGGCCCCTGGGCGCTGCACCCTCGGCCGTCATCCCAACCTATATTCTGCCCGGGGCACTGCTACTGCCCCAACGGGACCTGACACTGCGTCACCTGTCCTTCCCCCACCACCCCTTCCCTGGGACATCTCCCCAGGAGCTGCCCAGATGTGGCTATGACCCCTGCACACAGCCTGGGCATCCCGCGCTCAGGCCCCTCCCCCGCGCCTCGCTCCCCCGCCCCCCTGGCAGCCTCGCCCGGCCCCTGAGTGGATGCACTCCCCCAGCTCGGGACCGCCCCCCTGAGCTGGCCCCGCCCTCCAGGTGCTGCTCCTACGTGGGTCGCCGTGGCGGGGGCCCACAGGCCATCTCTATCGGCAAGAACTGTGACAAGTTCGGCATCGTTGTCCACGAACTGGGCCATGTCATCGGCTTCTGGCACGAACACACAAGGCCAGACCGGGACCGCCACGTCTCCATCGTGCGGGAAAACATCCAGCCAGGTAGCGCCTTGACCTTGGTGCCTAGCTGTGTGCCAAAGCAGTCCCGGGGGCCCCCACGCTCCAGGGCCTCTGGTGGGGGTGGGAGCTGCTGCCTGGAGCCATCGCTTTTGGTCAGCTTAGTGGGCAGCCCTTGTCCAGGGCCCAGGTTTGTCCAGGCCCCGGCCCTGAGTCTTCTGCTCCCTGCCAGGAGCAGCTCTGAGACGGTTGATCAGTTATAGAGCTGCTTGGGGGGCTGGGAGAGATCCTGGTCCTAGACGCAGAGGCCATCGGGCAAGCCAGAGCCCAGCTGCCCTGGGGTGGTGCAGATTTAGTGGAGGGAACTGGCACATCCCCCATGCCATCTCAGCCTTTCTCTTCACTTTTCCTCAGTCTTCTGCCCTTTGCCTAGTCTCTCCTCTAAGGGTTTTTTTTCTTGTTTCTCCAGGCTACCTCCCTCCCCTCCCATCCTGCTTCCTTCCTCCCTCTCAGGCCTCCTCCACTCTTCCCGGCTTTCATCTCCCTGTGGTTCTAGAAATGAGTGCTTCCTTCCCGTAATCCCTGAGCCTTCCCTCCAGCCAGTCCTCATTGACCCTGCCCCTCTGCTGGACAGACTCTTCTAGAGACCTCCCCTTACCCCCAGACTTCCCTTGGCCACTCCCAGACCCCCAGGTAGGGGGGGCACCTCTCGAGTGCAGGGAGGACCCCATCCCTGAAAATGTGGCACCGCACCCCACACAGACCCACCCCTCCTACCCCCCCACACCTTTTTCCTGGTCTTCGCAGGGCAGGAGTATAACTTCTTGAAGATGGAGCTCCAGGAGGTGGAGTCCCTGGGGGAGACCTATGATTTTGACAGTATCATGCACTATGCCCGGAACACGTTCTCCAGGTGAGAGATGGGGCCTGGCCTCCTCCGGGGCAGCCCAGTCCCGCCCCCTGCAGGTCATTCTCTTTGGGCCTCTCATTTTGCACTAGGCTGCCTGACTGGGGCAGTTCCCAAGGACAAGCACAGACTTCCGGGTGGCCGCAGCCCCCAAGCAGAGGACCCGTGGGAGCCACCTGCCCTGCTGTCCTCTTCCATGCTGGGTCCATGGCCCAGCCGGGACTCACAAAGCCTAGTACCATGTAACTGAGGGCACCTGGCCCAGCAGGCTGAAAATCCAGCCACTCTGCTGGCCGCCTAGATAAATGCCGTCACCCCAGAGCTGTATCAGCCCAAGGGAGCTGAGCTTTTCCCTCATCTTTCAGCCAAAAGAGGCACATTTTTCTCACTGGGGTCATCCTTTCTAATCAGTCTGCCTTTTTGTAACTGGCTAATTTGTACAAAGGCTTCCTCCTGCCCTGAACTAGCCTCTTTCTCCTGCTCACAAGTGCATGCACACTTACTCCTTTTCCTGGGCCCACATTCCCAGAAATCACAGCCAGAACCCCCCAAGGTAGTGGCCCAGCCTCTGCCCCCACAGCTTCTTAGCAAGGTGTGGGAAACGGCCCCTCCCTCCTCCTCCTCAGGCTCCCCTTCCTGGCCTGGCCTTTCCCATGCCTGGGTCTTTCCTCATCCTCTGTCTGCTCTCCTGCTCTATCCCAGGCCCTTCTCAGTCTCCCTGCCTCCAGACCTGAGGGAACAGAGACAGGAGGAAGGGTGGTGAGGTCATCCACCACCCCCACCATGGCCACAGACCTCCCCTGGACATTTCCCACCACATCCCACCCTCCCCCCTGCCGAGTTCCACCCAACTGGGTGTGAGTCAGGTACCCTGGGGAGGTGGAGGGCTGCCTGCTTCCCTTCGCCCTGCTCCTCCCAGATGGCAACACCCAGGACTTAGCAGGCAGGAACTCAGGGGGGACAGGAGGCACCGGTGGATCGGGACTCATGAGGCTGTCCCCAGGGTCTGGTCTGGCCAGGGCAGAATTTGTCAGGAGCAGCCTGTAGCAGCAGGATGGGCGCGGGCCCTGGCAGTCCCAAGAGGGGGTTAGCACGAGGGACCACGGAGCAAGGACTGGGAGAGGCTGGCCACTTGATCAGCAGGGGTCGGAAGACCTCCTGATGTTGGCACTGGACCCAGACTGAGCCAGAGCACCAGCAAGTTCCCAAGGCATGTGGAACCTGCGTCCCTGACCTCCCAGAGTATTCCTGGGGCTCCCCCAGGCTCCAGCCATGTGGCTGCCACGGAGCAGGGTGGCTGCTGGTCAGTGGGCAGCATAATGACAGGGTGAGATATTTCCGCCCGTCCCTGACCCTACAGAGGAATGTCTGGGCTCTGGCAGGGTCGTGACCTTGGGCGCACACAGGCACGCCACCCGTCCTTCCATCAGACTCTCACCCAGGTCGGGCTTTTCCTCCTCAGGGGCATCTTCCTGGACACCATTGTTCCCAAGTACGAGGTCAATGGGGTGAAACCTCCCATCGGCCAAAGGACCCGGCTCAGCAAGGGGGACATCGCCCAGGCCCGCAAGCTCTACAAGTGCCCAGGTCGGGGCAGGGAGGGATGGGCCAGGGAGGGGTGGAGGACAGAGCCCCGAGGCAGCCAGTGGCCAGGGCCTGGGGCTGAAGAGGCTAAAGCCATAAGTCTTAGGGAAGTCCAGAGGCTGCCTGGTGTTGGGGGTGGGAGCACCCAGGCAGGGGCGCTGTTCAAGATAAGCAACCAAACGGGGGCTGGGATTGGGTGGTGGTGAGGTGTCGAGCCCCACACCTTCTGGGGCTCTGGGAGAATAGGGCAGTCGGAGCAGTAAAGAGGGCTAGCAGGGCAATTCCCAGGAGTGAGGTAGAGCGGGGCCCACCAAAGGAATTGGACCTTCACTCTGGAAACCCTGTTGCCTTGACAACAGGGCATCCTGCAGCACTAGGCTGAAGAGGTCAGACCTGTGAGCTTATATGTGAGGAGCAGGGAGTGGATCTTAAAGGGATAGGACCACCCCGGACTCCCTCCCCTCCTCAGACGTTCTTCTCCCTGTCAAAGGATGCCAGAGCTCAGGGCGGGAGGTCAGAAGGCTGGGGGAGATTGGGCATCTGCAGCCAGCAGTTCAGTCGTTTCCTTTCCTTGACAGCCTGCGGAGAGACCCTACAAGACAGCACAGGCAACTTCTCGTCCCCCGAGTACCCCAATGGCTACTCCGCCCACATGCACTGCGTATGGCGTATCTCAGTCACACCCGGGGAGAAGGTAACCGAGCATCCCCTCCTCTGCCAGGACCCCAGAGTAGGACAGCATAGTCCATTGTGGCTGTGAATGACCTACCTGGGAGACGTAGACCCATTCACCCCATAAAAAATGGAGCACTGTCTCGAGGAAGGGCTTCTAGCCATGCTTATAAGGGAAGGCTGGATCACAGAGAGCCCTTGCTACACAAGAGGCACTTTTCTGAGGGCTTCTCAGGCTCACCTACAGGGTTTTCATGGGGAATCTGGACCCTTCACGCACCCCTGCTCTTCCCATGTCCTTCCATACATTTTGACTGTTTCCAAAAGTCAGCGTTAAGACTTGATTGGAACATGGCACTTAATGTACTAGTACAGTATGGAACCCAGCTAGATTTTGTTCCTGGTCCTATTGTCTAGTCCAGCAGCTCTCCGGACCATGTGGAATCCGAGTCCTCCATTCAACAGGTGGCCGTCCCTCGTACTCTGTCCCGAATTGTCAATGAGCATGTCCTCTGGGTCTTTGGAACCTGGTCTTTGACTGAAACACTGAACATGGCACGAATCAAGGCAGATCCAAGATCCCTTTCTGAGCTGACATGGTTCATTGGTGGACTTTGGGCAGAGTTACTCCATTGGCTATGACACCCCTTAATATCACTACCAACCAGCCATGAGTCACTGCCTTGTTGGCTGGGAAGTGAGCTTCTCAGACCATGCTTTTGTCATCTTCATATTCCTGGTGCAGGAAGTAGTTGCTGAACACTGAATAGGTAGACGGACTGCCTTACCAAATCAAACCTACCAGTAGTAGATGGTAAAACGCCTTTTAAAATGGAAGTGACATTTGTCTGATACTTTGTTTCAAGTGAACCTGAACTGATTCCTAGGATTCAAGTGTCTCCTTTCTAAATGGTGGCAGACTGTCTGTTTAACTGGGGACTGACATTCAACTCAGTGGTTTGCAATTCCCAGAATTCACTCCAAACCCTCCTTCTAACACAGGCACGCATGCGTGCACACACACCCCCCTTTTGAAAACTGGCAAAGCTTTTGTTCTGAGCTCTCGAGATTACAGACACTGATCACATCTGTAAGTTATTTGAGTGTCCTCTGATGTCATTTTTGAGCCTAGAGGCAAAAACCAGTTTAAAGAGGTGCTCCCTGACTCTCCTCCAATATGAATCGGTTTCCATTTCCTTTCCAAACTGTGCTTATTTTATTTTTCGCAATTTAAAGATCATTCTCATTTGTGCTAGACTTCTGTTGAGGGTTGAGTAATTCCATCACCTCTCTCAGTTAACATTCTGTCACCCTCCTTGAAAAGTCAACCCATCCCCTCCTTGTTCTTTTTTTTTTTTTTTAATTCTGAATTGAACTTAAAATATCCCTGTCCTTTTTGCTGCCCCGTTTGGAGCATGCCCTGGCTTCCTTGATCCTTCTGCCAGAGGTCTCCACTGCTGCAGCCTTTGGAGATCTCACAGTGGATAACAATAAAAACAACTAACGGTTATTGACCGCGTGATGGGCCGGGCATGTGTTAAATTCTTTATGTGTTATGTCTTGTAATTAACACTGTGACATTCTCGGCTGGTGCTCATGTCATTCCCATTTTGCATATGAGAGAACAGACTTGGGAAAATTAAGTAGCTGGCCCAAGAAACTGGATTACGACACAAAAATCCATGATTGCAGTACTGGGTATTCTAAAGCTTTGCCCCGTATCAACAATTGCTAAAGCGTCCTTCCCCAGACCCCTGTGCACACTGCTCGCCCAACACAGGGGGACAGAAAGAGGCACGAGGTAGTCCCGGCTCCGGGAACATAGAGTAGGGTAGAATCAATATTGCCGTCTTTCCTGTTCAGAAGATTTGCTCAGTCAGCAAGGATATGACAATTTGGTCAGGATCCGTCTCCTTCCCTGCGGTTCTGAGCCGCTATGGGCTGGCCCTAGTCTCCAGTAGACACATGGCTGGGCCGCTGGAGCCTCTCTGTGCCTGGAGCCTCTTCCCTCCACAACTCCCCAGAGACTCCCCAGCCCTTTTCAGAGGGCTGCCTGGAGCTCCAGGAAGAGAAGACGGCTACAGAGAAAAATTCCAGATTCATCAGTGCGTGGTTGCAGAGAGAGCAAAAGTAAAACTTGCTCCTAGTCCTGGATGCAGTTGTAGAGTTGTAAGTGAGTCAGAGATGGACCCCCGGGGGACAGGCGCCCTTGAAGGGCTCTCGGAGGCTGGGGAGCTAGGGAAGATGGCCTCGTGACACCACAGCCACGATTCCTCGCTGTGCGCCCACTATGTGCCAGGCAGAGTAGTAGGCATCTCGTGTGCATGACCTCGTTATTCCTCTCATCTGTTTTGAGGCGCAGGGGTGTCATCTCTCAGGTATAGACGAGGGTGTCGGGGCTCAGAGTGCAGAACTCTGCCCGGGTTTACACAGGCAGTCGTGGTGGAACCAGCATTCAGTTCCAGGACTGCCCGACTCCAAAGTCTATGCTCTTTCAACAGTCACCCTGGGATAAACCCGCCTGCGTTCAGGGGTGGACTTTGATGTCTCTCCTGGGCTGAGGTTGTTTTCACTCGCTCTCCACTTCTTCGCTTTTTGCCAGAAGTACGAGTGATATGTGCATTTTATCTTATATGGTTATGCAAGTCAGGGATATGTCAGAGAAGAAAGAGCCCGGTTGGAGGCCTTCTTTTAGAACCCCCAAGTGTCCACACTGTGCGTCATTAGCAGCTGCCCCAAAGAGGACTGACAGTGTCTCCCAAGCCACGAACCCAGCTCCTTCTGAGCAGGAAAATGGTTTTAGGAGATCACGGTCTACTGTCGCAAATAAGCCGAGAAGATGTGAACTGAAAATGTCTCTTGGATTTGGCAGTAGCGTCCACCCCCACTCCCATCCCTGCCTTGCAATAACCTTCCCGTTCTTCAAGCTCCCACTCAGATCCTGCCTCCTCTGTCATGTCTTCTCTGACCCCCACCTCCCGTCCCCCAGCTGGGAGAGGGGAGCCCTCCCTCCTCTGGCAAGGCCCGTGAGGGACCCTCCCCTGAGCTCCTGCTTCCCCATGCTGAAGGGCATGGGGCTCTGAGGGCAAAGGCCAAGCTGACCCTCATTCTTGGCGCAACTGTTCGGCCAAATCAAGGGGCGGCCTGGGGAGGCCACATGGAGTGCTGGTTCAGGGTGTGAGTTGAAGAGCCAGAGTTGAAGAGTGTCTGGGTCTGATTCTGGTCTGCTGTGCTGTTTATGATCTTGGGGAAGTTGCTTAACCACTCTGGGCTTCGTTTCCCCATTTGTAACGTGGGCCTGCTGGTAGTGCCTCCATCAGGGGCTGATGATACAAGGGTTAGACAAGTTCATGTACGTGAAGTGCTTAGAGCAGCGCCTAGCACGTGGTCGGGGTTCAGTCGAGGCTAGCTGTTATTACCATTCTGTTAACGGAGAAATCCCTGGCCAGCCTCCCCGGGTTCCACATCCCCCATCTGCCTCCCTCTACTTCCAGTTTCTGGAACAAGCCCATTTCAAAGTTCAAAGTCTTAGGCAAACTCAGCTCCAGTAGTGAAATTAACTTTTTTGTATAAAAAACTGTAGTTTTTTATAAACTGTAGTATATATGTGTGGCCTGTATGTACGTTGTATGTGTGACTCTTAACATGCGTCAGTGCTACAAACCTTACGTATATTAGCTCCCTGAGTCCTGTCAGGTAGGTCTATGACCATTGCCATCCTACAAAGAAGGGAATGGAGGCCCAGAGGTGTGAAATGATGGGCCTCAGGTGGTCCAGCAAGGCAGACAGAAGCCAGGCCATGGGTCCCCAGGAGTCGACATGTTGTCCCAGTTACTCACTGACGGCAGCCCACAAACGTGATGCGTACCTCCCATGTGCGGGGTGCACTTGGAGACCCCGCACGCTGTATCTCGTTTAATCCCCCAGCTCCTCAGGCTCACCCCCACGTTTTAGACAAAGACACCGAGGCACAAAGAAATCAGGCCACGGGCTCAGAGTCACCAGCCAGGAAGTGGCGGAGCCCGCCAGGTTTTCTTTGGCCGAGGGCAGTGCCCCTGCCACCAGAGCACAGCTGTTTCCACATGACAGAAGCTGTTACGACGCTTAATTAGACAGCTCTGGTCTCAATATAGCCACGGCCGTGCCTCCCTGGAGGGTGACCCTAACCACCAGCACAGGTCTCTTCCTCCTGAGGGAGGCGACCGCAGGTCCCTCCTACCCCGTGGGAGGTCTCGGGTGGGCCCTTTGGGGCTGTGCTGGCTGGGCGTGGTCTGCTCAGAGGCTGTGAATTCATCCGCCCTGAACAGAGCCAGAGTTGTTCCCAAGGATGACGGGAAAGTTGCTGCTGTTCTGAGCCCAGCTGCTGACCAAATTGATTGGCAGAGCCGGGGAGGCCACATGGAATCATGGTGAGGGGCGTAAGCTGAAGAGCCAGAGCTCTCCCCCTGGGCTTTCTGCTTTCCTTCTTCCGTCCAGCAACTCCTTAAAAGAGAGTTTTGTTGTCTGTCAGATAGAAGGATGATGTATCCGTGCTGTAAGAATTTTGAAAAATAGAAGAATTCCTAAGGTAAAAAGTGGATATTCTCCCTTGGATTCGCCTTCAAATCCCACTCTTCCGAGGCGACTACCACTTGCTAGGTCCTTTCAGAGCCTTTCGAGTATGTGTGTGTGCCGGTGTGTATGGATATATGGTCTCAGGTACCTTGCCTTTCACTCAACAGTTAATTGTGGTCAGGGTTCCATGTCCACAAATCAGCTTCTACCTCAGGCGTGTTCATGGCCACTTAGCAGGCTGTCATCCCCATTTCTCTTCACTGCTCGGCCATCCCTGTAGGTCTCCACTGATGGATGTTTCATTTAAGTTTTTTATAAGTTTCTAGTATTAACCAAAATCGTTACAGTAAATATCTCAAAATTTAGATCTTCATGCACTGGGGCAAATGTATCTGTAAAATAGATTCCTAAAAGCAAAATTCTATTCAAGAAATATTTATGAAGCAACTCCTACATGCCATGCACCCAAGATTCTGTAGTGAATTAAAATTCCTGGCCTCGAAGGGTTTACGGTTTGGCAGGTTTGGAGGACGGGCAAGCAAATAAAAAGTAAACGCAGTAAGTTAGATGGTGATTGATGTCATGAAGGAAATCAGCAGTAGGAGATAAAGGAGTGAAGTGGGGATTACTGTTCCATGTGGGAAGGCCTCATTCACATCAGGTGAGTTGGAGGAGAAATGGACAGGAAATGAGGCAACACTTTGGTGGGCAGATAGCTGGGGAGAGCTTCTAGGCAGCAAATGCAAAGGCCCTGAGGCAGGAGCAGGCTTGGTATGTTTGAGGACCAGCAAGGCCAATGTGGCCACAGCCAAGTAAGCAAGGAGGGCATTGTGGGGAGAGGGGGTCAGAGAGATAGTGGGGGGTTAGACCACAGATGGCCTTAGAGGACATGGTGAAGACTTTGGATTTTATTCTGAATAACATGCATTAAAGGATTTTGAGCACTTGGGAGATAAGATCCGGTTTCATCATGAAAGGCCTGCTGTGGTGAGAGGTAGTATCAAGAGTAGGGACTACTGAACTAATCTTGGAAAAAGTTGATGGCAGGGCCAGGACCGCGAGTCAAGAAGGGGAACGGGTGGTTTGAGGAGAGAAGGGGAGGCTGTAAAAGGTGGGCCTGGCAGCTCGAAGGGCCCAGTTGGTCTCCCATTTCAAGTGAGACAGTCAATGTGCTTGTATTTTCTCTAGCCACTACATTTGCCCTTCTGGGAAGAGGCACAGAGTAGGTAGAAGTCGGATTTAATCAGTGATTTTCAGGAAGAGGAGAAGTTGAGGTCCTTTGCAAGGAGGTAATGATAAAGTTCGACCACGGATTTGCCGGCCTTTGCCACTTCCTCTGTGTCCTATTTCAGGCATTTTCTAGAAAGACAAAATATTGGGCACACTGTCTCCAGAGCAAGAGCCAGATTTTCAACATCAGTTTTTTCAAAATATGAGGACTTCTCTCTGGATAATAACAATAGCTCTCATGATGACTGATAACAATCATCAAGAGTCGTATAGGCACTTTTCCAAACCTGGGCTTGCTCGGTTACATCCCAGAGAACCACAATTAAGAAACACTTCCCCAAACACAAACACATTTAAGCCCATGTTATGAGTCAAAAGAAGAGAAGTAGGATGGGTGTGGGTCCCAAGCTAGGCAGGAGAGATGTGAGTATGTGAAGGTAGAAGGCAGGAAAACCCCATAGGCTCAGGTTGACAGTCCTGGTGAATTGGAAGTGTTGCTGGACTCCATAGAGAGCGGTGAGCGAGGACAGATGGGGGCACGTGGCCGGACAGTGGGCTCCTCGAAGCTGAGCTTCTGTGGGAGGAGGCACAGTTACCGGTGAGAACAAGGTCTAGGGCATGATGTGTCACGTGTGGTGAAGAAGAGGTGGGGAGAGGAGGTCCTGGCGGAGAGGCCAGGAAACGGGAAGCATCGTCTAGATGGATGTGGAAATCTCTGAACATTCTGAAGGGGGTCCATGTCAGGAAGTGTCAACGAGCCAGAGCTCTTCCCTGAGCCTCGACCATCACAGCTTTGATGACAGGCTATGGACCACGGTTGCCGGTGCCAGCTTTGGAATCATTTTCATTCTCTCCTCTGCTCTGCCTGCCTCTAACTCATCCATGTGCCAAAGGGAGACAGATCTTATTTTCTTTTCCTTCAGCAGGAAGCCAGCTAGATCTAACAGGACACACCCCTTAGGTCGCAGCGAACCGTTCCCTGGAGTTCCCTGCTTGTTGGACTCTAAAGACACAAGAGGCTTTGGGGCACATTCTGGAAACTACTAAAGCAATTTCCCTCCTGGTCAGTGTGCTTCTCTACCTGTTAGTGTGTGTACCTGCCGGGGAGAGTTGGACATTACCAAAGTGTCAAATGTCCCTCCAGTGTGACATGACCAGCTGATGAGTTCATGCTCAGGAGGCACTCAGGGCAGTGGCAATGAGCTCCCATGTCAGGGTGACGTGCTCTTTCCTCGGGTAATGCTCGGGGCCGCTGAGGTCAGAGATCTTGGGTGATTTACCCAAGGACTCACATCGGGAAATGCAGAGGTGACATCCCAGCTCAGGCCCGTGTGTGTGGAGTCTGAGTTTTTTCACTAAGTGAGATTTTCAGATGTATATATCCTTCTGCATCCTAAGCCCTTGACAGGGACAGACCTGAAACCCATTCACAGGAAGCATTCGGACCTGGTATTCCCCTCAGCCGCTAGGATGGCCCCCTGCCTGGGATCAGCGTTCAATATATATGTGACCACAGTGACTCAGCCCTTCTTCTCTGCCTCTTCTCTCTGGACCCTTCATTCCCATTTCAGAGTCCCCGATACCCACATGCCACCCTGGCCCCTTCCTCCCACTGAGACAGCATCCCTCTAAAGGTGCTGGATTCGTGTTACTGAACTTGACCAGGAGGACAGCTGGGTCGAGGTGGAAACAATGGCTCCTCACGAAGGGAATAAGAAAAATGAGACATTTTACTTATTAGATTCCACAAGGCTACATATATTAAGTGAGAACCAGGATGTCTGAGAAGGATGCTGCCCGTCATTGGCAGACAGCTGGGGAGAGGAGGGACGTTTCTGTGCCCAGAGCTCATTTTCGGGACCTCTTCACTATTCACAGAGGGGAAGGCAGGCCCCCACCATGGGCTGGCAGGCGAGGCTGGTGAGTCTGGTGAGGCATAGGGGGCTGCGTAACTCTCCTCCTCTTCTTCCCATGTCTCCTAGATCATTCTGAACTTCACGTCCATGGATCTGTATCGCAGCCGCCTGTGCTGGTATGACTACGTGGAGGTCCGGGACGGCTTCTGGAGGAAGGCGCCCCTCAGAGGTAATGCAGGAGCCCACCCCCTCCCCTGCCTCCTCTGTGGCTGTGGCAATGTATGATTTGCAAATATCATCTCCCATTCAGTGAATTGCTTTTTTGTCTTGTTGACAGTTTCCCTCACTATGCAAAAGCTTTCGGTTTGATGTGGCTAATTCCTTCTTAAGAACTACTTAAATCACAGTCTCTTCATCCTCCGCTGAAACCCAAAGCCTGGCCAAGGGTGATCTGGCCACCCTGGTGTGGGAGCCAAGAGGCCTGGCAGAACTAGTGCCTTCTAGCTCTAGAAGTCCCTTTCCCAATCTGGACCTCAGAGTCCTTGGTATGGGCTTCTGGGCCTCCTGCCGGGGTGACGCTCAGTGTGTGGGTGGCAGGAGTCATGCAAGTGGACACAGGGAGACAGACAGGCACAACTCCCCAGCTCCAGGCTCTCTCCCTCATCTGGGCACTTTCAGAGGCTCCATTTTCTCTCTCTGCAAGGTCTGGCTTAAGGGTGCCCACAGGGTAGCCTGGCACACTGTGGGGGCTCCCCACCTGGAATAGTGGCCCCCACTTGTTTGCACAGGATACTTTGTCCCTTGTTGGTGAGGGGAGTGGTGAGTAAGCGGGGGGGGGGGTGTGAGTATTCAGAAGCACGGGACAGAAGATGCTTTAATGGCATGAAGTTAGGGCTAAGAGAGGCTTTTTCTTCAAGCCTGAGGAGCTGTGTGAATTCTCCTCCAATCTGGACATACTCCTAAGTTGCCCAGGACTGCCCATTAGCGTTAGAACCTTTGTTCCACAGCCCGGCCTGAAGCAGGCTGATGAATCATTGCTATCCATCTCTTTCTGATATTCAAATACTTCTTATTAGTCACCCAAAGCAGCTGTCATTACAACACTTCCTCCTGCAGACATGGAAGCGTTTCCAAGATTCCACTTACTTTCTCGTAACTTGCATTCCTAGGTCAGCACCTTCTGTCCCTTGCCGAAGGTTGGGCAACGCTCAATCTTATTTGGAACACGCAAGTCATCCCTCATTGATTCTTGACTACCAAGAATTCCACAAATGGCCAGCCTCATCTGCTGACACAGATTCTTGTCAGGGTTTATTTCAAAGGGGACATTTTCTGACCCATTCTCTGGATTCTAGGATATCCTTGGGGTCCTCTGACATTGCTTGCATTTGGTCAGATGAAAACATTAGTAATGTCCAAAGAAAACTGTGTTCTTTCTTGGTGATTACTTGTCTGCATGGAGATCAAATGACAGTAATGGCGATAATATGCTCCTTTAAAAAAAGTAAATAAACACAGATACAGCTGGTTATCGTGAGGAGCCCCTTTCCTCCCTGAACTTATATTCCATCCCACAGGTGCACAGAACCCTCTAGAAGTCTAGCATTCTCTAGCTCTTCAAGGCCATGCTAGGTCTTGGACCAGACTTAGGCCAGCTGCAGGGTCTTGGGAATTCGTGCCAAGTGCAGAGCAGAGCCAGAGCCCCTGAACCCCCTGCAGCAGCAGGACGGGCTTCCTGGAGCAGGGAGGTGAGAACGACCTGCTTCGGGCCTCACTGCCCTCTCTGTCCACACTGTCTGCACAGGCCGCTTCTGTGGGGGCAAACTACCCGAGCCTATTGTCTCCACCGACAGCCGCCTCTGGGTGGAGTTCCGCAGCAGCAGCAACTGGGTCGGGAAGGGCTTCTTTGCCGTTTATGAAGGTACTGAGGAAGAGTGACAGGAGGAGTCAGATATGGGGTCCCTGGGCATCCCAGAACCATTTGCTCCTGGCACCCCAGGGGCAAGGTTGAGGGCCCATGAGGGAGGAAGCAGAGATGCCGGTGGGATTGGCCAGGCCCCAGGGGCACTGAGAAGCGGGGAGGCCCGTGGCAAGGTCTGGAGGAGGGGGGGAGAGGGGCTCTTGAGTTGGGCAGAGCATGCTAACTGACCTTGCTCTGTGTCCCCGAAGCCATCTGTGGGGGAGATGTGAAAAAGGACAATGGCCACATCCAGTCGCCCAATTACCCCGACGACTACCGGCCCAGCAAAGTCTGCATCTGGCGGATCCAGGTGTCTGAAGGCTTCCACGTGGGCCTCACCTTCCAGTCCTTCGAGGTATCAGAGACCCCTCAGGCACACCTCTTCGTGGGCTTCCAGGTGTTGGGCCTGGCAACTGCCCCTCCCCCTGCTGACCGAACCCCAACCCTCAGATCGAGCGCCACGACAGCTGTGCCTACGACTACCTGGAGGTGCGTGATGGGCACAGCGAGAGCAGCCCCCTCATCGGACGCTACTGTGGCTACGAGAAGCCTGACGACATCAAGAGCACGTCCAGCCGCCTCTGGCTCAAGTTCGTCTCTGACGGATCCATTAACAAAGCCGGCTTTGCTGTCAACTTCTTCAAAGGTGCTCCCTCCCGTTCACGACGCAGCCCACCCCCTGCTGCGGATCCAGACCCTTCATTCCTTTTGCTAGTGTTTAAAATTGTCTGGTGTTGTGTGGTCGGAAGCCTTCGCGTGAGATCCGTCCTGTGTCCACAGGTCAAAACGTGCTCAACAGCTTGCTCATCTTGCTTGACTGACCCTTTATGCAGGTTGATCAGCAACTCCCATCTCCCCCTCCCCCAGCCCCTGGCAACATCATTCCACTCTATCTCTTCATACTTATTTCTTGGACTTGACTATCTTAGACAGCTCATGTAAGTAGAATCCTGCACTTGTCTGTCTGTCACTGGCTTCTTTTACTCAACAGAATGCCCTTAAGGGGCGTCTGAGTGGCTCAGTGGGGTAGGCATCTGTCTCTTGATTTTGGCTCAGGTCCTGGGATCAAGCCCCGAGTCGGGCTCCACGTTCAATGTGGAGTCTGCTTGAGATTCTCTCTCTCCCCCTCCCTCCGCCCTTTCCCCCACTCATGCTCTCTCTTTCTCTCTCTCTCAAATAATCTTAAAAAAAAGGATAATGTCCTTAAGACTCATCCATACTGCATATGGCAGAATTTCCTTCTTTCTTGAAGGCTGAATAGTATTCCACGGTGTGTCCAGAACACATCTTTTAAATTGAAGGATACTATGGTGAGTGCTGTGAAGTGTGTAAACCTCGTGATTCACAGACCTGTACCCTTTGGGCTAATAATTTTTAATAAAAAATTTTAAATTTTTTAAAAACTAAAAAAAAATTGAAGGATAATTGACATACCATATCCTATTAGTTTCAAGCATTCAAGCATGTGATTCAACATTTATGTACATTGCAAAATGGTCACCATAGTGAATCTAGTTACCATCTGTCCCCTTACAAAGTCGTTGCCATCTTATGGACTATACCCTACACTGTACGTTACATCCCCATCTTCATTTATTTTATAGCTGGAAAACTGTAGGTCTTAATCCCCTTCCCCTGTCTTGTTCATCTCTCCAGTCCCTCTCCTCTGGCCCCCATCGGTTTGTTCTCTGGGTCTATGAGTCTGTCTCTGTTCTGTTTTGTTTGTTCATTTGTTTTGTTTTTAGGTTGCACGTCTAAGTGGAAACATATGGCATTTGTCTTTCTCTGTCTAGCTTATTTCTCCTAGTATGAATTCACTTATTCCGTGGTGTCACAAATGGCAAGGTTTCATCCTTCCCATGAACTTCAGCCCTTGAACTTCCCATGGCTGAATGATACTCCCCTGAATGGATCTCCCCCATCTTCTTTATCCATTGATCTATCAGTGGACCCTTCGGGTGTTCCCATAGCTTTGCCGTTGTAAATCACGTCGCAGTGGGCAGGGGGATGCGTGTATCTCTTCAAATCGCTGTTTCATCTTCTTTGGATAAATACCCAAAAGTGGAATTGCTGGATCATATGGTATTTCTATTTTTAACTGCTTGAGGAACCTCCATACTGTTTTCCACAGTGGCTGCACCGATTTGCATTCCCACCCACAGCGCAGAAGGGTTCCCGTTTCTCCACTCCTCCACCAACACTTGTTATTCTTATCTTTCTGATACTACCCATTCTGACAGGCGGGAGGTGGTAGAGCTCAATGTGGTCTTGATTTGCATTTCCCTGGCGATGAGTGATGTTGAGCATCTTTTCATGTGTCTCTTGGCCATCTGGATGTCTTCTTTGGAGAAATGTCTGTCCAGATCTTCTGACCATTTTTCAATCAATAGTTTTGTTTTTTTTTAAATATTGAGTTTTATGAGTTCTTTATATATTTTGGATATGAACCACTTATTACATATGACATTGGTACTATCTTCTCCCGTTAAGCTGCCTTCTCATTTTATTGATGCTTACTTTCACTGTGCAAAAGCCTTCTAGTTTGACATCGTTGCATTTGTTTATTTTGCTTTCATTGTCCTTGCCTGAAGAGACAGAGCCCCCCAAAATATCTCTATGACCAGTGTCTGAGAGCTTACTGCCTGTGTTCTCTTCTAGGAGTTTTATGGTTTCAGGACTTATATTTAAGTCTTTAACCCATTTTTAGTTTTTCTGTGTATAGTCTAAGTGTCCAGTTGCATTCTTTGGCATGTAGGTGTCCAGTCTGTCTATTTATTGAAGAGACTCTCGGGGGGTGCCTGGGTGGCTCAGTGGGTAAAGCCTCTGCCTTAGGCTCAGGTCATGATCTCAGGGTCCTGGGATCGAGCCCCGCATCAGGCTCTCTGCTCCGCAAGGAGCCCGCCTCCCCCTCTCTCTGACTGTCTCTCTGCCTACTTGTGATCTCTCTCTCTCTCAAATAAATAAATAATAAATCTTAAAAAAAAAGAGAAAGAGAGAGAGACTCTCGGGGTGCCTAGGTGGCTAAGTCGGTTAGATGTCTGCCTTCAGCTTATGAGCCTGGGGTCCTGGGATCGAGTCTCGCGTCAGGTTCCCTGCTCAGTGGGGAGCCTGCTTCTCCCTCTCCCTCTGCCCGCCACTCTCCCTGCTTGTGCTCTCTCTCACTCAGTCTCTCAAATGAATAAATCAAATCTTTAAAAAAAAAAAAGAGAGAGAGAGAGACTGTCTTTTCCCCATTGTATATTCTTGCCTCCTTTGTCATAGGATAATTGACCATGTAATCATGGGTTGTTGTTTTTTTTTCCTGGACACTCTATTCTCTTCCATTGATCTAATCTTCTATTTTTGTGCCAGTACCATATTGTTTTGATTGATTGTTTTTTTTTTTTTTTTAGAGTTGATTGATTTGTTTTTGATTATAGCTTTGTAGCACAGTTTGGATTACGGGAGCATGCTGTCTCCAGCTTTGTTCTTTCTCGAGATTGCTTTGGCCGTTCAAAATCTCTTGTGGTTCTGAACAGATTTCAGGATCACATGTTATGCTCTGTGAAAACTGGCATATTGATGGGGATTGCATCAGATCTGTAGATTGCTTTGGGTGGTATGGATGTTGCAACAGTGTTCATTCTTCCCATCCTGTACCACGTTTTCTTTATCCTTATCTGTCGGTGGACGTTGAGGCTGTTTCTACATCTTGGCTCTTGTGATATTGCTGCGGTGACTTCACACGTTCTTTATTCAGCCATTGGACACACAGGCTCTAGGAGGGGTGCACAGACCCTGGTGCCCTGCCCTTGAACTTACGGCCTAACTAGGGAGAAAATGTGAATTCCACTGAAAAACTGCATATCTCATTGAGTAAACGACAAACTTATGTAGAAGTAGTTGACGCATGGTAGGTGCTCAGCTGTGAACTGAAATAATAACTCAAGAGTGGCCCTAAAGTCCAGAAGTTTGTGTGGAAGACATGCCAATGAGGCAGAGAGGCAGGAAGTGATGTAGAAGCTTGGGGAGGAAGCCGGACAGTGTGGAGATGTCTTTCCCAGTGTCACAGGGGGCTGGTAATCCATCTGAACCACATTTCCTCATCTGTAAAATGGGGATAGTAAGAGCCCCTCCATCACAGGTCACGTCAGGATTAAAGGAGAAAGGAGGAAATAGCACTTACCCAGGGAATGGCACACAAGAGGAACCAGTCCATGGTGGCGGCCACCAGCACAGCCACTGTGGAAGGCTCTGGGGGGTCCACCTGTCCCCTTTTAGGTCACTACCTGTTCCTTCGGGGCTCTCAGGAGTAGGATCACCTGGGAACTGGGTGGGTGCTGGGTGGGGCAGGGAGGCCCACAGCCTCAGAGCTCTGAGTGGTCCACAGCCTGCTGCCACCCCCTAGAGTGGGGCTGGAGGTGATCACAGGAAGCCTGAGGGAACCCAGACTTGACTCACAGAGGGCAGGAGGAGAGACCCAGGCCCCAGCCTGGCAGTCATTGCCCCCCTTTCCTTCCAACCGACAGAGGTGGACGAGTGCTCGCGCCCCAACCGTGGGGGCTGTGAGCAGCGGTGTCTCAACACATTGGGCAGCTATAAGTGTAGCTGTGACCCTGGGTACGAGCTAGCTCCGGACAAGCGCCGCTGTGAGGGTGAGTGTCCCCTCCCCCAGCCACGCGAAACTGCCCCTATGACCCCAGCCCTCTAGCCAAGATCTCTCCTGCTCTTGTACACTCCCCTCCCCTGCGAAGCTAGAACTCCCTAGCAAGTTCTTCACTACTGGTGGACAAGGAAGTCCCCCAGAACACACTTACTAAGTGGATGCACTCCGGGTTGTTCTTTTGTTTTTCTTTTTTCTCATTTTTATTCCCTTAAAATGCTGATCTTGACTGGCTGACTGATTTCGTCACCCTCCAGAAGGTCATGATCCCCAGTTTGGAAACCACTGTCCTCAGACACGCACCGATTTTTTTTTTTTTTTTTTTTTTTTTTTTTGGCCTCTCCCGATACCCCACCTAGGTGAAAGCTGGTGAAAGCACTCCCCACCTGCTGCCTCCAGCTCGACCTGGTCCTGCTGGGTGGGCTCACCAGGCTTCCGGTCCCCCGTGCCCACCACCCAGCCTTCCCTGAGCCCCTCACCCCCCTCCTCCCTCTCAGCAGATGTCCTGGCCATTCTGTTGCTGAGAATGTATAAGTGTTCACACACACAGCGTCTCAGTTCCTCATATTCTGAAGATACCCTCCTTACCCTGCCTGCTTCCCTCCCGCTCCTGACAGAAGAGAGACACAAGCCCCAGGGCTGCAGGGAATCCAAGATCCCCAGCTCCCTCACCTGTCTCTGGCCCCGACCTAGTGTGGGGGCTCCTGGCGGGTGATGGCACCTCTCTTGTCCGCCCCCCCAGCTGCCTGTGGTGGATTTCTCACCAAGCTCAATGGCTCCATCACCAGCCCGGGCTGGCCCAAGGAGTACCCCCCTAACAAAAACTGCATCTGGCAGCTGGTGGCCCCCACCCAGTACCGCATCTCCCTGCAGTTCGACTTCTTCGAGACAGAGGGCAATGACGTAAGTGCCCACTGGGCTGAGGAGATGCAGGAAGGTCTAAGGCGTGGGAGCCGGCTTCTGTCCCTATAAAAGAAATACCCAAAGAATGCAGAGGAGGAGGGACTGTTCCCAATTCTAGGAAGCGGGGGAGGCTGGAGGAGGAGGGCTTGAAGGCCAGGGGCACACACGTGGTGATGTGGAGCGAGGCAAGACTTGGGGCTTGCATGGAGAGCGGGAGAGGATCCAGTGGGGCTGACTTGGCACCCTCTTGGAGTTACTAGATTCTGTGCAGTGGGTGACTGAAGACAAAAGGACCCTCAGAACAGGGAGCCTTCCCAGGTAAGGGTGGTGAGGAGAGACTTCCTGGAGGAGGCAGGCCTGGAGCTGCACTGCCCTGCAGGTGTGCAAGTACGACTTTGTGGAAGTGCGCAGTGGGCTCACAGCTGACTCAAAGCTACATGGCAAGTTCTGCGGCTCCGAGAAGCCCGAGGTCATCACCTCCCAGTACAACAACATGCGCGTGGAGTTCAAGTCCGACAACACAGTTTCCAAAAAGGGCTTCAAGGCCCACTTCTTCTCAGGTAACCCGGACTCCCCAGCTCTGAGCCCGCCCCCCATCCCTGCCACTATACCCCTGCATTTTCTAGCCCTCCCAGTTGTCAGGTCAGCAGGCTTTGTCCCCTACTCCCCCCACTAGCCCTCCACCACCAGGCCAGCCCCTCCATTCCAGAACCCTATTACTCCCAAATCCTCTGGGATTTGGAGCCAGCCTGAGGATGGGCAAGACATAGGCATGAAATGAAAGGAGAAATAGGCATAGAAATGAAAGGAGAGAGCTTTCCAGGATCAGGAGCCATCATGCCGAGGCCCCAGAGATGGCAGGCCCTGGGAACAGGGAGTTCATCGTGGCCAGAGAACACGGGGTACATGTAGAGGAGAAAGGTCTTTGACTTGGACTGTGTGGGGCAGGTGATCTGGGGGCGACCGCATCTGTAATCAGAACCTACACATGCCAAAAGGGTTCATGCCGGGACCTTCAGAAAAGATGAGGAGCCTCCCTCTCTTCCAGGCCAAAGCCTTCCCACTCGTCTTCAGCCCTTGGGTGGGGGACTCAGATCCAACCGACATATGTTTACTAAGAGCTGTCCCACATAAGGCTTGGGATCAGGTCCCTTTGGTGGCTTCATCTTTGGGTGGCCAGTCTCTGAGCAAGGCCTCCAGGGGTCCCAAGGGACCCTTCCCCTACTTTACTCATCTCTCTGTGCTTCATCCTGGGATGAGGGTGGTGGTCTTTCAGAGGCAGTTGGACCTGGGACATAGACAGCATGGGGTGGGGACTCGGTGAAATTGAGTAGGGGACGTGGGAGGCAGAGGGAGTAGCTGGAGTGGCTGGTTTTCTGCGGGAGTGGCCCAGGGATCCTGATCCCCAGCAGGCCTGGTGGGCCGGGCATGGGTGGCAGGAAGGCAGGAAGCCCCTGGCCGAGTCCATGCCGCCTTCCTTCTCCCCTCCTTTGCCCAGGGTCCTGCATCCTCAAGCCCCCTACATTGTGGTCCTTCACCCCTGCCTGGCCCCCCTGGATGCCATGCCCTGCCCCTGTGCCCTGGTCCCTGCTTTGGCACTGCCAGCCATCCTGCTCTGCTTACCAGCCCCTGCCCCTGCCCCACTGCTTGCTCAGACCCCTCCCCATGCAACACGAATCCTTTTCTTCCCTGTGCCCACCTAGAAATCCTACAGGGTGCTCACCAGAGGGCTGAGGGGATGTAACACATACTCAGGGATGGGTTTGGTCCTGGGGAAACCATTACCTGCTTACTCTCGTCTCTTCCTGCCCTTCTGTCACTCCGGTCTTGGGGGGGGGGGGGACCAACACCGGCACATCTGTCAGGCCTAGAACCCAGGGCTGTCCACCCCCGGGTATTGCCCTACCCTGGCATGACACTGGGTCAGCCGCCCCTCAGCTCCGCACGGACAAGCGCGCACGCACACACACACACACCTGCACACTGCGCACACATGCGATGCCCTGCGGCACAAGAAACCTGCAGAAGACCTGCACTGGTGGGCATCAAGGTTGAGCCCTCAGGGCGTGGGGCGTCTGACTCTGGCTCCCCAGGAGGGGGGCTCTTTGGACTTTTGGGACACCCAGCGAGGAGACCCTAAGCCAAGAAGGAGAAGAAAGAGCCTGAAGACCTTCAGTCTGACCCCAGCCACCTTCCGGGGCATTTGGCACTGGAGGGTGAGTGCCCTCTCCTTGTCTGGGCCCGTGTCCACCCCCGCCCCCTGCTCCTGCCCCTCCTGCACCCTGCTCCCCTAGCTCCCAGGGAGGCTGCCACACCCAATCCCACCAGCGTCCACGCCCCGGCCGGGACACTGCGGCAGGCCTTCCTCGGGACTCACTTTTCTATCACTCATCTGTTCAGCCACCCATTTACCCACGCAGTCATTCACGGGCAAGTATTTCTTCTACCCCTCCTATGTGCCAGGCACCATACTAGGTAGGCATTTAAGGTACACGTATGAGGAAGGCGTGCAGATCAAAAGGTTTCTGAGAAATCTTTGCTCAGTTCGTGAGCCCTGAAGCTCCCAGCATAGTCACAGGCAAACCCCCAAGACAAGTCGTAGGGTGCCCCTCCCCACCACCTTCCTGCAGGAGGGGTGGGGTGTGCCCCGAAGGCAGCTTCCACAGGACCCTCAGCCGGGGTCCCTGGTGAGGTTCTGAGGCGGAGCTCTGGGAGGGACTTGGGGACCCCACCTCTTGACCTTGAGTTCCCAAAGGCCCCCAGGGGTCTGGCCTACATGAGAATGGAGTGCAGAAGCAGGGCTCCGGTCCTCAGCCCCTCTGCTGATGGAGACCAGGAACAGGGCTCCCTTTGTCAAGGACCCCAATTGAATGGCAGGGGGCATCTTTCTACCTCGCGGTTCCCCTCTGGAATTCTGGGTGTCCATCCAGTCTACACACCTTCCCCGAATGACTGCCTCTGTGCCGGGCACACAGTCCCCAGAGTGAGCTCAGACAGACTGGAGAACATGTGGGTGCCCGGAACCAGGTGTTTCTTGTGTGTCAGTGCACGTGGGTGTGCGTGCGGTGGAGCGCATGTGGGGGTTGACCTGAGCTTGAGCAGCTGCGTGTGCGAGAGAACTTGAGACCCCCCCAATCTGCCAAAGAGCCTGTGGTCTCTGCATGTGTGTGTCTTTGTACCCATGTGCTGGCCCCTGAGTGCCTGCGTCCACACCTGTGCTTCTGTGTTGGCGCCCGTGCACGCCTCCTCACACAAGTAGGGGAGTATGGAGTGAGGTGGACGGCTGGTGATGTGCGTGCACCGGGTAGCCGTGTCTGCCTGTGTATCCTGGGCCCTTGTGCGCGCGTCCCCGGGGGTCAGTGTCTCTGCTGCGGTGTAGGGACAACAGCACATTCCGGGGGGCATCCTGCATCTGGCAGCACGTGGGTGTGAGTGTGCACAAGGCAAGCTGCAGGGGCCAGAATGAGATGGCGGAGCTCTAGGCCAGGCCCCCCTTTCCGTGGGCGGCTCCCCTCTAGCGGAGATCTGTCTCTCTCCTCCCCCAGTCTGCGGCCCCAACCACTGGGGACCCAAACCACTTGATATTCCTGGATCTGTCCTTCACCGGCCCCCCCTCTCACCTCCTCCACAACGGCCCCAAACCCCTCCAGGCCTTCTTCCTGCCACAGGCTTTCTCCCCCTCTGTCCCCTGTCCCTGTGCCCCTTCCCACCTGCTGCTCCTCCTTGAGCTGGCTGCCCGGACATGGCTTTCCCGCATGAGTCTCCCACTGCCATCCCGCAAAGCCCTGTGACTCCACCTCTGAGGCGGGGCTGCTGTTCACTGCTCGCCCTCCCTGGTCCCCGCCCTACACCCCCACCCCTTGGTCCCTTTTCTCCTTCTCTCTCTCGTTTCAGAAAAGAGGCCGGCTCTGCAGCCCCCTCGGGGACGCCCCCACCAGCTCAAATTCCGAGTGCAGAAAAGAAACCGGACCCCCCAGTGAGGCCTGCCAGGCCTCCCGGACCCTTTGTTACTCAGGAACCTCACCTTGGACGGAATGGGATGGGGGCTTCAGTGCCCGCCCACCCCCCACCTCCGCTCGGCCATTCCGGCCTGCCCTCCTTCTGGCCGGACAGAACTGGTGCTCTCCTCTCCCTGTCCCCCCTCCCGTGGACAGGGGATCTTCCCCGCCCCCACCCCTCCTATTTTGATGGTGTCTGTGACATTTCCTGTTGTGAAGTAAAAGAGGGACCCCTGCGTCCTGCTCCTTTCTCTTGCAGTCTGCTTGTCCATGTGTCTGTTTTTTCACTTGTCCGTCTGTCCAGTAAGCAGGTAATGGTAGAGGGTGCCCATGTTGGTCAGCTCCAGCCCCCAGCCCTCCATCCACCCCACTTCTACTTTCTCTCCCCACAGCTGGGCCGCTCTGCTGGCTCTGCTGGAGGCACGGCCTGGGACCCCGCCACCACCACCGCCACCGCCACCATGGCCTGGGCACCCCGGGGGGAGGAAGCCCAGCCAGCCTCCCGCTGCCCCTGGGGCAACCACCCGGGCCTTGGCCCTGCACAGACCTGGGCCCCGCCTTGTTTGCTCCCCTGCAGACAAGGACGAGTGCTCCAAGGACAACGGTGGCTGCCAGCAAGACTGCGTCAACACGTTCGGCAGCTACGAGTGCCAGTGTCGCAGCGGCTTCGTCCTCCACGACAACAAGCACGACTGCAAGGAAGGTGAGCACTGCTGGGGCAGCCCCCCCGAAGCCCCCAGGGCAGGGCCCACCTGGAGCCGCAGGGACTGGAGGCCGGGGCCCAGGAGGCTGGGGGTGCCATCACCATCTGGCTCCAGTCGACTCAAGGCCATGAGTGTGACCTCTGCGGTCACCTTGTTCGGCCTCCCACCAGGTCCACAGACTCCCCACACACACTTTCCTCTCTCCTTACGCCCATCCCCGACCTCCATCCTGAGAGGGATCTGGTGGTTAGTTCTTAATATCCATGTCCCAGATGGCATGGCAGTTAAGAGCACGGACTGCCTGGCCCAGCCCTGCCGCTTGGCCAGCCACACACCCTCGAGAGCCTCCCTTTGCTCCCGTGGGACAGCTAGGTGGTCACAGAGCCACTTCCTCAGGGCACGGAGCTCACAGCAAGCACAACTACGTATGTCAACCATATGGGTCACGCCTCAGACCCCCAGGGGACACTCAGAACAGGGTCACTGCCTCCCAGACACTGAAGCCTTGCAGATATTTGAAAACAGCTCTCATATCATCACCAATATCATCCAGTACTTCTGTGGCCATGACACAGCATTGGCCTTCCAAGTCATTAATTCTGTTGTGTCCCCTGCCTACTGGGGACACTATCCCAGCAGCACAATGCAGACTCGGCTCTACCACTGAATGTCTGCGTGACTCTGGGTGAGTCCCTTCTCCTCTCTGAGCTTCAGGTTCCTTATTCATGAGATGATCAAACAGTGGGCCCTACCTTGGCGCATGCTACGTTTTATAGATCTAGCTTGAGCACCTAGCCCAGTGCCTGGCAAATGCCTCTTCTCACTGTCAACCAAGGTACAGACAAATAAACTTCTGGCTAAGATAAACAGAACTGAAGCACTCCACAGTGACCCAGTGGGTGTTCCAGAGCTTCCAACCCCATCTCTTCGGGCTCTCCAAATATGGAGGTCCTGACTCACAGGGCCTCCACATCTTTTAGCTGGAGGGGACCTTATTTCGAGGCTGTCCAAAGTGCACGCCCCCCCCCCTTTCTGTACTGTGTGAAAAAGAGTACATCAACACCAACACGGTAGCGGGGAGAGGGTTTACACTTCTGGGCGGATAGCTTGGACCTCATGCTGAGTCACTTCAGAAGCACTCAGTGGCCTTACTGACATGCTAGGCGAGTTACATGTCAGTAGTTCCTGAGTGCTGTGCAGAGTTTGGCAGGGGTCTCAAGGGGTGTCCCTCTGCCCCCAAGGAGGTTGTAGTCTAGCTGGGGGAGAAGTGGGCCTGCACACAGAAGTTGGCAGGCTAGTGTAGAAATGGGGGACGGCAATGAGTGTGGCGGTGGCGAACCGCAGAAGGCTGACGGGGGCTCCACCTGCCTCCATGAGGGCCTCTGCACAGCCTGCCTGCTCCTCCCAGAGCCTCGTGGCTGTGCATCCGTCCTGCAAGCTGCTGACCACAGGACCCGCCTGTCCCTTTCTCCCCAGCCCGCCATGCACCGGCTGCCCGTTTTCCCCAGGGGGACCTGTCAGATTGGATGATAATAAATAACGAGCATCAGCTCTTCCATTTGTTGGGGAGGCCACGCTCTCAGAGGCAGACGACAGATTGCAATGGATGGAGCAGCCATAAGTAGTGAGAAGGGGGTGACAGCAAGTTTTCTTGAAGGTCAACTGACAAGAAGAAGAGAGAGGACAGGCAGCAGCTGCAGGGGATCGTAGGGCCGTGGGAGAGCTGTTTCTGGGTGGGGCAAAGCTTTAGGAAGGTGCACGGCCTGGCAGAGCTGGCATAGGGAGTAGGGTGGGTAATCTGCAGTGTAGCATCCCCAGCGGCGGGTAGCAGTGAGCCCCAGTTCACAGAAGGAGAGACACCTTCTTCGAGAGGAGGGAAAGGGAGGTGAGTTTGGAGGTAAGGGCCGGGATGTTGAAGTGGTTCCTAACTGAGGCCCTGATTTTCTCCAGGAGACAGGAGGTGAGCTGGTCGTCCAGGTGGGAGGGGCTGGGAGTTGAGAGGGCTGAGGGTTTGGAGCCGCTGTTGAGAAGGTGGGAAGGTGAGAGGCAGAGCTGGTGAAGGATAGCTCCAAGAGTATCAAGCGGTTTGGCTCTCCAGTGGTTGGGGCCACAGTTGAGGTTCTCCAAAATGACATAGTAGGGCAGCTGGGATGATCGGCCCCACGGTCCAGCCAGATAGGGAAGTAAATTAAGTCAACCAAGGAGGAAATATTGGGAGAATCCAGAAGGATAGAGGCCATGGAGTGTTCTCTTAAAGCTGAAGAAGCAGTGAAGGGACAGTGAGGGCTGAGCACCCTAGAAGAACAGAGGGTAGTCACAGAGAGATAATATCTGTAGTACGAGGAGATGGTGGGTACTGGCAAGGCCCAGGGCAAGGTTATAAGCAAGCCCCCCTTGAGAGGAAGAAGATAAGCACCAGGAGAGCTGAGATCAGGGACAGAGAGGCCAGCCCTAGGATGGCCTCAGGAGTGGGTAGAAAACTGAGTCAGGTACCAATGTCTTCTGCGATTGTGGAGGTGTGGCAAGCCAGAGGATGACAGTGTCACGGAGGGCAGAGGGGGTGTGGCCGATGGCCTCCGAGACCCAGGGATCTGCACAGGGGCAGCTGTGAGGGTGGCTTCCATGGATGCTGCCAGGCAGGGCCCCGCATGGAAGCAAGCACCTTATTTCTCCAGCCGTGGGTACCAGAACAGAAAAGAAGTCATGCAAGCCTTCCGTCCAGGGGCAGGTGAGGGACAAGAGAAAGAAGCAAAGAGGGCAGGAGGGAAGGGGTGTGTTTCTCCCTTCGCAGGGGGCACTGGAGCCCTGGGGTCCTTGCTGATCCTCTTCCTCTCACTTCCCCATAGCTGGCTGTGACCACAAGGTGACATCCACCAGTGGCACCATCACCAGCCCCAACTGGCCTGACAAATACCCCAGCAAGAAGGAGTGCACCTGGGCTATCTCTAGCACCCCCGGCCACCGGGTCAAGTTGGTAAGGCAGCCACATCCCAGCCTGCACAGGCACCCCTGCTCCTGCATGCCATCCTGCCGCCGCCTGTTTCCTGTCGGCTCCAAAACCCTGGGTGACTCAGAGTGACGCAGACTGCAGGCTGTTGGCCTGGCTGAGCCCACAGACTGTCACCCCTGAGGATCCTAGTGAGACCCCCATCGGGTCTGGACATAGGCCCTGTCTTCCATTGTCCCCTGACCCGGGTCCTCCCTCCTTGCTTCCAGCCGTGCCACCAGCAGTGACCACGTCCCCAGTCTCCAGGAGCTAGGGTCCAGAGGCTTAGATATGGGGCGCCCTTGCTGCCGCCCCTCAGCGACATTCTGAATTTGCTTATCCTCCCTCACGCCCTCCAGACCTTCGTAGAAATGGACATCGAGTCCCAGCCCGAGTGTGCCTATGACCATCTGGAGGTGTACGATGGGCGGGATGCCAAGGCCCCCGTCCTGGGCCGTTTCTGCGGGAGCAAGAAGCCTGAGCCTGTCTTGGCCACGGGCAGCCGCATGTTCCTGCGCTTCTACTCGGACAACTCCGTCCAGAGAAAGGGCTTCCAGGCGTCACACTCCACAGGTGAGGCAGCCTCAGGCCAGGGCACCGGGCAGCCAGTACCCACATGTTGTCATGTTCAGCAAGCATCTGCTGGTGCTGGTCCCAAAGGCAGGCCCAGGCTCGGGAGGCTCAAGGTGGCGGGGGGGTATGGGGGGTGTGATAAAGAGCATGTGAAGGCACAGCTGGACCAAGCCTGCGGCCTGGGCGGGGAGAGGCTGTGTTCCAGGGGCCGGGCCGGGGAGCAGAGAGGGAGCATTAAAAGGAGAGTGGGGGAGGTCCCTATTAGGGGCCATGAAGTTGGAAAACAGAGGGCAGTGACGGCAGTGGGTGGGGAAGCCAGAGGTAGGGAGGGAAGCCCCAGAGTCCCCAGCGGTAGGACACCTGACCATGCAGCAGCCCACCCACGTTCCAACCCCCAGAAGTCACCCATTCATTCATCCTACAGATATTTATTAACACATAATATGTTTGAGGCAGTGCTGTAAGTGCCGGTCCCCAAAATGAAGCAAACATCTTGGCCCTGGAGGGGCTTCCTTCGTGATTCCTTGTCTGTTTATTCACCAACCCTTTACTGAGCTGTGGCCCCCGCTGCGAGCCTCGGAGGGGCACACGGCGGTGAATCAGGCAGGAACCCTTCCCCCACCCTCAGCCCAGGAACTCCCAGTCCAGAGGTGAGCCGGCCGTGCACAGATAACGAGAGCACGAGACAAAACATGATAAGCTTGAGCGGCAAGTGGGAGTTGGCGCGGTCATTCCAGTGGGGGGAGGAGCCCAGGCACAGCCGCAACCCCAGGATAACTGGGGGTATGTACCAGAGGTCCTCTTGTTTGGCCTGAGCAACAGGTGTGTGAGGAGAGGCGCAAGGTGGAAACGAGGCAGCAGCAGAGATAGGCTGGAGCCCAGGCTGGAGAGGCCTGGAATGTCAGAGCAAGGGTGTCAGGCGCAGGCTTCACAAGCTCCTTGTGGGTCTTGAGCCCCCTGTTGGGGCATCCCCAGGACCAGTGGGTGCACAGCTTCCCCTTGCAATTCAGTTCCTGCTCTGGGGCCCATCCCACCCCCTTCCCACCCCTCCAGGGAAGCATAAGCACTCGGCCTCCTAGAGGCCAGCGGGCTTTCTGGGGAGAATGGATACTGCTGTCCCTGCCAAGCATGCTCTCCTTTGCCCCTCCCAGCAGAGGGCCACAGACTGGAGGCCCGGAACTCTCTCTGGCCCTCAGACATGCTCTGTTTGGCCCACACTGTTTTTTTTTAACAATGTGAGCCAACATTTAAAAAATCAAGTTTTCACCAAATATCCAGATGTAGCTCTTCTCTCTGAAGAATGGAAGCTCTGGCAACTAGGGCCCCACATTCTTCCACAGCGGCCGTCAGACGGAGCAAATTAGCAACGTCCTCTTCTGACAAGCATGCCCTCCCCAAGCAGCCTGGTGTGTCCCCTGGCCTCTGTGGGCGTCGATCCAGAGGTGGAGCCCCAGAGCACTTGTCCTGGGCCGAGTCTGGGCCAGGTCCACACCCGCCCACCACCAGCCACGTGGCCCTCCCTGCGGGGCCGCCATCCAGCCGTGCGGGTTCAGCGCGGTAAGGTGCAGCACCAGGCCTTCGGCTGGGCTCGGGCACTGGTGGCTGATCTTGCTGTCCTCCCACAGAGTGTGGAGGCCAGGTGCGGGCAGAGGTGAAGACAAAGGATCTTTACTCCCACGCCCAGTTTGGCGACAACAACTACCCTGGGGGGGTGGACTGCGAGTGGGTCATCGTGGCGGAGGAAGGCTATGGCGTGGAGCTGGTGTTCCAGACCTTCGAGGTGGAGGAGGAGACAGACTGTGGCTATGACTACATGGAGCTCTTCGATGGCTATGACAGCACAGCCCCCAGACTGGGGCGCTACTGCGGCTCAGGGGTGAGACCCCCACCCCCCTCTGCCCCCGTGCCCCACCCCCACCCCCCAGCGCCCAGCGGCCTCAGCAGTTGTGGGATACCGGAATGGGTGGTAGCACAGGCCCGGCCCTCTGCAGGAGCCTGGAGACCGGGCCTGATGGGTGGCTGCTCACGGAGGCCTGCCCTACCCTGGGCCATCCCCGCCCAGGAAATTTGGTCCTTTTTTGGCCAACACTGTGGTTTCTGCAGCCTCTGGGATGGGCCCTGCCCTGACCCAAGTCAGCTCAGGACTGTTTCGTTGGACCTACGGGGTAGCTTGCATCTGGAGAGAAGGCTGGAATTCCCTCTGCCTAACCCCCCCATCCCTTGTTTCAGTCCCAAGGCAGCTTACCAGGGCCTGGGGTCAGGGGCAGAGGTTTGGGGCAAGAGCCAGGAACCTGGGGCCTGAGCCGAGCCGTGCTCACCAGTCATTCTGGCTGGCCGGTAAAAACACCCTCATCTCTTCTACTGCCAGTTTCTCCTCTTGGTGGGAGGCCAGCTGGTCCCGGAGCCGTCGGTGCTACTGTCCAAGCAGATGCTGAGCATTGCTTCCTGGGCCATAAAAATGGCACTTGCAGAGGCAGTGGGCAAAAGCTTGCTCAATGGGATTTTAACCGAGGCCACGGGAAAACCACAAAGGTGGATTTATTTTCCCCTCAGTCAGAGCTTGTGGCTTCTTTCGGTTTATTTTTTTGTTTTTGTTTTTCTGAATCCTTTCCCCCTTCAGAGAACATCATCTTCCCTCTCCATTACACACGGGTGCACACATGGGCACACACACACCCCATTACAGGCACATACGTGCACCACATACACACACACACCCCATTTCACATGGGTCCACAAACACACACCATTACACATGGGCACATGCACGTAGCACACACACCCCATTACACATGGGTGCACACACCACACACATTACACACAGGTACACACACACACCATTACACACGGGTACATGCACGCACCACACACACACCATTATACATGGGCACATCCACACACCATTACACACAGGCACATGCGCGTGCACACACACACACGCCCTCCCTCCTGTCACCTCACTGGTCCCTCCCCTCTTTCCTGGTCATGCTCCAGGGCAGCCTGGGCACCAGAGGAAGGGTTAAACATCCCAGAGCTGCAGCACCCGCTGGGCCCAGCATCAGCCAGCTGAATGTGCCGTTAGGACAGAGCTTCAGCCTCTGTAGGACTGGGACAGGGTGAAGAGGTGGGGAGGTGGGGCAGGAGCAGGGCACACAAACCGCCCCCCCCACCTGCCTGGCTCACTGGTCTGGAGTCCCCTGGCTGCCAGCATCCCCTCCCACTTTGACCTTTGTAACTCCCTCGATCTGGCACATTCCACTGAGCCACACATCAAATCCGGCGTCCCCAGGTGGCTTTTCCAGAGACTTCCACCAGGCTGGAGCCAACGGGAGGGAACCTGGGGAAGGAACCCAAGCCCGTCAGGGCTTCCTGGCAAGGTTGTTGGAAATGTCCCCAAGGTTCTCGGAAATGATGCTTTCTATGCCCTGAGAGCCAGGGCATCTGTGTTGATGCTCTGCCGGTAGCTCTCGCTCCGCTCCGAGGGCCCGCAACGGAGGGGAGGAGGGGCTTGCAGGAGCCTAGGAAGCTGACCGTGGCCAGAACTAGGAGAGAACAGGAGGGGAATGGCCACATCCATGCCTGGGGACACAGCTGTCCCATATTCTCCAGGAGACAGCTGAGACAGTGAGAAGACAGCCTCTCAGAGGACCCACTCCCTTTACAAAACCCTTTCACAACCCTCCTCTCATTTGCGCCCCACCCTGAACCACCCCTCTTGATCCCTGCCCCCACCCCCAGCCCTTCTAGGCTTGGAGAGCAGGGAGCTTTTCTCCCATTCGCCCTTGAGGGAAGCGAGGCCCAGAGAGGGGCAGCGCCTTGCCTAAGACTTCACAACTAGCTAGTTCTTAGCAGTGCTGGGTTTAGGATAAGCGTGAGTCTGAACTGAAAGACAAGTTCCCCTGTCCCCTGCTTTCTTCCCTCCTCCAGGCAGCCCCTTAAACTCCCGGTGGCAATAGTCTTCCTCCTGCTTGTCAGTGGGGCTGGGGGAATCTGGTGAATGTCTGGGAGCGCCCACCTTCCTTAGAGCAGGGGATCCCAGGGAGGAAAAAAACAGCAGCTGCAGCCTCATGTCCATCCCTTTCCTCTGTCAGCCTCCGGAGGAGGTGTACTCAGCGGGAGACTCTGTCCTGGTGAAATTCCACTCAGATGACACCATCACCAAAAAAGGCTTTCACCTGCGGTACACCAGCACCAAGTTCCAGGACACACTGCACAGCAGGAAATGACCACTGCCCTCCTGTGGGGGTGGGGACGGGAGGCCTGCTGCCCTCAGTCACCTGGACTGCACAGTGGGAGGTGGGCAGGAGGTGGGCACCCCATCCCTGTCCCCCAGGAGTCCCCCAGGCGCCAAGACCTGCAGACTGAAGGTCCAGGTGAGGCTGTCCTCAGGAGGTGGGGGAACTGGACTCTTTCACGATCCCTTCCTCCCTGCCCCCACCAGAGCAAGGGGGCCAGAGCCAGGGAGCCAGAGCTTTCACTGAGACACTTGAAGTGGCCATTCCTCTCTGGGGGCCTGGCCTGGCGGGGAGAGCGTCTGTCAGCCCAGCCGCCCATCTTCCCTGCCCTCTCTGCGTGCTCGCTGCATTGCCTAGAGCTGGTGGTATATCTCCATTTGTAATGTACGTTTCCCACCCCTCCTCCAAACTCCCTTTGGTTTTTTGAAGCCCCCACTTCCCCACTTCCTGGGGGTGAGTGTCCACAGGAGTCCCACAGGAGCCACAGTGGGGAGACGCGGGGAGGGGGTGGGGAAACCAGACAGGGCTTCTCTCGGGCCCAGCGGCTGGTCAGCCACACCAGGGCACACAGACAATAAACTGAAAGTGTTACAGTCAGGATCTTGTGCCAGATGCCGTCTGGGACATGGTGGGGCGGGGGAGGGGGGCAGGGGAGGGGGGCTGTCTCATTCCAGATGTGCAGGCTTGCTGCGTCTGGGACCAGCCGATGGCCAGGACACCTGGCCTCGCTGGCTGCCCGTCATCCCTGAGGGTGTGATTTCACACTCGGGCACACACAAACACAGCCGCCTTGCACACTTCAGCCTGTAGGCGTACAGCACACACACAGTGCTCATAGCCCTCCCACACAGCGTGAGGAGTGGAACATTCTGTAAAGAGGCTGTGTGGGGGCAGGGAGGGGGAGGTATGTAAAAGGAGACGGGCATGCCTCTGTCCAGCTGGTGTCCATCCGGGTTTTCTGTCTCTGTCTGGGGAAAGGGGTGGGTGGGCTGGAGGGTGTCCGACGGAGCCCACCAGAAGTCAGAACACTGGCATCAGCCGGAACAGGTCCACGAACAGCCATTAAACTCTGCCTTCCTGAAGGCCAAACGCTGAGTGCTGGCCCCCTGCGGGTCCTTCTCTTCTCATGGAGACAAGAGCCAGACACTCAGCAGCCACTGAGCAAACATTTCAGCTCTGGCCCCCTCTCCCAAGGCTGTGTCTCATCTGGCCTCCGCCTTCCCGCCATTGCCTCCTCCCTCCCCAGCCGGCAGTGAGGTCCAGACCTGTTTCCCAGAGGCCAGCAGGAGAGAAGTCACATCCCTGCACCCTCTGTTCTAACGAACCTCTCTCTCCCCTCTCTTCACGGATCTCAAGGGGAAAGAAAGCAGGGAGAGGACCCGGGTTCTCCGGCCTGGGCTGGTCACTACCGTATCTGAGAGAGAGCCAGGCATCTGGCTCCTGGCCCTGGGGCTCCTTGCGATCCTTCGGTGGGTCTGTAGGTCTTTCACTGGCCTCCAGTGTGCCGCCCCCCCACCCCGCCTACTCTGGAGGCACGTGTTGTGCCAGATGCTCCCTGGACTGTGGGAGGGGACCTACCCCCAGGCAGCAGCATCGCGTGGTGCACCCCAGATGGGCCCTTTCAGCAGAACGCCGTCGTGGAAACCAGACGCATTGCTGGCATCTGATGTGTAGGCAGGACCCTCTCCTTCCAGGAAGCCAGCCTGCTCCCACCACGAGGCTGCAGCTCTCTCATCCAGTCCTGATGGCAGCGGAGCCTTTGAGGTCCTGTGAGGCAGGGGGTGATGGCCTGAGGGGCTACTGCCTCTTGCTCCAGTGAGGTCACAGCCCAGGACATAGCCACCCCTCCCTACCCCTACCTCCTCCGACCTCCGTGCTCAGGACAGCCCAGAGGCCATGAGTAGAGTGGAAAGGCCCCAAACTGTGGCAGCTGCCTGGACATCTCCCCTAGACACTTCGCCAACCAACTTGGCCTCAGCTCCTTCGCAGCGGAATTTGTAGTCCGTGGCCATAGCTCTCCTCACCAGCCCTCCAGGTTCTTCAGAAGCTCAGAGGACCATGCTCCCAGGTCATGAGCCACAAGTCCAGAAGGAGCCAGGATCCTAAATCCCATGCAGAATTCAGAGCTCCAGCCCACAGAGAGCAGGGGGTCCTCCACCCTGAATAAGAGCTCTGGGAACAGCAATGCCACAGGCAGGAGCAGCTCAGGCAGCCACCCCAGGCCCCTGTCCCCAGACTCCATCACTGCCATAGACCCAGACCCTTCTAGTGACACAGGGACCATGCTGGTTGGCCCTCGCTGTCTGCCCTGGGCCTGTCTTCAGAGGCTGCCGCTGGGTGGTAGAGGCTGCTTGGGACCTGGGTGCAGACCACTGATACATATTCCAGAACTTAATGAGCGCACATGCCCTCAGAGCCCCACCCACCCTCACCCTCTGGGTTCTAGACCAGGCCAACTCCAGTGCAGCTAGCCACCCCGCAGCTGAGCTGACTCCATGTCAGAGGAAGGGACCCTTGCTCCTCCAACTATCTTCAAGTCCCTGAGGGCTCCTTCACTCCTGAGTACATGGCCAGGAGTAGAAGAGCCGAGGTGGACCTGCCCCAGACCATGCTCCCAGGTTGAGATCAGCGCACACCATGGAGCTTCAGGCTCCTGCCTCTGGGAGTGCTTTTCTAGCCCGCAGAGGCCAGAGGCCGGGGCAACAGTGTTAGCCTGGCAGTCAGGAGACATGGCTCTGCCATCCTTTGTCCAATGGTGCTGGCCAGCTGTCTCCTCCCTGCGGCCCTTGCTCCCCAAGCCTCTCCCCTGTCCCCGGCAAACCTTCCTGCCACGGCTGAGGTGGATAAGAACACCCAGGGTTTAGTCTCCAAGCAGCCCAAGGGTGGGGTTTCTTAGCAGTAAGGGGGCGGGGGAGCTCCTAGGGCCAAGTGTGGCTCAACTAAAGTCGAAGGAAAGTCACATGCCCTGCACTACCACCCTCTTCTTTCTCTTTCCTCCTTTTCCCTTCCCCTCCGTCTAACCCTATATGCTCCTCTGTCTTCAAAAGGTCATAAGCTTGCATGCAAATATAGCCAGTTTCGAACACAAACTCTACCCTTTGGTGGCTGCGTGCCCTTGGGTGAGTCCTTTAAACACCCTGAGCCCCAGTTTCTTCATCCAGACACTTGGAGTGACAACATCTTACAGGGTTTCAAGGAAACAATGAGATGCCCTTAGAGGAGATACTGATACAGTGCCTGACAAATAGGAGGCTCTCTGTAAATGGGCCTTCTTTTCCTTCTCTTTGCCAGACAGTTTTCCAGTTCCTGGACTATTCTCTTTCTATGCAAAAAGGAAACTTCTGGGTACACTAGTTTCCAGTCAAGCATTAGGAGCTTAGGGCAGAAGTATTCCTGCCAGAGAAGGCCATGCTTGGCCCACAGCAAGGCGGGGCCTTGTGGGACAGCAGGAGACATTTCTGGCTAGCTGGTAGCCTTTCTGGGCACCTCCCAAGTCACACCCTGTGCTTGACTGTCCCTATACACAGGGCTGATTCTAGAATCTGTGAAAAGGTTTGCTGCTCCAGTTTGCAAAAATAGTGTCTGACTTGGGGAGTGGGGAGAGGGCAGCCAGATGTCTTCCTCAGAGAGACACGAGGCCCCCAACAACAGCCTCCTACTGACCAGCCTGCTTCTCCTGCTCCAACCTCCTCCCAGCCCCACAGCTTCCCCTCCCCCACCTCAGGAACATCTGGTTCCAATCTCCTCCAGATGCTGTGGCCAAGCTGTTTTATGGCCAATCACCTCAGCTCAGCTTCCTGAAGGCCTCCCTCCATTTGGGGGAATGGTCCCTCCTCATCCCTTTCCTTGGAACCCCTGCCACCTTTTTTCCTAACATGGGAAAGAGACACATACCAAAACCATGCAAAACCATGAGGGTCCTCAGAACTGGCACCTTCCCACCCACTACCTTGGGGAGACTGTCATCCATCCAAGACAAAAAGAAAGATGCCAGCAGAGAGACAGAAACAGACAGAAACAGACAGCATGAGGGGCTTGAGCCATGAGACAACATGGGGGCATGAGGGCATGCAACCATGTGTCTCTGTTGGGTGTGTCTTTGTATTTGTGCCCCCACAGCAGAACACCCCACTTGTCACCTGAAGGCACCCCTTGATGGCCACTGCCTCCTTTTCCCTCTCTGCCTGCTAGCAGGGCTAAGTCGGGTGGCGCCTCGGCTGGACAGTGGCAGCTACAGTTCAGGGTCGTCCCTTACCTTGTGGCTCTCTGTGGCAGCCAAGTGTGTCTAGGGAGGTGGTGTGTGTGTGGCACACACGTGCACTCACTTGCATGTAGACCGCTCTCCCTCCATCAGGTCAGATTAGAGGGATGCGAGCCAGAAAGGACCTCCAGGCGGCCAGATTCCAGCCGGTGCCCTGACCCAGCTCTGACAAGCGCCTCCAGCAACCGGCGAGCAGAGCAGAGCGGCCATCTGGAAAGAGCAAGGAAAGTGGCCCCAACCCCTCCCCCACCTCAGTTGGCTGCCTTCATCCCCCACTAAGAGGACACTGGGAGCCAATCTTTCCTTTGGCTCCACAAAAGGAAGACTAATCCAGGAAGGATTCTGAAAACCCTGCACCCCTGAAGGATTCTGGGGTGGGGTGGGGGTCTCCTGACCGGAGGAAGGAAGGATGGGCCCTGGAGGTCATTCCCAATCTGCGGAATTCTAGACACCCCTGTTGCTCACCTCGCCTTTAAAAGAAGGTACCTTGGCATTTGTGACTCCACAGCCCCCCCTGGTGTTATTCAAGATCAAGGTGCAGCCCTGATCAGCCAGAAGAGATGTCCAGGGGAGACCCTTTCCAGGGCCATGTGTTGAGAGCGGTCTGCCCATGTCGCACTGTTCAGGTGGCTCCTGGCATACACTAGGCGAGGCAGGACAGTGGAATGGGAAGATTCCAGCTTCTGAATCAAATCCAGGCACCATTGCCTACCAGCTGGAAGGCATGGGCAAGTCTTTTAACTTTTTGTGCCTCAGTTTCTTCATCTGTTAAATGGGACTACTATGGCACAGGGCCATTGTAAACACATGAACCGATGTGTGTGAAAGCACCTGGCCAAATGCCTGGCCCATAGGAGGGCCTCCGGAATAGTCCTTTGCCTTTCAACTTTCCTCTAGCCCAAGGAGGCTCTGCCCCAAGCTCTGAATGACACATGTTACATTTGGTCCTGAGCCAGGCAGTGTCAGCGAGGTGACTCTAATTTTTCTGGAACTTTTCTACTCCAGCAGAGGATCATTTTAATAAGTCCATAATAATAGACGCAGAGGTGACTCAGATCTGCAAATGAGGAGCCCTGCTGGGGAGGGGAGAGTTGGGCTCTGGAGGAGGGAGATTCAGCAGCATCTGCAGTGGCAGGCTGCTGCATGGGGAAGGGTTCCAAACAGGGGACCTTGGTTGTGTCTCCAGATTGCCCCAGGTTCCCCTCTCAGAGGCCTCAGTTTCCCCTTCTGCAAAGTGCAGAGGAATACCAAAAGACCTCCAAAATTCCCTTCCAAGCTAGCAGTCCGGCTTTGCTTTCCGAGCCCTGCCTCCTGCAGTGAGATTTGGAACACCCTCGGAGACGGTTCCAGATGTCTCGTCCTGGGGGACATCCCTGGGTGAGTTCCTCTGTGACTGTACAACTGCCCACCCCTCCCAGAGCTCACAGAGAGTCAGGCTCTCAGGCCATGGCGCTTTATTGATGCACGGTCGCAAGCACAACACAGGCGGGTGTGCCCCCAGCTCAGGGCAGACACAGGGCCAGGAGAGAGCAGAGGGCCACCCCCCACAGCAACGCAGTCAGCAGAGGGGGAAAAGGCCTGGGGGCCCATGTCCTCTCCTCCATGCATCTCCCAGGGCCTCCAGACCTGCTCCATGCCATGGAGACAGCTGACCACACCACTCCCTGTGGCTACACAAGAGGCGACCAGCTGTCCCACCTGCGCCCTTACTGAGATATGGCCTTGTTGGCCTTCTGGCCCCTTCTGTACTTCACTACAGAAATCTGGCTGTCACTGTGGGGGCTGCTGTCCTCTGCCTGACATCACCTCCACCATCCTCCCAAACAGCTAGCTGCCTCCATCCACACCTCCACCCGCCCCCCCCACCCCCTTTGCTTATCCCAGGGGTCCACCCTCACCACCTTCACGACCCGTACCAAAGTAGGAGATAGGCGAAAACGCTGGGAGGCCTAGGAAGACTTCTCCAAGAACTCCCCAGGGAAGGGGCTCTCCGCCAACAGGCTCGCGGTGGGGAGCAGACAGTGCCAGTGGGCGGGGTGTGAGGTGCGGTGGCAGGGAAGCCACAGTCCAGATCACACGCAGGCACAGTGCAGTCACGGCACCGCGGCAGAGAGAGCGAGCAAAGCGCACAGGCAGGGTGCCAGAGCTCTTCGGAAACCCCGCAACTCTAGTTCCACACCGAGTCCCCTCGGGGCAGGAGGCGGCCCACTTCCGGCTGAGAAGAGGTACCTCTGGGTCTCAGGGGTCTCTGTCCCCCTCCTCGACCCCAGTGGCTGCCACTGCAGACCTCAGTGCTCTGAGCAAGGGAGAAGATACGCTGGGGTATACAGCATCTCCAGACGAGAAAGGAAAAGTCCCAACAGCCCGGAGCCCCCAAAGCCAAGAGGAAAAAGAGGGCCCCTTTCTAGAGGGCAGGTGGAGAAGGGGGGGGGGGTGAAAGACAGCTCTCCCCATGCAGGAAGAGGGTGCTGGGGATCAAGGAGCAGCTGGGGGTCAGAGCGGTGCAGGAGACTATGTATAGAGGGATAGGGCCAGGCCTGGAGTCTGCAGCCCCCGGGACCCGCACAGAGGGGAGGGGTATTCTATGGTTGGCCCTGAGTGCGGTGGGCGGGGCTAAAGACGAGCGCCCGGCAGCTCTCTGCAGCGCCTCTGGGGGCGGGCAAGCAACACGTGGGCTCTGGCCCGGGGCGGCTGCTCAGCTACAGCCCCCAGGCTGTAAGTTTCCATGAGACGGAGGCTGGGAAGAAGCAAGAAACAGCAGGATTGGGGGAAACCAGGAACGGGGAAATCTACCCTCCTTCCACCAACCTACGGAGGCTAAGAAGCGTTACCAAGTCCACCCGGGGGGTGAATAGGCCACGCCTACCAAGGGGGCACCCTCTGTTGCCTCTAACGCCTAGGGGTGGGAAAGGGGGAGGCCGTGGCGTGGAGGGAGCGGGGGGCAGGGGAGAGAAAGCCAGCTCCCTGAACCTATGCCACCCATCGCCACCCTGCCTGTCATCTCTCCCTAGCCCCCCAGCTCCCCAGGAGTCCCTAGCGGCCCACACTGATGTTGCAGGTCTTGCAGCTGGGGTCCTTCTTGGCGTCAGCAGTGGATAGGCTCATGAGCTGGTGCCCGCTGATCTCCCCCAGGGTGCCCAGGGACAGGTCAACGGGCTCCGTATAGATGATCTCCAGGATGAGGTCCTGGGCGTGGCGGAAGATCAGCTCCCCATCCTCCACGCTGCAGGTCAGGAACTTGTTGCAGGCAATGTCCAGGAGGGGCAGGCGGTCACGGCAGAAGCGGTCCCCCAGGGAGCCCTTGGGGGCCAGTACCAGGATGGCATAGTGGTAAGCTGTGTACATACAGTAGAAGTCCGCAAAGTAGAGGTTGGTGCTGGGGTTAAAGAGGCGCTGGGCGGGGATCTGGAAGCGCCAGCGGCCATAGGGGGAGTCCTGAGGAGGCTGGCCTGTGTTGAACTCTGTGTTGCAGCTGAAGAAGACGCCGTGGAGCATGCCGCTGGTTGGGGAGCCATGGCTGCCACTGTTGTCCTTCAGGTAGGGCTGCAGCATGTTCCCGCAGTGGGTCCTACCCATCCCAGGGGGAAAATGCCAAAGGGAAGAGAAAATGCTGCTGGTTAGCTGGGTTGAGCCTTGGCTGCTATGTGTGGTTGAGAAAGGAGCCAGCACGGCTCCCAGCTTTCCCACCAGCTGCCGCCTCCGTCCATCGCAAATAGAACATTCCAGAATGTGAGAGCTGGGAGAGCCCTGGAGATGGGCTGATGCAACCCACTCCTTCATAGAGGAGAGGTCTGAACCTACCCCTCCCCAGCTTAAAACCCCTTGGTGGAGCTTCCATGAAAAGCAAGGGCATCAAGATCTGGTCTTTGTGACCCCTCCTCCCACCATCCCCACACCCACAAATAACATCCTCCAGCCACACATGAACCCCAACTTTCCTGCCTCTGTGCCTTTGCGGTGCTCTTCCCTCTGCCTGGACTGCTTTTCCCACCTGTCTTAACCTGGCCCGGTAAACTCCTAATCATCCTTCCAGGCCCCACACAGGTGTCCCCTCTTCTCCGGAATCTTCCAGGAACATCAGGCCCTTCTATTCCACAAAACTTTGGCTGCCTACTGTGTGCAGACACTGAATTTTACCCAACAATCACACATACTTCTTATACTCCGTCTGTCTATACTGTCCCACTGATAGACTCTCAGATTTTCAAGAGGGGGGATTCCGGGGGCGGGGGCGCCTGGGTGGCTCAGTGGGTTAAAGCCTCTGCCTTCGGCTCAGGTCATGGTCCCAGGGTCCTGGGATCAAGCCCCACATCGGGCTCTCTGCTCGGCGGGGAGCCTGCTTCCCTTCCTCTCTCTCTGCCTGCCTGTCTGCCTACTTGTGATCTCTGTCAAATGAATAAATAAAATCTTAAAAAAAAAAAAGAGGGGGGACTCCATCCTTTATTCATCTTTACATCCTGGCACATATGGGTGCCTTCCCTCTCTTGCCTGCTTGCTAACAGAGGAGCTGGAACTGGACCAGTGTGCTCACCATTCACCTTGCTGCCTCTCTTCTTTAGTACAAAAACCAAAGACCCCACTCGCTCCCTGCCACCCAGGGGTAGGGTGGGAGCACCCCACCCCAGCTGAATGCAATGACAAAGACAATAAGACTAGCAGGTTGCCCTAGCCCAGCCTTAGAAGGGCATAGACTTGGAGCAGGTGTCAGCTGGCCTGGGGGGATGGGCAGCCCCAGACAGCTTCACCCTTGTCGTGTCCTGGATGTCCCAGGTGACTGGTGACTTACTGTCTCCCTGAGCCTCAGGCTCCCCATCTGTAGGCTGGGTGGGTTGGACCAGATCATCAATTGGATCAAATATTTTTGGACCACAGAACCCCTCTCTTTCCCAAAGGATATTATACATAGGCAGTCGATAGACAATGAAATCGAAGCTGCTTCAGTTGAACGACAGGTGTGGGGCCCACCAAGCCTCACCCTAATTTCCCCCATCAACCCCTCATTACCCCCCCCTTAAAACGCCCTGCAACACCTCCCTGGAGCCTCCAGGCTCCACAGTACACAGCTTGAAGACTAGGACTGTTCATGCACAGAATCCTCTCGCCCTGTGCTCCTCTCACCACCTTCCCCTAGGACCCAGGGCCTGAATTGGAAAGATAGCTGACCCGTGGCATCAGAACCCAGTGAAAAGGAACTATCCCGAAGAAAGAGCAAACCCAAGATCTTGTTCACCCAGGCCAGATACCATGGTTCCCCCATGCAGCCCCAACCCGAGAGCCCTTTCCTTCCCTGGAGCCCAGTCCTCAGCAGCCAGCTGTCCCCCCAGCAGCCAGCCTGGGGTAAGAGATCATAGGGTCTCCTTAGGAGGGGCTGGCAGTGACAAGGTGGGTGTGACGTGAGACAGCCAGGGCCCTCCAGGCAGAACAGAGGCGGGGTGGAAAGCAAGACCGGAGCCCTGCCGGGAGCCACACTGTACCTGGCGTGTTGGAAGTATTCCTTGTGGTGGTTGCGGTAGAAGACGGAGAAGCGGAGCATGCGGCCTGCGATCTGCTCGGCCTTCTCCTGCAGCTGCGCCAGGTGCTCCTTGGCGTAATCTGCAAGAATCCCAGCTGGTAAGTCCAGGGTCAGGCTGGGTATCACAGCCTCGCCCCACCCCACACCCACTGCACACAGAGTATGTCAGCCCACCCCTGTCCTCAGAGCAACAGGGGATACCAAATAGTCACAGCACCTTGGACCACACAGGCGCAGGCCAGGGGGGCCAGCTGGGAACAATGACAGCTGGATGCTGTTTGTCCTTATCACCTCCGCCCTCCCATTGCCAGAGGCTCAGGCTCGCTAAGTCCAAAAGGGGCAGGGGCTGCCCAGTTACACACTCATACCAGGGGGCCCAGGAGCTGGGATCCCCGGCCATGCTCATGTGAAGAGGAGTCCTGGGCCCCAGGCAGAGCTGCTGCCAACCAAGACAGGGCCTTTGTACAGATTAGAAAAAGGTGCCCTTTCCTCCTTTGCAGATGTAGCCCTGGCCAGGGTGCTGGGTTTGGCAAGAAGAGTGGGGACGGGACCGCAGCCATCCCCAGCTCCCCAGTTTGAATTGAACTCCCACTGCGGGTGGGGCTCTGGGGTAAACCAAGAGGCTTTCCCCGCAGGGAGCAAGAGCACCCCAGAGTGGAGCTTTACAGCCGAGCTAAGAAAAAGCACAGCTTGAAAGAGAATGGCAAGTCAAGGAGATTTAGGGCATGGGCCCTGGCAGAGGATGGAGCCAGCCGCCTCAGAAGCCTGGGGCTAGGAATATTCCCTGCCCTCTCCTTGTGACAGAGAGAGATCTGGAGCAGTTCTCACTGTGGACACCAAAAGAGTGGACTATTTGTAGTGCAGATCCCGGGTCATCCACGACCAGGTAGGTACACATAAGCCTGGTGCTTATTCGTGCTGGAATTTGCCAACAAAATTCTGCTAAGAGGGTTTGCAGGACCCCTGAATAGGGGTCATATTCCCTGGCTAAGCGGAGACTCGAGACGAGCAAATGAGATTATTATTATTATTCCTACTCACTGACTGTCATCGGCCGATGACGAATAAACAAGGTGCGGTCTACATATACAACGGGCTATTATTCTGTCTTAAAAAGGAAGGACATTCTGACACATGCTCAACACGGACAAACCAAACTTGAGGACATGATGCTGAGTAAAATGACAGAGCCGACACCCCAGTCCCAGAAGGACAAATGCTGCATGATTCCCCTCACAGGAGATACCAAGAATAGTCATAGCTACAGAAGACACAGAGTGAAACGGTGGTTGCCAGGGGCTGAAGTGAGGAGGGAAGGGGAGGGTAGAGAGTTTCAGTTTGGGAAGATGAAAAGCTCCTGGAGATTGGTCACACAACCACTGTGAATGGACTTAATGCTGCCGACCCGCACACTTAACTGGCTGAAATGGGAAACTCTGTGTTACGTATATTTTGCCGCAATTTAAAACAGTATGTTTGCCCAGAGCCAGAAAAGGACATCCCCGTATGGAAGAGGTTTTGCCAACACGACTAGGAGCCCTGATGTCTGCCTCCTGTGTCAGACCGCAGGCTTGTCGGGGGCAGGTGTGGGTCTTGTCCATGGGGCCGCCCTGTCAGCCAAAGCCCGACAGGAGGTGTGCATAAGTGGCTTCAGGGCTAGGACTCAGCCCCCTCCTGACCCTAACTAAGCCTGATGTGTCACAGCAGCGGGAGAGCAGGGCCTCACCCCCAGTGCAGAACTCGACCGTCTCACTCCAGCCGGATACCAGGTACTCCCCGTCACTCTGCTTCACTGCCGTCTGCACAGCCACGCTGTACTCCGTGCGAGGGCTCAGGAACCAGTGGCCTCTCACGGTCATGGGCAGTGGCACGGCCTTGGCCACAAGCTTGGTGGGGACATCCTGAGAAATGGGATGCAGAGAGCCTAGAGTCAAAGAAGGGGTCACTCCCAATCTTGGCATTCTGCCAGGCCTCATGCTCCCCAGCCAGCCCCCAGGCGGCCTGAGGAGGGCGAAATTCTCCATGATTCAATGGCTGGGTGCCCTGGCCACCATCTTCCTGCGGAAGCAAGCAGTGGCCATTGGAAAGGCCATACAGATAACCCCCAGCCTCCCCCGCTCTGTAATCCCCCCTGATGCCCATTCTCTTGGGAACTAAGGAGAAAGGCCCCGGGGGTGGAGGCCGAAAAGTTGAGGACGTTGAGACCTCCGTTTTCGAGGGAGACTTAAAGAGCTCTGCACACTGCAGTGCTGTCTCCACGGCAACAGCAAATGCTGAGAGCCAGGGAGGAAGGGAAAATATGCCTTATTCTTTGTGGGGGGGGAGGGTTAAGGGGGTGGTGTTGAACATTCACGTCACCGTGGCAACTGGCCTGCCAAAAGACACCCAGATCGAGAGAGCCAGTTCCAAAGAGAGAGAGGGTGAGTAACCCACATGATGCAGTCGTCGTGGGAACCAGCTCCTTCCCACCTCACTCTTCCCCCTTCCTCTCTGCCAGCTTGAGAAGATGGGAGCCTTCCTCCCACCCACCCCCACACCGGCTTTAACCCAGGGAAAGGACACCCCAGCCAGTGGAGGACTCGGCCATGTTGCTCTCCTCAACCCAGCCACCAGTAGGCCAGAGGGCCAGGGGCAGAGAGGATCACAGCAGTCTAAGAGGGGTCAGTGAGGACCAAGCAAAGAGCCCCAGTCCTCCCATGGCCCATGTCGCCCACACGGTCAACAACAAAGCTGCTTCCTGAGTCAGGGGCTTTGTCATTCCCTGAGACGCCAGCCCCAGGTGTGGTGTCTGTGGCCCCCTTCAGGTTTTCCCACCCCGTCTGAAGGCCCAGTCATGAGGCCGATAATGGTGTTCAGGATAGCTGGGCCCCAAGGCAGACACCGTGCAAACATTACCTCACGGAAGCCTCTCACAGGCCCGTGGGGGCTGGCATTATTATTCCCTTTTTACCAGTGAAGGGACTTGGGCTCAATGAGGCTAAATAACTTTCCTAAGTTTCCACACTGAGAAGAGCCTGGGTTTGAACCAGGCCTGTCTGACTCCTGACTATCACCACACTGCGCTCCATTACCCTGCCTCCTTCAAGGAGGGGTATGAGCGAGAGGCCCTCTGGGCACCCTCTACTCACCCGGTGCTTGAACTTGTTGGAGTTCTTGTTCTCCTTCTTGTTAAGGTCAATGAAGTAATGGGTGACCCTCTCCAGGTCACTGTTCTCCATGGCCCAGGAGATGCGGAAGGAGTCACAGGTGATGTTGTTGACCTCGATGCTGTGGGGCGTGGACAGCAGCTCCATGCTCCCCTCTGGCTTGGCTGCTGTGGGGACTGAGGGGAGAGGAAGAATTACCCCCTTCCTCCCCACCAGAGTTTTCTGGAATGTCTCGTTCCCAACATCCTTTGCAAACTGGAACCATGGGAATCCATTGATTGCACCCACCTCATCACATCAGATGGGAAGAGTGCATGGGAAGATAGAGGGGTAGGACCAAGGGTGGGATGGGGTGTCCCCCCTGCGGGGGCTATTGGCTCTCCTCAGAGGGGTCTGCGGAGCAGATGGCACCTGACAGGTGGCCGAGGCAGTGGGAATGCTGCAAACGCCGACAGGACAGATTCGCAGCAGATGGAGTCGAGGGGGGGGCCCTCAGCCAGCAGGCGTGAAAAGAGAAGGGGGTGGGGGTGGAGAGAACTGTATGAGGCGGTGTAGGAGAGACAGGAAGCACCCACCGAGGAGACCAGCGTGAGGGTTGAGGTGGGCAGAGGGCCCCAGTAGCCAAGAGGCCAAGGGTGCCAGGCCGCTCGGGCTCAGACCTCCCTCCTCCCTCAGGGTGACTCAGGGAGGGTTGCCAGGATGCAAGACTGGGAGTCCAAGCGCCACGGAGATGCACATGGATATACCAGTGGTGAGAGGGGCCAGCACTGGCCATAGCTCTTCTTCCACCCCTAACTTTTCAACTGTCACTCTTTCCTCTCAGCTGATCCTCTGTTGCTCGACTCGTTTGAATAATTTGTTTTACCTTTGCCATCCACGACAGGCCGATCTGTGGTGATAATTGCCCAGGCATCATCTCAAGCAAGCCTCACCATAGGTAGGTACTATTATTATCCCCATTTTACAGATGGGTTCACTGAGGTTGGGGGGATACTGAGATGCCAGATGTCATGCAGTTAGGAAGTGATTTGAACTCACATCTGACTCCAGAGCCCAAACTCTTAGTCATTGAGCAAAGGTTGTGTCCCCTTGTGTGTGTGTGTGCGTGCACACGTGCGAGATATGTGTGTGATGTGCATGGCATGTGTATACGCGTCGGTGCACATGGTTTTACTGTTATTTTTCTTCTTCTGTCTTTCCCTTTCGAGTAACTACATTTTCTTTCATCTTCCTCTTCTCTCACCCCTTTGCTTCCACCCGGGCTGCTGTTTCAGGGATTAGAGGGCCACACCACTGGCGCTCACCTGTGCTTTAGCTAGCAAGAGCTAACACTGGCCTTGACTGTGGCCCGGCTCATGAGCGCTGGGGAACAGGGTGGAAAGGGAGAGGGGCAGGGAGAGGGGCGGGACTGTCTCTGGGATAAGAACATGAATGTGGGTTGGACTTGCTTCCGGCCCTTTGCTTAGTGCCCAGTGGAGCTCGTGCCTTCCTGGTTCCTTCTGAAGTCCCATCCCAGCACACCTCAGCTTCCCAGAATGTTGTTTCCTTTTCTCCCCCTCTGCTTCTTCTCCTCTTTTTCCCCAGGTGCTAAGGGTGAGGGTACCTCATGCCTTCAAAAGCAGGTACTTCTATTTATAGCTTCCAGAAGATCCAACCCACACTTGACTGTCAGTTAAAGCCTGTTGTGGAGCCTGGTGGGCTAAATTCATCCGTGGGCGCCTGAGTGGCAGGCACAGAGGGAAGGATATGGGTGATGGCTTTTACCTGTTCCAGGATGCCCCCTGAGCCCTCGTTTCATCTTGGGTTCCTACCCTAAGCCTACCCGTCATGAAGTTCAGCTACACATTGGTGGCTTGTGCGCAGGGAGTCCTGTGATAAACAAGCATGGGGGTGCTGCCAGGTCCATCCCAAAATAAAGCATGATAGGATTGTGAAACAACTGTATAATAAACCAGTTTATAATTCATGGGGACAGATGTGGAGACTTGGGGATTTGGTATGCTCTGGGCTCCCAGTGAGGAGCTTCCCAGGGAGACACATGTATGCACACAGACACACACACAGATACACACCCCAACACAGACATACTCCTACCCCACAGAGGGCCTGAGTGACCACCTCCCACGCACAGCAGATTCAGTCTCTGCCTACCTCACAGGTGGGCACCTATTCCTGCCTCAGTACTCCTCTCCTCAGACTCTCCCCCAGAGAGAGGAGCAGCCATTTTGGGGGGGGGTGCAGACCTGGGACCTGGTTCATCGTTTCCTTTCTACAATTCTAGAAGCGCTGAGATTACTCCCCCTGTGCTAGCCTGGGAGAGTGGTCGTGAGTGACACTTGGGAGAACAGCAAAGCCAGGGTGGACCAAGGGTGGGTGTGAGCCCCAGCTCTCCAAGTCCAGGTGCCTGGGGAACGTCAGGGTGTGAGGGACAGGTTGAGACAGCACCTGAGAAACACCCACACTGCCAAGACAAGCAGTTACACACCCACACACAGGCAGGCCCATGAGTGCACACACATACACGCACGCACACACATGCGCCGAATGTGCCACCCACACCTGCCACAGAAGGGCTGCCCACACCTCCTCAGACAGCCTCGCTCCCATGCACTCACCTATGCACTCAGGTGCCTCCGCCACCTTCCACAGTCCGAGAATGTCCCACAGTTTTCCCTCTACGAGCTGTCACACCTCCACCCAGACCCACACATGTTGAAGTCCACAGGCTCACACATGCACATATGCATGCACACCTAGTCGCAAGCCATATTTGGGGAAAAAAAGAAAGCCACGGCTGCCAACAGGCACCCGTGCTTCCTTCACACAAGGCACGCAACTCACACGCCGGCTTGCACACACACATGCACACTCACACATGTGTCCATCCCCGCCCAGATCCCGGTAGCCTCTCTCAAATCTTCTCCAGGCTCAGAGAGCCAGACTTTGAAAACCTGGTCTGTCCCTAGCCACACTCTGCCAGCCCCGATCCTCCACATGCCAACAGGTTTGCACAGCTATGTGGGTCTGCGCACAGACAGTGGCTTCTGCCCACACTCTCCACCTACCTACCCCTTTCTGCTCCGGAGTTGCCCTCCCCACATAGAAACCCTTTAGTTACATGCAATCCCTCCCTCACCATGTCCTCCCACACACATGACAAGGATATGTCCACTCCATAAATACACCGCCTCACACTGCCCCCACCCCCGGAACCCAAAGGCTACTCAGAGAAGTGAGCCCCCACACACGTAGCTCACGTGTACAAGAAACATATGTCCCTAAACAGGCCCCCCAGCGGCGGAAGCCCACACGAAAGCAGAAGTGCGTGCATACAGAACTATCTACGCAAGCAAACCTCCAGTCTCCTCGCAAGCATGCCTACGTGCCGTACACACTGACAGCCCTTGCCCATGCCCCTCCAGAAAAGCCCCCACTGGCCAGGGGGGACATTGACCCCCACCCCGCTGTTCCCATTGGCATAGCTGACTGCAGCAGAATGGTCACGGGGTGACTGACTGTGGTGCCCCAGGGGACTGGATCCAGCTGTTAATCCCTTTGCCAAGGCCCTGGGGGACAGGGGACAAGGTCGTTGGCCCTGGCAATCTAGGTGGGCATCGTGGACGGTGGCAGGCCCCTGGTGCGCCCAGCTCCTAGCCCCTTGCCACCTGAGTTGCTCTCAGAATTGACAGAAGGATGCTCTGGGGAGGACGCGCACTCACCTGGCTCCACCGGGCTCTGCAGAGGAAGACCTGGAAGGGAGGGAAGGGAGAGACCTCTGTGTGGACGTGCTCTCCCCAGGGAGAGGGGCAGCGGCGACGCCTGGGTCACAGGCAGCGGCGCTCGCTCGCTCCTCTCGCTCCTCTTGAGGCTGCCAAAGAGGCTTCTTCCATGCCCCGAAGGCAGCTCCTGCCTGGCTCTGCAGCGCACGCACGGCTGCTGCCCCCAGAGAGGCGATGTTCCCAGCCGAGTGCAAGGAGAGGCAAGAGCGAAATCAAAGCAGCGTGGAGGAGAGGGAGAGAGAGAGGCAGAGAAGGCGAGAAAGAACGAGAGAGCCAGACCGAATCTGGCTCCACCAATGGGATCAGCGGCTGCCCAGCGTCAGGTGACAATAAGCAAGCTTGGTCCCCGCTCCCTGGGCTGGTGGGAGGGGAAAGGGCAGAGGGTCTCTCAGGAATCTCCGCTGATGTCCTCAGACACAGCAGCGGTGGCTGCCACTTTCCCCCTGCTCTTGCTGGACAAGCTGCCCTCAGAAGTCCCTCCAACACACCTGGACTTGGAAATCTCTCACTTGAATGCAGCCCCCAAACTTTAGGATGCTGGGAAAGGGGTGGGGCTGAGCCCAGAGGCTTTGGAGTCCCCAGAAAAGGATTCTGAGTGGGGGAAGGGAAGGGGAGCTGTGACGGGAAAGGGTCCAGATGGGGTATGGGGGTTCGGTCTCCAGTCTGGATTCTCTCCTTGGGGACTCTGGCTGATCCATGGCTCCATTTTCTTACCAAAGCTATCACAAGATGTTAGACCCTCCCTATCGATGATCGATCCTCGATCATCTAGGGAGAGTCCTCTGGCTGTTCAGGTGTCCCCAGGGAAAGGAATGAGAAAAGAGAGAGAGAGAGAGAGAGAGGTTGTGGGGCAGAGAAGAGTGTGCAGAGGCAAGAAAGTGGGGGTGGGAAGAACACTCAGAGAGCTTGGAGTGTTCTCATCCCAACCAACCATCTGGGCTTGGGAGAATACTATCAGCTTTCTTATTGACAGGAGGCTTCACTGCCACCACATGAAAACCCCAGGGACGCCTCTGTGAAGAGCACTCAAGGAAATTTGAATCCAACAACCAACAGTGACAAGGAGTATGCACAGTGTGGAAAAGCACGGACAGTCAAATATGGTTAAAATTCCTGTTCTATCATTTTCTAGCTGGGTGATCTTGGACAATTTCCTCAACTTCTCAGAGCTTCAATTTCTTCATCTGCCGAGTGAGATAATAAATACTAAATGAGAAATTACGTAAACCACTCAGCTGTGGGGCTGGTACATAAGAAGGGCCCAGTGACCCATCAGAACTGTTTTCATTGCCATCATTATTACTCGTGTCTGCCTGCAAGGAGCCCATGGTCTTTTGTGGGTGGGAGTGGCGGTGGATATAGAGAATAAGAAATATACAACTAAATCGCAGGGTACAGATAGGGATTCGCAGAAGGAGGAGTCAAAACCAGCTTGAGTCCCAGCAGAGCACAGCCAAGAGGGGACTGTGGAAGCAGGAGCGTGGTGGGGGGTGGGGAGGGCTCGGTGCAGAAGCCAGGAACTGACCTCTCAGCTCCTGCCTGAGGGCTCAGTATGCCATAGAAAGCATGAACTGAGTGCAAGGGACACTCACCGAGAGGGACCTGGGGGCTGCAGACATCAGCAGGCAGCAAAGGTTAGAGGAGGTGACAGTGGACAGAATGTGAAAATTTTACAGAGAGCAAGGACAAGCAGACGCCAGTCCTTCCCTGGGTGGGTGTGGAGAACCCAAGCAAGTCTGGTCAGATCCTGAACCACAGAATGCAGTGTGGTGCAGTACACTGAGACAGGATTAAGCGCTACCTCAGCCAAACATACCTAGGTCCCGCCCCTCGCACACCTACATTGAAATGTCGCAAGTGTGAAGGGGTGCAAAACCTAATCTCCTGGTTATGGCCAGCGCCAGACAACTGTACCCAAACCTGGCCCCACAACTACCTTGTGGGGTGGTGTGAAGAAAAGTCAGGTTCTATGTGACTCGGTTTCCCTGCTTAAGAGGAAGACGTGTCCTAGCACACCTCTGCCTCCCACCTTCCCAGGATGGCACGCGGAGGGCGCATGAGATCATGTGTCCCAAGGTGAACAGTAGCCATCTGTATGCGCTTCTGTGGAGCTGTGTGATACCCTCAGGGGAAGCCACAGACCCCTTCAGGGCTTTTGCTGCTTCCTGTCTCTGAGGACTTCTCCTCAGATCACATGACAGAACACATGGTAAGGAGAAAGCTTCACAACCCAAATAGAACTAACTCTGTATGAAACCAGACAACCGCCAAGATGCCCTTCTGCTGCATTTTTATTTTTAATAGCTTTTTATTACACAAGGAATCCATGATCACTATAAAAAGATGAGAAATTTTGATTCTAAAATTGAAGGGAGAATTAAAATAATTCATTTCCCCCACTGTTCAGATACATATTTTAATAACAAAAATAAAAAACGTAAATATTGTTTTGTAACCTGCCTTTTTCACTTACCGATACCTTTCCTGTTCAAGACACAGTCTTTCTACAGTATTGTTTTAAATTGCTGAGTATGTTCTGTTGTCAGATCACACACCAATCCCCTACTCTACTATGATTATTTTATCTTTTCTCCATTCTAAACAACACTGCAAGGGACATTTTTACAGCAAAAACTCTGCCCACACCTTAATTATATCTCCAATAAAATATTCAAGGGTATAGACCTTATTTGGATACTGACTTAAACCATTAAAAAAAGAAAACCCATGGGATGCCTGGGTGGCTCAGTGGGCTAAGCCACTGCCTTCCACTCAGGTCATGATCTCGGGGTCCTGGAATCGAGTTCTGCATCGGGCTCTCTGCTCAGCAGGGAGCCTGCTTCCCTCTCTCTCTCTCTGCCTGCCTCTCTATCTACTTGTGATCTCTCTCTGTCAAATAAATAAATAAAATCCTTAAAAAAAAGAAAAGAAAAGAAAAGAAAATCCTGGGTGCCTGGGTGGCTCAGTGGGGTAAGCCTCTGCCGTTGGCTCAGGTCGTGATCTCAGGGTCCAGGGAGCCTGCTTCCCGCTCCCTTCTCTCTCTGCCTGCCTTTCTGCCTGCTTGTGATCGCTCTCTGTCAAATAAATAAATAAAATCTTTTAAAAAAAGAAGAAAGAAAGAAAACCCTGTGTGACAATTGGGCAATTTGAATACTAAGGGGGTATTTGATAGTGTTTAAGAATGATACTCTGATAAAGATACTTTATGGTTATTTTTTAAAAGAATATCCTGGGGCACCTGGGTGGCTAAGTTGGTTGGGCGACTGCCTTTGGCTCCGGTCATGATCCTGGAGTCCCAGGATCAAGTCCCTCATCGGGGCTCCCTGCTCGGCAGGGAGTCTGCGTCTCCCTCTGACCCTCCCTGCTCTCATGCTTTCTCTCTCTCTCTCTCATTCTCTCTCTCTCTCAAATAAATAAATTAAAAATTAAAAAAAGAAAATAAAAAGAAAATCCTTCAGAGATGCATTCTATAATATTTATGAGTGAGTGACATTATCTACCCATGCCAATCTTGTTTCATCTGTCCATCTCATGCCCCTCCAGATTATTTTTATTTTTTCCAGATTATAAAAATAATCTGGAGGGGCATGAGATGGACAGATGAAACAAGATTGGCATGGGTAGATAATTCTTGAAGCTGGGTACTTGGAGATCCAATAAGCTATCCTCTGCACTTTTGTGCATGCTTGGAAGTTTCCATATTTAGTATTATATCCAGGGTATGATTACAATAATAACAAAAACTATTTTATTATTATTGTTAATTTTATTATTTTATTCTTAAGCACCAAGACCCTGGGCATGGGATTCTTACAACAGCCCTGAGAGGTGGACCTTTCGACCTTATTTTAATAGGGTTGGTGGTAGGAAATGAGACTCAGCCCATAAGACGTAAAACTTGATTCAAATTCAAGTCTGAGTACAATGGCTGAATTCTTCATGATTGAAGGACATAGAGCAAATATAGAGTGTGAGGCAACAGAGAAAAGCTGTAAGCAAAAAAGACCTACAGCCTTAATATTGTTTGTAAATTTTATAGACTCAAGATGTTTACGTGTATTTATCTCCCCATGGTTGAGCTAAGTGTAAGGATCTCAAGAGCCAATGAATGTAGACACATCCAGACAGCTCATAAAAACCACTTTGTTCATTTACCATGTTTTGGCAGTGACAGGAAAGGGCAGTGACTGTGTGTATGTAAGAATCGTATGGATTTCTCAGTGCTTATTTGCTTTATCATTTTGAAATTATATTAGACCTTTTACAGCTCTCACTCCATTGAACTTTTTAAGAGTTTTTAGCTGTTTTTTACTTAAATATTTAACAATTTTAAGACGGGAAAAATGCTGAATTATATTTAAGCACCCTGAAAAGCTAAAGAAGAGACACTAATGAAATGTTGAAGGGCAAAGAGAAACTTCAAGGGACAAAGCCCAAGAATAATGAAGAAAGAATCACAAGTTTTGTGAGAAGCGGAAGGACTGATAGGCTGAATCCACAAGACTGGCACAGTCACTGAGCTGTACCCAAAGGGGAAGAGCACAATGCAGAAGATATGGAACACCACTGGGCACTTCATAGCAAGATCTCAGGGACAAGACTTCGATGCCGCGGATCCAGAAACTGCTGTCATGCCTCAAAGCCTTCCCTCCACTCGCTCAGCATTTACTTTACTTAGTGCACGTAAGCAACTGGCACACAGAGAACCTACAGAGAAGACATACAGACGTGCAATGCAAGGATGGCTTTTACCTCAGCAGTGCTAAACTTCAATCACTTGTATAATACACCTGGAAACAATCCCCTTTTTTATTTCTCTAATGCACATCCAGATTCACTGCCTGGTCTCAACGCAGCCTGGAATTCATTCGTTCATTCAACAAAAATTTATTGGGTGCTGACTCTGTGTCAGGTATTGTTTCAGGCAGTGAGGATACTGCAGGGGAGGAGGAAAAGAAGTCCCTACTCCTACAGGGCTTACTTTCTGGTGGGGAGAAGATGGAGAGGCAAATAAACTCTGGAGTCTACTAGGTGAGGGTGCTGTAGAGAAATAGAACTCAGTAAATAGGGATAGGGAATGTCATGGGGGAGGTTACAATTTTTAATACCATCAGAGAAGGCCTTCTTGAAAAACGTGACTTTGGGATAAAAAGAAAAAGCAACAAACCTGGTTGAGGAGGGGAGGAGAGCCATGCAGAATTCCATGGGGGGCAGGCGGGGCTCTCCTGGGTGGCTCAGTGGGTTAAAACCTCTGTCTTTGGCTCAGGTCATGATCCCAGGGTCCTGGGATCCTGCTGCATTGGGCTCTCTGCTCTGCGGGGAGCCTGCTTCCCCCCACCTCTCCCCACACCTCTGCCTGCCTCTCTGCCTAATTGTGATCTCTGTCAGGTAAATAAATAAAATCTTGAAAAAAAAATTCCATGGGGGAAGGGCATTCCAGGTAGCTGGTGCAGAGGCTCTGAAGAGGGAGCATCCCAGATTGATCCGGATACCGCAAGAAACCGGATACCGCAAGAAACCAGTGCCGCTGGAGCAGAGTGAGTGACGGGCATGTGGTAGGAGTTAAGGACAGAGAGACGGTGGGTAGGTAGGTCGACAGATTATGTAGAGCTGTGTAGACCAGTCTAAACTCTCTGGTCTTCACTCTGAAATGGGAAGCCTCTGGGAAGTCGAGAGCAGAGATGTGACCGATGTGAAATATGTCAGTTATGCTATGTTGCAACTAAACTGATGGGACCCACGTGGAAACAGGGAGACCAGTTAGGAGGCTATTAAAATAATCACGGCCAAAAAAAAAAAAAAAATTATGGTGGCCAGACCCAAGGTGGCATGTCAGTGAATGTGGTGAGAAGTGGTAAGATTCTGGATATATCTGGAAAAGCTGATGCGCTGGAGGCATCATATGAGAGAAAGAAAAGAGTGAAGGATAACTGCAAAATTTTGACTTGCGGGGCGCCTGGGTGTCTCAGTCGTTAAGCGTCTGCCTTCGGCTCAGGTCATGATCCTAGGGTTCTGGGGTCGAGCCCCGCATGGGGCTCCGTGCTCGCCAGGAAGCCTGGTTCTCCCTCTTCCACTCCCCCTGCTTGTGATCCCCCTCTTGCTGTCAAATAAATAAAATCTTAATTTTTTTTCACTTGAGCAGCCTGAGGGATGCCAAGTACTGAGATGGGGAACGTTTCAAAGTAGTTTGAGGAGGGAGATCAAAAGTTTGGATGTGGATATAGGTTTGAGATGCCTTGTAGACAGCCAAGTGGAAGTGGGGGATAGGCAGAAATACACATCTGGTGTTCAGAGAGGTCCATATTGAGATAGGCACTGAGAATTATCAGCATTCAGCACAGGGTTTGAAGCTGAGAAACTGAATAGGGCCAAAGGAGTAAGTATAGAGAAAAAAGGGAAGAGTTCTGAGGACGGAATCCAAGGGCTCTCCAATGTTTCAAGGTCAAGGAGACAAGGAGGAACCAGCAAATAATGGCCTGCAAAATGATGGAAACAAATCAGGAGAAATTACTCAGAGAGAACATGTAATGGCTTGAGCTTGGATAGCATTTTCATACCACACATTCCTTTTCTTCTACTGATACATATTCAAAACAGTTCCTTATTCATTTAGTATTCCCAATGCCCAATAAGAGTTCACAGAAACAGTCTTTTTACAGAATCGGCTTACATCTTCTGAATTCTGCATTTAGAACCAACAATAGCAACAACAAACTGTATTTGCTCTTAAGAGTTTATTAATTTCATTAATTAATGAGATAACAATGAGATGATTACCTTCACTATGAATATGTAGAAATAAACTGTTATTAATGACAATTAAGATCTGCTAGAATCACAGATGTGATGACATGGGGTTCAGCTAGTAAGGATTTACTAGTTTCTTTTGAGGCTAGATGAAAGAATATAGCCTTTGGAAGAAAACAGAGAGGGAGGTGTTAGAGCAAGTAAAGAAAGAAAAGAGAATAGTGTGGGGTATCTAGGTGGCTCAGTTGGGTAAGCCTTTGACTCTTAATTTCAGGTCAGGTCATGATCTCAGGGTCATGAGATTGAGCCCTGTGCCAAGCTTGCAGCTCTGCCCTTAGCAAGGAGTTTGCTGGATGTTCTCTCTCTCCCTCCCCCACCTCACCTCCTCAACCCAATGTGGGTGCACATTGTCTCTCTCTCTCTAGAAAAAGAAGAAGAAGTAGAAGTAGAGGAAGAAGAAGATGAAAGGAGAATGGTGCCAAAGGTATATTAGCCTAATTAGAGGGAACACAGGAGAATGTTCTTAATGGGAAATTATAGTAATTGTTGTTAGGAAGCAAGCCCCAAAATGTTAAAGATAGAAGTCTTGATTTAAGTCTTCTCTCCTCTTGTCCTGTTGGGGTGAAAAATTTTGCAGAAATCCAATCAGCATTGCAGGAAGGAAACTGGTTTCCTGGTTAACAGGAAACTGGTTAAAGACATTATGGTGCAAGACAACAATGTGGAGTACTATTTAGCCATTAAAAATGATAATTTAAAAGAATATTAAGTAACTCAAATATTTATAGTGTATTGTTAGGAGAAACAAAAGCAGATTATTGAACCTTGTGTAAAACATCTCAATTTTTAAAAAGCCACATGCCTAGGAAAACAACTTCAAACATGTAATGGATGACTTTCATTTGCTTCTGGGTGTTTGTTAAAATTTTCCAATTTTTTAATAATGAATAGGTATCTTTGTAAAAAAAAAAAAACCGTTTTATGTATGTTCATAGGGGCTTTATTCATAATAGAGCCAAAAACTGGAAACAACCCAGATGTCCTTCAAAGAACAAATGGTTAAACAAACCATGGATACTTAGTAATAAAAAGGAATGAACTAGTGATACATTCAACAGTTTGGATAATCTCAAGGGAATTATGCTGAGTGAAAAAGCCATCTCAAGAAGTCACATATTGTATGATTCCATTTTTGAATGAGTTCCACTTCTGAAATAACAAAAGTATGAAAGTGAAGAACAGATTAGTGGTTGCCAGGGGTGGGCGGAAAGAGGGAGGTGTGGCTATAAAAAGACAACTAAAAGAGATCTTTACATCGATGGAAATGTTTTATATTTCTAATGTATCAATGTCAATATTCTGGTTGTGATATTGTACTACAGTTTTAGGATATGTTTCTACTGGAAACAAATTGAGATCTCTGTATTATTTCTTAAAACCACATGTGCATCGGGGCACCTGGGTGACAGTCTGTTAAGCATCTGACTCCTGGTTTCCGCTCAGGTCACGATCTCAGGATCATGAGATAAAGCCCAGCGTGAAGTCTGCTTGAGATTTTTCTCTCCCTCTCTCTCCCTGCTCATTCTCGCTCTCCCTCTCTTTCTCGCTCTAAAATTTAAAAAAAAAAAAAAAAGCCTTGCATATGACCTATTTTCTCAAAAATTTTACTTAAAAAATAAAGTACATCTTCTCTTGGCCAGTTATCACAAGTCTGAAAAGTTGTCCTAGGGATATAATCCAAAAGAAGAAAAAACCTTAAATGCACCAAATGTTCACTACAGCGTTATTTACAGCAGCAGTGGGGGGAAACAATCTAAGTGTCCAAATAGGAAAATAGGCAAATCATGACATAGACCCAAGAATTACTCATTTGATGCAGCAACAGAGAAGTGTTATTTCAAAAGGGAGGGTTCAAAATTGTGGTACAATATGACAGCTCTACAAGGGGATTGCAATATATTACAAAAGTTTTAATAGTAGTATTCTGTGTGGAATTGTAGCAGAAATGTTTTCCTCCCCTCAAACTCTCGGCAATGTTAGGTGGTTTTTACATGGTTTGGGATTAGGGAGAACAGTAAAGGCATTTTTTAAATTACAAATGCCACAGTCACCAAGAAAGTTCTTTAAATTCGTAAACTTCGTTTTTCGGGTTCAGGGCTTAGAACGTAGGTGCTCGCAAGGTAAGCAGTCAGGAGCCCAGGGTGGGTGCCCCAGCGCTGCGCCCACAGCCCCACCCCAGGATCCCACCAGCAGCCCAAGGGAAGGACCCCCAAGCGAAGGCGAGGCCACAGCCCCGAGTACAGTGACCACTCCAAGGTCATCATCGAGGCCACAGCCGCAGCTCGGCCCGGCCCAGGCCTCCTCAACTCTGAGTCCGGGTCTCGGTCTCGCTCTCGCCCCTCGCCCGCCCCTCGCCCCGTCGCGTCCCGAGCCGAGCCGAGCCGAGCCGAGCCGAGCCGAGCCGAGCCGCGACCCCACTACTCCCAGAGGTTCCGCCACGGCGAATCCCCATGCTGGGTCGTAGCGGCGGCTACGGCCCCCGGATTCGGAGCTGGGCGCCTCTGCCCCCTTGGCTCGGGCCAAGACCCCCGAGCGCTGCACCGCAGCGTAACCTAGACCAGACCCCTCTTCCTTTTTCGCCCTCTCAACCCAGCTTTTCCCGACTCCGGGAAGAACCGGGAAGAGAAGGCGGAGAGGAGCGAGGCGCCGCCGGATAAATACTGTGGCCCGGCCCCGCCCACAGACCTCACTTCCGCCCCGCGGCAAGATGGCGGCGCCCGGGCCCTGCCACGCAGACTTCCGCCGGGCGCAGAGACCCAGGGCATTCTGCGGGCCGCGAAGGAGGTGAAGTCGGGACGCGCGTGGTGTGGAGCCACAGCCCGGGTACGCGGGAGTGCCTCTCTGCCTCGTGCCTGGCCGGGGGCCTGGGCAGAGGGCGAGCCAAGGGCTCCGACTGGGTGGTCGGGGGAGTCTTGCCACGTGGAAAGGGAGGGACGCCCTGACTGGGGGCGGGAGGCCACGTGGGTGGGGTTCCGCCCAGGGTCCGTGTGTCCGCCCCCTCGAGTGACTTTGTTGCCCCTTTCCTTCCTTTCTCCTAGGCAAAATGTCGCAAGGAAACGCTGCGGGCGAGCCGAGTGCTCCGGGAGGTCCCCGCCCCCTCCTCTCTGGGGGACGGGGGCTAATCGGGCGGCGGCCGGCGCCTCCACTCACTCCAGGTCGCCTTCCCTCCATCCGCTCCAGGGACCTCACCCTTGGAGGAGTCAAGAAGGTACCCCGATGGCACCTTTCTAAGAAACCCTGCTACCTTGAATTCCGGGACCCTGGGGTTCAGCTGATGTTCACGCAGGGCCTACCGTGTGCCAGGCTTGGTATTGGGCCTGACGAAACTCGCCCGGAGACTTCTGCTGACAGATTCTAGGGAGTTTGCCTACCTTCGGGTCCAGATACCGGGTGCAAGATGCTGACCTGGTTCTCAGAGATGGCTGAAGGGCAGAGAATCCTAATTACTTCCAAAGCAACTTATTTACCTTTTTTAAAATGTGTTTTGGACACCTTTAAGAAACCCAAGGCCTGCAGGCAATGAATCCTAGGCAGGACATTGGAGGCTCTGTGTCCTTTTCTGTTGTGTTTATGACTGTAGATGTAAGTATAGCCCTGAAATTTATCCCACCCCCCTGGGGTGGGCGCTGTAATAGAAGCATAAAGCAGCCAGTTTTCAAAGACTTGTTTGCCTTTGGAAATGCTGGTGGCAGTCTTGCAGTATCGTCTGTTTGGGAGTGCTGGTCGACTGACTTCCTACTGGAACCTTGCTGCTCGTGCTCTTTCCTATGATTCCTTCTGGTTTCTATAGCAATTTGATGACCGGAAGTGAGATTAGACAAGTAAGTTTTCAATTTTAGTATATGTGCTGCCGAAGCGAGCACTAGACAAGTAAGTTTTCAAAGTCTTCAGGGTTCTCCTTGGAGAGGGCAGAGCTGAGGCTGCTAGTTTGAATAGGTTTTGGTGCGCTGTTCTGTGTAAGTCCACAGCTATCCGGGCAGGGTGTTTGTCCCTTTTAGGTACATGTCTGTCTCTTTAAATCATTGACAACCACGGGGAAGGTAGAATGGTGGTCTTGGTCCATACAAGATGACCTTTGAGAATGTTCATCTTTCTCTCTACTTTGGGATCAGAACTTACCAAATCAGTGACTCCCGTATTTTATTTTCAGAAAACCTTCACCCCAAATATCATCAGTCGGAAAATCAAGGAAGAGTAAGTAGCTGGGCCTTATAAAACTTTCCCCTTATTGCCCTGAATTTGGGTCTTCTGGGAAATAACTAGGGATGTGGCTCAGAAATCTAAATTTGTGCATTAATTTTTTCCCTAGTGATTTTTGGACCCTGGTTCCCAGGTGATTCTAATGTGCAAGTTTTAAAAAAACACTGATGGCCTGGAAGTCCGTCTCTAGAAATAGTGGATTTTACTTTTTTGCAATGAAACAGAATGATTATCTTTTACAGGTAGAGTTGAGAGGCACTAGTTTAGACAAAAAATGGGTCAGGTTTTCACTTACGTTCTTTTGTATTACAACCTTCTTGCTTTCAAGCAATACTAAAAAGTCCACATTTGGGGGCAGTCTATAATTCAGTTTTTGAGTTGTAGTTCTAATGCATATTCTCCAGCAAGAAGGTAAAAAGTAAAGCAAACTGAAGGGACACCGCCCCATCAAGGAAATAGAAAAGGTGCTAGACTTAGGGTCTAATTCTGCTTCTTCTGCTACAGTTATTGTCTCATTAATTCTCCACTCAGGTGGAGTAGAGTCATGTAGTAGAGTAAGACCAGTTCTCTGAGGCAGAGTGAGTGAGTGGTTTCCCTAACTCCATTCTCTTTTCCAGGCCCAAGGAAGAAGTAACCATCAAGAAGGAGAAGCGTGACAGGGATAGAGATCGACAGCGAGAAGGGCATGGACGGGGCCGGGGCCGCCCAGAAGTGATCCAGTCCCATTCCATCTTTGAGCAGGGTCCAGCTGAAATGATGAAGAAAAAAGGTACAGAGCTTCTGGGGTTCCGGGAGGAAGGAATCAGTGGATTTCAGTCCAGACTGCCCAAGAGAAGGGCAAGGGCAGTAAAATTCCCCTGCTCCCAGTTCAGTTTTCCTTGCTGTTGGCCTCTTCCGTACCTCTGGTGAACTGAATGATTTCCCACAGGGAACTGGGATAAGACAGTGGATGTGTCAGACATGGGACCTTCTCATATCATCAACATCAAAAAAGAAAAGAGAGAGACAGATGAAGAAACGAAACAGATCCTGCGCATGCTGGAGAAGGATGATGTAGGTACTACTCGGCCAGGAGGAATGGGCTTCTGGGGAACCAGGCTTGGGGGAGGAAGAGCTCTCTGATGTCCTGGAAGCCTGTGAACAGCAGGAATCCTCAGTCAGAAGAGGCTGTGGTGGTCTGCAGTCCAGGTATGTGTGCATGCTAGCCAGACCATGTGACCCCCTGACTCTTCCCTGGTAGTTCATCGATGACCCTGGGCTGAGGAATGACACTCGAAACATGCCTGTGCAGCTGCCGCTGGCCCACTCAGGGTGGCTTTTTAAGGAAGAGAATGAAGAGCCAGATGTTAAACCTTGGCTGGCTGGCCCCAAGGAAGAGGACATGGAGGTGGATGTGCCTGTTGTGAAAGGTACTCTGTGTCCATTAATGTCTCCTCTCCTTCCCTGTGGCTGCCCCCCAGGACTCCTCTCCAGGAATGAGCCTCCCAGATTCATAAGCAGGTCCTCCCCCATTCTGGCTATAAAGTACATGACCTGAACAGGGACACTGAGTTCTCACTCTCAGAAGGTTCATGCTAACATGGATCTGTGGGCCTGGCCTCAGATGCTCCTTTTTAGATAAGTCACACAACTTCTGGATCCTTCTTCCTAACCAGTGATTCCCTCCCACTTTGTGGCTGAGTGACAGTGAAGCAGAGGGGGATGAAGGGATGGGTATGATGAGATGGCCACTTCATAGCCCTTCCATTTGTGTTACCTTGGGCAGTGAAAGAGGAGCCCCGAGATGAGGAGGAGGAGGCCAAGATGAAGGCTCCTCCCAGGACAGCCAGAAAGACCCCGGGCCTCCCAAAAGATGTATCTGTGGCAGAGCTGCTCAGGGAGCTGAGCCTCACCCAGGAAGAAGAGCTGCTGTTCCTTCAGCTGCCAGACACACTCCCTGGCCAGCCTCCTACTCAGGACATCAAGCCTATCAAGACAGAGGTGCAGAGCGAGGATGGCCAGATGGTGGTTATAAAGCAGGAGAAAGACCGGGTATGCACGGGAGTGAGTTCTGCGAAAATGCCAGGGGGACCAGGAAGGGAAACAGTGAGCTGTTGGGGAAGCAGAGGTGTGCCACCCAAGCCAAAATGTCATTCTCTCTACCCACAAGGGACTTGGGGCTTTGTACTTCAACCCCTATTATGCGTATTTACTTTTTATAAAGAAATATTTTGAACATACATGGCTCAGAGAACATAAGTGCTCATGTACCATCCCTCCACCGGAGCAGTTACCAGTATTTTGTCCATTTGTTGATCTGTTTGCTTTGGGTTTTGTCATTCATCCAATGGCAGGGAGCCCTGGGGAAAGGTCCTCTGGAGGAGCTCATTCTAACCTCTGCTGCTGATGCCTTCCTTTGGAAAAGTTGTCATTCATGGAGGATGGAGGAAGCAGCTCCTTACCCTATTTCCGTCTTCTGATTCTCTCCGCAGGAAGCCAGGCTGGTAGAGAATGCGTGTACCCTGGCTGACCTGACAGAGGGTCAGGTTGGCAAGCTGCTCATCCGCAAGTCAGGAAAGGTGCAGCTCCTCCTGGGCAAGGTGACCCTAGACGTAACAATGGGAACTGCCTGTTCCTTTCTGCAGGTGAGAGCCCGTAAGGGTAGTAGTAGGGGCTCCTTAAGAGGTAAGGAGTGTTGAGGGGTCTGCTCTAAGGGAGAAGCATTCTCAGGGTTGTCGCATGAAAATCAGGACTGAGTAACGAGCTGTGTAGCTTCGGTTCTCATCGCTGTCTCTGTTGATTGGCAGGAGCTTGTGTCGGTGGGCCTTGGAGACAGTCGGACCGGTGAGATGACGGTCCTGGGACACATAAAGCACAAACTTGTATGTTCCCCCGATTTCGAGTCCCTCTTGGATCACAAACACCGGTAAAATGAGCAGATGGAGGATGATGGTGACTGTGCCCACGGCTGCTGCCTGCTCCAGACGTTTTGTTCTCGAATCTGTGCGACCCAGAAGGGGCCTGTTTAGCCCACCCACTCCAGCCTTTGGCAGCCATTGTCCCAGTTTCCCCCACAGGGCCCACGTGGCTCCCTCCCACGGCAGCTGTGAATGGCACAGTGGCCTTCCCACAGCATGGATCCTGCACATCCTCACTGCTGGGGGACTTGTCCCTTCTATTTATTTTTATATTTATGTCTTATCTTTTTGAGCGACTGTGCCCTCCCCAGGTAGAGAGGGGAGGGTCTGTGGGAAAGTCCATGCTCCTCCTCTTGCTGACTGACTTGTTCTCAGGGTAGGAAGCGTAAGGACTGTTGCTGCTTTTGCTCCCTTCTCTTTCCCAAGAAGCAGTGTTGGAGAGAGAGCAGGGAATTTTTGAGTCTGGGACTCAGTGCTCAATCCCAGCTCCATCAGTTACTAGCTGTGCGACCTTGGACAAACTACCTAACCTCTCTGAGCCTCATATTCCTCATGGAACAAAAATGAGGATAATACCTACCTCACAGGGTTGGTGTGAGGATGAAATGGAAAGCTGTAGGTGAAAACTCCTTGCACAAGGCCAGATAAACACAGTGGGCACTCAATAAATGTTAGTTTCCCTTTCCTTTGCCTGAGTCTGTTTTCAAACAAAACAGAGATTCCAGGAATCTCTCAGAAGACGTGACCAGAGCTGCTCTCCCTGCCTCCTGACTGCTCGTGCCATCCCCCTAGGCCCAGAAGCTCTGAAGATACAGGTTCAGGCCGCTCTGCCATTTTCTCCTGAGCACTCTCAGCTAAGTGCCGCCTGTTCAGTGCAGTGAGGTGCTAGCTGCAGGTGCTACCAGAGGTAAAGTCAGAGAATCCTCCCAGCACCCTACACTTTGGGAGGCATCGGAGGGGCAGGGGTTCCCCAGGACTCATCTCCCACCCCCATGCCTTGCAATGACTAGCAGTATTCTTGGCTTCCATTTAAGTATTTCCCAGCAGAACCCTGTGAGCACTCAGAATTAGAAGCACGCTCAAAGACGGCGATTAGGGATTTATTGCGTAGTGGCCTCTTTGACGCTTGACAGATGGCCTCCCACTTCAAAAGCTTTGAATTTGAGAGGTGCCCCTGTCCCTCCTCTCGTCTGCATCCCAATCCCTGCTGGCCTTTTAGTTCATGGGTCTGTGACCTTGTTCTTTTTATCAGATCATCATGCTGTTGATCCTTCCAGTGTGTCAGTCATGGAGGAGCGGCTTCTCCTTCATCCCCTGTCCACAGGACTGGGGTTTTTTTTCCCTGTGTTGATGGTGGGAGACATCTTAAGGGTTAGGGAAAGCTGCCTGCAGCAGTGTCTGGTCATTAGACATGTGACTGATGTCATAGCTCCCTTTGCTGTGAGCTTAGCCAACCATCTCTGGAACAGTGATGGACCACACAGGCTCAAGAAGACTGCCTCCTCCTGACTTGGATGGAGGTAGGATGGGTATGCCTTCCTTTAGTCTCACCTTTCTGTCCCATGGAGTCTGGTTTTTGTTCATGATGACTGTGGTTTGCCTATGCTGAGCCCCTCAAACTGCCTAGCCAGCAGCTGTGAGGGGGATTGAACATAGCCCCCTCCTGTAGCTAAGAGCTTACATGCGCTCCATCTTTCGGATTGTTCTGGTCTCTTGTAAGGGACAGAAGGCTTCTGTGGAGACATGAACCGTGGAAGGTCTGTTTGGTCGAAGGCTGAGCTTTGTTCTCTGGGCTCTGGTGCTTTCTTTTAGAGAGGTGATGACCTGCCACTGGGCCTCTGTTGCAGTCCTCTCTTTCTCTTCTGTTTCTTCAGTTCAGAAACGTTCTGTTTTTCTGGGCTGATTCAAAGGCCCTGCCTTGTTAACCTTTGGTATTTTGCCATCTTCAGCTCTCCCAGGAAAGCTTGAGGAAGAACATGTACCCTTGGGAATTGACTAGTATGACCCTGCATCAGAGTCCCCATGACCTGTCTCAGTATCCCCGATACACAGAATGGATGTCATCAGTGAAAGTGTGGGGAAAAGTTGAAACAAGTCTGCTTTCTTGACCAGGCCTCTGAAGCATACGTTCCTACCAGCATACAAACGCAAACGGGAGGAAAAAGCCTAAAGTCAAATTCATATGTGTGAGTGCAAATGTATGCAAATTTATTACTACCTGCATCTGTGTGTAGGCATTTTGTTACGATTCTAAACGAGAGAACTATAGACGTGTTCATTTTTTAACTGTGTGAGTAGAGTGACATTGGGTTCTAAAGCCAGGCTTGGGTTTGAATCCAACTCTACTAGTAACTTTGGGGGAAATTACTTAGCCTCCCTAAGTTCAGTTTTATTTGTTTTCTATAAACAGGAGGTAATAGTAGCCGCTTAATAGGGTTGTTTTTAAATTAAAGTGAACAGGGGCGCCTGGGTGGCTCAGTGGGTTAAGCCTCTGCCTTTGGCTCAGGTCATGATCTCAGGGTCCTAGGATCAAGCCCCTCAGCGGGGAGCCTGCTTCCCCCTCTCTCTGTGCCTGCCTCTCTGCCTACTTGTGATATCTTTCTCTCTCTCTCTCTCTCTCTCTCATAAATAAATAAATAAATAGATCTTTAAATTAGAGTGAACATAAAGCTTTCATCTGGTACCAGAGAGAAGAGTGGCTCTGTAGAGTGTGAGCAGCACAAGTATAACAGGAAGCCAGGCTGACGGTGGCGTAAGCAGTCAGGATGTGTAGTTATCGCCTGTAACGAGAAACCTAGAGATAAATGGCTCTGGAGTTGGGTGGCCGCCAAAATGTCATCAAGATTTGCTTAGATCCATTTGTTCTGCTAGCCTCCATGTTGCAAAGCGGCTGCCACAGCTCAGGATTATTTCTCCAAATGAGTACAAAGCCACAGCAGGAAGCAAAGTGGGCAGTGGTAAAGGAACTTTCTCCTCATTGTGCTCTTGGCACTATCCTTCAGAAGCCCAAAGACACTTGCCCCTGTGTCTCTTTGACAGAGCTGGGTCACATTCCCACCCCTGGATGCGGTGCTGCCAAGGAGATGGATGGAGCAGTTTGTCCCTGGGCCTTTGGCAACCTGTTACCTGAAACAGAGTTTTATTTGTAGGAATGACAAAGACTTGAGGTATATCTAGGTAGAATTTTTTAAATGTCCAATTACCTTTTCTTCTAAATACATCAGTTTAACATTTTAGTACATATTCTTTTTCAGACTCTAAAATAATGGTAAAAACATTATGTTGTCTCATCATGTGCTTTATCTTAAAAATACATACAGTTCTTTGTTAATGAGCATCTTGTAGTTCAGATCTGTCTGAGCTGGCTGAATGCATTAAAGACGGTCTTTTAATCCTAGACCTACCTCCATGGTCCGATTAAATTGACCACTTAACACTTGGCTCTTTAAAGGAAAGGAGGCTTATTTCTTAGGTATTATGTGAAAAATGACATCCACTGCCTCTTGGTCATGTGCTGCCACCCCCATCCTAGTGCAGGACATTCACAGTTGTGGCATTTCCCCTCTTCAGATGGCTCTAGCTAGTGACAGATGTGCTGTTTACAGCTCCTCTTGGGTATGGTTCAGCTGCCAAAGTTCTACCAATAGAGGGTAGGGACTGGAGTGTGGTTGGATGTCAGAGGTATCCTCTGAAAAAAATGGAGCGAGAATGCCAACTCTAGTAACTCCCCGTGTGGCCAACTTCTGACTCAGCTCTTCTGAAGTTTTCTTTTGTTCCCTTGTATTGGAGCAGTCACTGATGGAACTCTCCAAGGACTGAGGTAGGGGCGGGGCTCTCTCCTATTTGGCTTATTTACATCCAAGACCCAGTCAGTCAGAAAAAAATGTAGTCATTTTTTTTGTCATTGGTCCAAGAGCTCTACCTCGTGTATTTTTCAGGGTTCCGTGGAAAAATAAAAGCCATTCCAGTTATTCTAAGCAGAAGCATTTAATAACAGGAAAATAAGTGTTTATAGACTCATTGGAAAGCTGAAGGAGTGAGTAATAGGTTGAGCCTCCAGGAATCAGAACACCAGAGAACTCCCACCAGGGGTGCTATGACCTCTATGATGACCTCTATGATAGTGATAGTGGGGAGGGTGGAGAATTGTGCTGTGGAGCTGTTGAGTTAACGGAACACCGCATAGCTGCAGTCCAGTGGTCAAATCCCCACAGTTCAGCCGCCTCTGGAGAACCACAGAGCTGAAGACTGGACCCTGGCACACCTGAAGGAAAAAGCCCACAGACAATGCCTCCTAGCATAGTGACACAGTGACAAAGACAGAAGATGTCTGTCCTGACAGAACTTTCATTTTAGTTGGGGGACAGACAAGAAACAAAAATAAGTTGTGTGGTATTTAGAAGGTGACAGGCACTTGGGAATTTTTTGAAATGGGAGAGGGAGTCTTCAGGTGGTAGCTCAGCTTATCACAGTTGAGGAAGTGTCACTGGAGGAAGTGAACTGGCAGGACCAGTAGTGGGTGAGGACAGCCAGAATCAGGAGCAGCAAAGGAGACTGGCTGGAGCTGACACCAGGAGGAAGAATGGCAGCGCAGCAAAGGAAGGGTGGGGTGGGTGGTCTGGTCAGCTGGTCTTTAGGACACCAAGTGGACTTGGGCTGTGTTCTAAGTGAAAGGGATCGCTGTCACAAGTGTTACCTGGGTTATAGAAGGCTCACTGGAACTGCCGGGTCGAGGTAAAGTTAGAAGCAGAGAGACGTCTGAAGGCTGCTACAGTCATCCCGGTGACGGTTGGTTGTGCTGTGGACCAGGGCGGAAAGGGGACGTTTTAGGAAGTGCATGGATTCTGGGTAGTTCCTTCAAAGGTGGAGCCAGCATGCTATGCTGATATTAAGGTGGGGTGTGAGGGAAAGAAGAATCAGACTCCACAACTTTGGCAAGAATCAGCTACAGTGGTAGGAAGATGGCCTGCCTTCCACTTTTCACATCTCAATTGATGGAACCTCATTCACATCCAGAACCCCAGCACAAGAGATTTGGGGAAATGTGGTATTCCCTTTCTTTATTTTATTTTTATTTATTTACTTATTTATTTGGTGGTATTCCCTTCTAACCCCAGTAATCAGGTGGCACTTAAGCTCCCATAAGCTGTATTCATCACAGTTGGCTTAAGGATCCAAAATTTTAATAAAAACTTTCCGTGACCATGTCATGGTGCCAATCCAAAGTTACGGTTCTCTCTGATTCATTCCTTCAAAACAGTATATTCCAAATGAAAGCACAGTCGGTACATAAAACTAGCCATGCGCCATGTGGCTCTTAAACTTTTTCCTAGGGCAAGATAATCATAGCAATTCTTTCAGAAATGTCTCAATTATTTTGGTAGGATTCTTTATTAAAAATGGCTTTGCCGAGTCAGGTCTATGACATTTTTTTTAAATATTTTATTTTTTTTTTTTTAATATTTTTTATTTATTTGACAGAGAGAAATCACAACTAGGCAGAGAGGCAGGCAGAGAGAGAGGAGGAAGCAGTCTCCCTGCAGAGCAGAGAGCCCGATGTGGGGCTCGATCCCAGGACCCTGAGATCATGACCCGAGCCGAAGGCAGCGGCTTAAACCACTGAGCCACCCAGGCGCCCCAGGTCTATGACATTTTTAAGGCTTTGATAGATACTGCCCTCCAGAATGCCTTCACATGCCCGTCAACAGTGTGTAAGACTTGCTCCTGCATTTGTAAAGTTAGATGTATCATCAAGATTCTTTTAAACTATATAAATGTAAAAAGAGGCTGAGTAGCAGATCTGACCCGTACTCAAGTGGACAGGTAACTAACGTTCCCTCTCTTCCTTCCAACAAACATCAGAGAGGGGTGATGCTGGGAAGAATGCACTGCTCCCTCAGTTGGGTTATGTGCAAAGTCAGTTATGTTTTCCCCACTCACTTCTGCCAGTTGTGTTCGCTGTTGTAATTGTGGAATTCAGTTAAACATTGCATAAACTAATAAAATATGAGGGCTAAGAGAAAGTACTTCTGATGAAAATAAGGTAAATATGTAATGAAATACTATATAAACTGACGAACAGCGAGTGCTAAAACAAAGTTCTCCTAAACCAAAGGAAATGCTGTGGAAAGACTTAATAAAAGTGAGTCAATAAAAAATACTGTTGAATTAGGTGTAGGCAAGGAGACATAAAGATGGGAGTAATTGTAAATATCCAGGATATTGCATTCACATGGCTTCACAAGTTCCCTAAGACTTTGCCTTTGCATTCTGCTTTTGGAGAAATCCAAACTGGTGATTTTAGCAGTGCATTGTGGCCATGTGTAGTTTCTGTGGAATGCTAATTAATGGAACCCTACTCAAAGAAAAGGACTCATCCCTACACCAAAAGACCAGTGGATGAATGTCCTTTAATAAGTGTAAAGTTAAAATATTTAAAATAGCTACATTTCTTTTACTAGGAATGTTCCCCAAAATATCAGTTAACATTAGATTCAGCTATGAGAAATGGAGCCATCCAAAAACAGTGGTTTAAACGAATAGAATTTTATTTCTCTCCTGTAAAATCTCTAAAATGTAGTCTAAACTGGTATGGATAGCAGCTCTGCGCCACAAAGAGCCAAGGGCTTAGGGTTCCTCCAGCTTATCTCCCTATAGTGTCTAGGCTGTGGACCTCATCCTCATGTTCTAAGTGCAAGACCAGAGCTCTAGTCATTGCATCCCCACCCCAGGCAGCCAGATAAATGAATGGTTCATAGCCTTCCCCTTTGCTAAAGGACAGAGTGTATCATATCTCCTTTTAGGGAGTTTCCTGGGAGCTGTCTTGTAATATTGATGATTATATATCTTTATCCAGAAAGTAGAGACATAGTCACCCCTGGCCTTGAAGGAGGCTGAGAAATACGGTCTTTGTTTTGAATGAACATGTACCCTCCTAAGAGTCAAAGTTCATGATCACGGAAGAAGGAAACAGAGGATATTGTGGAACAAAGAGTACACTTTGTCACATCTGCTTAACTTACTTTATTATTTTTTTAAATATTTTATTTATTTGACAGAAATCACAACTAGGCAGAGAGGCAGGCAGAGAGAGAGGAGGAAGCAGGCTCCCTGCGGAGCAGAGAGCCCAATGCGGGGCTCGATCCCAGGACTCTCGGATCATGACATAATAACTGAACAGGAGCACCTGGATGGCTCAGTTGGTTAAGCACTGACTCTTGATCTCATAGTTGTGAGTTCAAGCCCTGCACTGGGCTCCATGCTGGGTGGAGCATACTTAAAAACAAACAAACAAACCTGAACTGCTGGTCCCAGTTGTGACAGGGAAGAGTTTCTAAGGCACATCACTTAACATAAGCAAACCCTCAATTGCCTATGTAGATATCATGCATGGTCATTATAACAACTTCCTTGCATACACCCACAGTGCCCTTGCTCTTCTTTCCTGTCTTATTCATTGGGGAAAAAATCCCACTTTTAGGTAGATCTAAATCTCTGCTTACTCTGCATTTCCTCTGAGAGCTTAAACTTGGCTGGAGAAACACCCGGCAAGCGGATGGTCTCACTTTAAGACCAATAATCTATATTTTCTTAGTCTTTTTATTTTCCTCACTCCCCAGAGTACCAGCTAACCACTATTTCTGTGTCCTCAAACCTCCAACAGCTCTCCATTTCTCAGTCTTAGCTGACAGCCCTGTTTCTTACTGCAGTAAGCAAGCAGAAACACTTAGAACACGTGGTCCCTCTGTGGCATTGAGGGCTCTGTCTGCATCTGTGTCCCAGTGCACAACCTCATCTCCTATTACTGTGGATGGACTGTCTTGCTCCTCCCAGAGACCAGACCCTTCCTTGGGGCACTAGATTCCATCCCCTCTTCCTATTCCAAGGATATTGCTCCAGCAACCCCCCTACACAATACACCAATTTCCCCATCTATTAGATCATTTTCAGAGGATACAAATAGGCTCTTACTGATCCATCCTGAAAACAAATTTTCCTTCAAGGTTGTGTTGACCTCCAGTTAGCCTTTTTCCTCTGCTTCCCTTTGCAGTAAAACATCTTGAAAGAGTTGTCTTTACATGTCCCCCCATGTTCTCATTGATTCTTTTTTGAACCCATTCCAAACAGCTCTCCTCAAGGTCACCAGTAATGTCTTTACCAAACAATAGAAATTAGCAATCCTTATTTGATAGAATCTGTTACCACATTTGACACAGTTGAGCACTCCTTTAAGTACCTTCTTTTCTTAGCTTCAGGGTCACTCCCCTCACATTGGATGTGCTCCTCTTCCTTCCCAGTACCGCCCCATCTCTGCACCTCTAAACGCTTTGATGGTTTCTCATGTCCTCTCATTCCCTCAGCTTTCTCCTTTCACTTCTGGAATTGGCTTTAAACTCTCTATGCCCATGACTTTCAATTTATTGCTGCCAGTTGGATCCCTCCTCTCTCCCAGCCTTATATTCAGCTGCCTACTCTCCCATCTCTTTTTGTGTGTCTACTAGGCAACTCGACCCTAAATACCAACTTCAGAGAAATATAGGATCCAAGAAACATGTTAAAATAAGCCATGAGAGTCCAGTAAGCAAAATCTTGATTGTGTCTACAGGACAAATTGCTCCATTTCTTCAACAAACATGTTGTAAGGGATAAAAAGGAAGAATCAGGAGTGCCCTATAGGTTAAAAGAAATTTAAGAGAGAATGTCAGTCAGTTACAATATATGGACCTTATCTGATATAGATTCTGAGAACTGCAAAAACCTCTCAACATGAAGGCTCCCTTTAAACCCCCACCCTGAGGCTTGACACCAACTCTAACATGCCTTCTAGCAGCTGAAGGCCTCAACCCTGGGACAACCCAGCTCCTTTTGAGTTCCTGTTTGGAAAAGCTCAAAGCTGTCCAAAAAAAAAAAAAAAAAATTGCTGTTTGTTGTAACCAATACCCAATGTCGGCCCCATCTCGTTTTCTTAGAGCACTTGTTAAAAAGGGCTTGCAGTTGTGAATCCTTCCTCTGTCCCTTCAAGATGTTTGTGTATCTTCTGTAACTCCCGAATGTCTGTCTCAAGGACCGGAAAGCCATTTCTCTGAAGTATAATCAGGAAGGAGAGGTCTTTCATCTCCCTGTCTCTGGGAAGATGGATTCCTAACTTCCATAATTGCCAGCTAGCAGACACTGCTGGCCTAATCACATTTACAGTAACCAACCCTTTATAATTTTTAGCGTGAGGCCATGCTCTTCATTTTCCATTTAAAATGCCATGTTGCCTCTTCACAAATCAGAATGGAGCTCAGCTCCTTTGCCTACTGTCAAGGAATACTGAATAAGATCTGTTTTCACTGCTTTAACTACTATCCAGCTTTATCTTTGACATTTCTAGCGAATGTAAAAAAATAAAAAAACTTGAGGTAATTTTGTATATCTGTGTATTGACTAGATATTTGATATATTAAATATTTATTGTTATTTTTTTAAGCTGTGATAATGGTGCTGTGATTCTATTTTTCAAAATCATAATTAAAAAGGATTTATCTGGAATGTCATCACTTCTTACCACACTTTCAGCATTATCACTCTTGACCCAACCAGCATCCTCTCTTGTGGGACTTTTATGATTGCCTATTAAACAATCTGCCTGCCTCAACTATGCCACCCCCTACCCCCTACCCTAGCGCCCCCACCCCCCCACCCCCCGGCCACCTGTCTGTTCTCAACACACAGCCAGAGAGATCCTGGTAAAATGTGCCGTATCATGCCACTTACCACCTCACTTAGAGTAAAAGCCAAGTCTTTTCAATCTACGAAGACCTCGTGGATCCTCGTGTGTCCTCTATGATCTAGTGTCCTACCTTCCTGGGTCACCCAACCCCAGCCTCATAGGCCTTTCTACCTTTGAAACAAAACAGGCAGACTCCAGCTTTAGGGTCTTGGCATTATTTTTTTTTTTTTAAGATTTTATTTATTTATTTGACAGAGATCACAAATAGGCAGAGAGGCAGGCGGGTGTGGGAGGAGCAGGCTCCCCACTGAGCAGAGAGCCCAATGCGGGGCTCAATCCCAGGACCCTGAGATCATGACCTGGGCTGAAGGCAGAGGCCTAACCCACTGAGCCACCCAGGCACCCTGGATCTTGGCATTATTTAACCCCTGCCTAGAACCCACTTCCCCGGATCTCTTCATGTCTTGTTACTTTACTCCTTCAGGTTTCTGAGACTATATAACCTGACCACACTACATAAATTAGTGAGGTCCCATCCCCCACACTCCTAGTGCCCCTTTTCCTGCTCCCTTCTTTCCATAGCATCTATCATCATCCGATGTATTTTTTTACTTCCTTTATTTCCCTTAGAGCATAAGCTATGGGCAGTAGAGACTATTTTGTTCATTTGTTTATTTTGTTTCCCCAGAACTTGAAATAGTTCCTTGCACATAATAGGCACCAAATGAATATTTGTTGAAAGAATGAAAGCTATTCTCATGTAGGTTGTAGGTGTGTGCTGAAGAATTGGTCCACATTTCTGAGCAATTGCAAAAAAAGGACTTTGCAAGTCTCCTCGCTTCAAGAATGTCCCTCACTTTTCCAGAGAGAAGAAAGGATCTCATTGACCTTGTGGGCAGGGCTTTAGGCCAAGTCAGTGTACTGTTCTGGTGGCTTTCAATGCTGAATGTGTAATTGGCATCAGTGTTTTCCATGAACACTGAATGCTCAGAAATGCCTGGAGGGATTGGATCAATCTGGAATTCTGCATCAGAGAAGTGCTAGTGTTTTGGGGACTCCACAACCTTATGACCCCTTTAAGCTAAATCTCTCTGATTCATCATTTTCCTGATGGATCATTTTCCAGGGAGGCAGCCTCCACCAGGAGGCACGCCTTTTTGTGACGGGGGGGGGGGGGGGGGGGGGGGGGGGGGGGCGGAGTAGAAGGTGTTTGCCTCCCTCATGTGGCTAAGAGGTACAACTCTTTCAAAAAGCAGCTCTTAGTTTATGTGGGGTTCTTGTCAAAGCTGAACACCTGATGGGACTAAAACACATACCATAGAGACCCTGTGACTGTTATCTTGTGGGGGGAGGGGAGAGGTTAACTCAGACTGAACAACGGATAATGTGGGAAAGGGCCTGAGAAGCTTCACTTGTCAGATGGAAATGGTATATTGAAGTCTACCACTACAGGGCCTCGGTGGCACTTTCAGCTTTACATGAAGAAAAGGCAGCTCTCCCTTTGGGGGAAAGGTTATCCTCCACCCCACAGCTGAAGCAAAGCCACTTGCTCCATGGGGCTCTCAGTCCACACAGGTTCCCCTACTTGCCTGGGCCTGGTTCCCTGATGGTCTGGCTCTGCTGAAACCTGTCATGGCCGCCGGGCCGCTGTGACTGGTCCGCATTGGTGCCAGCAATGTGGAGTGGAAAACAGATGTGCTCGCTGCTCTCAGTGGGCGGAGCTCAAAGCCATCCTCACAGCTCCAGGAGGGCTCCCTGAAGAACCTTGTTACGTTTTTACTGCCTCTTGGGCTGTTGACAATGGCCTAGCTCTTTGGTCTACTGCTCGGAAAACTACAGACTGGCAGGTTCTTCCCTCTTTGGGGTCACGAACCGTGGGAACAAATCATGGCTGCTGATGGAACTGTTTGGGTCACTCAGGCAGGTGCTCATGGTGAGGCTCCTTCCTCTGAGACCGACCCGAATCAAGCTGCAGATCGAGCTTGCCCTGCCCAGACAGCCCCGTTCGCTGCCTGGATCCGTCATTAAAGAAGACACCCACCAGCATAGACTGGGCACCAAGGAAAGACTCTGTATTTCAGATGCATCAGCCATGACTGCATGCCAGGCCTGTGACTCATAATAAAAGTTGAACTATTTACCTCGTGGAGAGGGAGACCCATTGCTCAGGGCGAGGCAGTTGAGTCCATCAAACGTTTGATCCCCTCCCAGGGTAGCTCGTGGCGGCTCACCCCCACTGATCATTTTTCGGGTTGCAATGTTGCTGCAGTGTTCAGTGCAGTCGGCTGACTCTTGGCTAGCTCCTTGGAGCCCTTGAAACTGGTATTTGTTCTATTTCTGGGTTTTCAAACATTTGAGGTCTGACCACGATGCAGCTTTGATCACAGTGGGCTCTCAAGCTACTCGAGGTATCGCACGGACCTTTGGTAATATCCACCATCCACAGGAATCCGGGACTGTGGCGCATTGGAATTGATTCTTCAAAAATCAACTCGAAACCATTTCTGACCCGGCCTCCATCACCTCCTCCTGGTCAGAGCATGTTAGTAAGGCAGTGTGGTCACGAATTTGACTGTTTTAGAAAGCAATCATTTCTTCGTGGCCACTCCCTGGTACTAACCAGGGGAAAGGTGGGATCTTACACAGACGTATTTTGAGAATTTGAGATTCCCTGATGCACGTGGTGGTTCTTTCTCCTGAAGGCAACTCCAGCGGACCTGGCAGCTTCATTCTCTGGTGGCTGCCCAGCTGAAAGGAGGCCTAGGGCATTCAAATTGAGTGCAGATGATCAAGTGTTTAAAATGTTGTTATAGGTGGCTCAGTGGCTTAAAACCTCTGCTTTTGGCTCAGGTCATGATCCCAGGGTCCTAGGATCGAGTCCCACATCGGGCTCTCTGCTCACTGGGGAGCCTGCTTCCTCCTCTCTCTCTCTCTCTGCCTGCCTCTCTGCCTACTTGTGATCTTTGTCAAATACATAAAAAAAAAATCTTTAAAAATGTTATTATACAGTTTGTTAACATTCACACCATTAAGGAATATCGAGTGTGACAATCTGATTTTGAATCTTCCCCGCCAAGGACTTTGTGTCCCAAACTAAACAATTCCGTGTGAGACCCACAGTTCCCAAACTGTAACATGCATATGCATGTAGGGTGCTGCAGTAAGCCCATGGGCCACCAGAGAATATTCAGCATCTGTGGGGAACTGAACCACTGGTATAAAGTCGATCATGGTTCCAACATTGAATTATTATGTATTAGTAGGGTCGTATCTTTGCAAAGTTGGGTTTCCTGCCATTGCTGTGATAAAAGGCACGAACTGTGTGAGAGATATTCAATCTGATGCCAAGGTTTAAGAACATGTACAGCACCCAGCATGTCCCATTAGCAAGTAATTATGGTTGCTTAAAAATAGAATTAAAGTATTATTTTTCTTTCCATTTATATGTATTATTTTTTCAAATGGCTATAAAGCGGTGACAGCATAAATATGTATTAAGATATTTGGACCTGATAATAATGGGATTTTTAAGTGTTTCTTTTGTCCTGAGTTCTGTGAAAGAAATTACTCAGACACTAGGAACACAACTAATTAAATTTTATAAAAATACCCTTCTCCCTCTTGTACCGGATCCTTCTGGACAAATGGTCTCGGTGTGGCAAATAGTAAGTTTATAGTTACTGGAGTGGAACACAGTGGGAGGAGAATAATGAATTAGGTACCAGGGAGGAACCACTTTAGTCCTGTGGAAGGCATGGGAGAGGGCAGGACATTAATGATCTTTGTCTTCCAGAACTGCCTCTAGAGCTTCCCCACAAAAGAAAAGCATCCTGCTTCTCTCCTTCTGTTGCAAGCCCTTGACACTGAACTGACTGCTGAGTTGGCCTCCCATTTGATCACCATTCCCTTTAATCTTAGCTAGAGTCTATCAGAAAAAGCAGAAGCCGTTCCTAGCGCTGCCTCTTCCACACAAAACACCCAACAGCACCTCTGGATCTCACCATCATTCCCCTAGTCGTTGATCAGTTATCCCACGATGGATGAATGGTGTTTTGTGTGGTGGATGGATGAATGCCACTTGGCTGGTGGTGTGGACAGGTAGAGGGTGAACTGACTGCCACCTAGTAGTCCCTCCAAAAACAAGGGCTAGGCTTAATTCTTGGAACAACACTAAGAACCCTAAGGATTACAATCCTGCTGGCAGGCTACATTGGAGATATTGTCAGCCTGAACCCCCGACTGATGTAGGGTCCTATTTGGGGGACCCAGCAGTTGTAAATCGTGCTCTTTTTTCCCAGGAGCACCGTGAACACCTTTGGTTCATGGAAGCCAGGCGTTAACTTGCCTGCCTCTCCAAATCATGGTGACTTGCACTTAATGGTGAGTAATAAGAGACCATAAGAACCTCATGTGGCTCTCAGACAACAGCAGAGATCTCTTCAAAATGAGGATGTCCTTTATTACTTGGAGATAACCAGCTTGTTCTTCATGTGTATGCTGTGGGAAGTTATCTTCATGATAGGAGTTGTCCTGTTAGGAAAAGTACCATGAAATTTGTCCCTGAATTTAGCTGAAGTGATCAGTGACACCACCTTACCTCTGGAAGATATTCAGATAAGAACCCTTTCTTTCCAGTTCTTGACAAAAGTTCTTTTAGAATAGCACCTGCTACAGGGGCGCCTGGGTGGCTCAGTGGGTTAAGCCGCTGCCTTCGGCTCAGGTCATGATCTCGGGGTCCTGGGATCGAGTCCCGCATCGGGCTCTCTGCTTGGCAGGGAGCCTGCTTCCTCCTCTCTCTGCCTGCCTCTCTGCCTACTTGTGATCTCTCTCTGTCAAATAAATAAATAAAAAATCTTTAAAAAAAAAAAAAAAAGAATAGCACCTGCTACATAATAAACTCTATATGGGTATTTGTTAAGCAGCAAACACATAAACAAAACTAATAAAGCCTGTGATCTGTGTTATCCAAGTCTTCCCTAAACTTACTGGTTTTTTGGATTGCTTGATCAATCAGTTACTGGGAGATGTATGTTGTCAACTTCCAGTTTGTCGGTGGGTTTTTCTTTGTATTCATCAGTTTTTGTTTTACGTATTTCGATGCTGTGTTATTAGGTGCATATAACTTCAGAATGGTTAAAACTCCTTGAATCCTCCATCATTATTCATTGACCCACTTGTTCCCTAATAATACTTTCACTTTAAAGTTATTTTAGCTGAAATTGATACAGCAGCACAAGATTCCTTTTTCTTCTCTTTTTTTAACGTTTGACTTCCAACCTTTCTCTATTATTATGTTTTATGTCTATCTCTATTTAATTAAATGTCATATTATTGGATTTTGTTTTTTAAATCTAGCCTGATAAGCCTTGCCTTTTACTTGGAAAGTTCAGTCTATTTATATTTATCATTATTACTAATACTGGTCAATTTATTTCTACCACTTAATTGGTACTTTCTCTTTGTCCAGATTTTTCTGTGATTTATTGCTCCTCTTTCTTGCCTTTTTGTTTGGATTGATTGAGTTTTTTCTCATTTTTTCTTACTGATTAGAAATATATGTGTTTTATTTCCTTAAACACTTCTTAAAACAGGTGGAGAGAAGCAGTCTTAAAATAGGACTACCACATGGGGCACCTGGGTGGCTCAGTGGGTTAAAGCCTCTGCCTTCGGCTCAGGTCATGATCCCAGGGTCCTGGGATGGAGCCCCACATCGGGCTCTCTGCTCCGCAGGCAGCCTGCTTCTTCCTCTCTCTCTGCCTGCCTCTCTGGCTAGTTGTGATTTCTCTCTGTCAAATAAATAAAATATTAAAAAAAAAAGGACTACCACATGATCCATATGATCTGCAACTTCATATGCATGCATATATAGTATTCAGACATAAAAAAGAAGGAAGTCCTGCCATTTGTGACAACATGCATGGAACTGGAGGGTATTAATGCTAAGTGAACGAAGTCAGACAAAGAAAGACAAATACCATATGATCTCACTTACATGTGTAATCTAAAAAACAAGCAAGGGATGCCTGTGTGGCTCAGTCGGTTACATGTCTACCTTTGGCTCAGGTCATGATACCAGGATCCTGGGATCAAATCCCACATCAGGCTCCCTGCTCAGAGGCAAGTCTCTTTCCCCCCCTCCCTCTGTCTGTTGCTCCTCCTGCTTGTGCCCAAGCAGACTCTCTCTCTCTCTCAAATAAATAAATAAAATCTTTTTTAAAAAATGGGCTAGATATAGAAAACAGACTGGTAATTGCCAGAGATGGGGAAGCAGGTGGTGGTTGGGAGAAATGGATGAAGGGTGTCAAAACATACAAACTTCCAATTATCAAATAAATAAGTCATGGGATTTAATGTACAGCATGTTGATTACAGTTAATAATACTGTATTGTGTATTTGAAAGTTGCTGAGAAGGTAAATCTTAAGTTCTCATCACAAGAAAAATTATTTTTTGTGGTTATATAAGGTGAGAAGTGTTAAATAGACATATTGTGTGATCATTTCACACTGTATACAAATATCAAATAATTATGTTGTATGCCCGAAACTAACATAAAGTTTTATTTCAATTATACCTTAGTTTTTAATTAAAATTTTAAATTGTATGTTAATTAAACTTCAATGAAAATTATTATTATATCTTTTTAAAGGGGAAAGAACATGAGCTGGGGTGGGGGGTGCAGAGGGAGAGAGAGAGAGAGAGAATCTTTTTTTTTAAATTATTTTATTTATTTATTTGACAGAGATCACAAGTAGGCAGAGAAAGAAATAGGAGGAAGCAGGCTCCTGCTAAGCAGAGAGCCTGATGCAGGACTCGATCCCAGGACCCTGAGATCATGACCTGAGCCGAAGGCAGAGGCTTTAACCCACTGAGCTACCCAGGTGCCCTGAGAGAGAGAGAATCTTAAGTAGGTTCCATGCAGGGCTCAATCTCATGACTCTGACATCATGACCTGAGCCAAAATCAACAGACAGATGCTTAACTTCCTGAGCCACCCAGGCACCTCCAATAAAAATTATGATTTTTTTAAAGGATTTATTTACTTATTTGAGAGAGAGAGCACAGAGGGAGAGGGAGCAAATCTTTAGCAGACTCCCCACTGAGATGGAGCCCCACACAGGGCTTGATCTCATGACCCAGAGCCGAAATGAAGAGTCAGGCACTTAACTGACCAAGCCACCCAGCCACCCCCCATAAAAATTATTTTAAAAAATTTTAATATGCATACTTACAGAGTGTAGAGTTAATTATTTTTACCCTCCTCCAGAACTTTATATTGCTTTAGTTCTAATTAACATCATCTTTACTTATATGTAATTTTTCTTAAAAAAAAATGTATTTATTTATTTACTTGAGACAAAGAGAGAGCAGAGGGTGGACAGAAGAGGAAGGAGGCTCCCCACCGAGCAGGGAGCCTGATGCAGGGCTTGATCCCAGGACCCTGGGATCATGACCAAAGCCAAAGGCAGATGCTTAAGCAACTGAGTTATCAGGCATCCCTATATGTTATTTTTCTTCACCTTCTGGTTCTGCTTTTTTTTTTTTTTTTTTACGTTTTTAAGAAGCATTGAATGCTTCTATGCCTCATTATGGATCCTCTCAGCCTTACCTCTCTTTATATAGCTAGCTCTGTGGTAAACATCTCTGTGGGCACTCACCAGGTCTACACAGATAGAATCTGAAAATGCCTAGCCTCAGGCTTGCCCTGTGCATCTCCTGCTTTCTATCCTGAGGCATCTATGTTGACGCCAAGACATAGAAGAGCACTGGGACACAATGGTGCACCTCGAAAATATTAGCGGTTAACACTCCTTGAGGTGAGCCTTTGACCAAGGGAGAGGAGAAATCAATGGATACACACATCCCAAGTACTCTCCACGGGAATATCCCCCAGGATGAGTAGTCTTGATATGTACGTCGTATGGTTTCTCAAATGGTCCTGAGTGATGGAGGAACCAGAAACTTTGTAGCAGTGGCCAAATTAATCATGTATCCTTGATTGAGCGCTCCTGCCTTCCATCATTCCTCCATCCCTCACTGTTGTTCTCTGGGATCACACACAGACCAATAAAATCCTAGCACTGAAACTTTTATCTTAAGCTCTGTCTTCAGAGGAGTTCCTGCTAGGCTCCCCACCTATTGGACATTATTATAACTACTTTTTTTTAAAAAGATTTTATTTATTTATTTGAGAGAGAGAGAGAGAGCATGAACGGGATGAGAGGCAGAGGGAGAAGCCGACTCCCCACTGAGCAGGGAGCAGAGCTGGATCCTAGGACTCTTGGGATCATGACCTGAGCTGAAAGCAGCCGCTTAACCCAACTGAGCCACCCAAGTGCCCCTATTATTATTATTTTATTCGGCCAACTGCTTTATGACTCCTTTTCTCAGATTTTTCATTTTTCTTCATTTTAGTGTTTAGAAATTATTTTAGACAGGGGTTGTTGGAGGTCAATCTCTCTTTTACGTTTCTTTCAAAAATTTTTATTTTACTCTTATTCTGGAAAGAAAATTTCACTAGATAATGCAATTTCTATGTTGACAGCAATGTGCTGTTGTTTTTTTCCTTAACCTTTCCGGCCTGGGGATATATCATGCCACTGTCTTCCAGGCTTTTTCTATTGAGCCAATTTTCTTTCATTTGTAGGGAATGTGTTTTTTCTTAGATCTTTTCTTTGGCTTTGATATTGTGCAGTGCAACTGTGATGCTAAGTGTAGATTTCTTTTTACTTTTCTGTTTGAGATTCCTTGGGCTTCTGATTCTAGAGATTTGTATCCTTCATCAACTCTGAAGAATTCTCAGCCATTAACTCTTTTAAATGTATCTTTCCTCTTTTCTCTATATTTCCTCCTTCTCAAAGTCTGCTGGATGTTTTGTTCTAACTTTGTTCTCCATGTGTCTCAACCTCTTATATTTTCCATCAGTGCTACATTCTGGATAATTCTTTCAGATTACCCTAGTAATTCATTATGGGCCCCCCTCAGCCATGTCTGCTCTCTTGTGTCATTTTCTCCCCTAGGTGTTTCATTTCAATTTTTATATTCTTCATTTTTAGAAGCTCTATTTTGGTTCTTTTCAAGTCTGCCTAGTCCATTTTGATAGCCTTTGCTTTTTCCTCATGATTTTAATTGTCACTTTTTACTTCTTAAAACATAGACTTATTTATATTGTGTCCAGTGATCCTTGTTTTGAGATATTTGTGGGTCTGATTCTATTCATTTCAGTTTCTGCTTGTTTCTTAATGTGTGTATTTAAAACAGCTTTATTATGGTATATGTGGTATACATTACATATCATAAAATTGACCCTATTCGAGTGCACAATTCAAGAATTTTTGGTAAATTTTTTTGAGTGGTACAGACATCACCATAAATCAATTTTAGAACATTTTCATCACATTAATAAGATCCCTTGGGTTCATTAATAATAGTTCAGCTTCATTCTTACTCCCAGCCCCAGACAACTGCTATTCTACACTCTGTTTCTACCCATTTGCTTTTTCTTGACTTTTCCTAGAAATGGAATCATATAATATGTGGTGTGTATCCGGCTTCATTCACTTAACATAATGTTTTTGAAGTTCATCCATGGCATTCAGCATAGTTTGTTCCTTTTTCCTGCTGAATTTATCCATTGTTTAGGTATGCCACATTTTGCTTATCCATTCACCGGTTGTCGGACATTCAAAGCTCTGGCTCTAATTGGTAATGCTGCTATGAACATTGGCATGCACGGTTTGTGTGGACATATGTTTTCATTTCTCTTAGGTAGTTACCCAGAAGTGGAATATTTGGTTCCTCCAGTAATTTTTTGTTCAACTTTTTGAGAAACTGCCAAATGTTTTCCAAAGTGGCTACACGGTTTTACTTCCCTAGCAGCACTGTATGAGGGTTCTGGTTTGCTGCATCTGTTTTGCGTCAGGCTTAACCTATTGACTGTGATGCTTTCAGCTAGGAATGCCTGGGGACACCTGGCTTTCACTGCACTTCTTGTGGCAAACCCCCACAGATATTTCCCTGACTAGAGCCAGTATTGTGGCTGGACCAACCCTTGTGGTTCTTAGGATTGCAAGACCCATCTCAGCAACAACCATTAAGGGACTTAAAAAAAAAAAAAAGACAAAACCCAAAGTTTATTACCCACAAGTCCTGGAGGGTACACAGTATGCCTGAGGGCCACACAGCAAGGTCTAGGGGACAGAGAGGAAGGAGAGAGATGAGGTGTGTGTGTGTGGCGGGGTGGGGGTGGGGGACCTGGGGTTCTGTCCTTATTAGGATCAAGGGTGGGTTTTGTGTGGGATTACTCTTTTATTTGGTGAATTTAAAACGTAAGAGCATGGGGTGGCTGACTGGCTCAGTTGGTGGAGCATGGGACCCTTGATCTCAGGGTTTTGAGTTTGAGCCTCACACTGGATGTAGAGATTACTTAAAAATAAAATCTTAGGGGTGTCTGGGTGGCTCAGTGGTTAAATGTCTGCCTTGGGCTTGGGTCATGATCCCAGGGTCCTGTCAAGCCAGAGTCATGCCCCCCTCCCAGCTCAGCTGGGGGGTTGGCTTCTCCCTCTCTCTCTCTGCCTCCCCTCCTCCCCGCTTTATGCTCTCTCTCGCTCTCCCAGATAAATAAAATAAAATCTTAAAAAAAAAAGTCTTCAACAAAAACAAAACATAAGAGCAGGAAATAGGGAGTAGGTAGGGAAAAGCAGGGGCACTCAAGAAGTCGGAGTTGGACAAAGCTTTCCGAAGGGGAACTTCATGGATGCAGACAGCCTGGCTCCTTATCTAGTTGTTTATCTGGCAATAAAATTAGTTTTGAGATGCATGTCTTTGAAATGGATGCCTCAGCAATCAAAAGCTTAATGTCAGGTATTTACACTTCAGCATTCTTGTTGACATTTATTATAGACAGCTAGAGCTTCCTCAACAAAATACCACAGATGTGAGGGGTGGTGAAGGCAGTGCTTAAACAGCAGACATTCAAGAGACACCTGGGTGGCTCAGTCCGTTAACCCGCCGGCTCTTGATTTCCACTCAGGTCATGATTTCAGGGTCCTGGGACTGAGCCCCAAGCCAGCTCTGCACTCAGCAGGGAGTCTGCTGGAGAGTCTCCCCCTCTCTCTGCCCCTCTCCCAACTTGTGCACTGTGCACACACACTCTCTCAATCTTTTTTCTTTTTTAACTAAAAAAAATATCTTTAGGGGTGCCTGGGTAGCTTGGTCATTAGGTGCCTGTCTTCGGCGAGGTCATGATGTCAGGGTCCTGGAATAGAGCCCTGCATACGGATCCCTGCTCAGCAGAGAGTGCTTCTCCCTCTCCCACTCCCCCTGCTTGCATTCCTTCTCTCAGATAAATACATAAAATCTTAAAAAATTTTTTTAATTTTAAAGACAAAATATATTTATTTGAGAGAGAGTGAAAGAGAGAGAGAGAGAGAGAACACACAGAGGGAGAGGGAGAAGGAAAAGCAGACTCCCACTGAGCAGGGAGCCCACCATGGGGCTTGATCCCAGCACTACAAGTTCACAACCTGAGCTAAAGGCCCACGTTTAACCGACTAAGCCACCCAGGTGCCCCCCAAATAAATAAATATTAAAAGACGAAGAAGAAGAAGAAAAGAAGAAGAAGAAGAATATTAAAAGAAGAAGAAGAAGGAGGAGGAGGAGAAGAAGAAGAAGAAGAAGAAGAAGGAGAAGAAGGAGAAGGAGGAGGAGGAGAAGGAGGAGGAGGAGAAGGAGGAGGAGGAGAAGGAGAAGGAGAAGGAGGAGAAGGAGAAGGAGGAGAAGGAGAAGGAGAAGGAGGAGAAGGAGAAGAAGAAGAAGAAGGAGGAGAAGGAGAAGGAGGAGAAGGAGAAGGAGGAGAAGGAGAAGGAGAAGAAGAAGGAGGAGAAGGAGAAGGAGGAGAAGGAGAAGAAGAAGGAGAAGAAGAAGAAGGAGAAGAAGGAGAAGGAGAGGGAGGAGAAGGAGAAGAAGAAGAAGAAGAAGGAAGAAGAAGAAAAAGAAGAAGAAGAAGAAGAAGAAGAAGAAGAAGAAGAAGAAGAAGAAGAAGAAGAAGAAGAAAAGAAGAAGAAGGAGGAGGAGGAGAAGAAGAAGAGGAGGAGGAGAAGGAGAAGGAGAAGAAGAAGAAAGAAGGAGGAGGAGAAGGAGAAGAAGGAGAAAGAAGAAGGAAGAAGTAGTAGTAGTAGTGCATGATCAAGGTTCTGGCCAACTCATTTCTGGTGAAAGTCTTCCTTGGCCTGTAGAGACAGCCACTTTCTTGCTGTGTCCTCACAAGTTCTTTCCTTTCCGCTTGCAGGGAGAGAAAGTGACATCTCTGGTGTTTATTCCTCTTCTTAATCCTATCAGAATGCTGCCCCTACCATTCTGACTTCATTTAACCTTAATTACCTCTGTCCTATCTCCAAATGCAGTGACATTCGGAGGCAGATTTCAACGTAAGAATTTAGGGAGGGCAAAATTCAGTCCATAACTTCCTGCTCTATGGCTTCCCAAAATTCATGTCCTTCTCACATGCAAAACATATTCACCCCATCCCAATGCCCCTCCCACCGAAGTTTTAACCCATCCAGCATTAACCCCAATCCAAAGTCTCAACTGGATCTGAATCAGGTATGGGTGACAAGTGAGGTTTCATTCATCCTGAGGTAATATTCTTCTCCAGCCCCAAACCTGTAAAGAAGAAACAGCTTTCCTCCCAGGCTTGGGGTGGGAGTGCCAGCCCCGATGGTCTCTGAGTCACCTTTGGGGTTCTTCCCTCTTTTTTTTTTTTTTTAATTCTTCCCTCTTCTTAAAGGATAAAGCATGCTGAATAGCTCTATTGTCCTGTCCTCTAGAGTCCCGGAAGTCCAAAAGTCTTCTTTCTTTCAGCCCATCTCTTTTTCTTTTGATTCAAACTGGCAGTGTCTCTGCGCATATAATCCCATCTTTACTCCTGGCTTCTGCTAAAATAGCTGATTATCTCCACAGATAATCATGGATAATCTCCTAATGGGGTGGATTGTCTAGCCACACCCTTGGTGTCATCTCCAGAACCAGTTTTCTCATTTTTGCAATATGGATAGGTTGAGAACTTTCTAAATCTTCAAGTTCTGATTCCTTTTCACTAAAAATTTCCTTCAATTTATCTCCTTCTTCTCACATTTTACTAGAAGCAGGAAGGAGAAGTCAGGTCTCACCTTCAACATTTTGCTTAGAAATCTCAACGAAATATCCAAGTTCATTGCTTATGAGTTCAACCTTCCACAAAACACTAGACCACAATTCAACCAGGTTCTTTGCCACTTTATAACAAGAATCGCTTTCCTCTAGTTTCCAATAATGTGATCTTCATTTTGATGAGGTAGCAGGACGCTGGCTGAGGACAAAGCAAAAGCTGGCACCTTGCACCCCCTCTCCACCCGCTCCCCTCGGTAATATGTGTGACATTCCTCAGGCACCCCTGGCTGCCATAAAGGAGAAACAAATAGTTAACTTGCAGAGATCACAATCCTGCAAGACAGGAATCTCCCAACTATCTTGATGTTAATGACTTGCTAAAAGACCACATTGATCAAGCCCAGATACCATCCCTGCACCTTGTAGGCCCTCTTTAGCATATGAAAATTCCATTGAAACCTCCCTTTCCCTCACCTTCCCCCAACCGCAGAGTACATAACCTGCCATCCCTCACAACCCGGGGCAGCAGCTCTTTCTGCCCATGGGTCCTGTCCCCTTGCTTTAATAAACCACCATTTTGCACCAAAGATGTCTCAAGTATTCTTTCTTGAGGGGTACCTGGGTGGCTCAGTGGGTTAAAGCCTCTGCCTTCCGCTCAGGTCATGATCTCAGGGTCCTGGGATCGAGCCCCGCATCGGGATCTCTGCTCAGCAGGGAGCCTGCTTCTCTGTCTCTCTCTGCCTACTTGCCATCTCTGTCTGTCAAATAAATAAAATCTTTAAAAAAAAAAAAAGAATTCTTTCTTGGTCATCAGCTCCTGACCTCACCCCACCAAACCTCACCTAGGTTCTAGAACTTCATCAATTTCAGGCTGAGATCTTACCAGAAGCACCTTTAATATCCATAATTCTACTAATAGTTTTTTTCAGGGCAATCTAGGCTTTTTCTAGCACATACCTCCAAACTCTTCCAGTCTACATCAACCACCCAGTTCCAAAGTCATGTTTCTATATACTTGTTACATCAGCATCCCACCTCATGGTTCCAAAATCTGTTATTAGTCAGAGTTCTTTGGAGAAAAAGAACCATTAGGATACACACATGGTGATGTTCCAAATGGAAGGCTAATGGGCTCAAGACCCAGAAAAAGTCAGTGTTTTAGTTTGAGTCTGAAGGTGGGGCAAAGCTCTATCTCAATTCAAAAACACTCAGGTAAAGAGGAATTCTTTTATTCCAGAGAGAATCAGCCTTCTTGTCCTAATCAGGCCCTCACCTGATTGACTGAGGCTCACTTATATTACAGAGGGCAGTCTGCTTTATTCAGATATCAGTTCAAATGTTGAGCCCATCCAAAACACAGAATAATGTTTGACCAAATCTTTACGCACTCCAGAGATGGCACAGTCAAATTGATTCATAAAGTTAACCATGACAGGTATTATCTGTTTTACTTATTATAGCCATTCTAGTGGGTATGAAATGATACCTCATTGTGGTTTTAGTTTGTATATCCCTAATGACTAATGATATTGAGCATATTTTCATGTGCTTATTAGCTATTTTTATACCTTCTTTGGTGAAAGATCAGTTTAATCACTTACCTCCCACTTTTTTTTTTTTTTAGATTTTATTTATTTATTTGAGAGAGAAGGAGAGATCACACAGGAGCTGGGAGGAGGCCAGGGGCTTAGGGAGAAGCAGACTCCCCGCTGAGCCTGGGACGATGACCTGAGACAAACGCAGACACTTAATTGACTGAGCCACCCACAAGCCCCACCTTCCACTTTTTAATGGGGTGTTTGTCTCCTAATTGAACCTAGTGAATGTGTGTATTTAAATGTGCACTCGTATATTTTAAATTTAAGTTACAAAAAACAAAAGAACAGTTCATCCATTTTATTGATTCTAATATGTTTTGTGATTTGTTTATTTTTCTTGTGACCTCGTACCTATTGACACTGTTTATGGGAGCTTTGGGGCCCAATCGAAGCTGTATTTCTCCTGGGAGGATCTGTATTTACCTCTACCTGGAACCCAGAGGTACTGCAGACATAGGTCTACTTCCACTTTAATCCTCCCTATTAGTTTCTAGGCCAAATAGGCAATGTAATTTTCTGCCTTTGATCCTTCTGTGGCTGTGGTGACTTTATTTTCTGAACAAAAATAATCTGGAAATGTGGTCAGAATGGAAGTAGTTACGGGGACAAAGGGCCAGAGTATTTGAAGTCATGATGTTGGGTCCCCCAATAATGGGTCCATGGTCAAAGGAGTGAGACTGATACAAAGCAAAGGTCAAACAAAGCTTTATTTCGCGCCAAGTATCAAGAATCAAACCGACTGTCAAACAGACTGGTCGGGGCCACCCCTTACAGAGAGGGCAACCCCTCCCTGCCTCACAGACTAACTTTTATACAGCAAAGGCCATGTGGTTGGGCCTGGCCACACACAGGTGGCGAATGAGACTAAAACACACAGAGAAAGCTGCGCAGTCATGCTAGGTCACATACATGGGTAGCCAATTGAATTACAATTCACCCCATAGTAGCTATTTGAATTAGCCTATCACCTTAGTCAGAATTGGCACCCAAAAGGTGCCCAAAAGGTGGGGCCCACACTCCTTGGTAGCTAGGGAGAGAGTATGCGCGCTTTACTGATTGGATGTCTCCACCTGAACCGACTCATCCCTGCATTCCAGCTGTTATCTCCACCTGACCTGACCCACCCTTGTATTTGGGCTTTGTTACCTTACAATGATTGCCTGGGAAAATCCAGATTGCTTATAGTTACAGGGTCATCCTCCCCCCTAGCCTTAGAGCCTGGCAATGCCAAGTGGACAGAATTGAACATTATGAGAATATCATTGGTAATTTAATTTTAAATATTTAAAACAGTATGATGTATGTGTGCTGTTTTTAATCAATATCCTAGGAATGGTTAATTGGCAATTGAAGTACCCCCATGGGGAATATAAACTCCAGGAGAAGTTGACTAGCTTTTGAAAGATTCTAAGCAGATGTCCACACCTTACATAGCTACAACCGTCTTTATCTCCACTCAACACCGATACCATATGGATTTTTCTTTGTAATGTATAGATTGGCTAGAAACACTGTACAGAGAGTGTACACTTGTTGTACACTTGTTCTATAACTTGTTCTATATCTATATCTTGTACACTTGTTGTACACGTGTTCTATATCTATATCTATATCTATATAAGAGTGAAACTCTTGCACAACAAGATATAGAAAACTAGGGGACCCTAGATAACTCCCTTTGTACTGCATATTACCATTACTCTCTATAATGGTGCTCCTGGTTTATGTTCCAAAACTGTCAGCTTCAGAACATTTTCTGAGAATTGCTGTTGTGAAGATCCTCTGAATCCTCCCCCTAAGATACTGTTTTCTAGGCACAGAATGAATCTTTCATGCAAAGTTTGGTCAAAGTACCTAAAAGGACAGGGAGCTGGGACTTTACTAAGGTTACAAAACAATTTGTATTGCTGTTTTTGAGCGTACTTGCTACTAATAGTTGCCTGGGCAACAAAATTCTACCTACTATATATGTTAATAGAAGATAATATCGTAACATTGAAAGGTAGGAAGGTTGTAGAAGAACTTAAAACGTTAACTTTAAACAAAAAATATCTTCAAAGAGTAAAGGGTTATCTTGCCAGTTAGATCCCTGCTTTGTAAATCCTCCTGCGCCAGTACTTTTCAAACTCTATTCTGATTTGACAAGAGGAGAGTCCTTGAATGTACAAATTAAAACAAGGTATGAGAAATCTGAGGTTTGGAAAAGCCTCTAGTGCTAGTCCATGCTGAGCATTTGCCTGTCTCTATAGCATCGGCCGAGGTTTCTTGAACCTTGACCCCAACGACCTCCTAAAATCTGGGGTTGGCGGGGTGTATAGTTATCTGCCAAAATGTTTGGAGAAGGGTGAGAAGTCCTTATTTCTTTGGGTGAAAATAATCTGTAATTACAAAATTAACCACTAATACCTTTATATAGTTTGGAGAAAGCTTTTCTTGGCTTACAGATTCAGACATCAATAAATAATAATAGCAGGCAACATTTATTGCAGGCAATCTTCTCATTGTGGTAATTTATGTACATCATCTTATTAATGTATGTACATTTCCATACACCCTATGAACGGATGCTTTTATTCCTATTTAATAAAGGAAGCGAGGCTCAGAGATAATTAGGTATTTGAGCGTAAACTCAAGCTTACCCTTGCCTATAGTCTTATATCCTCTGCCTGGGAAAGATGGGGCAAGTCGACTTCATTATGGGCAAAAAATTTTTTTTTTAAGAGTTTATTTATTTGTAAGAGGGAGAGAGCAAGTGAGCGAGCACACACTCAAGCAGGGGGAGCAGCAGGCAGAGGGAGAAGCAGACTCCCTGCTGAGCAAGAAGCCCGGTGCAGGACTCCACTTCCGGGGGTCCTGGTATCACGACCTGAGCCAAAGGCAGACACTTAACCGGCTGAACTACCCTGACCTCCCTGAGCAAATGTATTTATGGGAGTTGCCCACAGAACAGACTTCAGATATTGGAAACATAATATTTTTAATGCTTAGGCTTACTCCTAACTTCCAGATCCCCATCTCAAACACCCTTTTGGGGATGAACCTTCTGTAGAACGAAGCTGCTAGAAAGGGAGAGGTTCTTGTCACAGAGGAGCCAATGAGATGGATGAATCCTGTGAGTGGCACCACGTCGTTTGGCCAATGGGGTGAGCCCCTGAATCCCCGCGAGAGGACCGGAAGTCGGTCTGGAGCATGTGGGCCTTTCAGCGTGTTGGTGCGTTGAGCGCTGTGTTCTCCTGAGGGCCAGGGGACCCTGGCGACGGCTCGACCCTGCTGTGTGGACCGAACGGAGGTTTGGAAGGCCAGGGAAGGCCAGGTAGCCCCGCTGCAGGCTGTGTGGCCTTTCGCTCAATCCCGCGGTAGCGAGCAGGGGTCCTTCCGGCCCAGTACGGACCCTCTGCCCTCCACCACCCCGACCCCTACCTCCACCCCACCCCCACTTTCACCCCACCCCCACCCCGGCTCGAGAGACTGGGCCCCAAGTGGGGCCAGGCCAGAGGCGGGAAGTCGTTATTTGACGCCCGGTGTGTAGGAGGAACGCAGGACCTGGAAAAAGGTATAAAGGTCGTGGCCCAAGGAGAGAGGGGACTCCTGCTGGTCTGAGTGAACTGGAGAGTTATTTGGATGGAAGAGTGGGTGGGAACCCCAGCAAAGCTATTGGTTTTGGGACTTTACTCTGAGGTGAGGGTGGGGGTAGGATTTGCCTTCAGGGGCTTCCGTTCTGGTTAGGCCCCCAATCATAGTGCCCCAGTCCGGAGCTGGCACCTGGAGAGGTGGGGAAGGCAGGCCTGGCCCCAGGCCTTTCCCTGTTGCACATTTTAGGCAGCCACCTCTGCTAACTAATGGAAGGAGAAAGTCCACATTTAGGGAGGGCCTTCTGAAGGACGGGCCAGAATCCATAGAAGTGATGTGGAGGTGAGGGAGGAGTGAAGGGAGGATTCCAGAGATCTTATAATTGGCAGGTGTTACAGCGCCCCTCAGTGTGTACCAGTTGGGCAACTGATTCTTTGGGTGATGCTAGGAAGATATGAGCAAAGAGGCCAGGCTGATGGAAAAGGAGTTTAAGCAATTAAAGGAGAGAACTATGGTGTCCTTTACAAAGATGGCATGACTTTTTGTAGTTAATGTTAAGGCAGGTTTGCAAACGTTAAGAAGAGGTTTATTTGTGCGTTAAGGATTCTTTGGGGCTCACGAGTGGGTCAGGGCGGTGAAGGGTGCTCTTTAAAGAAGGACTCCTGAATTCTATAGGTTACAAAGTGGTTTTGAAGAGGCTTAGTGGATCTACATCCTAGAGACCTCAGTTCTGACAGAGTTTGAAAAAGGAGTTTTATAGAGAGGAATTGGATAAAGATTCAGAGATGGAACTACAGAGATCCAAGGGGAAGAGGAATAGTTTAATGTGAACTGGCTCATAAACCAAAATCATGTTCATATATAAAAAGCGTTTCCTTGCACAACAGGAAGTTAACTTACAGGACTGAGTTCTCTGAGAGGCTGTTTGGGTAGAAAACGTATGTAACTTTGAAGAGATCTTGGCTTTTAAGGGCTTGCTGATGGAGAGTGTTAGAATATTCCAGGCTAAATAGAACTTTTGAGGTGAATATGATATAGGAGGTTGGTTGTATTACTGGTCTGACCTAAAGAAACCTTTTAATGCTTTGTGAGTCTGTCTTGAAGGAAGAGGAAAACAGTTGGAAATCTTTAATCTTTATAAAATGCCGGCAGGTAATTGATCAGAACAGGATTGACGTCGGTATTCTCTGCAGCCTTTCAATGGATCCTGTCCGACCACCCTTCAGGGGCACTTCTGTGCACCCATCTCACTGTGTACGGATGCCAGGCTCTTGGCTGCAAGCTCCTAAACCTTTGGACTCAGCTCTGGGCAGGGCAGGACCTGCAGGCAGAGGCCATGTGTTTGGAAAGCCAGGGGAACCAAGCCCACGGAGTGGGCCAGCGCAAAGGGTAAGACCCTGTCTGGATGCACAGTAGCAGCATACAGCTTATCATCAGAGGAAATAACGGGCTTATAATAACTGTGCAGCCCTATATGAAAAAAATTGGGGGTTTTTTTTGGTTCATTTGTTGGTTGGTTTTTTTTTTTTTTTCTGGGCATATATTTCAAATTCTAGAGTTGTGAGTTTAGAAAAAGTGCCTCATAAAGAATGCTAGATAGACTTGGGTATGGACCTTAGTCCTCTAGCTTCTATAGATATAAATATATATACGTACATAAATGACAGATTTGAAGATACGGCTTTTAAGTGTTTAGATTTTTCCCTTGAGTTTGGTTCTATGGTATTAGCAGCCACTCCTGCTTCTGAGGTAATAATTATTAAGGAGTTTCCTCTTAGAGGGCTCTGCCCAGATCTTAAAGAAAAAGATCCTCAGCTTATGCTTCTAATGTGTGTACAACTGCATGTATGTACATTCTTAATCTTCTAATTCATAGTAATTTTAAGAATGGTATTTGTCTATAATTAAGAAATTTCAAAGAATAAAGAGTTAACAAATATAGGGAAAACCTGATAATGCAGTTATGACAGTTTTAAGTAGACAGTGTCAAATGTAATGTTCTGTAGGCAGAAGAAAAGATGACATGTTGTATTTTTTTCTTTGATGACTTGCTTGAGTCTATCCGTGGCAGCTCTAGTTGGTATAACACCAGTAAACTTTCAAGACTGCCACAGGAAAGCAGTAGCAAGTTTTGTTGCAGGTTGTTTTAAAAAACCCAGACCTTAGGTTCCTTTAAATGGTCTGTTTTTTGTTGTTGTTTTTTTTTTAAGATTTTTTATTTGTTTATTTGACAGAGATCACAAGTAGGCAGAGAGGCTGGCAGAGAGAAAGAGGGGGAAGCAGGCTCCCTGCTGAGCAGAGAGTCCGATGTGGGCCTTGATCCCAGGACTCTGAGATCATGACCTGAGCCGAAGGCAGAGGCTTTAACCCACTGAGCCACCCAGGCGCCCCAATGGTCTGTTTTTTTTTCTGAAAATTTATTAGCTAGTACATATGTTCCCTGTTACGTTGGATATATAGGAAACAAACTAGAAAAAAAGACTCTGTATATTAAATTATGGACTATACTTGTATTTATGCTTAAAAACCTATGATGACACAGTATTAAAAGTGTTTATTAAAACTACTTAAAGGGGGTCATCTGGGTGGCTTAGTGGGTTAAAACCTTTGCCTTCGGCTCAGGTCATGATCTCAGGGTCCTGGGATTGAGCCCCACATCGGGCTGTCTGCTCAGCAGGGAACCTGCTTCCCCCTCTCTCTCTGCCTGCCTCTCTGCCTACTTGTGATCTCTGTCTGTCAAATAAATAGATAAAATCTTTAAAAGAAAAAAAAAAAAAACTACTTAAAGGGGCACCTGGGTGGCTGGGTTGGTTAATCTCCAGCTCTTGGTTTCAGGTCAGATCATGATCTCAGGGTTGTGAGATCGAGCCCTGTGTTGGGTTCCATGCTGGGCGTGGAATCTGCTTGAGATTCTCTGTCTCTCTTTATCTGCCCTTCCAACCTCTAAAAAAACTACTTAAATAATTTTTATGAGGTATTTTTATCCTTTATTATAACATGTGTAACATTCAAAGATGATTTTTATTATTTGCCAAGACTTTAAGAAAACCATCAGTGTTTCTGGGTGTCTTGTTGTTAGAAGCATCTTTATTATGTCTTCTTAAACATTTGACTACGTGTGTTACAGAATGTGTGTCACTTGCAGTCATTGAAATAACACTGTTATTTCACCTTAGAAATGAAACACAATCCACATCTTAGAGTAACTGTTGAAATATATTTTCAAGTAACTCTACTTATTAACTTTCCATAGGAATCTGTAGGTTTGGTCTCTATGTTCCGAGGACTGGGCCTTGAGACAGTGTCCCGGGCCCCTCTGAAACGGGAAATACCTCCTTTAGGTATGTGGAAAACTAACTTGAAAAAGAAGTGTGGTAGTGTGTATGTATGATTGCTTTATTCTCAAAGACATACAATTTATCTTCCAAAAAAAAAAAAAATTGTACTTTATAACACCTTCATCTCACAGTGATAGTTGGGTTTTGGCCCTTCCATCCAGGTAGAGGCATTTTAGGTCGAGGTTTATCTACCAGTATGGTACGCAAGGACAAAGAAGAACCCCATCCCACTTTTCTGGATCCTTCTGTGTTGGCAGCTGGGGATAGCAAGATAGCAGAGGCCTACGTTGGCTGGAATAGGTGGGTAAAGTTGCTTTCAAGGGTAAGTGTCAGATTCAGATGCAATATCTCTATAAGCCCAAAGAGAAACTCTGAAAAGGGTTGTATTATCTTATAAACAGTGCAGGTTTTATATTAAAGAATGGATATTTTCGGGGCGCCTGAGTGGCTCAGTGGATTAAGCCGCTGCCTTCGGCTCAGGTCATGATCTCAGGGTCCTGGGATCGAGCCCTGCATCGGGCTCTCTGCTCCGCAGGGAGCCTGCTTCCTCCTCTCTCTCTCTGTCTGCCTCTCTGCCTATTTGTGATCTCTGTCTGTCAAATAAATAAATAAAATCTTTAAAAAAAAAAAAAAAAGAATGGATATTTTCCAAGAATAATCAGTAGTCACTGATCCAGTCAGTCACAGGAAAAGGGTAAAAAGCAGTCCTTTGCTGGGCAGTTTATAACTCCATTTGCCCTATTAAGTTAACATGGTTCTGGTGGTTCTTTAACCTGACTGATTCACTCTTCCATCTCAATTCTGCCCATGGGAATTGACTTTGAGAGTCAGTATTAATAGCAATTAGTGAATGAGCTGAATAGGCATATTTGGATCTGGAGAGAATCCCAAGGTTTGGGTCCCTTTTGCTGACTCCTTCAGGAAAAGAAGGTAAACTTGGAGGAATCATTTAGATGGGGTATAGATAGTAGCGTGGTTGAGAGAGTCTTGATTTGCTTCTCTTTTCAATATTTCAGAATGGTTGGAAGAGGGAATTCAGATACATCTTTCTTACCTTTGGGAAGAACAGCTGGTGGTATAGGCAGAGGAGTATACAAGGCTCCTGGTGCTCTCGGCCTGACTTCTCAGGATCCTACCCCGCTGTCATCACCACCACCTCTACCCCCATCCTCACCGCACTCTCTGGATCACTCTCTACTTGGAACTGTAGAACACAAGGAAAAGTAAGTTTGGAGCACCACCTTCTCTGCTTGATAATGATGAGGGAGGTGGCCTTCTCATAATATTGAAAATACTCTTTCTGTTGTGTCTAAAAGCCTTTGTGAGTGGTAGGTACTGCAAGGTTGTTTGTTTTTTGGGGGGGGGGGGGGTTGCCAGTGGGGAGAATAACAAAGAGGTAGGAGAATTCCTGATGAAGTGAAACAGGGTTGATGGTTTAGGTAGTATGTACCAGAGAGTAGACTCAAATGATTTTTCATTTCCTTCTCAATTCAGGCAAAGCCAGTTCTTTGTCACATCAAGGATTAGGAAATCATCTAGGAAAGATATTTCAACAGTTCATCTTTTTTGGTGGAACTAATTCTTGTGTTCTTAGTAGGCTGGCCTCAGTTATTCCATTGATATTACCAAGGCAAAGAGGGTGATCTTGCTTCTCTAGTTAGAGATTGCTACAAACTTAGCCTCTAGCCTTCAAAGCGTGTTTTTGTGTGACTTGTGTAAGGTATTACTTGTGTCAGTGTTTTTTTTTTCTCTTTTTTAATTTGTGGCATGAGTTGTTTGCATTTTTGTTTTTGATATATATATATATATATATACATGGTTTTATTTTCCAGAGAGCTTTTTGTGAAGCAAGGCTCAAAAGGAACACCACAACCTTTGGGATTGAACCTTATCAAAATACAGTGTCATAATGAAGCAGTTTATCAATATCATGTGACTTTCAGGTATGCACAACTTTTTTTCTATGTATTCACTTTGTAGAGAAAATTAATGAAATAATTTCCCTGGGATAACTGAGTATTTTTCTCTGTGATTCCTGATGAACGTCCCTCCACAAACTCAGATCCTTGTGATAAATTTAGTGTTAAATTATTCGTGTTTAGCTCTATTACCATTTCAGATTTTAACTTAGTAGGTGCCACTTTATACACCTGTAAGGCAGATTTGCTGTGAAGTTGGTGAAGCTTAAGGTCAGGGCCTTTTACTTGCATAGACCCCTTCCATAATACTTTAATATTTTAACTTATTTTATATGTGCAATTTTATATTCCTGTTCTTAAAGGGAAACTCCTCCCCGCCCCACTGGTATAAGACCCACACCCCACAAAACCTGGAACCTCCTTGCATAAGTCACATACCATACCACTGGCTCTCCAGTGACAGTCTAGGGTGAGATTTGAGGGTGAAAAAATCAGAGAGAATAACTTTAATCTTATAGCAATACCTTCAGTGTTTCTCTTACTTCTTAAAAATTAAGAATTCATGTCAGTTTGTGTTCTCTTTTCAAATCTTAGGAGGGAGCACTTGAGTGGCTCAGTTGCTATGCATCCAGTTCTTGATTTCGGCTCAGGTCTTGATTTCATGGTTGTGAATTCAAGTCCTGTGTTAAAATCTCAGGAGAGTCATTAGCTGGAGGATATTAGCTAGAGTTGTGAAAATGAATGAGTGTTTTGGAATATCTGTGGAGAGAAAATAGGAAGATGGAAGACTGATTTTTGAAGCACAGGTGCTAATTGGTGTAAGAGGAGTAAGTGGAGTGAAGGAGAAAAGAAAGGAACAGTTATGGGGAAATATCCTGAAGACAAATTATAAAGACAAAAGACAGCTCCTTTGAATGAAGAGGAGGTAGTTGATTTTGGCCTCAGAAAAAAAGTTACTGAATTTCTTCTGAAGAACACCCTTGCTGATTTTTTAGTAGCTTTGTTAGAGTTATGGAGAAAAAAGTAGACTAAAAGAACCAAGGAGAACACAGGCAATGGGAAATAGCCAGTGAATTGGCCACTTACCTAACAAGTATGTAAGAGAAATGAGAAATGGATTGATAATTAAAGAGAGTAACAAGATTGCTTTAAAGCTGAGCGCATGTGGTAGGTGAAGAGAAGGAGGTAAAAAAAAAAAGGCGGGGGGGGCGCCTGGGTGGCTCAGTGGATTAAGCCGCTGCCTTCGGCTCAGGTCATGATCTCAGGGTCCTGGGATCGAGCCCCGCATCGGGGTCTCTGCTCAGCAGGGAGCCTGCTTCCTCCTCTCTCTGCCTGCCTCTCTACCTACTTGTGATCTCTCTCTGTCAAATAAATAAATAAAATCTTAAAAAAAAAAAAAAAAAGGTGAAATTGAACCCCTGAGAGGGAAAGGTAGTGGAAATGGGCCTGCTCTGGAACATAAACAGATGAGCATTAATGAGAGGGAAGAACCCTTTTTCTGGAAATGGATTCATTAACAAATGTTAATGAAGCAGAAAGGAATGTGAGTCCTCACAGGTCTCTCCATTGACTAGACAGTGGAGAAGACATGGATTCTATAAATTTCAAGATCGTAGGTCTGGACCTTTGAAGCCATGATATAAAGAGCATGCCAGACCATTGAGAGGATACTGAGAAGATGTATTGTAGTGGACTGGTTATCCTATGGCTTCCTTGTATTATGTGAAGGAAGTCCAGAGAGACAATTTAAAATACTGTGTTTAAGGCATAGTGCCATTCATGTAGATGAATTTTTGGAGAAGCATTTTGAAATGTGATACTAACATATGAATGTTTACTTTTGGGGACAGCTGTATTGGATTACTGATAGATTTTTTTAATCTTTCATCATGTACTTGAACATACTTAACCCTTTTTAGCCTTAGATTTGTTTAAACTTTATAGTTGTTCAACAAGGTATATGTTTTGATCTGAAATGGGACAGCCATTGTACTAAGTAGGTACTGGAGCTTTTCAAAGCTGTAAGATTTGTGACAATGAATCAATAAAAAGTAGAAATTGCCACAAATGAAAAAAAGTTATTTTTAAAATGTATATTTCTGCAGCCTCTAGAGCAAGGATTGGCAGAGTATGGCTGGCCTACAGGACAAATCTGGCCCGTTGCCTGTTTTGTAATAAAACTTTACTGGAACATAATCAGGCCCACTGGTTTTCATATTGTCCATGATGCTTTCATGCATGTTGGCCATATTGAGTAGAGACTATATGGCCTGTAAAGACTAAAATATTTGCTATCAGGCCCTTTACTGAAAGTTTTCTGACCTCTTGTCCAAAGTCAGGAAGAAGGTACACTGGCATGTTAAGGCAGTTGTCTTTGGGTGGTGGGATTACAGGTTTCTTTCCTGTGAGCAGGTATTGGGTTGAAATTCCTTTCATAGTCAATATATTTGAATTTTAATATGACCACTAGATGGAGCAGTAGTTACAATTGACTGTTTCTCTACCAAACCTGTTACAGAGCAGTAGTAAAGATTGTTGGCCATTTAAGCAAATAGAAGTAAATCCTCTCTATTGTCTTCTAGCCCCAATGTGGAGTGCAAAAGCATGAGGTTTGGCATGTTGAAGGACCATCAAGCTGTCACCGGAAATGTTACTGCTTTTGATGGGTCCATTCTCTATCTGCCTATTAAACTTCAACAAGTAAGACCAAAAAGGAAATAGATTTTGGATTGAAACCTAAGAGAGTTCTGGCGCTTTGAGTGGTAGAAAATCATAGACATCCTGATGTTTGAGTTTTACTTAGCTATTCTTAGAGGAAAGACAGGCTTTTCCATAACAAAGAAATGTCAGACAAGGGATGCCTGAGTGACTCAGTGGGTTAAACCTCCAGGTCATGATCTTGGGGTCCTGGGATGGAGCTCTGCATCAGACTTTCTGCTCAGTGGGAAACTTGCTTCCCCCATCTCTCTCTGCCTGCCTCTCTGCCTACTTATGATCTCTCTGTCAAATAAATAAATAAAAGCTTGAAAAAAAAAAAAAGAAATGTCAGACTAAAAGACTTTCATCTGAATTCTTCAAGAAGTTTCTTCTCACATAAGAGGAGTGGTTGGAAGCCTTTGACCTCAGTGACAGAGAATGGCTTAAGATTTGAGATGGGAAGGCATCTATTGCTAGTCAGTCCTCTTACCAAAATCTTTTTTTAAATCCTAGTTGTTATGCTGTGATTTGGGCCAGTGTGGACAGGCAAAATAAGGGGCAAGTAGAAAATATATTTCAGACATTTTAGTATTTTCTAGAACATGGTTGAATTAGATTAGGGCTTGGTAGTTTTTGTCATTTTTTTTTAACTTGCATATATTTATTTGTTAGGTTCTTGAGCTTAAAAGTCAAAGGAAAACTGATGGCGCAGATATCAACATTAAGATTCAGTTGACAAAGATCCTGGAGCCCTGTTCTGACTTGTGCATTCCCTTCTACAATGTTGTTTTCCGTCGGTGAGGAAACAGCTTATTTTCTTTAATCTCAGTCTTATATTTGTAACAGTGCTTTTTTAGCAGCTTGGATGGTGTTATACCACACACATATAAAGATGAGTTTGGAAACATTTAATAAATAAATGGATGGTATTGAGGCTAACTTACTGAAAAGTTATGTCAAATGATTAGTTTGATTTGGGTACAGTTTCAGGTGGCTGGTTGGGTTCCTTTGGAATCTTTCATGAACTTTAAAAGCAGATGTTTATATTGCATAATTTCATGTTGTTACTGATGGGGCTACTTAATGTGGTAGTGTGCAAAAATTTTTGCTGGAAGAACTTTTTTCCACGTCTCTTGATTTTTGGATTCAGACAGCTTATAATTGTTTTTACTTTTTATAAGACCTAGATTTTCATAAAACTTATTCCTATACCACCTCTTTTTAAATGAAACACAGAGCTCAATTTCTGCTTAGTAAGGTGAACTGCCAGGAACAAGTATAGCTTCTTTACAAACAGAAATTGACTCTTGCATTCTTTTTAGTTAATGGTGAAAAATAATGTAAATTGAACCTGGGAAATTGACTCTGTTTTTGGTCACCCAGTATGTAGGACAAGCTGTTGTCAGTTGTATTTACCTCAAGATAAATGCTTTCATAATTTTTCTTTTTCTTTTTCTTTTGGCAACAGTATTCTCAGCCTAAAAGGTATATTGTGCAAAGGGCACCAACAATTCTGACACTTTAGGCTTCAAAAGGAAAATACAGTTCAGAGTAGTTGAGCTTGAATTTTTTTTATTCTTCTCTAGAAGACCCATTTTTGCTCTTCATTTCAGGGTAATGAAACTTTTAGATATGAAGCTTGTGGGGAGAAACTTTTATGACCCTACAAGTGCTATGGTACTACAGCAACACAGGTCAGTAGTGTTCTTTTCCTCATTTTTGAATGTTCTGGAAACAGTTTTTTCATTGTGATTACCATATGTAGTACAGAAATGTCAACAGTATTTTATGATTATAAATACAATCTATCAGTTAAATCTGTTCCATAGTTTAGTTTGTTACTAAGTTCACAAAGATGTCGATTTACTTTGTTTCATGGTGCTTTCTCACTATTACTGGGGAGGGGGGCGGTATTTGCTCAACCATTTCAAATGGGGGTGTGGAAGTATCTGTGGTTTTTTTAAGAACCTTGAGGTAAAGCTCCCTTGTCTCTTCAGGTTGCAGATCTGGCCAGGCTATGCAGCTAGCATCCGAAGGACAGATGGAGGTCTTTTTCTCCTAGCTGATGTCTCCCATAAGGTCATTCGGAATGATTCAGTACTGGATGTCATGTGAGTGAATGGTGGGATTTACTTTTAACAAGCTAACAATTTTCTGGAAAGTTCAGTAATAGCTGAATACAGATTGGCCTTTGTTCTATTTAGATTTTAAATTGTAGAACAGATTAAGAATACTAAATGTAGGGGCGCCTCGTTGGCTCAGTTGTTGAGTGTCTGCCTTCAACTCGCTCGCTCACTTGTGATTCCAGGGTCCTGGGATTAAATCCCACATCTGGTGCCCTGCTCATGGGGGAGCCTGCTTCTCCCTCTTCCTCTGCTGCTCTCCGTGCTTGTGCTCTGTCGCATAAAAAAAATGGGATCTAAAAATAAATAAATAAAAATAAAAAATACTTGGATTTATTTCTGAATATTCTATTTTGATCCATGGTTAAAATCAGTGTGATACTGTTAAAATAGTGGTTTAGTTATTATAATTTTATTAACTTTTAATACTTGTCAAGGAATCTGTTTTCAGAATTTTCATAGGAAATACCACCCATTTATTCTTGCATGTGATCCTTTGACTAATTTAATGAAAGTAAGGAAAAAAGTCAGTTGGCATTTTGTTTGGCATCAACTGGGGAGAATGTTCAGTGAATCTTCCTGTTCACAAGTATGGCATATTTTTCCATTTACTGAATTTTATTTTTATTAAAGTTTTACTTTCATTAAAGTTTCATTTACTTTCATTAAAATTGTCATATTTTATTACTACACAAAAGCTGTTTATAAGTGAATTATGTAGTATGTGTAGGATTGATTTTGTTACCTGCACAATAGCTTATTTTGGATATAAAAATTATCTTTGGGGCGCCTGGGTGGCTCAGTGGGTTAAAGCCTCTGCCTTCAGCTCAGGTCATGATCCCAGGGTCCTGGGATCAAGCCCTGCATCAGGCGCTCTGCTCAGCAGGAAGCCTACTTCCCTTCCTCTCTCTCTGCCTTCCTCTCTGCCTGCTTGTGATCTCTCTCTGCCAAATAAATAAATAAAATCTTTAAATAAAATTATCTTCATTTTCTAAGTATATAATTTTATATGTACTTACCACTAATTCAACAGTGTTTTGTGGATTTCAGAGTATAAGTTTGCAATTATTCCTAAGTATTTTGTTCTCTTTGATACATTTGCAAATGGATTTTTAAAATTTCATTTTTGGTTTGTTCCTTGCAAGTGTATAGAAAAACAACTGATTTTTTTTTAATATTAATTTTGTATCCTACAACCCCTGTGAAGTCATTTATTAGTTAAAACAGTTTATTGTGTTCAGTAGGAAGCCTGGTTCTTCCTCTGCTTGTGCTCCCCCCCTCTCTCTGTCTCATAAATAAATAAAAAATCTTAGGGGGAAAAAAAAAGATTTCCTGTCCTAAATTCTATGATCCTTCAATAGCATCCTTCTAAGGATCCACACAGAACCAAGTACTCCTTAAAACAGTTTGTTCATGGATTCTTTGGGATTTCTATATAGGAGATCATGTCATCGGCAAATAAAGATATTTTTATTTCTTCCTTTCCAATCTGGATCGCTTTTATTTCTTTTTCTTGCTGAGTTATCCTGCTAGGACCTCTAGTACAACGTTTGAATAGGAGTGGAGAAAGTGAGGGGGGGAAAAGCCCTGGCCCCGCCCCTCCTCAATGTAGTGTTTTTGGATATTCCCTTTGTTAATAAAGACAGTTCAACCAGGAAAAAAAAAAAAAAAAGTGGTGAGAGTGGGCATCCTTGTCCTCTTTTCCTGATATTAGGAAGAAAATATCCATCCAGTCTTTCACCAGCAAGTATATTTGCTGTGAGTTTTTTGTAGATGCCCTTTATCAGATAGAGGAAATTCCATTTTATTCCTAGTTTATTGAGTGTTCTTATCATGAAAGGGAATTGGGTTTTGATCATTTAAAAAAACCCAAAACATCCTTTTTAAATTGATTTTCAATATTAAATCAACCTTGCATTCCTGGGATAAATCCCACTTATTCATGATGTATAATTTTTTCTTTATGTTGCTGGTTTGGGTTTGCTTATATTTTGTTGAGGATTTTTTTCCCATATTCCTAAGCAGTATCTGTATTTTTCTTGTGTTACCTTTGTCTGGTAATACTGGTCTTATAGAAAGAGCTGGGAAGTATTTGCTTCCTCTTCTGTTTTTTGAGAGTGTTTATGAAGGATTGAAATCCATTTTCCTTTGAATGCTTGGTAGAAATTTGACAGAGAAGCCATCTGGGTTTTGGTTTTTCTTTGTGTGCAGTTTTTAAATTACTAATTCAGTGTCTGTATTGTTAGATATTTATTTAGATTTTCGATTTATTTTTGGGTCAATTTTGGTAATTTGTGTTTTTCTAAGAGTTTGTCCAGTTCATTTAGTTTATGTAGTTTGTTGGCATACTGCCATCAGTGTTCCCTTACAGTTCTTATTTCTTATTTCTGTGACCCCAGTTGTAATGTCCCCTCCTTCATCGGATTTTAGAAATCTGAGTCTCCTTTTTTTTTTTTAAAGATTTTATTTATTTATTGGACAGACAGAGATCACAAGTAGGCAGAGAGGCAGGTAGAGAGAGAGAAAAGGAAGCAGGCTCCCTGCTGAGCAGAGAGCCCGATGTGGGGCTCTATCCCAGGACCCCAGGATCATGACCTGAGTGGAAGGCAGAGGCTTTAACCCACTGAGCCACCCAGGCACCCCCTGAGTCTCCTTTTTTTTTTTTTTTTTTCCCATTTTATTTATTTTTTCAGAGTAACAGTATTCATTCTTTTTGCACCTGAGTCTCCTTTTTTAATAGGTGGTCTAGCTAAAGGTTTGTCAGTGTTGTTGACCTTTTCAAAAAGCCAGTGTTTTAGTTTTGTTGACTGTATTTTTCTGTTATCTATTTCATTAATTCCTACTCTTAATACTCATTATTTCCTTCCTTTTGCATACTTAAGATTTAGTTTGCTTTTCTCTTTCCAGTGTCTTAAGGTGGAAGGTAAGTTTATTTGGGGTATTTTTTTCTTTCTAATATAGGCTTTTACAGCTATAAATTTTCCTTCAGGTAATGTTGTAGCTGTATATTCTGGTATGTTGTGTTTTCATTTACATCTAACTTGGAGTATTTTCTAATTTACCTTGTGATTTCTTATTTGACCCCTTGATGATTTAAGGGAGCGTGTTCACTTTCTACATGTATGTGAGTTCCTGAATTTCTTCTGTTGTGATCAGAGAATTCACTTTGTATTATTTCTATTCTTTATATTCACTGAGCTTTTATGATCCAGCATATGAATTATACTGGAAAATGTACTGTGTACACTTTGGACATTGTGATTTTATTTTTACCTTTTGTTAAGGAAAGTGCCAGAATTAGGACTATGATATGTATGCCTTTATATTGGAAACAGAAATTTTCCCAGGGTGTTTGAGACCTTGGCAGAGGCAAACCTATGACAACAAGAAGGAGGAGCACTAAAGTTGTCTAAGGATGTGTTGTTTGTGAACCATATTTCAGGTTCCAAACACAGATAGGAAGGGCCATAAGATCAGTGACCCAACTATCATTGACCCTGGAATTTGAACTAAATAAACAACACAGTGATCTTGTTTCACAAATTGCCAAGACAAGAAGTGCCTTCTAATGTTTGACCACTTGCTTTTTTACAAATTGGTCTCTGATCAAATGAACCTCCAACCTGTGATGTCTTTGGTGTAGACTGGCTTAGTTTAGAGAATTATCTGGCTTATGCCTCCATTCATTCCCTATAGAACACTCTCTTGTACATTTAACAGAAAGAAGGAAATGCAGAGCAAAACAAAAACACGTGAAAGAAGATTTTAAGCATATAGACAAATAACAGCAAAAGCAAAGTAAGCAGATAAAGAGTCATCAAGTTAATGGCAAAAATAATTTTCAAATTATATTTCTTCAAAACAAAAAGCCTGAAGACCTCATACAAAGACGTGGGTCCAAACAATGACTTCCAACCGGAAAGCACATTAGATAAGCAGCTAAAGCCTAATGAAACTAGTCTGAGCTCACCTATTTGTTGGGATTGACTCACTGGCAGCAGATCTGAAGGACAGATAGAGTTAAGCACAAGGGGCCCAGTGAGTGCATCTGTGGGTATGAAACTCCTAGGAGTTTTGCCAAGGAAGAGCTTCCACAGTTACTGTGGTGAGACCTCCAGAAATGTCAAAGGACGATGAGACCTCTGGTCTGTCTGACATAAAGAGAAGGCTGATTGCTTATTGTAGTGAGAAGAGACTGCTGATCTTACAGAGAGTACTGGAGAGGTATGGAGTTCAGGACAGCAGTCTTGCAGAGGGGCAAGCAGCAGAAGCATGGTTGCTAAGGTAGTCTGTTGTTGATTGAGTAGTACTTGTTGTGATGCTTATTGGATTAAGTTCCACAATTGGCCAATATACAGAAACAAGGGGATAACTCTGGTTGGATAGCTTGGTTGCTGAGGTGAGTTGATATAGATGTATTAAACAGGCTTAAAACTGGATTTTATGGGGGCACCTGGGTGGCTTAGTTGAATAAGCATCTGCCTTTGGCGCAGGCTGTGGTCCTGGGCTCCTGGGATTGAGCCCCATGTTGGGCTTCCTACTCAAGAGGGAGTTTGCCTTTCCCTACCTCTCTGGACCACCCCCTGCTTATTCTCTCTTTCTCAAATGAATTTAATAAAATTAAGAAAACAAACAAACCTGGAATTTTATGGCTCCTTGTTACCATGGCGGCAAAACAATATATCTTTTACAAAGTTTGCAATTTTCAATTCCCAGGAACACACGAATGTTTACATTTTCACCTGATTTTATTGTTTAATTTCTTACACATTAATGTTAAATTGATAAAGAATTTATTTTTTAAATGGATAGCAAGTTTTCTTTTTTTAATTTAAAAAAAAATTTAATTTTTTTAATTTTTAATTTTTTAAAATTTTTAAATTTTTAAAAATTTTTAAAAAATTTTTTTAAATTTTTTTTTAAGATTTTATTTATTTATTTGACAGAGAGAGAGATCACAAGTAGGCAGAGAGAGAGGAGGAAGCAGGCTCCCCGCAGAGCAGAGAGCCCGATGTGGGGCTCGATCCCAGGACCCTGAGATCATGACCTGAGCCGAAGGCAGCGGCTCAATCCACTGAGCCACCCAGGCGCCCCTTAAATTTTTTTAATTTTTAAATGGTTAGCAAGTTTTCTTTTTTTTTTTAATTTTTTTTTTAAAGATTTTATTTATTTATTTGACAGACAAAGACCCAAGAGAGCCCGATGTGGGGCTCGATTCCAGGATCCCGGGATCATGACCTGAGCCAAAGGCAGAAGCTTTAACCCACTGAGCCACCCAGGCACCCCTGGATAGCAAGTTTTCTTATCCACTTTTTTAAACATGTATTTTTTGGAGGGCACCTGCTTGGATCAGTTGTTAAGCATCTGCCTTCAGCTCAGGTCATGTTATCAGGGGCCTAGGATCAAGCCCTGCATGGCATCAGGCTCCCTGCTTGGCAGCAGGCCTGCTTCTCCCTCTCCTGTTCCTCCTTCTTATTTTCCCCCTCCTGCTGTCTCTCTCTCTCAAATAAATAAATAAAACTTTTTTTTTTTTGAAGATTTTATTTGTTTGACAGAGCCAGAGAGCACAAGTGGGAGTGAATGGCAGAAGAAGAGAGAGAGGGCGCCTGGGTGGCTCAGTGGGTTAAGCCGCTGCCTTCGGCTCAGGTCATGATCTCAGGGTCCTGGGATCGAGTCCCGCATCGGGCTCTCTGCTCGGCAGGGAGCCTGCTTCCCTCTCTCTCTCTCTGCCTGCCTTTCTATCTACTTGTGATCTCTCTCTGTCAAATAAATAAATAAAATCTTAAAAAAAAAAAAAGAAGAAGATTTAAAATCTTCTTAAAATCTTTAAGATTTAAAATCTTAAAAAAAAAAAAAAAGAAGAGCGAGAAGTTACTCCCAGGTGAGCGGGGAGCCTGACGCAGGGCTTGATCTCAGGACCCTGATATCATGATCTGAGCCAAAGGCAGACACTTAAATAACTGAGCCACCCAGGCTCCCCTCTTACCCTTTCTTTTAATGGTCCTTTTCCCCCACTAACTTGAAATGCCACTAGTTATTAGTGGACACTCAATCCTAATCTGTATTTCAGTCTCATTGAGATCTTTTATTCCATTAATTTCTTTTCTTTTTTCAGATTTAGTAAGGCACAATTGACAAAATAAACCTCATACATTCAAAGTATTCAATTTGATGAGTTTTAACTTACTTATATACCATTGTAATCTCACAATGAAGATAATGAGCATATCCATTGCCCACATAAAATTTACTCATGTCTCTTTCAGACCTCCTTCTACCTTTGTTTTTCTCTGTCCACCACAGGCAGCAAACCCTATTCTGCTTTCTGCCACTAGAAATTAGTGTCCATCTTCTAGAATTCTGTGTGTGTAGAATCATATGGTATATATTCATTTTTTGTTGTTGTTTGGTTTGCCTTCTTTTCAGCATGATTTTTTTATTTGAATTTTTTATTTCAATCCCAGTTTAGAAGTCAAAGTGAAATAGTTGCAGTTAAGAAACATAGATTTTTATCTACTTTTCAATGTTGAATATTGTAGTAACAAGACATAGGCCTATATTGTTATCTGCTGTGTTCCTCAGTCCCTTTTTAGTTTTTTTCTTCATTGTGCTTTCTTCCTCCATGTCAACCTCCTGCCTTTACTGATGCAAAAGACAGTGATTAGAGGAAAGGGATTTGATAAGAGAATATTAAAAACTGTCATTAAGGGGCACCTGGGTGGCTCAGTGGGTTAAGCCTCTGCCTTAGGCTCAGGTCATGATCTCAGGGTCCTGGGATGGTGCCCCACATAGGGCTCTCTGCTCGGCAGGGAGCCTGCTTCCCCCTACCCCTCTGCCTGCCTTTCTGCCTACTTGTGCTCTCTCTCTCTGTCAAATAAATAAATAAAATCTTAAAAACAAAACAAAACATAAATAAATTACAAGTTAAAAAGTGTTTGAGGAGCAGGGCCTGGGTGGCTCAGTGGGTTAAGCCTCTGCCTGCACTGGTCTCTCTGCTCAGCGGGGAGCCTGCTTCCTCCTCTCTCTCTGCCTGCTTCTCTGCCCTACTAGTGATCTCTGTCTGTCAAATAAATAAATAAATAAATTTTTTAAAAAAAGTAAAATAAAAAGTGAGTATGGATTCTATACTAGTAGTTGCTTTTGACTTCCACAACTACATATATATAGCTAACCTACATTTTTTGAGACAGAGAGCACACAAGTGGTGGGGGGCAGAGGGAGAGGGAGAGAGAGACTCTTAAGCAGGGTCCATGCCCAGCACAGAGTCTGACACCAGGCTTGATCTCACGACCCTGAGATCATGACCTGAGCCAAAATGAAGAGTCAGAGTCTTAACCAACTTGAGCCAGTGAGGCTCCCCTGTAGTGAACTATCTTTGTAGCTGTCTCTCCTCTGTAGTTGACCTGCAGGGAGAGTAGGGCGCCCCCCCCCACATGTGCGTGCACACACACACACACACTGCATCTGACATGTATCAGGCACTGATGACAATGATGGAGATGATGTTTGCAAACACACAGTTCTGTTCTCTGTGCTAGGTACAGTTCTCGGTGCTTCATGTTTATGAAGTCATTGCATTCCCTCAACTCTGAGTTGAGGCTAGTAAGTGGAAGACAGAAGATTTGAACCCAGGCATTCGCCTCCAGGGTCTGTTGTCAGGGTTGAACTGCTTAAACTCTGAGATGGTTTTTCATCAATTACTACAGTCTTTTTTCAAGTCGAGTTCTGCAGGATACTAATTGCCCAGGATGGCAATAAATGTTCATTCAGTGAGGTTAAAAGGAAAAGGGTGGGGAAAATCCATGGTTAAATACATTGGAGGGTAAATAAAGGTAAATATGTTTCTTTAGCAGTTTGAGGTGCTCATGTATGTTGTGAGTCCCTAAACGGCTTATAACTTGCACAATGGACTCCACTTTTTTGATTGTGGAACCTTTTTCACACCTCCTCACAACCTCTCAAGGGGCCAGTGTTCCTGAAGAATCTGCCCTGGGTGACACTGACTCACAGAAAAAAGTCCAAGCTCTGATCCTTGACTTGAAGGACATTTACATCTGGTCCCTGCCTGTCTTCAGCCCGTGCTTACCATCTTCTGTCCCTCTTCAACCTCCTTGCCCTCCCTGTCTCCCCAGATCCCTGCTTATGCCCTGCATACTGCTGCCTCTGCCTGGAGTGCCACTCTTCCTCTGCCCTGGCGTTTCTGCTTGGCAGATTGCTCCTTCAAGCATCAGCTGCTTCTGTAAACGTTCCTTGAATCCCTGGGCATATTCAGACATGCTTTCTACGAGTTTCCTATGTTGGCTTGTTCACAGCACTGTTTAGAGGTTACCGTGAGGGTACAGTTATCTATGGTGAATCTGTTCATCTACATCTTTAGCATCTTCAGCAGAGCTGTCTAATAATAAGTATTGGTGATCCCTTCCATTAGCTCAGAAGGGCAAATATAGTTTAGAGAATGTTTTGTTGTCCTTCCATAGACTAATGGTAATACTAAATAATTATTTTGATGATTAAAGTACCTTATTTGAAGGCAAACTGTGAATGTTATTAATTTCTAGTTAGTTTTTAATTTTACTTTTATTTTTTCACTATTTTTTGAAAGATTACTTATTTGAAAGAGAGAGAGAGAGCAGGGGAGGGGCAGAGAGAGCAGGAGAGGGAGAAGCAGACTCCCTGTTGAGCAGGGACTCTGACATGGGGGTCAGTCCCAGGATCTGGGATCACAACCTGAGCTGAAGCAGATGTTTAACTGATGAGCCACTCAGGTGCCCCTCTTTTCACTATTTTTTATTGATTTTGTGTTTTTTTTGGTAATGTTGAAAAGAGATGAGAGTCTTATCTCTTAAAAAAGACAACTGGAACCTTCTAATGCAGTGTAGCTGTGATCATATTCCTGAAGCACTTTTTTGCATCTCCCATCCTTTTCATTGTGCTCTCTGTATACAGATATGATTCAAAAGTCTTTTGTCTCTTTCCAAAGGCATGCCATGTATCAGCAGAACAAAGAAAACTTCCAGAATGAATGCACTAAACTTCTGGTTGGCAATATTGTTATAACCCGATACAACAATCGTACCTATCGTATTGATGACGTGGATTGGAATAAGACACCAAAAGATAGCTTCACAATGTCTGACGGGAAGGAGATCACATTCTTGGAATACTACAGGTGGAAAGAAGAGACTGGGCTTGGGCCTTTGGGTGGGTGTGGGATGTAGTCTACCATTCTGTAGCAGGATATTGAGTTCCAGAGTAGCTTACACTGGGACACTTTTTAAATAATTGGATTGGTATTAAAAAATTTAAAAATTTAATAATTAAAAAAAATAATTGGATTGGTAATGGACCTAAGATCAAATGAGCTTATTTGTGGGATTTCACTTGGATATGCTACCCTTACAGTTTCATTTGTTTTAGTAATTTTGGAAGTTACTTTATAAATTAGTACCAGGATTTTGAATTATATTTCTTTTGTTGGTTTAGGTAGAAGTCTGGTTGGAAAGACTAAATTCATGTTTTAATCATTTGACTATCATTTTGCCTTTCCAGTTGTCCAAGCCTTTCAACGTGATGCAGTTTCTTCTTCTTTTTTTTTTTTTTTTTAAGATTTATTTATTTGAGGATGGGGGGAAGTGCACATGAGCAGGGGGAGAGGAGTAGAGAGAGAGAATCCCAAGCAGACTCTGCATGGAGCCTGTTTAGGGCTCCATCCCACAACCCTGAGATCATGACCTGAGCCAAAACAAGAGTTGGATGCTTAACCGGCTGAACCAGTCAGGCACTCCAACTTGATGCAGTTTTAAGCATATTTTTCCCTGGACCTTTGAGATGATTTCTCCTCCATTTCATTGCAGTGTTAACTTGAGTCTGCCTTTTCAAGTTATAGAAATGCTATAAGGAGTTTCTGGTGGATCCTTGACAAGGGTATTATGCAAATTGTGTACCCCAGTGCTGGTTAAGAGACCCAGACTGTTGCCATAGAGCAGTGATGCTGCTTCTGAAATGTTTTCCTGCCTCTGCCCTGCTCTAGCAAAAACTATGGGATCACAATTAAGGAAGAGGACCAGCCACTGCTGATCCACAGGCCCAGTGAGAGACAGAATAACCAAGGGATGGTGAGTGGAGGGGTGTCAGATTGGCACTTCTAGCTTAAGCTCTTCATCCATGGTGCTGGGAGCTGGGGAGCAGTGTTACGGTGTGATTGGGGAAGACTCTGCAGGGCTGTCTCATCTAGCCAGTAGTTCCACTTCATGTGGTAGGATTTGCTTTTGATGTCCCCATAAGGAGGAGCTAATTATCCATATGAGCAAGGTAGGTTAAGGAATAAGAAGAATTTTCTGCTAAAGGTTAAAACACTGGATCTACTAGGGAAGTTTTAGACAGGTAACGGATTGGAGGCAGGGAAAGTGCCTCGACACTGACTCTTCTGTCTTATGTGAGAAGGCTGAAGATCAGCCAGCCAGGATAAGATCTGGAGACCCCACCCGGATGGGATGTATTGCCTTAGCTTGCCTGGAGACCCAAGAGGGAGATTGTTGATTTTTTTCCCCTAGTTTTTCCCTTTTTTTTTTTTTTTTTTTTTGACCATTTCAGCACTTTCCTCTTTATTTTTTTATTTTTTATTTATTTATTTGACAGAGAGAGAGATCACAAGTAGACAGAGAGGCAGGCAGAGAGAGAGAGAGGGAAGCAGGCTCCCTGCTGAGCAGAGAGCCCGATGCGGGACTCGATCCCAGGACCCTGAGATCATGACCTGAGCCGAAGGCAGCGGCTTAACCCACTGAGCCACCCAGGCGCCCCAGCAGTTTCCTCTTTACCTAAAACAGCAGGCTGTATTGTAAACAATCTGTGAGTATTGTGACTGAGGGGAAAAGAGTAAAATACTTGTAGTGTTTCACTGCCCTCTTTTCTGGGGTTTTATGTTCCTTGTTGTGCCTGTTATGTCCTTGCAGGCCCAGCCCTGGTCATGGCATGTCTTGTTAGGTCAGAGGAATAAGACCTTCTTTACTGCCTTATTTTTCCTCTCCATTCTCTCCTCAAAGCTGCTGAAAGGTGAAATCCTGCTGCTGCCTGAGCTTTCATTCATGACTGGAATCCCTGAGAAGATGAAGAAGGACTTCAGAGCCATGAAGGTGAGAAATGCCCGTGTTGAATGGAAGGCCTAGACCTGGGCTAGGCTTATGTCTAGGCTTATGTCCTGAATGGAGCTAGACCCGGGCGGGCTTATGTCATCACCTGGGCAGGTCTGTTTTTCCGGACTCCAGTTCTCTCTGCCAAACATGTTCCATGTCCCTTCCTACACTGTGAAATAGCTGATCGGAGCTACCTTCTGAAAATTATTCAAAAACAAACAAACAAAAAACAGTGGAGTGCCTGGATCATGAGGTAAAAGGAAACAAGTAATTCTGTCTTTACCCCCACCAATCAGATAGATGACTGTAAACTGGTCATATGATCATAAGTGAGGTTCTTTGATAGCACTAACGTAGCAAAGAATAATCAAGTCAGACTGAGGTAAAAGGATAGAAGGATATCGTGTGGGGTGTGGAGTGTCTAGGAGGTGTTGGGCTGAGTCCCTGTAGGAAATAGCTGAGCAGCTCAGACGTGGGCAGCAGCATGAGTCTGGCGCTCAAGCACTTCACCTCCAGTCTGTCTGCAGTGCATGGGGCTTTCCACACCTGAGCTCCTGTGCTGTCTCACTCAGCGCGTGTCTGTTACCCTCAGACCCCTGCCTGTCTCCGATGCCACAGACTGTTTTCAATAACATCGTAAAGAGCCTGAAGTGAAGCTTAGCATTCCTGTAAGAGATGTCTTTCATGTTTACCTTTGATCCTTCTGCATTCAGCATGTAGGTCAAGGATCCTTCTTTATAACACTCAGTCACCTAATGACTTCATGATCACAGAGCTATCTGTACCACCCTGCAGACAGGTGGTAATGACTGCCTCATAGGGAACAACAACTGTATAGTTCTTTGGTTCCAGAAGAATAAAGAACTCACATACGTGCTTCAGAATCTTCATATACGTCTTTGGGTCTTCATTTAACAGTAACATTTAGAAAGCACAAATTATGGACCAAACACTAGACAAAAAAGTGTCTTATGATAACGTTAAATACAGTAGTGGTATCACATGAAGTGTAAGACTGGATCTGATTTTCCATTCTGTTTTGTTTGGCTCTGCCTGGCACAGGACATTTTTCCCCCTATTTCCCCCAAATATTAAAGAGATGTAATTAAGCCCCTTTTGCTCCTGTTTCATAGAATTTCTTAAGAAATTTTTTTAAAGATTTTATTCATTTGGGGGAGAGAGAGAGGGAGGGCACAAGCAGGGAAGGGGCAAAAGAAGAGGGAGAAGGAAAAGCAGACTCCCCACGGAGCGGGGAGCCTCCATGCAGGGCTGGATCCCAGATCCTGGGATCATGACCTGACCTGAGCTGAAGGCAGATATTTAACTCACTGAGCCACCCAGGTGCCCCTGAATTTTTTAAGGAATTTTAAATTCAGAACATGGCTTTGAGAAAGAGGTAAGATTTAGCTGTCTCATGGGAGAAAGAAACAATAACATTTCAAATTATTTTATGATTAATTTTTTTATGATTTATTTGTTTATTTGAGAGAGAGAGTGTGTGCACACAAGCGAGAGAGAGGGAGAGAGAGAGAGAAAGAGAAAGAAAGCACGAGGCTAGGGAGGGGCAGAGAAACAGACCCGTCACTGAGCAGGGAGCCCTGTGTGGAACTCAGTCCCAGGATTCTGGGATCATGTCCCCAGCTGAAGGCAGATGTTTAACCGACTGAGCCACCCTATGATTAAAATTTTAACCCTGTACTTCCTTCACATTCCTGAGAGATATTTATTAAAATCTTTGGAGTATTTTAAAATGTCTTCCATTTCAGGGGCGCCTGGGTGGCTCAGTGTGTTAAAGCCTCTGCCTTCGGCTCTGGTCATGATCCCCCGGGGTCCTGGGATCAAGCCCCACATTGGGCTCTCTGCTCAGCGTGGAGCTTTTTTCCACCTCTCTCTCTCTGCCTACTTGCGATCTCTGTCTGTCAAATAAATAAATAAAATCTTTTAAAAAAAATGTCTTCCATTTCAGTGGAAATGTTTTAGACATATTGGGGTTTAATTTCATATTGGAGAAACTAATACTTAGAAGTTATTATCTGCATTTTAAATCTATTTAGGATTTGACCCAGCAGATCAACCTGAGCCCCAAACAACACCATAATGCTCTGGAATGCTTGCTGCAGAGAATTTCAAAAAATGAAACAGCCAGCAATGAATTGGCACGCTGGGGACTCTGTCTTCAGAAGGATGTACATAAGGTAAACTGGATGTATGTAGTCAAACAGGAAACAGCGTTCATCAGCAATTTTAAGAGCTTAGTGAAAGTGTGTGATAGCTTCCTATCTGGTCTTTATTTTGGGGTTTGCCCTATTATACTTTGTTGGGGGGTCCTAGTCACAATATTTGAATTTTCTTCTCTTAATTTGTTAGTATCTATTAGAGACTTTTCTTCCGTATTTTTCAGAGATCTGAGCTGTTAATTTTCAGATAGATAGTGAAAGGAATATTGACTTAAATTTTACCTCATTTTGGGGGTGCCTGGGTGATTCAGTTGGTTAAGCATCTTCTGGCCCTTGTTTTGTTTTTTAAAGATTTTATTTATTTATTTGACACAGAGAGACACAGCAAGGGAGGTAATACAAGCAGGCAGAGTAGGAGAGGGGGAAGCAGGCTTCCTGAGCAGGGAGCCTGATGTGGGGCTCCAGCACAGGACCCTGGAATCACAACCCGAGCTGAAGGCAGATGCCCAAAGATTGAGCTGCCTAGGTGCCCCTGACTCTTGATTTTGGCTCAGGTCATGATCTCAAGGTTGTGAGATCGAGCCCCATGCTGGGCTCCACTCTCAGCAGGAATTCTGCTTGGCATTCTCTCTTTCCCTCTCCCTGTCTCCATCCCCGTGCTCACATGCACTCTCCCACCCCCAAAATAAAAAAATAAATCTTTATTAAAAAATTACCTCATTTTCAGTTTTCCAATCCAAATAATTCTTAAGGTTCTGTATGTCCTTTTTTTTCCTCCAAGTTTTTTTTTTCTTTTCCAATAGTTGTGATTCTTTGAATATGCTATTGACATTCTTTCTATAGGCATAGAGAGTTTTGGACTTATACCATTCTGATTTTCTTATGGCTCTTTCTGCCTGCATTTTGCCTGAGCCTCCTGTGTTGTATTTTGTATGGCATGATCCATAGGGCCGAGGCAGTGTGAGATGGTGGCAGAGTCCTTGGCCTTCAGTGTCTGCTTAGTTAGCTTTGAATCTCAGTTTTACCACTTGCCATAGTAGTTACTTTGAGCAAATTGCTTAGCATTTCTTAGTTTTTTTATCTGTAAAATGAGGATGATAATTGAGTTGTAAGAATTTAAACGGTAACATTTTCAGCATCATATGTGACACACAGCAAGTGCTCAGTAAACGTTAGTTATTACTACTTTTCACCTTTCTTTTGAGGTTATACCAAAATAATTAATTCTGTCTTTTCCCTAGTTCTCTTGCACTCTTAATTGACTCCTTGTTAAAAATTTATTTTCTTTAAATAAAAGTAATGTAGGGCTCCTGGGTGGCTCAGTGGGTTAAGCCGCTGCCTTCGTCTCAGGTCATGATCTCAGGGTCCTGGGATCGAGTCCCGCATCGGACTCTCTGCTCAACAGGGGGCCTGCTTCCTTCTCTCTCTCTGCCTGCCTCTCTGCCTACTTGTGATCTCTCTCTGTGAAATAAATAAAATCTTTAAAAAAATAAATAAATAAATAAATAAAAGTAATGTATAGTCAATAAGGAAAATGTTGAAACCTTACAAAAAGTAAAGAAAGAAAGAAAAACATCAGTAATTTCATCATCCAAAAATGATATCTCAGTGATTTATTTTAGATACATATGAAAGATACTTCAATATAAATCCTTCATCTACACATTTTTCTGTGAGTATAAATCTTATTGTTACAAAGCTGTGATTGTATTATATATGGTTTTGCATCTTCTTTTTCATTTAATATTATATCTTAAACATGTTTTTATGTTATTAAATATTAATTTGAGAATGTAGAAAATCTAAACCAAGAAAGAAAAAAGTTCATCATTTTTTTTTTTTTTAAGATTTTATTTTATTTATTTGACAGAGAGAGAGCACAAGTAGGCAGAGAAGCAGGCAGAGAGAGAGAGGGAAGCAGGCTCCCTACAGAGCAGAGAGCCCGACGTGGGGCTCGATCCCAGGACCCTGAGATCATGACCTGAGACGAAGGCAACGGCTTAATCCACTGAGCCACCCAGGCGCCCCAGTTCATCATTTTTTTTGAAGATTTTATTTATTTATTTGACAGAGAGAGTGATCATAAGTAGGCCGGCGGGGTTGGGGGGGAAGCAGGTTCCCTGCTGAGCAGAGAGCCTGGTATGGGGTGAGATCCCAGAACCCTGAGATCATGACCTGAGCCGAAGGCAGAGGCTTAATCCACTGAGCCATCCAGGTGCCTCAAAAGTTCATCTTTCTGTATCAGGATAACTGCTGTTAACATTTTTATACATACCCTTCAGTGGATTTTTGTGTGTGTGTACATGGGCATGCTTGCGTGCTTATTGCATACTCGCACATGGCATGTATTCAGATAGTTTCCTTTTTCCCCTCAGTATACGTAGGATGTTTTCCCATGTAATTTAATATTTTTCTAAATATTTAATGGCTGCAAGATAGTTTATTAACAATTTTTTATTCTTTCACATTAAAATTGAATTTAGTATTTTTTCAAAGACTTTATTCATTTATTTAACAGAGAGCATAAGCAGGCAGAGTGGCAGGCAGAGAGGGAGAAGTAGGCTCCCTGCTGAGCAGGGAGCCCGATGTAGGGCTTGATCCCAGGACCCTGGTATCATGACCCGAGCTGAAGGCAGACGCTTTTTTTTTTTTTTTTTAAAGATTTTATTTATTTGACAGATCACAAGTAGGCAGAGAGGCAGGCAGAGAGAGAGAGGGGGAAGCAGGCTCTCTCCGCTCAGCAGAGAGCCCAAATCAGGGCTCGATCCCAGGACCCTGGAATCATGACCTGAGCCGAAGGCAGAAGCTTTAACCCACTGAGCCACCCAGGGACCCCTGAAGGCAGATGCTTAACTGACTGAGTCACCCAGGTACCCCAAGAATTTAGTTTTTTTTTTTTAAGATTTTATTTATTTGTCACAGAGAGAGAGATCACAAGTAGGCAGAGAGGCAGGCAGAGAGAGAGGTGGGGGGAAGCAGCCTCCCTCCTGAGCAGAGAACCCTATGCGGGGCTTGATCCCAGGACTCTGAGACCATGACCTGAGCCGAAGGCAGAGGCTTAACCCACTGAGCCACCCAGGTGCCCCAGAATTTAGTATTTTTTAATTAGAAGTAGTTACTCAGTTAACAACCGTGTAACTAAGTCTTTGTTGTTTATTTTCATAGATTTATGGATGTTGAAATGTCAGGGGACATTTATATTTTTAGTACTTTTGTTGTATATTGCCAATTGCCTTCTAAAAAGGTTTAAATATTTACTTTCATATCATGAGTTTGATTCCTTTTTCTTGCTAATACGGAAATTGTTACTTATGTTAATAAACTCATTACATTTTTTTTGGTTATAGATAAAATAAGTATTTTTTTAAAGATTGATTTATTTGAGAGAGCAAGAGTGAGAGAGAAAGAGAGCACATGTGCAAGAGGCCGGGGGGTTGGTGGGGTGGTGGGAGGCAGAAGGGAGAAGGAAAGAATTTCAGGCAGACTGCTCGCTGAGCACGTAACCTGATATGGGACTCCCATCTCATAACCCCGAGATCATGACCTGAACCAAAATCAAAAGTTAGGTGTTTAACCAACTGAGCCACCCAGGAGCCCCAGTATTTGTTAATTTTAATGAACAAATGGTAGAGATCATAGAAAGTAAAAATCCTGTATAATTACATATATGCAGAGATAATCACCACTAAATATAGACTCATTCAGCTTTTATTGATGCATATATTACTATTTATTTTTTGTAAAAACAGGATCCTATTAGATAGAAAGTGTTTTTGTTTTTTTTTTAAAGATTTTATTTATTTATTTGACAGAGAGAGACCACAAGTAGGTAGAGAGGCAGGCAGAGAGAGAGAGAGAGGGGGAAGCAGGCTTGCCGCTGAGCAGAGAGCCCGATGTGGGACTCGATCCCAGGACCCTGAGATCATGACCTGAGCCGAAGGCAGTGGCTTAACCCACTGAGCCACCCAGGTGCCCCATTTTTTTTTTTTTTTAAAGATTTTATTTATTTATTTGACAGAGAGAGACCACAAGTAGATAGAGAGGCAGGCAGAGAGAGAGAGGTAGAAAGTGGTTTTAATGATTGCAAAATAGTCCATCATGTTATATCATCAATTTAATTATTTTCCTATTTTTGGATATTTAGATTTGATTGACTTACTCCTAATGGTAATTTGTTCTTTCATTATATTTATGCATTTTCCTCCCTGTTTTTTCATTTTAAAGTGTAATAGTTTACATTCAACCTTATTAAGAAATTTTACTTTTAATTTTCTACTTTTAGTTTATCCCTTAAAATATTTTTAAAAATTATTTTACTATTTATCTTGAAATGTAGTTATTTTATGTGCATTCTCTGCTTCTAAAGAGGCAGTGCTTTCTAATCCCTTTCTTGGGAGACCATGTTGGAAGCCTCAGTAATTAAAGAGCCATGCCTATAAAAATTTTACCTGTATTTGTTCAGGGTTTATTAGCCTAGACTCACTGCTACAATTTCATTTTTATGCTATTCTCAGAGGTTATAACCTGGACAAGTTTACATAGTGGAGTTGACCAGGCCCAAGAGAGAGCAGTAGCCTTGTTCTTTCCTTAAATAGTGTTTGCAGATGGCTCATGTCATGGTACTTTGTTTTGTATTTTAGATTGAAGGACGAGTTCTCCCAATGGAAAGAATTAACTTAAGAAATACTTCATTTATCACATCTCAGGAACTAAACTGGATTAAGGAAGTAACCAGGGATCTTTCCATCTTGACTGTAAGTAACTTTTGAGGTTGTGAAGAGAGGACCAGTATTCCTATAAGTATGGAAATTAGGAAGCAGGAAGGATTCAGGGTCTTCTTTTGGAGGGAGAGTACCACCTGAATTCCAGCCTGCATTATCTACTAAACAGGTCCTTCAAATGGAGCAAATTGATGAATTGTTAGAGGTAAGCACTTTGGTTGGCTATAGACTTAGGAAAAGGAAATAGATTGCTATGGTAACTCATACAGTGCCAGCCTATTACCCACTCTCCCTTTTATCTTCCTTTATCTTCCCCCGCTTTTCCCTGGGGAAGGATGTTTTTATCCATGAAAGAAGTGTAATTAAAACAGCCCCCACCAAGGGAACTAAAGAAGAAAATGGTATATAATTATTTTTAAATGTTTTTGGGTGATGCGTAAAGTACACACATTTGTTTCTAAAACTTTTTATTGAAATATGTTTAAAGAAAAAGTATATTTACAAGTGTAAGTTTGAGGAATTTTCAAAGGTTCATAAACCTATGGAATCCACAACAAGGGTTAAGAAAGAGAACTTTAACCATGACCTAGAAGCCATCCCTCCTGCTTCTCGTTACTACCTACCTCTCACCCTTAAAAACGATATGAGGAGTCACTATCCAACAGCATAGATTCATTTCAGTTGCTTTTTGTACTTGATGTATACATGAAACCGTACAGGATGTATTCTTTTATGTCTGGCTTAATTTCTTCAGCCTTGATAGGTGGGTTTCATCCATATTGTTAGATATAGTTGTAGGTCTTTCAGTCTCATTGCTGCATTCTATTCTACTGTGAAAGTAGTCCCTAATTTATTTAATTGTGTACATTTGTGTTAGTTACAGGAATTAGATCAGAAAGGATTCAAGCAGAGAGAGTTAAAAGCAATTTATTCTCTAGAATAATATCTCCTGGGTGTGACTCTGGAGTGTCTATGTTGTGAGAAGTATTAAAAATAGCTTGTGGTTATTCCTAGGTCCCCATGCATTTCTGGGCACTGTTTTACCCAAAGAGAGCAATGGATCAGGCCCGAGAACTGGTTAACATGTTGGAGAAGATAGCTGGCCCCATTGGTATGCGCATGAGCCCACCAGCCTGGGTTGAAATAAAGGATGATCGAATAGAAACCTATGTCAGAACCATTCAATCCATGCTAGGAGTTGAGGTAATAAATTAATTTAATTTGAGTGTATTTATAGAATGCCTGTTTTAAAATACTTGAACACTTGATTTAAAATGATCTTGGTTGTCAGTCTACTGTTTTTGATACCCAGAAACCAGTTTGTTATTCATGTACACATGAAATAATGAACTAAGTAGTTTTATGCCCTTTGGTTAATTCTGCTGCTCTCATTCTATGTTGGCAGCCTCACTCTTGTGTTCTTTTTTCACATAATAGACTGAATAGCTGACTTAAATTTAGTTCGTTATCTATATAGAACATGTGCTCAGAAAGCAACTTTTTGGGCCCAGTGCCATTTTGCACGATTCAGTACTTAGCTGTCACAATCTGGTTGGCTTAAGATTTGAATTGCTCTGGCAATGAACTTGGCACCTGGCCCATCAGCTCAGTCCTGACAGCTGATCAGGACCACTGGAGCTGAGCCGGTGACAGCACTCGTAACTCAGTAGTTCAGGCCTGCAGTTCTTATCTGTTTGTACATAAAACAGAAGAAGCAGCTTAAGGAGGGCCCTCAACAAAAGTAATTAGTCTTTGACTGCAAGAGTCCATTCTTGGGAGATCAGTACTGGAATAAGATTGTCTTGGGATCTCTCTTACCCCCTGCCTCCCTCCCTGCTCTGGGTTATCACTCACAGCAGCACCCTTGTGTTCTGTTTCTCTTTGTAATTTCTTCCTGGTTTCCCAGGCTTGTAGTCTGGTGTGGCCTCCCCCTACGCCTGATCATTGATAATTCTGCTCTGCTTTCAAAAGAATAACCCAGTATATTACCTCAGCTCCCCCATCACACCACTTGCCACGTTCTCTTTAGGAGAGTATACTGCTATCAGTTTTCATGCAGCATGGATATGAGGTTCATTCATCACATTTACCAAACTTAACTCATAATTGGTCTTGTCTCTCTTGTCTTCAGGGCATGCTGTTCTATTATTTGTTAGGGGTCTCAAACTCAGATGTCTGCAGGAGCCAGGTGAATAATACAAGTGAAGTGAGCTGGGAGGGGATTGTAGTGAACTAAAGAGAGCAAACCCTATGACTGCATATAAAAGCACAGCATTATCAAATTAATTTTTAATGTACTCCTTTTTCAGTAGAAGCAAGAAAATCTGGATTTGTGTGTATGTGCCCCTCCTTATGTTTAAATGTTAGTTTCAAAAGGAGGGAAGCACCTGGCTGGCTCAGTCGGTAGAGCATGTGACTCTTGATCTCAGGGTCATGAGTTCAGGCCCCACATTGGGCATGGAGCCTACTTAAAAAAAAATGATAGGGGCACATGGGTGACTCAGTCATTGACCATCTGCCTTCAGCTTAGATTATGATCCCAGGGTCCCGGGATTGAGCCCCACATCAGGCTTTCTGCTCAGCGGGAAGCCTGCTTCTCTCTTTCCCACTCCCCCTGCTTGTGTTCCCTCTCTCGCTGTGTCTCTCTCTGTCAAACGAATAAATAAAATCTTTAAAAAAAATTAATAATAATAATAATAAAATGTAAAAAGTGTTAATAAAAAACAACACATGTAAGTCACTGTAGGGACTAAAAAGCTACATGTTTGATAGGTCCAGCCCAGAGGCTCCCAGTGTGCAGCCTGTGTTCTCTGTGACTTTGGAAGTTCTTTGATGTGATTACTAGAATGTGTTCTTAGAAAGGTTTTTTGTTTTGTTTTTTTTTTTTAAAGATTTTGCTTATTTGTCATAGAGCACGTGCGTGCATGCACAAGCAAGGGGACAGGCATGCAGAGGGAGAAGCAGGCTCCCCGCTGAGCAAGGAACTGGATGTGGAACTTGATCCCAGAACCCTGGGATCTTAACTCAAGCCAAAGGCAGGCACCTAACGGACTGAGCCACCCAGGCGTCCCTCAGAGAGGTCTTAATCTAACACTAATCTTGATTTGGAATAATATACTATTGATTTGCCATTAGTAGCTCTTTCTCGCATAAAGGATTAGCACCTTCATTTCACTTTCACCTTTCACATTTCTTCAGACTTTGAAAGGTCCTGTGTTTCCAATGTTGGAACTCTTTTTTTTTTTTTGTAAGATTTTATTCATTTATTTGACAGAGAGAGACAGCAAGAGAGGGAATATAAGGAGGGGGAGTGGGAAAGGGAGAAGGAGGCTTCCCGCTGAACAGGGAGCCCAATGTGGGGCTCGAACCCAGGACTCTGGGATCCCGACCTGAGCCGAAGGCAGACACTTAATGACTGAGCCACCCAGGCACCCCTCCAGTGTTGAAACTCTTATTAAACAGTAAGGGGTCAAGGATGCTTGTATGAGATACTCTGCTGGCGATACTACTCTCTCTTGTAACCAGAGAGTAAGGAAGAGCCACTTATGGATTTGGCTGTAGCTTCATTTGTGTTTGGCTCCTAATAGTTTCTTGTGGTATTGTACTCCATGTTTCCTCAGTTTTGTGGTATGAATGTAATAAGGTGGTTAGTTTACTGAAGAGAGTGGTAAAAAGCATTATAGGGAATTGAAAGCAGCAACTAAGTTAACCCTTGCAAATTTTCAAGCCTGCTTTTTCCGGGCATCTTAAGTGTCCTAAGAAAGACGTCAGTTGGTCAGGACCAGCTCTAGATAATTTATGGTATCATATTCCATATCTGTGCAAAGAAGCCCTAAACCCAGCAAAGGTTCAAAGACCTGTTTGGGGTTGGAATGTCTGTCGTCTTTGTTTCAGTCCTCTTCCGCCTTAAAGGTCCCACGGCTTTGCAGGCTCTTAGACTGCCCGCAGCTGGAGCCCCATCAAGGTGCCCTGAGAGTTTCAAAGCCTGACTTATGTACTTTATCTCCTCAAGGGGAAGATACAGATGGTTGTTTGCATCATCATGGGCACACGTGACGATCTCTATGGGGCCATTAAAAAGCTGTGCTGTGTGCAGGCTCCTGTACCCTCACAGGTGAGTGGGAGTTGGGCAGGAGGCACAGATGGAAACTCTAGCCTCCCTTGAGGCTTTGAAAAGAGGGATACAGGTGTTCAAAAAGACTGAAGTAACTATTAGGAGCCATGTGTGTATCCTGTCTGGTGGAACATTCCCCTTATTAGAGTAACCTGGTTAAAAGCAGATGCTCTTTGTAAATGCTGCCTTCATGTTCCCAAATGAGTTACTCTTGCTGGTTCAGTGGGTGAGCTGCTGGGTGGTTTCACGTGACTGGGTTCTGAGAGTATAGGCTTTAGTCTGAAAGGGGAAAGCTGTTTTTCCTTAGTATTTTAAAAAAAATTATCCTGAATGAGATTCTTTTGAAAGTTTTTGTTTTTTGGTGGTGTTTTGTTTTGTTTTGTGTTTGTGGGGAGTGTGTATGTTCGAGTGCAATGCCTACGTAGAAATCCTAGAATTAGAACTAGTCACAGTGTATTATCTGCTAACTGGGGTTTCCTAAACAAATGTAGTGTTTACTTTAGGCCTGTTTACATCGTCTGACAAGCTGATAGTGTCCTCTTTCCCCACACCCTTTTGTTATAGGTCATCAATGTCCGAACCATTGGTCAGCCAGCCAGGCTTCGGAGTGTGGCCCAGAAAATTTTACTTCAGATTAATTGTAAATTGGGTGGTGAGCTCTGGGGAGTGGATATTCCTCTGGTGAGTGATGCTGAGATGTGTCTTCATTCAATTTAGCTCTCCAGAGACTCCTATCTAGTTGTTTTTCTCAAAGAGTTATCTTTATTCTGCATACTTAGTGGTCTAAATGGTTCATAGCCTGATTTGGTATAGCCCACAGGCTGAGAATGGTTTTTATAACTCTAAACCGTTGAAACCAATAAAAATAAGACTAATATTTCCTGACACATGAAAATTATTTGAAAATCCATTTTCGGTGTCTTTAAGTGCAGTTTTACTGGAATACAACCATACTTCTTTATAGACTAGCTACGGCTGCTCTCGTACTGTAATGACAGATGGAACTGAAGAGTTCCTGCAGAGACTGTGCGGCTCACAGAGCCCAACGGTATTTACTGTTTAGTCCTTTACAGAAGAAGTGTGCTGATCCTGTTCTAGATCTCTGACTCGTTCATAGTGTTTAAAAAAATGTCAAGTTGATGTCAGTCTTTCTCTTCCTTTCCCAGAACTTATTTTCATATGTTGCTTTTGGGGTGCAGATAACAGAAGGATGGGGTGATGGACTGCTTGTTGTTTGGGGTCTGTTTTTTGTTTTCTAACCCAGAAACAATTAATGGTGATTGGGATGGATGTTTACCATGATCCTAGCCGAGGCATGCGATCTGTGGTTGGCTTCGTTGCAAGCATCAATCTGTAAGTACTACTTATAGTGCCATTTTGTTCAGTTAACCTCATTTTGATGCCAGTCTTACTATAAGTCCAGGGAATACTTTTTAAATATTTGGTATTATAGTAAAAGTATACTTTACAAAAGTATACTTAACTTTTTCCTCCTTTATCTTCCTATTAGTTTATCTAGTTTACTTTCCAGACTTGGCACATCTGTAAGTTTGTTCCCCTGGCTGTGCTGTAATCTTCTTCAAAATGGGGGCTGTGTTTTAGTGGATTTTTCCCCCAGGAATGAGGAATTTTTTTGTTTGTTCTGATTGTAAAAACAAGGCATGCTCATGCAGATAACTACAGAAATTTAGAAAGTGAAAGTACCTTATGGGCCATCTTTTAGTAACTATCACCAAAATTTTGATGTATATATACTTCTAGATTCTCATTTATGCACATAGTAACACATACAGGTGGTGTATATATGTATACAAAATGGCATATTATTGTGTATACTATTCCTTAGCTTGTTTTATGTACTTAAATTGTATATTGCTGACATTTCGTCATGTCCATACAAATAAATCTCAACCAATTCTTCTTAACTGCTGCATGGAATTTATTGTATGCTAGAGCACTATTTAACTAGTCTTCTGTTGGTGGATATTTAGGTGGTTAAATTTTTTCAGCTGGAAGTGGTTTTGTGGCAAATATCACAATTATGTCTATATTTTTACATTCTATATGTAGCATATATTTTTCCCTGTATTGCCATGTGTTTTTACCTGTAACACAAATGCATTTACTAGGTATTTGTATTGGTGCATAGAGGGGCCTGTGTGTACTGACATTCAGATCGTGGACCTTCCTCTGTGAGTGTGTGTTCATCTGTCTCTCTTACTGCCTCTTCCCCAGCACTCTCACAAAATGGTATTCACGAGTGGTATTCCAGATGCCTCATCAGGAGATTGTGGATAGCCTGAAGCTGTGCCTGGTGGGCTCCTTAAAAAAGTTTTATGAGGTGAGGAGAGCAGAATTTATTTTATTTTATTTTATTTGAAGATTTTATTTATTTGACAGAGAGGGAGAGTGAGCACAAGCAGGGGGAGTGGTAGGGAGAGCGAGAGAAGCAGGCCTCCCCACTGAGTAGGACCCTGGGATCATGACCTGAGCTGAAGGTAGACGCTTACTGACTGAGCCACTCAGGTGTCCCAGAACAGAAATTTTATAAAGTTTGGGGATTTTAAGGACTGCCTATCTGACTTAGTGGGAGGGGTCCCAAATTGAAGGTATCTCCTAAACAGACTGAAAAGTTAGTCATTGCTGAATGCCAGGCAGCTCAAAGGGACTGCTTTCAGGCTTCTACTTGTACAAAAGATAAATATTTTGATTTTCTTTGGTAAGTAACGATTATTCCCAGTTTGTCAGCTTGATGTCTGTAGACATAATCTTCATGCCCTTATCAGGAAAGTGGGGTTAAATTTCAGCAATTAAAGCAGCTTATGAATTTACTCAGCTTTTTATGGCTATTACTAGATATTTTTCATTTTGGTTCAAGACAAATGCCTCCCTGTAAATCACCCCTAGAACTCCCAGGAATGCTAACCGTGGAGAATTGCTGTCATTAAACTGATACTGGGTCTGGCACAATGAGCAAGCAAAGTACTGGGTTTTACCTTGGCCAGTACATCAAAGGAAGTGCTGATAAGTGGTTTTCATGTCGTAGGGTCAGAGTTAGCCCTTTGCATGGAGACTTAACAGCAAGAAATTTAATTATTTCATATGATCACAGTCAGTCAATAGAACTCCAACTTGTTTCTTTTAGACTAATGTTTCCTACACTGTCCTTCAAATAGTTTAGTATTCTTTCAGTATTTGTGATCATGTAAAAAAAAAAGTTGAATTTTGTCTCTAAGGAGACCTATATATATACTACCTTGTCACCAAGTCCTACCACATCTTCCTTTTTCTTGTTGTTGACACTATTTCCCTTCAAGTTCTTCTGTTAGGCACTAGATTTTCAAAGATTCCTTCTTTGAAGCCTTTCCTACCCACCCCCCCGTGCTCCATCCCTTAGACTTATTTCTTTATGTTCCTTCCTCTTCCAAGGCCCCTTTTTTCTTTATTTTTTCCAAGGCTCCTTGTTTACCTTCTGTGTAGTGGCTATTACATTTTGCCTTATATTCGTTCATTGTATCCTTATTTATCTTTCTCTGGGCTGTGAATTACTTGAGCACTGCTTGGTTATTGATGGCCATGTAACAAATTTACCCTAAAACTTAGTGACATGCAGTGAGCATTTATGATTCTGAAGTCAAGAAGTTGCGCAGGGTGCAGTGGCCTCTGGTGACTCTTCATATGGTCTTTCTTTTTTCTTTTCTTTTTTTTTTTTTTTTTGTGATTTTATTTATTTGACAGAGAGAGACACAGTGAGAAAGGGAACACAGGCAGGGGAAGTGGGAGAGGGAGAAGCAGGTCTTCCTCTGAGCAGGGAGCCCAATGTGGGGCTCAGTTCTGGGACCCTGAGATCATGACCAGAGCCGAAGGCAGATGCTTAACAACTGAGCCATCCAGGTGCCCCTCATGTGGTCTTTCCACATGAGTGAGTTTGGGCTTCCTCACAGCATGGTGGGACACAGTTCAAGGTGTGAGTATTCCAAGAAACTAGAGCCAGGTGGAAATCACATTGCCTTTATACCATACCCTTGAAAGTCATGCAGTATCACTTTCACTGCATTCCATTTGTCCAGTAGTCTCAATATGAATATGCCTAATATTTGGAGGAGCCAGTGTGGGAATAGGATAGATTTAAATATTGGATCTGCCTATAAAACTGTTACATACATTTTCATTTGTTTGTACTAATTTAGTTACATTTGCCCCCTCGATTTGCCACTATTTATTCCTTCCACTAAATTTGTGCAGAACTCTTGAGCATACAATTTAGCTGGTGGTTAACTAATCCAGTTCTTTCTCAGGCCATTCATTCTTGCATCAGTATTACATCCTGAAGAAGCATTAACACAGTTTCCAAATATACTTGACTATCAACATCAGTATTATTATAATACTTGTTTAAGTAATAATTATTATACTTGTTTAAGTAATAGAATTGATTCTTAACCAACAAGGTTAGTGTCCCATCACATTGTAGTATGGCAGTAATTACAACCTGAAATATGAATCAGAAGATACTGAGGCATTACTACAGCTCCACTCAGGCATGAATAATTATTCTGGTTCATTGTCATATTACATGTCCAAAATATCTCCCAGAACTATGCCACTCAAGTTTGCAGGCTTTCATTTGACATTGTCAAGTTCTAAAAGCAAGAACAGTCTCAGCAACGTGGCTCTACTTTTTCAGGCATGTGGTACACTTAAGCTACAGGCAATATTACTATTTCTTATTCTAGGCCTGTTTTGAGATACCAATGATTGTAATACTGGATTTCCCTCATTGCATAACTGTTGATTCATTCCTTTATCCTCAGCTACCATTCTTCTTTCAATTTATACCTTCCTTTATCCTCAGCTACCATTCTTCTTTCAATTTATACCTTAACTTTTCTTCCTTAGGAAGGAATGTTAGGTTTGGCCCCTGTGCTGGTATAGGTTGCTGAGAGCAATTCTAGCATGGTACGTGCTTTCCCCCTTAGTCCACTCGCATTCATATAGGGAGGGCTACACAGGTACAGAATTAGTGAGCTCTCTTGACCACTAGGCAGTTTAGCCCTTAGGAATTTCATCATAAAGGTTTAAAAGTATAGATTTTGGCCAAGAGATTGTTAGAGATTGAATTATACCCTCCCCCAACACACACAAAAGTTACTGACATTCTAACACATAGTAATAGTGAATGTGACTGTATTTGGAAATAGGGCCTTTGCGGATGATGGAGTTAAGATGAGGTCATTAGAGTGTGCTCTAATCTAATATGACTGTGTCCTTATGAAAAGAGATTTGAATGCAGGGGCAGATACATATAGAGGAAAGACGATGTCAGGACACAGGGAGATTGCCGTCTAGAAGCCAAGAACACCTGAGGCCACCAGAGGCTAGGAAGGAGTCATGGAACAGATTGTCCCTCATACCCCTCAGAAGGAACCAACCCTGCCAACACCCTGATCTCAGACTTCGGGCCTCTGCCCCTGTGAAACAATACCTATCTGTGTTGAAGCCACTCAGTTAGTGTACTTTGTTATGCAGCCCTAGAGAACCGATATACCATTTATCCCAGTTCCGGCATCTGCAATTGCAGTTCTGGTCTGAGAACCAGTAGGAAAAGAAGTGCTGAGGTCATGTGAGGAAAACAAAAAAATATTGTTATACCAGCATCTTTCTCACCCTCTCTTCTCTGGATCCCCCAGAGAAAGGGAGAGACATCCTCTGGGCCCTGTTCATGTCGAGTGTCTGTACACACTCGTGAAATCTTGCAAGTCTTCATGCCTTTATTCCCTGCATTTTAAACCAAAAAAATGTTTCAGTTGTCCATTCTATTCTCTATGGAACTGTTACTCTGGGGATGAAAATGTGTTCTTAGATCTGAGGAAATGTGAGTTGTCAGTCCAAATTGATACAGTGTCTTTTGTTGTAGATCTTTTTTTTTAGTATTTTGAGCATTTATATCTACCAGGAGGTATGCATAGCCCAGTCCACAATAGATGTCTGTTTAGTCAGGAAGTATTTCTTGCCTCCGGGAGCTACCAGGATAGTCTAACTTGCCACCTATGTGCAGGGCCTTCCCTTCAGGGACTCTGTCCCAGAGCCATCTGCATTCTCTGTTATCTCCTCTTGTCAGCAGAACAATTCTTGGTGGCATTTTGCACTTCAGAGTGTGCAAGAGAAAAGTCTAGATTCAATCCTTTTCTGCATTGCTGCAGTCTTCCAGTGTCCATTCATTTCATAGACCCAGGTTTCACCTCAAGCAAGCACAGCAAAATATCTGCTTGCCAGGTCCAACATCTTTTTGATTTGGGAGGGAGATAATTATTCCCCATTTACTCTATTTACTGGTAATGTTTACTCTGCTTTTCTGTCCCTATGGATTTACTGATTTTGGATACATTATATAGGAATAATCATAAAATATGTGACCTTTTATGTGTGGCTTTTTTTGTTGAGCATGTTTTTAGGGCTCATGCAAGTTGTAGTATATATCACTACTTTGTTCTTTTTTTTTTTTTTTTAAAGATTTTATTTATTTATTTGACAGATACAGATCACAAGTAGGGAGAGAGGCAGGCAGAGAGAGAGAGAGAGGAGGAAGCAGGCTCCCCGCCAAGCAGAGAGCCCGATGCGGGGCTCGATCCCAGACCCAAGCGAAAGGCAGAGGCTTTAACCCACTGAGCCACCCAGGCACCCCTACTTTGTTCTTTTTTATGGATGAATGATAATCCATTGTGTGTGTATTCTGCAGTTGGTTAATCCATCCATTATTGATGGACATTCTACCTTTTGACTATTGTGAATACTACTGTAAATATGCTTATATATGTATTCGTTTGAGTACCTCTTTGCATTTCTTTTGGGTATATACCTAGGAGTAAAGTTGGTGAACCGTAAGGTAATTCTGTGTTTAACTTTTTGAGGAACCAGCAAATTGTTTTCCACAGTGGTCACACCATTTTCATTCCTGCCAGCAATGTACAGAGTTTCCAATTTTCCCAATCCTTGCCAAGACTTTGTTTTCCATTTTTAATTGTAGCCACTGTGAAGTGGTATCTCATTGTGATTTTAACTTGCATTTCCTTGATAATGAACGATGTCGAACGTCTTTTTATGTGCTTATTGTCTATTTGTTTATCTTCTTTGAAGAAGTCCTTTCAGATCTTTTCCCCATTTTTTAAAGAATTTATTTATTTGTGAGAAAGATAGAGAGCCTGAGTGGGGTGAGGGACAGAGGGAGAGGGAGAAGCAGACTCCCTGCTGAGCAGGGAGCCCAATTCTGGGCTCAATCCCAGGACCCCAGGATGATGACCTGAGCCAAGGCAGAAACTTAACTGACTGAGCCACCCAGGTGCCCCTTTTCCCCATTTCTTAATTGAGTTATTTGTCTTTTTGTTATTGATTTGTAAAATTTTTTACATATTTTGGATACAGAATGCTTGTCTGATAAATGATTTGCAAATATTTTGTCACATTCGGTGGAATATTTTCACCTCTTGGTAATGTTAAATTGATGCATAAAAATTTTAAATTTTTATGAAGTCCAATTTATCTGTTTTTCTTTTGTCCATGTATGTCTGTCATTCTTAATGTCAGCACAAGATTGTTTTGATTACTGTTTCTTTTTATAGTTAGTTTTGAAATCTGAAAGTGTGAGTCTTCCAGGTTTGTTTTCTTTTTCGAATATTGTTTTAGCTGTTCAGGGCCCCTTAGAATTTCATATGAAATTTCCATTTCTGAAAAAAAAAAGCCATTGGAATTTTGATAAGTATTGCATTGGATGTGTAGATTGCTTTGCAGGTATTGCCATCTTAATAATATTTAGTCCTATAATATATAGATGGAGAATATTTTTTCTATTTTTTTAGATCATCTTTAGTTGCTTTCAGCAGCATTTTATAGTTTCCATATATAAATATTTTACCTCCTTGATTAAATTAATTCCTAGGAATTTTATTGTTTTAGATGCAATTGTAAATGTAATTGTTCCCTTAATTTTATTTTGTTTCCCTTAATTTTATTTGTCCATTGCTGGTATACAGAAACATAACTGGTTTGTATGTATTAATCTTTAACCTTACCACTTCATTGAGTTTGTTAGGTTTAGGGCTTTTTCTTTTTTCAAAAATTCTTGGAATTTTCTATTCTATTATTTCTATTCTATTCTATTCTAATAGAATAGAATTCTATTCTATTCTATTAATAGAATATTTCTATTCTATTAATATTCAGATATACAAATTATACATCTTCCTTTTCAACTTGGATACTTTTTTTTATATAAGATTTTATTTATTGATTTGATTGTTTGTTTGTTTATTTCAGAGAGAAAAAAACACTCACATGAGCCAGGGGGAGAGGCAGAGGGGAGAAGGAGATGTAAAATGAGAGAATCCCAAGCAGCCTTTGAGCTGAGCATGAAGCTCAATGCAGGGCTTTGTCCCATGATCCTGAGATCATGACCTGAGCCCAGACCAAGAGTCAGATGCTTAACTGAGTCAGCCACTCAGGTACCCCTCCAATTTGGATGTCATTTCTTTTTCTTGCACAGTTACTGTGGTTGGAATTTCTAGTACAACACTGATAGCAACGATGAAAACAGGCATCCTCTTTTATTCCTGATATTTGTAGGAGAATAATTTTAAGTCTTTCACTATTGAGTATATGTTAGCTGTGAGTTTTCCATAAATTTGCTTTCTCAATTTTTTTTTTAAGATTTTATTTATGGGGCGCCTGGGTGGCTCAGTGGGTTAAGCCGCTGCCTTTGGCTCAGGTCATGACCTCAGGGTCTTGGGATCAAGTCCCGCATCAGGCTCTCTGCTCAGCAGGGAGCCTGCTTCCCACCACCCCCTTCTCTCTGCCTACCTCTCTGTCTACTTGTAATCTCTCTCTGTCAAATAAATAAATAAAAATCTTTTTTTAAAAAAAGGATTTTATTTATTTATTTGACAGAGAGAGACACAGCGAGAGAGGGAATACAAGCAGGGGGAATGGGGAGAGGGAGAAGCAGGCTTCCCCTGAGCAGAGAGCCCCATATGGGGCTCAATCCCAGGACCCTTGGATCATGACTGGAGCCAAAGGCAGATGCTTTCTTATGTTAAGGAAGTTTCCTTCTATTCCTAATTTGATGAGCATTTCTCTCTCTCTCTCATTTTTTTTTTTGGATAGGTGATGAGCATTTTTATGTTGAAAGTGTGTTGGATTTTATCAAATGCTTTTTCTGCATATTAATTTATAAAAATCTTATTCATAGTAATACCAAATTAATTTCAGTAATGTACAAAAACTTTGTTCTTACACAGTTTTATTCTCTTCCTCTTTTTGGTGCTAATTCTGTATTAGGGTTCTCTAAAGAAACAGTCTCAGGAGTGTGTGTGTGTGTGTATATGTGAGTGCACATGTGCATTCATGCATGCAGAGAGAGATTTATTTATTTTAAGGAATTGACTCACATAATTTATGGAAGCTGGCAAGTTCAAAATCTCCAGAGGGGCCAGAAGGCTGAAGTCCCAGGGAATAACTGATGTTGCAGATCAAATTTGAGTTTTTCCTATTTTGTATTCCTTAGACTTCTTAGATATTCAGTTAAATTTTTCACCAAGTTTAGTAATTTGGGGTCCACTATTTCTTCAGCTTTCTTTTTGACCCTTTCTCTCTCATCTGTCCTACTGAGACTCCAGTTATTTGTATTTGGTATGTGTAATGGCATCTTACTCAGAGGCTCTGTTCATTTTTTTTCTTTTTCCTTCTTTCTTTTGTTTTTTTTTTTTTAAGATTTTATTTATTTATTTGACAGACAGAGATCACAAGTAGGCAGAGAGGCAGGCAGAGAGAGAGGGAGAAGCAGGCTCCCTGCTGAGCAGAGAGCTGGACGTGGGGCTCGATCCCAGGACCCTGGGATCATGACCTGAGCCGAAGGCAGAGGCTTTAACCCACTGAGCCACCCAGGCAGCCCATCTTTTCCCTTCTTTCTTACATTGCATAATCTCAGGGGACCTATCTCCTAGTTCATGGATTATTTCTTCTGCCTGATCAAATCTGCAGTTATGCCCCTCTAGTGCGATTTGTCATTCTAGTTATTACACTTTCTAACTCCAAAATTTCTGTTTGGTTCTTGGTTATAACTTGTCTCTTTATTGATGGTCTATTTGGTGAGACATTTCTAATTCTTAAGGTCTTTAGATGTGGTTTTCTTTAGTTCTTTGAACAGTATTTAAAATACTGGTTTAAAGTCCTTGTTGAGTAAAGTTATCAACTGGGTTATCTCAGGTAGTTTCTGTTGACTACTTATTTTTTTTTAAGATTTTATTTCTTTATTTGACAGCGATCGCAAGTAGGCAGAGAGGCAGGCAGAGAGAGAGGAGGAAGCAGGCTCCCCGCTGAGCAGAAAGCCTGATGTGGGACTCGATCCTAGGACGCTGGGATCATGACCTGAGCCAAAGGCAGAGGCTTTAACCCACTGAGCCACCCAGGCACCCTCTATTGACTACTTTTTTTATGTGAATGAGCCGTATTTTACTATTTCTTGGTGTGTCTCATAAGCTTTTATTGAAAACTAGACATTTTTAATATAACGTGGCAGCTCTTCAAATTAAATCTCCACTCCCAGGAATTATTATTCTTTGTTTGATGGTTTTCCTGGCCTGATTCTGTAATCTCCGTAGTCTAGATTATGAGTAGCATTGAAAATTTTTCCCCTTGGTTAGCTTAATGATCAGTTAATGACTGGACAAATATTTCTCTAAATGCCTTGTTCTGCCCCTTTCAGTGACTGCTACATAATTTTCACAATTATCACAGTAGTGAGGCTACAGATGTTTGTTGCAGCTACTGCAGAGAAAGGAGGCTGGGAGTTAGAGCAAGTTAAAACACCATAAAGCTTGTGAGAGTCAGCTGGTTTTATTGGGTAAATGCTCCTCAGATTGTTGCAAACCTCCGGTTAGTATCCACAATTCCAGAAAGTTTGATTTTGACTATTTTTGCAGTGTACTTGTTACTTTTATGGAGGAGCAGGTTTTTCAAGGTCCTTTCTTTCCCTTTCAATTTCCTGAGGTGTACTTTTGACAGTCTTGCAGTTTCCAGGTGGGTGGTGATGAGAGTCTAGAACTCACTAAGTGTAGATGATACTAGGAAACCTCCCAACATTTTGGTTTGGTGCCCTGATGAGCTACATCATAGGAATAAGGGTGAGGGAGTGGTATGTAAACACTTAGAGCAAACTACAGCTCATCTTTGAATTATTACTATTTCCAAAATCAGATACAATGACCCAGAATACTAGTGTTCCCTAGTTTCTCAGAGCACTAATACTATAGACTCTTGGAAGAAACAAACTTAAGTCTTCTCTGTATTGAAACATCATTCCAGGCTTCACCTAATTTCTATTAACACTATTTATAAATGCTATGTTTAGCATACTATTCTGAGAAAGGAACATATTATATTATATAATATATATACACATGTACATGTTTACACACATGTGCATGTATGGGTAGGTATAGTTATATACATACATGCATTCATACATATATAAATGGACATACATATATGCAAATGCATACATGAGTGTGTATAAAATCTAATTGTGTTTAATTGAAGACTTAATGAAGAAAAAAGAGTAAGAAAGCCAAGATATGGTTGGCTAGGGCCTAGAGCCTAGGGCCATATGCTAATTATGAAAGCGGCAGCTAAAATGTTGAAAAGCTTCAGCACATTTGAAAGCCTCTAAGGATCAAAAACAGGAGACCAGGGTCCCCAAATCTGTGGTCCTGAGTATACTTCTCATTCCTTGGGTTGTGAATCTAAAAGGCTACAGATTAGGAGTAAAGAAGAACCATATGTAGACTGACTCTGAATCATGTCAGTCCCTGAATATGAATTTATGTGAACTCTACTGCTAGTTTCATGGCCCACTTGTCAGACCATATATAAATTCCTTGAAGAAGGGTAACATTATTTTAGGCATCCAAATGTTTCCACATTGCCTACCAGTCAGTAAATAATAACTAATAACACAAGGAGAGAAAATGAAGGAACTAAAAACAAACAAACAAAAAAACCAGATAATTGATTCTGGTTCACATAGGATTCAGATAATTGAGTAATCAGACATGTTTTAAAACTGCTACACTTGGGGCACCTAGGTGGCTCAGTTGATGAAACATTGGACTCTTGATTTCAGCCCAGGTCATGATCTCAGGGTTGTGAGATCAAACCCTGCATCAGGCTCTGTGCTGGGCATGGAGCCTGCTTAAGATTCTCTTTCTCCCTCTCTATGGCCACCTCTCTCTCTACTCCCTTCTAAAAAAAAAAAAAAAGCTACACTTAATGTGTTTAAAGAGATAAAAGACATTAACGAATTTTAGCAAAGAATTGGGAACAATGATGAAAAAGTTGGAATTTCTAGAACTGAAATTTATGCCAACCAAAATTAAATTCTCAATGAATGGTTTTATTAGGTTTCTAGGACTGCCATAACGTACCATAGACCTGTGGCTTAAACAGCAAAAAGATTTATTTCTTCACAGTTCTGGAGGACGAGAAGTCCAAGATCATGGTGTTGGCAGGGCTGGATTCTCCTGAGGCCTCTCTTCTTGTCTTGTAGATGACTGTCTTCTCTCTGTCATATGGTCTTCATCCTATGTGTATCTGTTTCCTAATATCCTCTTCTTACAAAGAAACAAGTCATATTTAGGTAGGTAGGTCACCCTACCCTGGTGACCTCATTTCAACCTAATAACCTCTTTTTAAAGGCACTATTTCCAAATGCAGTCCCATTCTGGGATACTAGGGGTTTGGACTTTAACATACAAATTTTGGAGAAACACAACTCTATGCATAAAAATGGGTAACAGTAGTTTAGACTTAATCGAGGACATAAAAAGGCAACTGAAGGATAAAAAAAAACCAAACTGAAGCATTGAGATACAAAAACATGGGAGGTATGGGGTTAAAATATAATATATGCATAATTGGCCCAGAAGGAAGTTAAAGAGAGTATAGAACAGAAGTATCTGAAAAGAGGTACATTATAATAAAACTGTTGAACACACACACACACACACAGACACACACACACATACCCCTTAAGACTAGTCAAAGGAAAATAAAAGGTTACCTTAAAAGAGCAACAAATGGACTAATAGCTAACTTGTCAAAAGAAAAAGTGTAAGCCACAGGTAATAAAATAATAGCTTTGGGAACTCTTAATCTCAGTGTTGTGAGTTTGAACCCCATACTGGGTGCAGAGATTAAAAAAGATTCTTTAAGAGAGAAAAGAAAAGAGCTGACAATGTAGAATATAGTATCAAAGAAAAATAACTTCTAATAAGGTGAAATAAAGATACTCCATGGCAAACAAAAAATTGACAGACTTTGTCACTGGCAAACTCACAGTGAAGGAAGATAATAAATGGCATTCTGCATCTAGAAGGCAAATTATCCTAGAGAGAAACATAGAAGTGGTTACAGGTATAAAAGTGGCAAATATGGGGTAAATTTGAATGAATACATACTATCTAAAATAATATAATTCCTGAATGGATATGTATTTGTGTATGTGTATGACAATAGTACATATATTAAGAAGAAGTAAATGCAATTCTAATTCTAATGCTGTTCCTTGAATTGTTGAGTAAAAGATGAAAGTAATAATTTATATTACACTTAGATTTGCTAAAGATCTATGTTGCTGGTAATTTCTAGATCAGGCCTTAAATACTAAAAAGTATATAACTATCAAGATGAGAGAAAATAAAACAATAAAAAAATTTTTTTTAAAGAAGTAAAGGGGTGCCTGGGTGGCTCAGTGGGTTAAAGCCTCTGCCTTTGGCTCAGGTCATGATCCCAGGGTCCTGGGAAAGAGCCCCACATCTGACTCTCTGCTCCACAGGGAGCCTGCTTCCTCCTCTCTCTCTCTGCCTGCCTCTCTGCCTACTTGTGATCTCTGTCTGTCAAATAAATAAATAAATAAAATCTTTAAAAAAAGAAAAAAAGAATGTGAAACACCTTGAATCTTGAAAATGTTACACCTTGTGAAAGAAGCCAGTCACAGAAGACCACGGAGCCCATTTATAAAAAATGTACAGGAGAGGGAAATCTAGAGAGACAGAAGGTAGACCAGTGTTTGCTTAGGACTGAGAGGACGGAAAGGTGGATAGGGTGGTGATGTTGTACTTATCTGTGAATGTACTAAATGTGGTGTTGTACATATTTATAAATACACTAAAAATAATTGAATTTTATACTTTAAGTTGGTAAATTATATGGTATATGAATTATATTTCAATAACAAGATGTTTTTTAAAATTTTAAGAACCATACAGATTCTGGAGTTGTAAAATATAATAAATGGGGGTGCCTGGGTGGCTCAGTGGGTTAAAGCCTCTGCCTTCGGCTCAGGTCATGATCCTAGGGTCCTGGGATCAAGCCTCGCATGGGGTTCTCCGCTCGGTGGGGAGCCTGCTTCTCCCTTTCCCTCTGCCTGCCTCTCTGCCTACTTGTGATCTCTGTCTGTCAGATAAATAAATAAAATCTTTAAAAAAAAATAAAATAGGGGCACCTGGGTGGCTCAGTGGGATAAAGCCTCTGCCTTCAGCTCGGGTCATATTCCCAGGGTCCTGGGATGGAGCTCTGCATCTGGCTCTCTGCTCAGCGGGGAGCCTGCTTCCTCCTCTCTCTCTGCCTGCTTCTCTCCCTACTTGTGATCTCTATCTGTGAAATAAATAAATAAATTCTTTAAATAAATAAATAAATAAAATAATAATAAATGAAAGTTTCACAGGTTTGACTAGGTGGAAGAAATAACCAGCAGTCTTAAAGATAGGTCAATTGAGATTATCCAGTGTGAGGAAAAGGAAGAGAAAGGAATGAAGAAAATGAACAGAGACTCAGAGATCTGTGGGATATCATTTAATCATACCAACATAAATATAGCATGATTCTCAGAAGCGGAGTAAAGAGAATAGAAAAGAAAGAACATTGGAAGTAACAATAGCCTTAAATTCTCAAATTTCATGAAAATCAGTAGCAAACTTATCCAAGAAGCCCAGTGAATACCAAGTAGTAAAAATCAAAGGTATCCACACCTAGACACATCATGGTAAAACTACTGAAAGAGAAAGAAAGCACATTGAAAGCACTGAGAGAAAGCAACTTAATGTGTTCAAGGCATCCTCAGTAAGTTTAAGACATGCTCTTTCATCAGAAGTCATGGAGGCTGGGGTGCCTGGGTGGGTCAGTGAGTTAAGCCTCTGCCTTCGGCTCAGGTCATGATCTCAGGGTCCTGGGATTGAGCCCCACGTTGGGCTCTCTGCTTGTCAGGGAACCTGCTTCCCTCTCTCTCTGCCTGCCTCTGTCTACTTGTGATTTCTCTGTCTGTCAAATAAGTAAATAAAATCTTTAAAAAAAAAAAAAAGGCGCCTGGGTGGCTCAGTGGGTTAAGCCGCTGCCTTCGGCTCAGGTCATGATCTCAGGGTCCTGGGATCGAGTCCCACATCGAGCTCTCTGCTCAGCGGAGAGCCTGCTTCCCTTCCTCTCTCTCTGCCTGCCTCTCTTGTGATTTCTCTCTGTCAAATAAATAAATAAAATCTTTAAAAAAAATTAAAAAAAAAAAAAAGAAAAAATGACTTGCCAGACCTGGATACTATGAATGAAAATAGCAGGATAATTAAAAAAAAAAAAAAAAAAAGAAAGAAATCATGGAGGCTAGAAGGCAGTGGGAGGACATATTCAAAATAATGAAAGAAAAAGTTTGAATAAGAATTCAGATCCAGAAAAACTAAAAATGAGAAAAATCTTGAAAATAGTAAGCTCAGTGAAAGCAGCTAGATATAAAAATGCTGTTATTTTATATAGCATTTCATTGAACTATCCAGAATAGGCAAATCATAAAGACAGAAAAGACATTACTGGTTTCCAGAGAGTGAGAATGTGGGCAAGAGTGGGGAGTAAGTGCTAATGAGTGAGGATTCTTTCTGGTGATGAAAATATTACAGAATTAGTACATAGCTTGGTGAATATTATTGAAAACCACTGAATTATACTCTTCAAAATGGAGCATTTTAGGGAGTATAGCTCAGTGGTAGAGCATTTGACTGCAAAATGGAGCATTTTATAGTATATGATTTATGTCAGTTTTTAAAAAGATTTTATTTATTTATTTGACTAAGAGACAGCAAAAGAGAAAACACAAGCAGGGGAAGTGGAAGAGGGAGAAAAATGCTTCGGCTGAGCAGGGAGCCTGATGCCAGGCTTGATCCCAGGACCCTGGGATCTTGACCTGAGCCAAAGGCAAACGCTTAATGACTAAGCCACACCCAGGCACCTCTATGTCAATTTTTTTTTAAATGAAGGAGAATGAATTCACTGAACTCTACCTCTGAAACTAATAATATATTATATGTTAATTGAACTTAAATTAAAAAAATAAGGAAAGGGAAATATAAACAGAAGTGAAATAAAATTTAAGTATTCTAATCAAAAAAAATAAAGGAGAAATTAAGACATTTTCAGATAAAAACTGGAAAAATTTATCACTGGCACACCTGTCCTTCGAGAAATACTAAAGGGAGTTCTTCATGCAGAAATGAAATAATGCTAGATTGTAATTTGTGTCCACATGAAGAAATAAGTAGCACCAGAAAAGGTAACCATACAGATAAATATAAAAGAGAGCAAAATGTATTTTTGTCAGTTTTTCATACTCCATGATTTAAGAAACAACTGTTTAAAACAATAGATGTTGAGGCGCCTGGGTGGCTCAGTGGGTTAAGCCACTGCCTTCGGCTCAGGTCATGATCTCAGGGTCCTGGGATTGAGTCCCACATCGGGCTCTCTGCTCAGCAGGGAGCCTGCTTCCCTCTCTCTCTCTGCCTGCCTCTCCATCTACTTGTGATCTCTCTCTGTCAAATAAATAAATAAAAATATTTAAAAAAAAATAAAACAATAGATGTAAATCTGAGTAGATGTGTATACAAAGTATAAAGAGTGAATTTGTGTGGCAATTAAGGCACAAAGGAGAGGCGAGAAAATGGAGTCATAAAGTTTTTTAATATTGCTGAAATTTTTATTAATTAACCAAATGATATTGTTCCAAGTTAATATGTTAGGTATAATCTCCAAGGAAAACACTAAGAAAAGAACTCTGAGGGGCACCTGGGTGGCTCAGTTGGTTAAGTGTCTGCCTTCGGTTCAGGTCATGATTACAGGATTCTGGGATCGAGTCCTGCATCAGGCTCCCTCCTGGGTGGGGAGTCTGCTTCTCCCTCTCCCTCTGCCCCTCCCCTTGCTTGTGCTCATTCTCTTTCTCTAAAAAGTAACATCTTAAAAAAAAAAAAAACTCTGAAAAATACAAACAAGGGAACAAGGAAATTAAAATGGGAACTAGACAATATCTGTTTAATAGAAAATAAGGCAGTTGTGGAAGAGTAGAGGGACAAAATAGATATAAACCATGTGGAAACAGTAATCTTAACCCTATTAGTAATTACCTTACTTGTAAATGGACTAAACGTCCCACTCAAAAGATAGAGATTAGAGAATGGATTAAGTGAAAAATACATGATTATAATTTCTGCAAGAGACACATTTTTGTGTCAAAGACACAGTGGGTTGACAGTAAAAGGATAGAACAAGATTATATACGAGTCAAATAGTAACCAAAACAGAGATGAAGTGACTGTACTATCAGACAGACCAGACTTTAAGATAAAACAATTGTTACTAGAGGGGCGCCTGGGTGGCTCAGTGGGTTAAAGCCTCTGCCTTTGGCTCAGGTCGTGATCCCAGGGTCCTGGGATTGAGCCCCACATCGGGCTCTCTGCTCAGCGGGGAGCCTGCTTCCTCCTCTCTCTCTGCCTGCTTCTCTGCCTATTTGTGATCTCTGTCAAATAAATAAATAAAATCTTTAAAAAAAAACAAAACAACAGTTGTTACTAGAGATAGGGAAGGACATTTTATAATGGCAAAATGTCAATCCATGAGGAAGACCTAAAATACAAATACATATGAACCTAAACCAAATAGACCCCTCAAAATATATGAAACTAAAATTAACATAATTAAAGGCAGAAATAGAAAATTCAACAGTGGCGCCTGGGTGGCTCAGTTGTTAAGCATCTGCCTTTGGCTCAGGTCATGATCCCAGGTTCCTGGGATCGAGTCTCACATTGGGCTCCCTGCTCAGCGGGAAACCTGTCTCCCTCTCCCACTCCCCCTGCTTGTGTTCCCTCTCTCACTGTCTTTCTCTGTCAAATAAATAAAATCTTTAAAAAAAAAAGAAAAAGAAAAATTCAACAGTAATTACTTGGAGACTTCAAAACTCCACACTTTCAGTAATGGATAAAACAATTAGAAATAAGATTAATGAGGAAACAGAATACTTGAACGCTGTGATTCAACTAAACATAATGGGTATCTATAGAACACTCCACCAACAGAACACAGATTCTTCTCAAATGTATATGGCACATTCTCTCAAGATAGTCAACTCTGTTGGGATATAAAACAAGACCAATTAAATTTAGAAGGATTAAAATCACATAAAATACGTTCTCAAACCACAGTGGAAAGAAGTTAGAAATTTTAATAAGGAAAAATTCAGGAAATCCATAAATACATGAAAATTAATACTCCTGAATAACCAAGACATCAAAGAAGAGATTAAAAGGAAAGTTAGAAAATACTTTGAAATAAATAAAAACAAAGATACAACATACCAAAACTTGTGGATGTAGGCAAACAGTGCTTGGAGGGAAATTTACAGTTGTAAACACCTGTTTTAAAAATGAAGATCTCAAAACAACCCAATTTACACCTTGAGAAATAAGGAAAAGAAGAGCAAACTTAAAGCAAGGAAATAATAGGAAGTAAGGAAATAACAGAGATTAGAACATGAATAAATGGAGAATTGAAAAACGGTAGTGAACATCAGTGAAACCAAAAGTTTTTTTAAAAGATCAATAAAATTGACAAACCTTTAGCTAAACACCCGTGAAATATAGAAGAATAAGATTTCTAAAATCAGGAATGGAAAAAAGAGATCTCACTACTGACCAAATGGGAAAAAAAGGATTATAAAAACATACTGTAAACAACTGTGTCCCAAGAAAATAAATGAAATGGACAGACCCTGAGAAAGACAGACCACCGAACCTTTTTGATTATACCAAACATTTAAAGAGGAATTAACACCAATCTTTCATAAATTCTTCCATCTAATTGGAAAGGAGAAAACACTTCCCAATTCAGACTCTGAGGCTAATATTACCATGACACTAAAGCTAAACAAAACTATCACCAGAGAGCTGCAGCAGGCATCTAGATGGGAAACGAAGAAAAACTATGCCTTTCTAGATGTTGTTAACTTACATATAGGAAACCTTAAAGATCACACACACAAACTATTATAGCTAATAAATTAGTTCAGCCAGATTGAGGATATAGGATTAATATATATTAATCACTTTTACTTCTGTACACTAGCAGTGATCAAAAATGAAACAGAAAAATGTTAACAAAAGGGCAAGACGCATGCTGAAAACTACAGAATGTCTTGAAAGAAATTGAAGAAAATGTAAATAAAATGAAATACATCACTTGCCCATGGATTGGAAGACCCCGTCCGTATTGTAAACTGATTTTTCACAAGGATGCCATTCAGGGGTGGAAAGAATGGTCTTTTGAAGAACTGATGCTGGGACTCCTGGATATCCACATGCAAAAGAATGAAACTGGATCCTTGCCCCACACAAGGTACAAAAATTAACTCCAAAGGATCAAGCACTGAAGTGTAGGACCTAAAACTTTAAAATTCTGGATAATAACGTAGGTGTAAATCTTTACGACTGTATATTAGACAACAGATATGACACTGAAAGCAAAAGCAAGTAAAGAAAAAGATAAATTGGACTTTATCAAAATTATATCTTGGGACACCTGGGTGGCTCAGTGGCCACCCAAAGCAAATCTAACTGTATTTAAAAAATTAAATACCGGGGCGCCTGGGTGGCTCAGTGGATTAAGCCGCTGCCTTCGGCTCAGGTCATGATCTCAGAGTCCTGGGATCGAGCCCCACATCGGGCTCTCTGCTCCGCAGGGAGCCTGCTTCCTCCTCTCTCTCTGCCTGCCTCTCTGCCTACTTGTGATCTCTCTCTGTCAAATAAATAAATAAAATCTTTAAAAAAAAAAAAAAATTAAATACCTTAATAGTACTGAGTTCAGTATTACCCTTCCAAATTCATGTCCTGGAACTTGTGAATGTGACCTTATTTGAAAATAGGGTCTTTGCAGATGTAGCCAAGTTAAGATGCAGTGAATTAATTAGGATGGGTTGTAAATCCAATAACTGATACCCTTATAAGAGGGAAATTTGTCACAGACTCATAGGGTGAAAGCCATGTGAGGAAGCAAAGACGACACAGGGCAGAAGAGGTGTTGTGATGGTGAGATTGGAGTGATGTACATACAGGTGAAGAAACACCAAGGATTGCCTGCAACCACCAGAAGCTACAAGAGGCAAGGAAGGATTCTTTACTAGAGACTTTGGAGGAAGCATGATCTTGTTGGTACCTTAATTTTGGACTTCCACATCCAGAACTGTGGGAGAATAAATTTCTGTTCTAAGCCATCCAGTTTGTGGTTGGTTGTTACAGCAAACCTTGCAAAAGAGTACAAGAACCATGTGTATTCCAGTTACACAAGGACTGTTCAACAGTTAAAGATCTATTAATGTAATCCATCTCATCAATAAGCTAAAGAATAAAAATCATATCACATCAATAGATGCAGAAAAAGCATTTCACAAAATTTAGTTCCCAATCATGGTTAAAAAACAAGAAAAATTCCCAGAAAATTAGCAACAGAGGGAGAACTTCATAAACTTAATACAGAACATCTACAAAAACCCTGCAGCTAAAATTATCCTTAATTATGGACACTATTTGCTTCCCCCTAAGATTGGGCAAATTTACTTCCCCTCTCACCATTCCTATTCAGCATCATACCGAAGTCCTAACTAATGCCAAAAGACAAAAGGAACTAAAATATATAAATATTGGAAAGGAGGAAAGAAAAGTGTTTGCAGATAGAATGATTGTATATGTAGAAAATCTCATAGAATCAACAACTAAAAACCTGGGATAAGCAAGAATTATAAGGTTGCAGAATACAAAGTTAATATATATAAAAGTCAGTTTCTTTCCTACATACCAACAATGAACAATTTGAATTTTAAAAATACCATTTGTATTGGCACCAAAAAAATGAAATATTAAAGTATAAATCTAACAAAGTTGGTATACTACATGAGAAAAACTATAAAACTCTGATAAAAAAGAATAAATGGAGAGATGTTCCATGTTCGTTGATACAAAGAATCAGTATTGTTGTCAGTTCTTCTCAACCTGATCTGTAGAGCCAATGCAATTCCAATCAAAATCCCAGCAAATTGTTTTGGGAGATCTAAAAGCTATAAAGTTTACACACAAAGAAGACACAGGATAGCCAGTGCAATACTGAAGAACAAAGTCAGAGGACTGCCACTTCTCAACTTAAACGGTTGCTTATTTAAAGCAACAGTAATCAAGGTGGTGTGGTCTCAGCAAAAGAGTAGATGTCAATGAAACAGAAAAAGAAAACAGAAAAACAAATAGAATTATACAAATAGAATCCAGTGATCTTGGATAAAAGCATATACACGTCAATGGAAAAAGGATAGTCTTTTCAACAAATGGTGCTGGAACAACTGTTCACCTGCATGAAAAAAAAATCACGTAACTTTTACTAAAATTAACTTAGAAGGTACCACAAATTTATATTTAAATACAAAATGGTAGGGGCGCCTGGGTGGCTCAGTGGGTTAAAGCCTCTGCCTTCGGCTCAGGTCATGATCCCAGGGTTCTGGGATTGAGCCCCACATTGGGCTCCTGTCTAGCTCTCTACTCAGCAGGGAGCCTGCTTCCTCTTCTCTCACTGCCTGCCTCTCTGCCTACTTGTGATCTCTGTCTGTCAAAAAATAAACAAAATCTTTAAATAAATAAATACAAAATGGTAAAGCTTCTGGAAGGTAACAGAAAAAAAAAATCTAGGTGACCTTGAGTTTCAATGATAACTTATTTAGATACAAGAGCACAGTCCATAATAGAAAGGATAAGTTGTACTTAATTAAAAGTTAAAAATTCTCAGGGCACCCAGCTGTCTCATTTGGAAGAGCAGGCAACTCTTGATCTTGGGGTGGTGAGTTTGAGCCCCCAAACTCAAGGTTTGGGTGTAGAGTTTATTGAAATAAACAGGACTTTTTAAAAAATTAAAGGCTATTAATCTGTGAAAAAGATACTAGGAGAATGGAAAGTTTCAGAATTGGAGAAAATATTTGCAAAGCACCTATTTGATATAAGCGTTGTTATCCATAATATACAAAGAACTCCTAAAACTCAAGAAGACAATCTCATTAAAAGAAGGGCAAAAAGACTTGAGAGACATCTCACCAAAAAAGATTTTTAAATGGCAGATAAGTATATGAAAATATAATATTAGGGAGTTATAAATTAATAAAATGATGAGATACCATTATGCTCCTATTAGAATGGCCAAAATTTGGTATCACATAGATGATACCAAATGCCAGTGAAGATGTGAAGAAAGAACTCTCATTCATCTTTGCTGGTAGGAATGCAAAATGGTGCAGATACTTTGAAAGACAATTTTGCAGATTCTTTCAAAACTCTATTTTTAAGAGAAAGGGTGGGGTGGGGGCAGAGGAAGATCGAGAGAGAGAATCTTAAGCAGGCTCCACTTCCAGCTCAGAGCCCAATGTGGTTAAATGCCTGACTCTTGGTTTCAGCTCAGCTCATGATCTCAAGGTTGTGGAATCAAGTCCTGCACTGGGCCTAGCACTCAGCATGGAGTCTGCTTGAGATTTTCTCTCACTCTACTTTACCCTTCCCCCAGTGCATGTGTGCTCTCTCTCTTTCTGTTTCAAATAAATATATCTGATTTATTATAAGGTTTTTTATTATAAATATATCTTATTTAGTATAAGATTATATATTATATATTATAAATATATCTTACTTATTTGAGACAGCACAAGCCGGGAGAGTAGCAGGGAGAGGGAGAAGCAGACTCCCCGGTGAGCAAGGAGCCTGACATGGGATTCCATACAAGGACTCTGGGATCATGACCTGATCCAAAGGCAGATGCCTATCCCACTGAGCCACCCAGATGCTCCCACCCTCCAAAAGACTCTTGAGGTGCTTGACTAGTTCAGTCAGTAGAGCATGTGACTCTTGATCTCTGAGTGGTGAGTTCAGGCCCCACACTGGGCATGAAGCCTACTTAACAACAACAACAAAACAAAAAACAACAACAAAAAAAAACCCTCTCACCATAAGATCCAGCAGTAGCACTTAGTATTTACCCATAAAAGTTGAAAACTTATGCCAGTACAAAAACTTCCACAGAGTTGTTCATTGCAGCTTAATCCACAATTGCCAAAACTTTGAAGCAACAAAGATCTCCTTTAGTAGGTGAAATGAAAGGTAAACTGCAGTGTATCCAGGCAATGAATTTAAGTGCATATTACAAAATGAGAAAAGCCCATCTGGGAGACTACATACTGCATGATTCCAACTATAATATAGTACACTCTCAAAACAATAAAACTGTAGAGCCAGTAGAGAGATCAGTGGTTGCCAGAAGTTTGGGAGTGTGAGGAAGGGAAGGACAAATGGGGAGTGCAAGGATTTTTAGGGCTGTGAAACTGTTATATGTGATACTGTAATGATGGCTACATGATGTCACGCATTTTTCAAAGCCTAAAGAATGTACAACACCATGTGAGCCCTAAAATAAATATAGTCTTTAGTTAATAACAATATGTTAGTATATGCTCATTAATCGTAACAAATGTACTACCCTAATGTAATATGGTAATGGAGAAAAACTGTAGGTTGGGAGGGGTTATGTGGGAACTCTGTTTTGCCATCTCAGGTTTTGATTTTTGTGTATGTGAACTTATAAATGGTCTAAAAATAATATTTTTTTAAGATTTTATTTCTGGGGCACCTGGGCAGATCAGTCATTAAGTCGTTAAGTGCCTGCTCAGGTTATGATCCCAGGATCCTGGGATGGGACCCCTTATTAGGCTTCCTGCTTAGCAGAAGGCCTGTTTCTCCCTCTCCCACTCCCCCTGCTTGTATTTCCTCTCTTGCTGTGTCTCTGTCAAATAAATAAAATCTTTTTAAAAATAAATAAAGATTTTATTTCTTTGAGGACCGCCTGGGTGGCTCAGTTTGTTAAGCATCTGCCTTTGGCTCAGGTCATGATCTTGGTCCTGGGGTGGAGCTCCGCATCAGGCTCCCTGTTCATTGAAGAGTCTGCTTCCCTCTCTGACTGTCCTCCCACTTGTGCTCTCTTTCTCTCTCTGTCTCAAAGTTAAAAAAAAAAAATCAAAAATTCTTTAAAAAGATTTTATTTGAGAGAAGAGAGAGCATGAGTATGGGGGAGGGGCAGAGGGAGTACATCATGATCCATGTACAAGGTCATGATCCTAGAGTCCTGGAGAGGAGCCCCGCACCAGGCACCCTGCTCAGTGGAGAGAGTCTGTTTGTGCTTCTCCCTCTTCCTCCGCCCCTCCCCTACTTGTATACTTGGGCATGCACACTCTTTTTCTCTCTCAAATAAAATCTTTAAAGATTGAACACAGGGTTCTTTAAACAGTTTAAGCACGGTTCTTTAAAATCTTAAAAAGAAAAAAATAGATAACTCGTGAAGGTTGCAAAATTCTATGAATATAAAACCTATACCTTAAAAGAGTCACCTTATGGCATAGCAAACTAAAAGCAAATAAAACTGTTCAAAAAAAGGGGAAAAAAAGGCACTTCCAAACCTAGCCTATTAGGTACCCTTGTGGTATCAGCAAAACCAGCAACTGATGCCATGGGAAAAATAGATACAAAAGCCTCGTTCATTTGTCTGTGCCTCCATTCTTTCGCTGATGTTGCATGGATTTAAGGTCTTCACCTAATGTGTATGTACTTTGTCCAGCTTTTCAATTGTAAGATTTTTCAGAATTCCTGGTCTCAGTTGTCACGTTTCACGGGCAAGCTTTAAGCTCATTCATGGTTTGATTTAATGTCTGTATTTAGGTTTATATCTTTAGTCCAGACATTCTTGAACTTTTGGTCTAAGGAACCCTTTACATTCTTAAATATTAGTGAGTTTTTATTTAAGTAGTATATTTATATCAATATTTACCATATTCAAAGTTAAAATTGAGGAAATGTTTAATGTTTTTGAGTTTACTTTAAAATAAGAAAAGAAGTGCTGGTAAGGATGTGGAGAGAAAGGAACCATTGTGCACTGTTGATCGAAATGTAAGTTGGTGCAGCCACTATGGAAAACATTATGGAGGTTCCTCAAAAAATTAAAAACAGAACTACCATATGATTCAGCAATTCTCCTTCTGGCTATTTGAAGAAAAATGAAAACACTAACTTAAAATGGTATCTGCAGCATTATTTGCAGTAGCCAAGATATGATAGGACAACCTAATTGTCCATCAATGGATGAACACAGAAACTGTGGTATGTATTATAGTGGAATATTACTCAGCCATTAAAAAAGAATGAAATCTTGCCATTTGCAGCAACATGGATGGACCTTGAGGGCATTGTGCTAAGTGAAATAAGTCGGGGGAAGAAAAATACCATATGAGTTTATTCATATGTGTTGTCTTTTTTTAAAGATATATTTATTTAAGAGACAGTGCATGCACGCAAGTGGGGAAGGGGGTGGAGGGGGAGAATCTTCAAGCAACCTCCCTGCTGAATGTGGAGCCAGCATGGACATGAAGCTTAACCAGCTTAACCAACCATGAGACATCCAGGCACCCCCATACGTGTCATCTTAAAAAAAGAAAAAAAAAGTTCATAGAGAACAGATTGGAGTTGTCAGAGTTGGGGAGTGAGGAGAGTAGACAAAATGGTTGAAATGGGTCAAAAAGTACAAACTTCCAATTATAAAATTATATGAGTCATGGGGATGTAATGTTGGCAACTGTAGTTGATACTGTATGTTGTATATTTGAAAGTTACTAACAGTAGATCTTTTTTTTTTTTTTTAAAGATTTTATTTATTTATTTGACAGAGAGAAATCACAAGTAGACAGAGAGGCAGGCAGAGAGAGAGAGAGGGAAGCAGGCTCGCTGCTGAGCAGAGAGCCCGATATGGGACTCAATCCCAGGACCCTGAGATCATGACCTGAGCCGAAGGCAGAGGCTTTAACCCACTGAGCCACCCAGGCGCCCCACTAACAGTAGATCTTAAAAGTTCTCATCACAAGAAGAAAATACTATAATTATATGACAGAGGCCTTAACCCACTGAGCCACCTAGGCGCCCCCAATAACAATATTTTTAATAAAAGGTAACTACTACCAAAATGTTTAGTGAGAAGAGAGCCATTGTTTTACATTTTTGCAAATGGCTTTAATGTTTGGGTTAGCAAAATGCAAAATAAAATTATTTAGTCTTTTGTGATGTCATGCATCATTTACTTCTGGAAAATCCTATGTATATTATAAATATATAGTATATAATTTATGAGAGAATTACAGTGATAAATGACAGGTAATGTAGTAGTAGTATTGTAGTATAAAAATATTTTCGACTTTATGGACTTCCTAGAATGTTCCAAGGACTGCTGGTAGAGAAAGATGGGACCCAAGAGGACACACACTGTAGTCAGTACTGTTCATCTGAGCTCCTGGACTTATCTCCAACTCTCTGCGTGGCCTCTCTACTTTGGTGTCTCAGGCCACTGAAACCTAGTGTTTGAGTATGGGTGCCAGTGTTTCCTTCTACTCAAGTGTGAAAATCAAATCCCAACTACATTTTTGACACTTGACTCAGCTTTATCTTTCATGATGAGTAATCACCTCATGATAAGTTCATCAGTTATTTAGTCTGAGCTTAAGAAGCTGGAACTCTGCTCTGCTCAGCCTTGTTGCTGCTGATGTGGTTCTGACTGTGGCTATGACTACATAGGGCTAGACCAGTTTTGCTAGTATTCGACTTTAGAATGGGGAGGGCCAAGGAATTTCCTTTAGAATGAAAAGTTGCAGGCAGCTGTAGAATATGTGAACGTGTGTTCTTTCCCGCTTTTCAGTTCCATTTTCACTTCTCTTTTCTCAGCTGAATTGGGACAAGATTGGGGTGGAGTGCTTACTCTAGCAAGTGATTATTTGGAGGAATCTTCCATACATCAGCTTGCCCTTCCTGTAACCATAATTGCCCATAGTTTGGCCTCCTTTTTTTTTTTTCCCCAATTTTTTTTTATTGAGTAAAATACATGTAACATAAAATTTACTGTCTTAACTATTTTAGATTAATACAGTTGATGGTTTTAAATGCATTTATAATGTGCAGTTATCACTACCACAATCTCCATAGTTCTTTTTATCTTGTAGAACTGAAACCCTGTACACATTTAACAATAAATCTCTATTCTCCACCTTCCCCAGCTCCTGAGCAACCACCGTTCTATTCTCTATTGATTTTGACTAAATACCTCACATAAGTGGAATCATACAGTATTTGTCTTTTTGTGACTGACTTTTTTTCATTTAGCATAATGTCCTCAAAGTTCATCCATGTTGTATTATATTGCAGAATTTTCTCCCTTTTTAAGACTGGATAATATTTTGTTGTATGTATATACTACATTATGACTATGCATACATCTGTCTATGGACACTTGGGTTGCTTCTGCATTTTAGCTATTGTGAATAATTCTGCAGTGAACATGAGTGTACAAAAATCTCTTCAACACCCGTGTATCCAGAAATGGAATTGCTTGATCATATGGTGAACCTTATTTTTAATTTTTTGAAGAACTGCTGTACTATATTCCACAGCAGCTATGCCATTTAATAATCCTACTGTGCACAAGGGTTCCAATGTCTCCACATATTGGCAACACTTGTCTTCTGTGTGTGTGTGTGTGTGTGTGTGTGTGTATTTGTATTTATATTGGCCATCCTAGTGGATGTGAGGTGATATATTACTGTACTTTTGATTTTGCATTTCCCTAATTCTCCCTTCAATTCTGTCCTCACATATTTTGATGCTCTGTTATCAGCTGTATAAATGCTTAGAATTGTTACATCATTTTGCAGTTTTGGAACCTTTTTTATTTTTATTTTTATTTATTTTTTTAATTTAATTTATTTATTTGACAGACAGAGATCACAAGTAGGCAGAGAGGCAGGCAGAGAGAGAGGAAGGGAAGCAGGCTCCCCGCTCAGCAGAGAGCCTGATGCGGAGCTCGATCCCAGGACCCCAGGATCAGGACCTGAGCCGAAGGCAGAGGCTTTAACCCACTGAGCAACCCAGGTGCCCCTGGAACCTTTTTTAATGTATAATGTCCTTTGCCTTTTGTAACTGTTTCTGATTTCAAGTCTATTTTGTCTGATATTAGAATAAACATCCCTAGTTTCTTTCTTTCTTTTTTGGGGAGGTGGGGTAGTGAGGGACAGAGAGAGAAGGAAAGAATAAATCTTAAGTAGGCTCCACACTTAACACTGAGCCTGACACAGGACTTGATCTTACAACCCTGAGATCATGACCTGAACCAAAATCAAGAGTCAGATCCTTCACTGACTGAGCCACCTAGATTCCCACCCGCCCCCTCCCCCGGTTTCTTTTTATTACTATTTGCACGGAATATCATTTTCCATTCTTTCACATTCAATCTACATGTATTTTTGGATCTAAAGTGAGTCTCTTGCAGATAGTGTATAGATGGATCATGTGGGGTTTTCTTTTTGTTTTGGGGGGGTTTTTTTGATCATGTGTTTTTAATCTATTCTGCCAGTCTCGGTTTTTTTTGACTGGAGAGTTTAATTCATTTACATTTAAAGTAATTATTAATGGGAGCCTGGGTGTCTCAGTGGGTTAAGCCTCTGCCTTCAGCTCAGGTCATGATCTCAGGGTCCTGGGCCCCACATCGGGCTCTCTGCTCAACAGGGAGCCTGCTTCCTCCCCACCCCTCTCTGCCTACTTGTGATCTCTCTCTCTCTCTCTCTGTCAAATAAATAAATAAAATCTTTAAAAAAAAATAAAGTAATTACTAATTAGGGGAGAAATTTTGTCCTTTTGCTGTTTGTTTTCTATGTATGCCTTCTAGCTTTTTTTGTCCTCCATTTACTGTATTAGTATCTTCTTTGGTGTTTAGTTCATTTTTTGTTGTAAAATGGTTACATTCCTTTTTCTCATTTTTTAATTGTATAATTAACATACAGTATAATGATTCAACAATCCTATACATCATGCTGTGTGCATTAGATTAAGTGTGCTGTTAATCCCCTTTTACTATTTCAATGATCTTCCCCACGCATCCACCCTCTGGCAACTGCCAACTTGCTCTATGTATTTAAGTGTCTGTTTTTTTGTCTCCTTTTTTCTTTGTCCATTTGCTTGGTTTCTTAAATTCTACTTGTGAATGAAATTATAAGGTATTTGTCTTTCTCTGACTGACTTATTTTGTTTAACGTAATTCCATCTAAGTCTATCCATGCTGTTGCAAATGGCAAGATCTATTTTTGTGGCTGAGTAATCCAATATGTTGGGTGTCTCTGTGTGTGTGTATACCACATTTTCTTTATCCATTCATCTGTCAGTGGACACTTGGATTGCTCTGTATCTTGACTATTTTGCTTCCATAAACATAAGCGTCCTTATATCTTTTCAAATTACTGTTTATGCTTTCTTTGTATAAATACCCAGTAGTGCAATTACTAGATCATATTGTAATTTTATTTTCAATTTTTTGAGGAACCTCCATATTGTTTTCCACAGTGGTTCACCACTTTGCATTCTCACCAGTAGTGCATGAGAGTTCCTTTTTCTCCACATCTTTACCAACACTTGTTATTTTCTGTGTTTTTGTTTTTATCTGTTCTGACTGGTGTAAGGTGATATCTCATTATGTTTTTGATTTGCATTTCCTTGATGAATAGTGATGTTGAGCATCATTTCATGTGTCCATTGGCCGTCTATATGTCTTTTTTAGAAAAATGTCTATTCAGATCCTCTGCCCATTTTTTTTTTTTTCCAGATTTTAAGTTGGCTCCATGCCCAGTGTGGGGAGTGAACTCATGATCTTGAGATCAAGAGTCATATGCTCTACTAGCTGAGCCAGCCAGGCACCCCCATCTGCCCATTTTTTTTAACTGGACGATTTGGTTTTTTAGTGTTGTTTTATAAGTTCTTTATATATTTTGGATATATCATTTGCCAATACTTTCTCCCATTATGCAGGTTGCCTTTTTGTTTTGTTGATGGTTTCCCTCACTGTGCAAAGGCTTTTTATTTTGCTCTAGTTCCAGTAGTTTAATTTTCCTTTTGTTTCCCATGCCTGAAGAGACCTATCTAGAAAAAATATGGGTGATGTTAAAGAACTTAATACAAATTTCTTTATCTCACATCTTCTTTATCCATTCATCAATTGATGACACTTGGGCTGCTTACTATATCTTGGCCGTTGTAAATAACGCTGCTGTAAACATAGGGGTGCATGTATCCCCTTGAATTAGTGTTTCTGTATTTTTTGAGTAAGTACCCAGTAGTGCAATTGCTGGATTGTAGGGTAGTTCTATTTTTAACTTTTTCGAAGAAGCTCTATACTGTTTTCCACAGTGGTTGCACCAGTTTGCATTCCCATCAGACAGTGCACAAAGGTTCCTTTTTCTCCACCTCTCTACCATCTGTTTCTTCTGTTGTTGATTTTAGTCAGTCTGCCAGGCGTGAGGTGATATCTCATTACAGTTTTGATTTGCATTTCCCTGATGATAAGTAATGTTGAGCATCTTTTCATGGATTTATTAGCCGTTTGTATGTCTTTTTTTTTTTTTTAGGATTTTATTTATTTTTATTTATTTGAGAGAGAGAGAGGAGAGCACAAATGGGGGAGTGGCAGGCAGACAGAGAGTGAGAAGCAGGCTCCCCACTGTGTAGGGAGCTGGACTTAGGGCCAGTCCCACAACTCTGGGATCATGATCCAAGACAAAGGCAGATGCTTAACCAGCTGAGCCACCCAGGCTCCCCAGCCATCTGTATGTCTTCTTTGGAAAAATGTCTGTTCATATATTCTCCCCATTTTTAATTGGATTATTTGGGGGTATTGAGTTTTACAAGTTTTTTACATATTTGGATACTAACTCTTTATTGAATATGTTATTTGCAAATATCCCCACCCATTTCTTAGTTTCCTGTTTAGTTTTGTTGATTGTTTCCTTCACTGTGCAGAAGCCTTTTATCTTGATACAGTCCCAATAGTTTATTTTTGTTTTTGTTTCCTTTGTGTCAGGAGACATAATCTAGAAAAATATTGCTACGGGGCGCCTGGGTGGCTCAGTGGGTTAAAGCCTCTGCCTTCAGCTCAGGTCATGATCCCAGGGTCCTGGGATCGAGCCCCACGTTGGGCTTTCTGCTCAGCAGGGAGCCTGCTTCCTCCTCTCTCTCTCTGCCTGCCTCTCTGCCTACTTGTGATCTCTCTCTCTGTGTCAAATAAATAAATAAAATCTTTAAAAAAAAAATATTGCTACGGTTGATGTCAGAGATATTACTGCATGTGCTTTTTTCTAGGATTTTTATGGTTTTAGGTCTCACATTTAGGTATTTAATCCATTTCAAATTTACTTTTGTGTATGTGTAAGAAAGTGGTCTAGTGTCCTTCTTTTGCTGTCCAGTTTTCCCAACACCATTTGTTGAAGAGACTATCCTTTTCCTATTGAATATTCTTTCCTGCTTTGTCAAGGGTTAATGGCTATATAGTTTTGGTTTATTTCTGGGTCTTGTTTTCTGTTCTGTTGATCTATATGTCTATTTTTGTTTCTATACCATACTGCTCTGATTACTTCAATAGTCTGGAATCATGATGCCTCCAGCTTTACTTTGCTTTTTCAAGGTTTCTTTGGCTATCCGGGTTCTATTGTGGTTCCATACAATTTTTCAGGATTGTTCTGGCTCTGTGAATAATGCTATTGGTATTTTTTTTTTTTAAAGATTTTATTTATTTATTTGACAGAGAGAGATCACAAGTAGGCAGAGAGGCAAGCAGAGAGAGTGAGAGGGAAGCAGGCTCCCCGCCGAGCAGAGAGCCCGATGCGGGACTCGATCCCAGGACCCTGAGATCATGACCTGAGCCGAAGGCAGTGGCCTAAACCACTGAGCCACCCAGGCGCCCCTGCTATTGGTATTTTGATAGGGACTGTGCTAAATGTATATCTAAATGTATATAAATGTATATATCTTTGGCTAATATAGACCTTTTATAACAATATTTGTTCTTCAAACCCATGAACATGGAATGTCTTTCCATTCCCCTACTATTGTTGTATTATTGTCAGCTTTTTCCTGTATGTCTGTTAATAGTTGCTTTATGCATTTAGGTGCTCCCATGTTGGGTGCACAACTATTTACAATTGTTATATCCTCTCCTTGGATTGTTCCCTTTATCATTATGTAGTGTCCTTTGTCTTTTGCTACACTCTTTATTTTGAAGTCTGTTTTGTCTAATAAGTATTGCTACTCCGTTTTTTTTTAAATTCCATTTGCCTAATAAATGCTTCTCCTTCTCTTTGTTTTCAGTCTACATGTGTATTTGGGTCTGAAGTGATTCTCTTGTAGGCAGTATATAGATGGGTCTTTTTTTTTAATCCATTCAGTAACCCTGTCTCTTTTATTAGAGCATTTAGTCCGTTTAAATTTAAAGTAATTATTGATAGGTATGTACTGTTAACATTTGTTACTTGTTTTATAGTTGTGTTTTAAAGATTTTATTTATTTATTTATTTATTTATTTATTTGAGAGAGTGTGCCACACATGTGTGTGCAAGTGGAGGGAGGAGCAGAGGGGAGGAAAGAGAGGAAGAAGGAGAGAATCTCAAGTAGACTCCGTGCTGAGTCTGGTGGGCGGAATCTCACTACCCTGAGATCATGACCTCAACTGGAACCAAATGAGCCACCTATGTGCCCCTCCTTGTTTTATGGTTGTTCTAATAGTTCTCTGTTCCTTCCTTTTCTTGCTCTTTTGCCTTATGGTTTGATGGCCTTCTTCAGTGATATGCCTGGATTCCATTTTCTTTATTTTTTGTGTATCTATTTGTCATTGCTATTAGGTTCATATATAACATCTTATGGGTTGCTTAGGTTTGAACTCATTCCAAAAGCACTAAATTTTTATCCCCCCCCCCCACCAACCACAGTGTATGTATAGGATGTCTTACTTTACATTCTTTTATTTTGTGACTCCTTTGGCTGATATTTATAGGTATAATTGATTTTATCACTTTTGTGCTTTAACTTCCATACAGGTTTTATAAGTGATTAATCTACTTGTGTTATATGTTTGCATTTATCTTTGAATTTTTTTTCCTTTCATAATACTCTTTTTTTTAAAGATTTTATTTATTTATTTGAGAGAGGGAGAGAGAGCATGAGAAGGGAGAAGCAGACTCCCCGAGGAGCTGGGAGCCTAATGTGGGACTCGATCCCAGAATTCCAGGATCATGACCTGAGCTGAACGCAGTGGCTTAACCAACTGAGCCACCCAGGCATCCCCCTTTCATAATATTCTTAATGCTCTTATGGCCTTTTCTGTTCACTCAAAGGATTTCATTTAATGTTTCTTATAAGGCTTGTCTAATAGTAATGAACTTCTTTAAGTTTCTTTTTGTCTTTTGTCTTTATCTCTTTATCTCTTTAACTCTTTATCTCTCCTTCTATTTTGAATGATAACCTTGCTGGGCAGAGTATTCTTGTATGGAGGTCTTTTCCTTTCAGTAATTTGAATATCTCACGTCACTCTCTTCTGGTCTGCAACGTTTCTGCTGAAAAATCAGCTGATGGGGTTTACATATCCACACCAAGATATGGACCTCCTTGGGTTGATTTTGTTGGGGGTGCTCTCATTTCCTTTTATGTATGTTTAGTATCTATTTTCTATGTGGTTAGCATGGGGATTACATTTAACATCTTAAAGTCTAGCACTCTAATTTGAATGTATAGTAGTTTAACTTCAATAACATATTAAAAGCTCTGCTCCTTGCAGGTATGTCTCTAGCTCTTTATATATAAGTATAGATAGATATAAAATATATCTAAAATTTATTATATGTTTTGACATTTGATGTCAAAAAATATAGGTATCTTTATAAATAAATAAGTATGCCCCAAAATGTAGACTGATAACCCTTTTAAATACATTTGTCTTTAAATTTTGTAAAAAACAAGATTTAGAGTTATAAACCAAAGGTAAATGGCACTAGGTTTTAGACTAATACTTTTTTTTTATTACTAGTCTTATGAATCGTGTAGAAAAATTTATTTTTTTAAAGATTTTTATTTATTTATTTGACAGAGAGAGATCACAAGTAGAGAGGTAGGCAGAGAGAAAGAGAGGGAAGCAGGCTCCCTGCTGAGCAGAGAGCCCGATGCGGGACTCGATCCCAGGACCCGGAGATCATGACCTGAGCCGAAGGCAGCAGCTTAACCCACTGAGCCACCCGGGCGCCCAAATCGTGTAGAAAAATTTAAAATGTAGTGCCAACCATCATTACAATAGTACTTAACCATTATTGAAATCTTTATTTCTTCGCACAGCTACACATTAATATCAGGTATTCTTCTATTTCATCCTTCTAGGACTCTGAGCATTTCTTGAGTGGCATGTCTTCAAGTTTGCTGTTTTCTTCTGCCTATTCAGATCTGCATTTGAATCTGTCTAGGGAATTTTCATTTCATTTATTGTACTTTCCAACTCTAGAAGTTATTTTTGGTTACTTTTTAGGTGTTCTCTTCATTAATATTTCTACTTTTGTTTACTTTGTTCACATCTCCCTTTGGTTCTTTGAGCATCTTTAAAACCATTGTTTTAAGGTCTTTGGTCAGCATAACTGCTATGAGGTCTTTGTCAGCAACAGTTTCTGTTGATTTAATGTTTTCCTTTAGGCGTACTTTCCTCTTTCTTTTTTTGCTTTGTGAGTTTTGTTGAAAACTGGACATTTGAATATAATAATGTTGTAACTTTGGAAATCAGATTCTTCCCCTTTTTCAGGGCTTTGCTGGGTTTTGTTAGTTTTCTTTTTTTTTTTTATTGTTATAGGTTATGACTATGCTGGGACTTAAGGTCTTTTAAGTTCTCTATTGCACATTTGTATGTCTGGACATGCATTGTCACTTCCTGATTATTTATATATATGCAGTTGTTTTTAAATGTCTAGTTTCAGTGTTTGACCCCAAAAGAGGAGAAAAAGTGAAATGAATGGCACTTACCCATTAAAGCCTCTGGAAGTCACTTTTGCTGGAGAGATAGATGTAGCAAGAATGGCTGCTGCCTCTTCGCATGCAGGTGATCAGAAGCAGCAATCAGAGCACAGATCCTGGGATTTAAAGGACAGTGCCCTGAAGTGTGGGTGAGCATGGGGATAGGGCTGCTTTTGTACTGAGAGTAGAAATAACCTGCACTTCACTGTCCCAAGTCTTCTTGAGAAGTTGCAAGCCTTCAGTGAACTCTATCTAGAGTTCTAAAACCATTTACATCAGGTGGATTCTGCTAGTGCATTTGTTAAGGAGGGGTGGGGGAAGATAAATTCCTTATCCTTCCTCTTCCACCACCTCCCAAGAATCCAAGAATCCTGTCAGTCTGGTCTGTTTTGGAAAACAATTTCTCCAGCCTCAGGCCTCCTCTTCCTGCTACCCACACTCACTCTTGGCGTTTGTCTCTTGGATCTTTCAGAGATTCACTGCTCATCTGTGAAGGCTCCTCTTTGTTCAAGTCAGTTTATCAAGGCTTTCTTGCATCTGCTGGTCTTTGATAGTCCCATATGGAAGTGTGATTTTTTTTTTTAGGATTTTATTTATTTGTTTGTTTATTTTAGAGGGAGAGACTCTGTGCACACCTGTGCAAGCAGGGGGAGAGGCTGAGGGAGAAAGAATCCAAAGGACTCCAAGCTGAGTATGGAACCCAGTGTGGGTCTCAGTCCTACAGCTGCAAGATCATGATCCCAGCCGAAACTGAGCGTCAAACACTTAACTGACTGAGCCACCCAGGCATCCCTGGGAGTGTGATTTTTATATTTTGATTTCTTTGTGTGGTACCATAAGAATGAAGGTTTTTTGGTGTCTTCACATTCTGAACTGGAAGTGTTCTAGTCCTAATACCCATTCTTAATCATCTTTGATCTTTTTTACTTTTTAATTTTTTTAAAGATTTTATTTATTTATTTGAGAGAGAAAGAGAGAACTATTGAGAGATAACATGAGCGGGGGACAAGGAGAAGCAGGCTCCCTGCTGAGCACAGAGCCTGATGCAGGGCTTGATCCCAGGACTCTGGAATCATGACCTGAGCCAAAGGCAGATGCTTAACCGACTGAGCCACCCAAACCCCCCCCCCCATCTGTTTTTTTAGATGGTTGCCTGAGTAGTTTTTCAAATGTGTAACTGATCATATAGTGGTCTCTAGTTGTTTTCTTACCCTTTCTCCAGCTGTAATCTAGGCCTTTGCTTATGTTTTACCTGGAATCCTTTTATCCTTCTCTGCGGTCTGAATCGTCTCCTGATCTTTCATTACACCTTTTACTGAGGCATAATGTTCATTTTTCTCTCTCCAGATGACGAATGTTTTGTTTTGTTTTTAAAGATTTTTATTTGTTTATTTGACAGAGATCACAAGTAGGCAGAGAAGCAGGCAGAGAGAGAGATGGGGAAGCAGGCTCCCTGCTGAGCAAAGAGCCCGATGCCGGGCTTGATCCCAGGACCCTGGGATCATGACCTGAGCCGAAGGCAGAGGCTTTAACCCACTGAGCCACCCAGGTGCCCCCTGGGTGACAAATGTTTTATGCGTTTGTATTCTTACAGTGTTTTGCTTACACCTTTATAATGTTATTTATAATTTATCACTAGCATTTACTTTATATGTCTGTCTCATCAGTTTTACTTTGGGTTCCATGAATATTTGGGTTGTATCAAAGTAATTTTTTTAATTTTCTGAGACTAGCACAATTGCTTGTATTTAGTGGCTTTGAGTGTTCTATGAATGCATGGAGACATACCTTAAAGAACATCTTGAACTCTCAGCGGATAATGATTTTCTTCTTGATCTTTGTCGTTATACTCAGCGCTAGCAGTACCAAGTCAAAGAAAGATAGTCCTGCTTTCAGATACCCATTAATTTATTTAATGTGTTTACTCTAATACTGGAGTGGTTTAATAATAGACATTTATGTTTCAATATTGTGATTTGTTGGTGTATCTGGATGGCTCCACCAGTTAAGCGTCTGCCTTTGGCTCAGGTCATGCTCCCGGGGTCCTGGGATCAAGCCCTGCATTGGACTCCCCTCTCAGCAGGAAGCCTGCTTCTCCCTCTGCCTCTGCCTGCTGCTCATCCTGCTTGTGCTCTCTCTCTATCAAATAAATAAATTAAATCTTTTTTTAAAAATGTGATTTGTCTTATGTCCTGACCCTTGTCTAGACCATAATCATCATTTATAGAATGAGGAGGCTGGATTAGATGACCTAGAAAAGTTACCATTGTTAACTATTATTAGGTTTTTAAGCTCCTTGATAACAGGAATCATGTCTTTTCACTTCTACTGGCAGCTTATATAGGGCCAAGTATAGTATCTCACACTCAGTGGTTGGTTAGCAAATTTTAAAGAAAGAGGTGATATCAGTGAATACTTCAGATGAATTTGTTTCTATTTTTTACTCCATTGATCTCATTATGTCCCTTCTTTTTTTTTTTTTTTTTTAAAGATTTTATTTATTTATTTGACAGAGAGAGATCACAAGTAGGCAGAGAGGCAAGCAGAGAGAGTGAGAGGGAAGCAGGCTCCCTGCCGAGCAGAGAGCCCGATGCGGGACTCGATCCCAGGACCCTGAGATCATGACCTGAGCCGAAGGCAGTGGCCTAAACCACTGAGCCACCCAGGCACCCCTCATTATGTCCCTTCTTTGTGCTTCTTTGTGCTTTGTATTTCCTTGATCTAGCTCGTTCTCAACAGCTTTTAAAAATAAATGTAGTTGGCTATTGAATAACACAAGGGTTAGGAGCATCAACCCCCTCTGCCATGCAGTCAAAAATCTGTGTATAACTTTTGACTTCTCAGAAAATTAACTACTAATAGCCTGCCATTGACGAGAAGCCTTACCAATAACATAAACAGTAGATCTAACACATGTTTTGTATGTTAAATGTATCACATGCTATAATCTTACAACAAAGTAAGCTAGAGAGAAGAAAATGTTAAAATCATAAGAGAAAATGCACTTACAATACTGCACTGTATTGGAAAAAATTAATGTATAAGTGGATGCATGCAGTTCAAACTTGTGTTGCTCAAGAGTCAACTATATATACTTTTTACTTTATCTCTCTTAACAACCCTGACAAGGTAAAGTGATTGTTTATGTCCATTTTTTTTTTTTTTAAGATTTTTATTTATTGGGGCGCCTGGGTGGCTCAGTGGATTAAGCCGCTGACTTCGGCTCAGGTCATGATCTCAGGGTCCTGGGATCGAGCCCCGCATCAGGCTCTCTGCTCCACGGGGAGCCCGCTTCCTCCTCTCTCTCTGCCTGCCTCTGCCTACTTGTGATCTCTCTCTCTCTGTCAAATAAATAAATAAAAATCTTTAAAAAAAAAAAAGATTTTTATTTATTTATTTGGCAGAGATCACAGGTATTCACAGAGGCAGGCAGAGAGAGAGGAGGAAGCAGGCTCCCCGCTGAGCAGAGAGCCCAATATGGGGCTCGATCCCAGGACCCTGGGATCATGACCTGAGCCGAAGGCAGAGGCTTTAACGCACTGAGCCACCCAGGCACCCCGTTTATGTCCATTTTCAACTGAGGAAACAGTGTTCAAGATCATAGCCAAGGGACAGCAGAATCAGACTCAGTCCCAGATCTCCTGACCCCAGATCCAGTGTCCTTCCTCTGTGTTTCCTTACCTGCGAATTGAGTTTTTTCCTGATACCTGTGGTATCCACCTTTTAACACAGTGTATCAGTAAGAGGTCTTTGAGAAGTTACAGAAATGTGTTAACTTTAGCAAAATGGGAATTAGTTGACAAAATTACAGAGAGTCTCAGGACCGCTGAGAAGGTTTAACATCAAGCTGGGAAATGGACAGCAGCCAGGGTAGCTCCTAAAGTTCCAGAAGCAAGGACCTAAAGAGATACTACCACAAAGGGTCCAAAATCCAAGTGGTTTTCTTCTTCCTTTTTTTTTTTTTCTTTTAAAGATTTTATTTATGTATTTGTCAGAGCGAGTGTGAGCACAAGCAGAGGGAGCAGCAGGCAAAGGGAGAAGCAGACTTCCCACTGAGCAGGGAGCCCCATGTGGGACTTGAGCCCAAGAGCTTGGGATTGTGACCTGAGCTGAAGGCAGATGCTTAATCAACTGAGCCACCTGGGAGTCCCCCAAGTGATTTTCTTTCTCTGCTCAAGATTCAGAGCAAGGAGGAACGTAATGTTGATGTGACTTGAGTCATCTTTATGTCCTTTGGTTAGTGGTTCTCAGTTGGGGGCAGTGGCAGTGTCTAGAGGTATTTTTAGTTAAAACTGGGGGCGATTGCTACTGACATCTAGTGGGTAGAGGCCAGGAATGCTAAATATCCTATAGTGTCAGCCCCTGCAAAACAAAATTATCTAGCCCCGTCAGATCAGGAGTGCTCAAAAACCTTGGATGAGGGGAATACATCTGGATTAATAGTCCTCCCAGACTTATCCTTTTGGGGGCAAAAGAAAACTGAATGTTCTTACCAAAAAAGGTAGAATAGATGCTGGACAGCCAAAGATAACACACACAAAAAGTAGTACAAACTGGAGCACTAATGTCAGTTTTGGACTGTTAAGATGAGTACACACTTGTAAATGAAATACTTGAGATGTGTTAGAAAGGGACATTTATAAATATTTGAAGTTCTGAACTTAAACTTCAGAAATATTCTAAATGATTATGTTTAAAAAGTATTCTTTGAATTGAACTTAAAAAGAGTAATGTATAAAGAATGAATAGTTTAAAAAAAAAAAAGAATGTATAGTCCGTGTGTATATTTAATTCAGTAATTCAGGTTTTTGAGGGGAATTGTGAATAACTTATACCACACGATTAGAATCAAACTGCCACTTACTGTGAGTCAAACTAAAGCCCTTTTCAGGGAACTTCTAGTTCAAAATAGAACAGCTTATTCTCTTGAACCATTGAAATCAAATCCAGCTAGAACATAATTATATTCTCTAAATGGGAAGCACATTATTCTTCAAACTGATTCAAGCTAGCATCCAAATTTGATTTGGATCCATAAACAATTTACCATGACTTTTTGCTAACTCATTACTTAAAGTAAAAATGTTTAATGTTATACCTTTATGTTTAATGTTATCCTTTAGGATAATATTTAGTAAAGGACCTTTTCACTAATTAGCAACTTCAGATGTTACTTACATACAAAAAATGTGAAAATGGTAGATTTGTAGGATGTGCAGTCATATGTTAGAGTTTCTCTAGCAGTTTACCTTGTTCTTTGCCTAGACAGTAATTCATGTTAAATCCAAATCGTAGGAAGATTGATTCACCCCATAATTTTCCTACCATTCCTTTTAACTTTGAGTCCATGCCACAGTATGTGACTCACCACCGGCTTATTTTTGCTTTCATATTTTATAACACCTTCTCTGTACTAGTTCTGTTTTACTACCCTGAGGAAGTCTAGAAGTGACTAGAATCTTTCCTCCTTTCCCTTCTGACATGGTGGGTTTGGTCCCTCCATCAGAGGGATCTGCTGTCAGATCTCCAGGCTGTGTACTGAGTGAGCCTCTTCCTGCCCGTGGTCATTAACCCCAGACCCCACAGTTCACCTCAGCGTGGTGTCCGTTGCAGGTGAATCACTGTCTCCCGGAGAAGATCGTGGTGTACCGTGATGGAGTGTCTGATGGCCAACTAAAGACGGTTGCCAACTACGAGATTCCTCAGCTACAGAAGTGTTTTGAAGCTTTTGAGAATTATCAGCCCAAGATGGTAGTATTTGTAGTTCAGAAGAAAATCAGCACTAATCTGTACCTGGCTGCTACTGAGCACTTTATGACTCCCTCCCCTGGGACTGTGGTAGATCATACCATAACAAGCTGTGAGTGGTAAGTGGGGGAAAACATTATATTTCAGTAAGAGTAGGTGTGAAGAGTTATCTGTTCCCTGGGTATTGAAATGGGGAGGTTGCCTAGAGAGAGATGGAATGGAATCCTCAGAGATTTTTCTATTATAAAATATTTTCAAAAGGATTAAAAAGAAAACAACAATAAAGCTTTTACCTCTTAAATATAAATATTCAATATTTATAAAATAGTTATTTATAAATGTATGTTTTTATAAATAAAATATATGTATATAGAATATACATATATTTATGTAAATATATGAATGCATATAATAAATATAAATAAATATAAGTATTTATAAATATTCAGTATAAAATATTGAATGCACATTCTTTCCCTAAGATCGTACCTGCTTTTTTAATCTTCTGCACACAGGTTTGGTAATTCCTACTACCACTCTTAAATAGCCTGTTGAATCCGGAAACCTGAACTATAATCATGGTGGGGTCTGTGTGTGTCCTTGATCCAGTCATTTGACCTTTCTGAGCCTTAGGTGAAGGAGCCAAAATGATCACCAAGATCTTTTCCAGCTTTCTGTAGCCAGATCTGACTATATCATTCCTTTGTACTTTTTCCTTCCTAGGGTAGACTTCTACCTTCTTGCTCATCACGTACGGCAGGGTTGTGGCATTCCTACCCATTACATCTGTGTTCTCAACACTGCAAACCTGAGCCCTGATCACATGCAGAGGTGAGCTGACCTGTCATTTACTCTTTCTCTCTTATAATTAATTCTGGCCAGCTAGCTAAGATGGGGTTAATCCCCCCCCACCAAATATTTACTCTTTGATTTTCTTCTTTGGTCTGTCTTGTGCACATTAAAATTATTTGAAGAGCTTTATTTTGTTTTAAGGATTTTATTTATTTTTTTGACAGAGACACACATTAGAGAGAGGGAACACAAGCAGGGGGAGTGGGAGAGGGAGAAGCAGGCCTCCTGCTGAGCAGCGAGCCTGATTCAGGGCTGGATGCCAGGACCCTAGGACCATGACCCGAGAGCCAGACAGAAGTCCAATGACTGAGCCACCCAGGCTCCCCCATAAAGCAAGTTTTGAGACCCAGTGTCTTTGGGCTCAGATTATATCAGTAGTTTACTGGGGTTCTACTTACCTTCTGCAGCCTCTTACTGAGAGGAAAAAAAGTTCTGTTGTTTACCTTTTTTTAAAAAAAAAAAAGATTTATTCGTTTGTCAGAGAGGATTGGAGGGGGAGAGAGCACGAACAGGACAAACAGCAGGCAGAGGAAGAAGCAGGCTCCCCACTGAGCAAGGAGCCTGATGCAGGACTTGGACCCTGGGATCATGACCTGAGCTGAAGGCAGACACTTAACTGATGGAGCTACCCAGGCACCCCACCTTGTTTTGATCTAAAAACGGGGCACCTAAAGTGAGGGAATTTACCCATGTTACCCATGTCCTCTTAACTTAGAAATAGTGGAAAGGACATAATTCCACTTAAAAATAATGATTCCCCAAAGTTGCATCATGTATTTCTCAGTCCCCTGGTTTTTTGAAAAGTATGCTGTGTGTCATACACCCATTTCATAATCATGTCCCAGATTAAAGGTGGAGAGTCCTACGGATCATATTTTCTTCTTGGCCTACAGGTTGACTTTCAAACTGTGCCACATGTACTGGAATTGGCCTGGCACCATCAGAGTTCCAGCTCCTTGCAAGTATGCCCACAAGCTTGCTTTCCTGTCAGGACAAATCTTGCATCACGAACCAGCCATCCAGTTATGCGAGAACCTGTTCTTCCTGTGACTGGACCACCAGGCTATAGGCTGGTTAGGGAGGTTAGAGTTCTGAACTCGGCGGCCACTCCTGCAGGAGCAACAGAGACTGAAGGGGTTTTTGTGTTGGTGGGTTTTTTTCATCCACCCGGTAGAATAAGATATTTTTTCTTGTTTTTTTTTTCTCTTTTATACTTGATAGCACCAAGAAATAAGTTCTATTCTAAATATCAGCTGGAAATTGCCTTGTGGTCTTTGTAGAGCAAGTGCAGGCAGCACTGCTCCTGCGTAGATGGAGAGGTGGATGCGGGGGAGCCTCGAGGAGACTCCGCAGCCAGCGTGCCCTGTGCAGACCTGCAGGAGCAGCACTTACACCTCGGAAGTTCTGCTGACTACGCAGTTCCCATTTCTGGCGCCAGGGGTGATAATGAATGAAGTCATTTCAGGTTTCCTACAGTAGAGAGTTACTTTATTTGGCCAATTGAGAAAGGTAATAAAAAGGCCAGTGAGGCAAAGTTTTTCAAGATACTGCTATTGCTGGCAAGTGTGAAAGGCACGTAGTAAAACCAGCTGGTGGCATAGTCAGGCCCTTCTGACCTAATCTTGTCTGGGGACTGAGTTTATGACCCCTGTGACACGAGTTGGCTTTGAAGCTTTCGAAAGGTGCCTTGAACCATTCCTTAGCTTCCTGAGAGAGGCCAGATCGTTTTTTTCTGTATATTTTAGTTGCTTTACAGTGTCCCATGTTGATTTCTTCTTACACCCCTCACCCCCCACACACATTTGCTCTGTTACTGATCTTTAATAAGCTTCAGCTTTTAAATTACGAATCAGAACACGGTGAAATTCAACAGGTAGGAAGGTTTATGACAGAGTGAGCCTTTCTTAAATCGTTCTCCCGGATGTGTGGCCTTCTTTTCGTTGATGTGTTTGTAAATGGAATCACTCATTTCCCTTGCTCAATAACCTATTCCTGGCTCTTGGCTCATTTTGTTAGGAATTTTTCTGAATCCAGCTTAAGATTTCCAGAAGTCAGCTTTGGAAAACATGACACTCCTGCCAAAGTCCAGCCATTTCAGCTTAGAAACTTGTCACTCTGCCTCTGGGTTTTTTTTTGTGTGTTTATTTTTCCCTGTTTTAAAATCTCCTAACCCCTTTGGGGTTAATTCTGTTTTAACTTGCTTTAACTGGTTTTAAAAGCCAGTTTTATTTAAACTTTTTGAATTTGCACTTATTTATATTTTGGTGTAATGGCATGGAGGGGACAAAGCAGAAATTCCCATTTTATATGACAGTGTGTGAGAAGACAAAGCTTAGCTTAAAAAACTCCTTAGAAGAAGAAAACCAAACAAGTTTTCAGTTTGTTGTGGTGCCCAGCCTCTGCTTCAAAGTTGTGTTGAAGAACTTTGAGTGTCGATAGTCCTTAAGTGCACTTCTGGTATCATTTGGAGGGTAGGACACAGAGTAAGGCTAAGTAAGACCTGGAATTTAAAACCACTGAATCAAACAAATTGGATCACTGGTCTCTGGCTTAACTGATCAGTTTTCTGATTCTCTTCAGAAGCATTTTGAATTTTGAATTTCTCTTTTGAAGTTGGATTTCCTAATACTCATTTTCTCTTATATAATCAGAAAAGACAAATGCTGAATATAATACAAAAATTTCTTCACTTTTTATTCCCGTTTTCTTGCCTTGTTTTCCAGTCTCATTGTGAAATGATTGGGCTGTGGTGTGGGAAATAAATAAAAACAAATTTGTATAAATGTAAATTTGTGTTTGAGATAGTGCTGTTGATATATTGATATAGTTCTTTTCCTTTCTAGAGCTGCAACACTTGTTAGAATTATTAGTTTATTGGGACACCTGGGTGGCTCAGTGGGTTAAAGCCTCTGCCTTCGGCTCAGGTCATGATCCCAGGGTCCTGGGATGGAGCCCCGCTTTGGGCTCTCTGCTCAGCAGGGAGCCTGCTTCCCCCTCTCTGTCTCTGCCTGCCTCTCTGCCTATTTGTGATCTCTGTCTGTCAAATAAATAAATAAAATCTTTAAAAAAAAAAAAAAGAAGAAAGAATTATTAGTTTATTATTCAGTATGCAAGATGCAGCTCCAGTATTAGTAGCAAGGTAATTTCACTGGGGCCTGGTAGTAAGATTTCTTGAAAAAGTCACGAACAGTCTTCTGGAGTGATGGAGGGATGTGTCTGTGTGCATATGTGTGTGTGTGTTGTCTTGTTGTTCAAATCTCTTTTCCCATCAGACAGTTTCTATTACCTATGTGAGAGCCGGCCTGAAGAGTGGCCTCTCCCTTCCCCTTTTTCTAATAATGCTTGCCCTTCTTTCTGTAACCCTTAAAAATACCTTCCCAAAGCACGCTGGATGCTTGCTTCACCACTACATCTCCTTGTATTTATTTAGAAACTCCATTCTGAGATGGTGTAGTGTTTCTTGAACTCATTCTATTTTATTTTATTTAGATTTTATCTATTTATTAGAGAGCACAAGAACGGGGAGGGACAGGGGAAAAGCAGACTACCCACTGAGCAAAGAGCAGATGTGGAACTTGATTCTGGAACTCTGGGATCATAACCTGAGCTGAAGACAGATGCTCAACCAACTGAGCCACACAGGTGCCCCTGAACTCATTCTAGATAGAAACTAAAAATTTTTTTAAGTAGGTTCAAATAAATAAGTAAAATAAAGTAGGCTCTATGTTCCATGTGGGGCTTGAACTCATGACCCCAAGATGAAGAGTCTCATGCTCTGCCAAATGAACCATCTAGGCACCCCTAGACAGAACCTAATTTCTATACAGTGTTACAGGGCCCTTTACTTGGGCAACATTTTGTTGAATGGTATATAAAAGGAAGCAGATTTATAAATAGACTGTCTTTCTATATTAAAAACAAAATTTGTGCCTGAAATTTCTCAGTGCTTTGAGATTACTGGAGAAGACCCTACTTTCACTTTGTGGCTCCATGCCTACCTAGCTTTATATGAGTACGTTTTCATTTTCTTTCTTTAAAAAAATGAGGAAAATCAAGAGAATGAGAATACAAGCCATAGACTGGGAGAAAATATTTGCCAAAAACATATTTGATAGAAGACTTACCCTAAAGAAAACAAAGAACTCCTAATAATAAGAAAACAAACAACTTGATTGAAAATTGGGCAAAAGACCTGAGGAGACATCTCACCAAAGATATACAGTTGGCAAATAAGCATGTTGAAAAGGTATTCAACATCGCATGTCATTACAGAATTACAAATTAAAACAAGATACCACTATACACCTATTAGATTGGCCAAAATCCAGAGCACTGACAAGATTAAATGCCGTCAAGGATGTGGAGCAAAAGAAACTTCTATTCTTGCTGGTAGGAATGCAAAAATTGTACAGCCACTTTGGAAGACAGTTTGGCTGTGTTTTAACAAACATTCCACAAGACATAAGGTGACAGGATAAAAAAGCAAGACCCATCTATATGTTGCCTACAAGAGACTAACTTCAGACCTAAAGACACTTACAGACTGAAAATGAAAAGATGGAGAAGCATTTACCATGCAAATGGAAGTGAAAAGAAAGCTGGGATAGCAATACTTCTATCAGACAAAATAGACTTTAAAAGAAAGACTAACAAAAAATAAAAGAGGGGGTGCCTGTCTAGCTCAGTTGGTAGAGCATAGGAATCTTGGTCTCAGGGTCATGTGTTCAAGCCCCATGTTGGGAGTAGAGATTACTTAAAATAATAAAACGGTTAAAGCAACAAAGGTTATATCAACTTTACTCCAATTGAAAAAAATTTTTTTAAGATTTTATTTATTTATTTTACAGAGATCACAAATAGGCAGAGAGGCAGGCAGAGCAAGCTCCCTGCTTTGCAGAGAGCCCAATGTGGGGCTTGATCCCAGGACTCTGGGATCATGACCCGAGCTGAAGGCAGAGGCTTTAACCCACTGAGCCATCCAGGCGTGCCTGAAAAAAAATTTTTTTAAGGACACCTGGGTGGCTCAGTTGGTTGAGCATCCGACTGTTGGTGTCACCTTGGGTCTTATCTCGGGGTTGTGAGTTGAAGCCCCATATTGGTTCCATTGGAGCCTACTAAAAACTTTTTTTTTTTTTTTAAAGATTTTTTTTTTATTTATTTATTTGACAGATAGAGATCACATGTAGGCAGAGAGGCAGGCAGAGAGAGAGAGAGAGGAGGAAGCAGGCTCCCTGCCAAGCAGAGAGCCCGACGCGGGGCTCGATCCCAGGACCCTGGGATCATGACCCGAGTGAAAGGCAGAGGCTTTAACCCACTGAGCCACCCAGGCGCCCCTAAAAACTTTTTTTAAAACAAAAAAAGGACACTATGTAATCATAAGGGGAACAATCCTCTGTTGGGAAGATACAATAATTGTAAATATTTATGCATCCAACATGGAAGCACCGAAATACATAAAGCAGCTAATAATAAACATAAAGGAAGGAATTGATAATAATATAATGATAGCAGGGGACTTAAACACCCCACTTACATCGATGGATAGATCATCTAAGCAGAAAATCAACAAGGAAACAGTGGCTTTGAATGATACATTGGACCAGATGGACCTAACAGTTATATTCAAAACATTCCAGTGGGATAACACATTCTTTTCAAGTGCACAGAGAACATTCTCCAAAATAGATCAATTAGGCCACAAAACAAGTCTCGACAAATTGAAAAAGATTATAAAGTCCTACCATGCATCTTTTCTGAACATGCAATATTACTAGAAAAGAAAAAATCTGGAAAGAATGCAAATACATGGGGGTGCCTGAGTGGCTCAGCCAGTTAAGCCTTCTACTCTTGGTTTCCACTCAGGTCCTGATCTCAGGGTCATGAGATCAAGCCCCACAGTGGGTTCCCATTCAGTGGGGAGTCTGCTGGCGGGGGGGTTGTCTATCTCTCCCTCTCCCTCTGCCCCTTCTCCACTCTCGCACACACTCTCACTCTCTTGGAAATAAATTTAAAAAGTTATTTGGTTTTTTTTTAAGATTTTATTTATTTATTTGACAGAGAGATCACAAGCAGAGAGGCAGGCAGAGACAGAGAGGGAAGCAGGCTCCTAGCCGAGCAGAGAGCCTGATGTGGGGCTTGATCCTAAGACCCTAAGATTACGACCTGAGCCGAAGGCAGAGGCTTTAACCCGCTGAACCACCCAGGCGCCCCAAATCTTTTTTTTTTTTTTTAAGATTTTATTTATTTATCTGAGAGAGGGAGTGAGAGAGCGAAGAAATTTGAGCAGTGGAGGAGTAGAGGGAGAGGAAGAAGCAGACTCCTCACTGAGCAGGGAGCCCAATGCAAGTCTCCATCCCAGGACCCTGGGATCATGACCTGACCTGAAGGCAGATGCTTAATTGACTGATCTACCCAGGCGCTCCTAAATACATAAAATCGTAAAAAAAAAACACAAAAAACCCCAAAACAAAAACACAAATACGTGGAAGTTAAATAACACTCTACTACACAATGAATGGGTCAACCAAGAAATCAAAGAGGAAATTAAAAAATGCTTGGGGAGACGATGAAAATGATAACACAGTAATCTAAAATCTTTAGGATATGGTGAAAGTTATTCTAAGATGGAAGATTATAACAATACAGGCCTTTCCTAAGAAATAAGAAAAATTCAAGCAACATAACTTTATACCTAAATGACTAGGAAAAAAAAACGATAAAAGGAAGGAAATAAGAAAGATCAGAGCAGAGGGGCGCCTGGGTGGCTCAGTGGGTTAAAGCCTCTGCCTTCAGCTCAGGTCATGGTCCCAGGGTCCTGGGATCGAGCCCCACATGGGGCTCTCTGCTTGGCAGGGAGCCTGCTTCCTCCTCTCTCTCTGCCTGCCTCTCTGCCTAGTTGTGATTTCTCTCTGTCAAAGAAATAAAAATTAAAAAAAAAAAAAAAAGATCAGAGCAGAAATAAATAGAAACTAAAAAGGAAAAGAAAAAGATCCGTGAAACCAGAATCTTTCTTTGAAAATACCGACAAAATTGAAAAACCTTTAGCCAGACTCATCAAAATCTAAACCTACCATATTGTCTGGCAATCACATTCCTTGGTATTTGCTCAAATGTGTTGAAGACTTCTGTCCACACAAAACCCTGCATGCAGATGTTTATAGCAGCTTTAGTCATAATTGCTAAACCTTGGAAGCAACCAACATGTCCTTCAGTAGGTGAATGCATAAATAAAATGTGGTGCATCCAGATAATGGAATATTATTTTAAAAAAAAAACTATCAAGCCACAAAAAGACATGGAGAAAGCTCAAAAAAGTTTTTTTTTTTTTTTAAGATTTTATTTATTTATTTGTCAGCGAGAACGAGAGCTAGCACAGCACAGGCAGACAGAGTGGCAGGCAGAGACAGAGAAGCAGGCTCCCTGCCGAGCACGGAGCCCGTTGTGGGACTCGGTCCCAGGACGCCGGGATTATGACCTGAGGAGCCGAAGGCAGCCGCTTAACCAACTGAGCCAACCAGGCGTCCCTCAAAAAAGTTTTTTTAAAGATTTTGTTTATTTGACACAGAGGGGGAACACAAGCAGGGGAAGTGGGAGAGGGAGAAGCTGTGTGTCATGAGAAATCTCTACTTTCCACTCAGTTTTACTCACCAGTCTGAGCAAAACTGCTCTGAAATATGTGTTTTTAAGTGAGTAAACTAGGGAATGTCTGGCAACATGTCAGACTGAATTGACCATACTGACAAATATTGGCCAAAATAGGAAAAAACAAGGGAGGGAAGGAAGAAGGAGAGAAAATACAGAGGTACAAGAAAGAAAGGGAAGCCGGAGAGGTAATAGTTGATGATGATAAACCCAGCTCCCCGGGTGAGGGACAAAAGTGCAGGGACAAGAGCACTGAGGATTTGTATTCTAGTTAAGGATGGAAGATGCCTGTGAGGTGCTGGATTACAAAGGTAGAGGTGTCGTCCCCCACCCCGACAAAGAGAGCTGGATCCTGAAAGAGACCCTGCCAACCATCCTGGGTGGCAACAAGGAACTTTGGGGTAAAAAGGCATTCGTGAGAAAGCCCAAAGCCTAGGCCACATGCAAGTAAACATAGTCTGAATTTATATTACTGGCACGTGGAAGAGCCACAAGCTGAAACATCACCGTGAAGATTGGCTCAGACTGGTGAGAGAAACAAGTGCAGTCAATGGGAAGGCAGCACGGAGAGGTACAAATGGGAACTATGCAAGAAATGAGACAGGAGAGAATAAGAAGCTCCAGTATTTGTCTAATAGGAGCTCCCGCAGGTTAAAGGGGAAAGAAGGAGTGGGAAAATATGAAAGATGTAAAGGTGGAATTTTCCAGAATTAGGGACAAATATCAACCCTCTTCCTGAAGAACCCGGGGCTAAAGAAAAGCACATTCACTTCTAAATGTAAAACTATAGAACCCCCAAAGACAGAATCTTAGCAACGATTAGAGGTGAAAGATAGCTGACAAAGGTTGTCAACCTAACAGCTCACTTGTCATCAGTCACAACAACTGCTTAATACAAAGGAATAGTAACTTAAAAATGCACCGTCAGCTTGGAATTCTGTTGCCAGGTAAACATTCATTCAAAGGCAAGGACAAAAATAATGGTATTTTCTAATAAAGATCAGAGCAGAAATTAATGACAGAAATGAAATGAAAATAGATGAATAATATATAAATGAAAATGATATGAATAGTGAAATAATGAAAAAATATGAATAATGAAAATAAAGAAAATAGAAAAATAAGAGTTGGTTATTTTAAAAAGTTAACAAATGGGCAAACCTTTAGCCAAAGGGGAAAAAAAAAGATTCAAATTACAAAAATCAGGAATGAAAGAGGATTACTGACCTGACAGAAATAAAAAGGATTATAAAGGGAATACTATAAACAGAATTAGAGACAAATATCAATCTTCTATATGCTAAGAAACTAAGTTATCTTAGATGAAATGGGCAAATTCCTATATTTGCTATTTAATCAGGTGTTATTTTTTACCAATTGTCTTTTTTGTCTGCCCAAACCATTAGGTGAGGCGCCTGGGTGGCTCAGTCGTTAAGCACCTACCTTCAGTTCAGGTGATGATCCCAGGACTCTGGGATCCCATTCCACATTCTCTCTCTCTCTCTTCCTGCTGCTCCCCCTGCTTGTGCTCTCTCCGTGTGTGTGTGTGTGTGTGTGTGTGTGTGTGTGTGTGTGTATGTATCAAATAAATAAAATCTTAAAAAAAAACATTATATGATAACAGAAGTGACTGAAGCGAAAGTCATTCTAACTCTTGGCTAACAATGTGAGGTGCTGGTCCTCTGACATGATTCACGTTTCCTCTGATCCTCTTAAACTTGTTAAACCATGCCAAACGTGGAAAACTCATTTTCGCCTTGAAAGTATCTTAGAGGGGCACCTGGGTGGCTGAATGGGTTAAAGTCTCTGCCTTCGGCTTGGGTCATGATCTCAGGGTCTTGGGATTGGGCCCCGCATCAGGCTCTCTGCTTAGCGGGGAGCCTGCTTCCCGCATTCTCTCTGCTTGCCTCTCTGCCTACTTGTGATCTTTCAAATAAATTAAAAAGAAAGAAAGAAAGAAAGTTTCTTAGAAACCTGGTCATTGATTTCTCTCTTCAGTGTCTTTCAACCGACCTGAGGGCTAGAGATCCAAGAGAGGATCTTTGCCCTACCTGCTGATCAAGTTGCCTACCTTGTCAACACAAATCATAGAGGGGTGTTTGGTTTTCTGAGTCCCCAGTCCCACCTATCCACACTCAGTCCTGGGGTCTCATTTCTCTGCCTTTTTTTCTCAAGGCTGTTCCATTAACTTCAGCTATGGGCAATCTGCATATTTTTTGGCTAGTAATTGTGGTAACTTGTCAGAAAGGAAATAGTCATGAAAATGTCTGGTTTTTGTGCTTAGTTCCCTTAAATATCATCCAACATGGAACTTTTAGTGAGCTGGCCTATTCATTCATCCAACAAATACTGAGAATCTATTACATGCAAGATGTAATGTTAGGGGATGCAGGTGTATACAGAAATCTTTGGTAATCAAGATAGTTTAAGGTCTAATAAGGTGAGAAAATAATTTTTATTTTTAAGATTTAAAAAATTTATTTCACAGAAAGCACAAGCAGGGTGAGTGCCAGGCAGAGGGAGAGGGAGAAGCAGGCTTTCCTCTGAGTATGGGGCCCTGTGGGTCTGGATCCCAGGGCCCTGGTATCATGACCTGAGCTGAAGGCAGATGCTTAACCAACAGAGCCACCTGGGTACCCCAAAATGAAATAATTTTTAAGGGGAAAATGCAAGTACCATAAACGGAAAATGCAAGTACCAGTAGTGGGTCCTGAAATAAATTTAGTGGCTTGTTACCACTTTTTAAAAGATTGAAATAGAATATAAAATATCAGTACATTGTCTGTACTAATGAAATTTTTAAAAACTTGTTTGCTGTATTATTTATACTCGAGTTGTTATTTATACTGGAGTATAAAATATATATTTTTTAAGATTTTATTTATTTGACAGTGGGAGAGGAACACAAGCAGGGGGAGGGGCAGAGGGAAAGGGAGGGGCAGAGGGAAAGGGAGAAGTAGGCTCCTTGCTGAGCAAGGAGCGCAATGCGGGGCTTATCCCAGGACCCTGGCGTAATGACCATAGCCAAAGGCAGATGCTTAAGGACCGAGCCACCCAGGTACCCCTGTAAAATATTTTTTAATGTGGGTTACAATCAAGAAAGTTTGAAAGGGTAGATCAAATGTGCTACAGAAGAATCAAGAAGCTTTGTGAAGTGGCTTTGAAGAGTTAGAGTTTTAACAAGTGGAAATAAGAAGAGGGCTAATAAGGGCTAATAAGAAGAAGGGCATATTATGTAAAAAGAGCTATAGAACTGAGGACCCAAACATGACACTAGGCATAAAAAAATTGAGTACTACTAGGCAACAAGGAGAGACTTAGGGTTCATCTACAGAATTTTGTGTGGGGGTGGATAAGGAGAGTTAAAACCTTTTGATTTTAAGCTGTGTTAATAATTAATTGTATTCCCCTAATGGATTACTGATAGCTTATCAGCTTTGGTGGACTTTGGCAACTCTACCCTTCGTCTGGTTGCAAACAAGTGAAACGCTGCCATAGGCCCTGTGGCGGGGTGTCTTGTCCTGCCTGCCCTCCTGTCTCTCTGAAAGGAGCCTGTTCCCCTGGGTGCAGTACTGACACCTTGCTGGAAAAGTCATGGTATTGTTTTTGGACCTTAGGTTTAGGAAGAGATTAACACCCCTGTGCACTATGCATCGAAGGGCTTAATACTTTTCAGAGCTGTATGTGTTAGAAGCATGCTTATTTTGTTTAATCCCTGGGTGAGTTTCTCATTCCTTTCCAGTACTTTAAAGAAAGGAAGGAGTGGTATAGATTGGACCATTTCTGACAGCGCATTGGAGATGGGATTGAGTCCCAGTGGATGACATAATGTCTGAAAAATACTCCGAGTTTAACCAAGAAAGACAAATATAAAGGGTTATTACAAAGATGAAGGGGCTCTGAAGGGAAATTCTGCAAGATACCATTACTTTGAAATCACTTGGAAAATGAGAGGAATATCATCCCACCCCTTATCCAACTGGAGCACTGTAATTACAGTATGAGGATAATTGAACTTTAGAAAAACCCAGGGCCCAGCTAGTCTCTTCAAGAGTGGCATAAACACTCTGGCCTGCTCTGGCTTTGTTTCAATTCTTTCCTTTCCCGTCACTACCCAGTACTTTGGAACAAGCTGTCATTGAGCCCTGGATTCTTCCTGCTGCGTGCTCCAGAGATTGCGTTGCTTTTATCGTTAGCACTGACTGCCAGCAGGAGGCTTCCTCTCTCTCAAACTCTGCAGAGTGGGATATGGTCCCCTTGCCTGAGCAAATTCACAGACACCCTTAGTGCCAGTGAGGCATCAGTCATTGAGGTAAAACTGGGACATGGGTACTAACTGGCTGCAGTTCTGCTTCAAGACCTTTCCTTTGGGTCCCCTAGACCCAGGTGGCAGCTGGTTTAGCTGTAGAGGAAATAATCATGATGTCCAGCAGAACAGAACAATGGGAGTTTAATGGGTGGCTTATTTTCTCAAGAAATTAGCATTTCCGAGGCCTGATATCCATCTCAATAGGACTATCCAGCACCGGAAGAGACTCCTAGGACACGCCGCACTCCAAAATTTAACATTTCTCCCAGTTTGGGATTCAGAAATGTAGCGCCTTGAGAGAGCCTGATTATTTGGGGGGGTGCGATGCGCCATGCATGGTTTATTTGCAACTCGAGTCGGAAATTTTTTTTATTTTTGTTCTTTTGGCTGGCTAAAATATGCAGAAGAAACATTGTGTATGGGTGCGTCCCCTTCTAGGGTACATTTCAGAACTGAGCTGGGGGTGAGAAGGTTTTTACATCCATCAAAAGTTAAGATATATACATACATATCGGGTGAGCTAAGGGATGGGGGCCAGGTTGTAAGAGCTTCCCACGTTGAGAGGGAAAGGTCTTAATGGGAGTTTCCAGGGGAAGGAGGAGTCTACCCGGCCTCAGTGAATGAAGAATGGAATTCGCGTCAGGGCTAGAAGACCGAACTGCTGCGGCTAGGATCCCGGCGAGCTAGGTCTCAGCCTGGGGCGGCAGGGCGCCAGCGCCGGGCTGGGCCTAGCGGGCGGCCAGCCGGCTGACAGCTCGCGCACGTCGCCCTACGGCCCGCGGGGGTCCCACGTGGCAGGCCCTGGGGAGAGCAGGGTGGGGCGAGGGCGAGGTTGAGGGCGGGGGCGGGGCCAAGGCCCAGGGGTGGGCCCGGCCGCTGACGCGCAGGCTTATAGCGGGGCATGCGCAACGGTGGCGGGGACGGACGCAGGCAGCGGGGCTGGGGCACGCGGGCTCCCTCCGCGGACGCACCGACTGGGGTACCGCTGGCGCTGCGGACAGCCCGAGGGCCTGGCTTGTGAGGTTGCGCGGAGCACAGGTGGCGTCCGCCCGAGCTGCAGGTGAGGGCGGAGGGCGTGCGTGCGTGCGGGACCGCGCAGTGCTGAGGAGTGGGGCATCGCGCGGAGAAGCGGCGCGCCTCCAAGTCTCGGGGTCACCGGGTGGGGGCGGGGGCCCGGCGGCGCCGAGGGCTGGAAGCTCGGCTCTGGATTCCGAAGCCTCGGGCTAGACCAGGGAGGCGCCCCGGGGCACCCGCACATGCGCCCGGCCGCTGGATGGAGGGGACACCTGGCCGCGGTGCCACGATGGGGGTTAGTTGGTGGCAGCTGCTCTCCTTTCGGCAGGAGATCGAGGGATGTGGGAGCCAAAGAAGGGTGTCCGTAACGTGGATAGCCGCACTAAAAGCCTAAAGGGCTTCCTGGAGCCCATAGATAGGAGAAAAAGCAGAGAGCCGATGGGCAAATGTGGTGGGCAGCTCCGATGGGACACTCGCTTCTGGACTTTGCTTTCCGGGAACTGTGTCCCCTAGCCCATCCCACCCCGACCGAATCGCCAACCAGCAGAAGAAAAATGACCCAAATCTTCCGGATGACTAGTACCGAGAGCTGGAGGGACTGTGAAATCCTGACCTGGCTTACCCCGTGGGCATGGTTGTTTTTTTTTTTTTTTTTTAGCTATTTTTGGTCCTGCCGACCAAGTTGGGCGATCTGGCTCAGACTGCCCTCTCTTGGTGGGTTAGGGCAATGGGACAAAATAGCCATCCAAGCACTTTCACCATGTGATTCTGAGATTCAATGAAAGCCAAGAAAATTTTCTTGACTCGGAGTTGTGGCTTCAACTGTGAGGATCTAGTGTCTGCTAGGGTGTGGGGGTCCAATAGGACGGTGTGGGCATGATCTGATGAGGGCAGAATGCTTACCTGGGGCATAAGGAATGGTGGGGGCAGGAGCCACTTTGAACCTTTGAATCCTTTTCTTCCTGGAGCCACCCTGGATTTGGTTTCGACTTCGGAATCACTCTTCCCTAGGAACGACAGGCCCGTGGTAGGCTACTGGGAGGTGATGGTGGTAACGTGTACTGTGTACTGCCTGGTTATCCTGGTCCCTGTCCGGGCTCTGCTCTTAACTTGCCCTGTGACCTTGGGAAGGGGTCAGTGCTAGGGTCAGAATAGATCTCTCATCTGCAGCATCTGTGATTAATCCTTAACTCTTGAAACAAGAGCCATAAAAAGTGAGAGGAACTTGACGGTGAAGTAAGAGAGAGGATGTCCAGAATGGTGACTTTTAGAAGCTGTAATTAAAAACTACATATTCCATTTCTTGTTGGAGGCCCAGAGGTGGGCTTTTCCTAAGTTGTGTGGTAGCCAGGAGATAGACTAGTGGTACTCTTTCTGCCTTTGGTTTGCAGGTGTGACTAAAGGGCATCAAACAGAATTAATGGCCTTGTTATTTAGGCAAGAAGAATAAGAACTGTAGGCTCTATCACTCTCTGAGTAGTCCTCGTCTCTAGTACGTCAGTATACAGGGCCCAGTCTGTGCTCACCTCTGCAGTGGCCATGCCAGGTGCAAGGAGGGGATGAGGCCTGGCTCCTGCAGACTCCTGATGAGGAGAGAACATTCGGACACGAATAAAGTAGCCACACAAGGGAGGCCACGCTGTTGTGTTCAGTTAAGGTAGGAAAAGACAGCACTCTACTAGAGATGGTGTAAGGTGGTGGGAGGTTCTGGGCTTTTGAAACAGATCAGTCTGCCCAAATCCTGGCCCCATTACTCTCCAGCAGGGTGGTTTCGTAACCTCTGGGCCTGTTCTCCCTACCGTGAAGCACGTTGTGATTGTTCCTGGAACATGGTAGAGGTCTCAGCTGCGGCAGCATCTCCGTGGGATGGGGTGTATTTAGGGGTTATAGAAACTAGGTAGGTTGGGTTGTAGGAGTGGTATGAGTGCAGACTTGGGCCTGATTCATCCCCTCCTTGGGAACATGGGTGCAGTTTCCCTGCCGCTGGGTAGGCTGCTTTTCTGTGCCTTTCCAGGGATTGTTCCACAGAATCACTGGACATAGGGAAAGAGGGGTTCTCCCCCACCTATAGTTTTGGGAGCTGTTGTGATTTCTTTAGGTAGCAGAAGTACTCCTTTACTGGGCTGATAATGGGCTGGAAGGAGTAACATTGTGTGTGGGGGGGGGGGCCTGCGGGTATATATCAGTCACTGGACTGGTTCTGTTTTCAAACCCTTCCCACAGTCTTCCTTTTTCCTTACCTGCTCATATCCCACTCAGTTCCGGGAAGAACCTGAAATCCTGTCCAGTATTCACAGGATCTTGAGATCTAAGTAGTAGTGCTGTGAATAGAGTGTATATGTCTGAGAATTGGGACCCCTTCTCTCCACTGTGTTAAAATAATTCAGCCTATTTGTGTGAAAGAAGTAATGCTTAGGCATCTTGCAGAACTGAAGACAGCAGGATGTTGAACTGCAGGGATTTTGAGAATCTTTCAGTCTAGGCGCTTTGTTTTACAACTAAAACTAGATCTGGAGAGGTTAATGGATCACATTAACCAAGTCACTTTGCTTTTGCTAGTCACCATGAGGCTTGATGGCGAAGACCATCAAGGGTTCTGTTTTTATTTGTAAATGTGATGATGAAATTGGTAATTCTCCTTGAAAATGTGACGAGGAAGGAGCCAGTTATTCCCTATGCCTACCTAGGGGGAAGAAAGTCCCTTTACTTGCATGGATAAAACTTTCTTCTGCAGGAGTCTTTTTTTTTTTTTTTAAGGTTTTATTTATTTATTTGACAGAGACACAGTGGGAGGGGGAACACATGCAGGGGGAAGTGGGAGAGGGAGAGGCAGGCTTCCTTGCTCAGCAGGGAGCCAGATGTGGGACTTCATCCCACCACCCTGGGATCATGACCTGAGCTGAAGGCAGACACCTAATGACTTAGTCACCCAGGCACCCCAGTGCAGGAGTCTTCTACTTCTCTTTCCAGAATACTTTGAGACATGTGAGGGTAGGGACTGGTTGTGGAAGGGTCATACTGCTGGGGCCCCAGCCAGGACTGGCTAGTTGTCTACAGTGGGACTTGTCTGACCTGGAGGCTGGTAGTTTGGCAGAATGCCAGCAGATAAGGAGTCCAGAGTCTGCTGCCAGCCAGGGGCCTCATGCCCTCCTGGGAGCCAGCAGGACAGCCTTGCTACAAGGTCTCTGAGACCCAGCTGCCTTGTCTCCACCCTTGCTGTGGTCATTGAGCTTTTCAGAGGCAGAATACACTCTGGGAGGCCCACAATGCAGGAGGGAGAGTGGCCACAGAATTGGCCTGGAGAGAGCCTGGCATGCCCAGCAGTGGGGAATAGTATTCTCTGCCTTGGAAACTTCAAGATCTGGCTGCATTCTCAGGCCTAACCACCTTCCACCAGCACCTGGCCCAGGAGAATGCTGGAGTTTGATGGAATGAGAAGGTGACAGTCCCGAATTTGTTACCATTGGATCCCTAGGAGCTCTTAGGCAAGGCACTTGGTGTTAGTAGTTAATAAAAAGTCAGTTTAAAATAGAGTTTTAAAACAATCCATATTTTAAACAATTCATTTTACTTTAAAAACATACGCACATATTTTTTTACTCACCAAAATTGATTTAGGGCTGAGGCCTTTTCTTTGAGTTTCTGGGTACCCTAATTAAGCTTGCAAATTCCATATAAAATTCATACCTATACATACCACATGCAATTTTCTCACATTTCATTTTATTCCCCCCTTTTTTTTAAAAGAAGATTTTATTTATTTATTTGACAGAAATCACAAGCAGGCTGAGAGGCAGGCAGAGAGAGAGGGGGAAGCAGGCTCCCTGCTGAGCAGGGAGCTCCACATGGGGTTTGATCCCAGGGTCCTGAGATCATGACTTGAGCTGAAGGCAGTGGCTTAACCCACTGAACCGCCCAGGTGCCCCTCATTTTAATTACTTTTTTTTTTAAAGATTTTATTTATTTATTAGACACAGAGAGACACAGCGAGAGAAGGAACCCAAGCAGGGTGAGTGGGAGAGGGAGAAGCAGGCTTTCCGTTGAGCAGGGAGTCCAGCCCCGGATGCGGGGCTGGAGCCGGATGCGGGGCTGGAGCCGGATGCGGGGCTGGAGCCGGATGCGGGGCTGGAGCCGGATGCGGGGCTGGAGCCGGATGCGGGGCTGGAGCCGGATGCGGGGCTCCACGGGGCTGGAGCCGGATGCGGGGCTCCACGGGGCTGGAGCCGGATGCGGGGCTCCACGGGGCTGGAGCCGGATGCGGGGCTCCACGGGGCTGGAGCCGGATGCGGGGCTCCACGGGGCTGGAGCCGGATGCGGGGCTCCACGGGGCTGGAGCCGGATGCGGGGCTGGAGCCGGATGCGGGGCTGGAGCCCAGGACCCTGGGATCATGACCTGAGCCAAAGGCAGATGCCTAACGACCAAGCCACCCAGGTGCCCCTCATTTTATTACTTTTAAAGATTGTATTTATTTATTTGAGAGACAGAGCGAGTGGTTTCATAAGCAGGGGGGAGGGGCAGAGGGAGAGAGGGAGAAGCAGGCTCCCTGCTGAGCAGGGAGCTCCACATGGGGTTTGATCCCAGGGCCCTGATATCATGACTCAAGCCAAAGACACACGCTTAACGAACTGAGCCACCTAGGTGCCCCGCCTGGGTGGCTCAGTGGATTAAGCCGCTGCCTTCCGCTCAGGTCCTGATCTCAGGGTCCTGGGATCGAGCCCCACCTTGGGCTCTCTGCTCCGCAGGAAGCCTGCTTCCTCCTCTCTCTCTCTGCCTTCCTCTCTGCCTACTTGTGATCTCTCTCTCTGTCAAATAAATAAATAAAATCTTTAAAAAAATTTTTTTTTCCACTAGGCTTTATTCACATAGTTGAAAAATCAAAAGATTAAAAACAATGTATACATTCACACACACTTGGTATTCAGTGCAACACTGTACCCCGCCCCGCCCCCCCTTTTTTACAGATGGTTCAGGTTAGCACTTTAGACCTGTTGTTTAGCCCTTGGATGTTTTCACCTAGCAACTGTGTTGGATCTTTCCACATGAGCACAGAGAACACCTGGGTCATTCTTTTATTGTAGCCACACAATATTCAGGATATGGAAGTACGGTGATACTTTAACCAGTGTACGTAAGTCATCTCTCTCTGTCCCTGAACTATATTGTTTCCATTATTTTGTCTATTCTGTTATTACCTACAATGCTGCAATGAATAATTTTGTACAAATGGCTTTTCCTACATGTGTAATTATGACTAGGAGAAATTCTCAGAAGGGGGATTCTGGGTAAAAGGTCATATACATCCGTTCATTAGTTTTTCTTAAAGAATTTAAAAGACATTTGCCTATCAGTCCACATGTAGAAACCTACTTTTCTTTTTCTTTTCTTTTTTTTTGGTTTTATGTTTTTGAGGGAGAGGGAGAAGCATGTTCCCCGCTGAGTGGGGAGCCCAGTACGGGGCTGGATCTCAGGACCTTGATACCATAACCTGAGCCAAAATCAGATGCTTAAGTGACTGAGCCACCCCAGTGCCCCTTTTTTCCCCTCATTTGTAACATGTCTTTCTAGATGAGCGGTTCTCAGACTTTTTGATCCTAGGATTCTTTAATATTGTCTTTTGTTTATGTGTATCTTTTGATATTTGCTGTGTTAAAAATTAAAACAGATTTGGGGCACCTGGGTGGCTCAGTCAGTTAAGCATCCAGTTTTTGGTTTTGGCTAGGGTCTTGATCTCAGCGTTGTAAGATTGAGCTCCATGTTGTGCTCTGAGTTTGGTGTGGAGCCTGTTTGGGATTCTCTCTCTCTCCCTCTCTCCCTATCCCCCCCCTCATTAAAACATTTAAAAATAATAAATATAAGATCATTACATGTTAACATAAAAAGCACATTTTTATGTAAGTACCTGTTTTCGAAGAGTAAAAAAATGGCGAACAGGACAACATTGTTTTTACATCTTTGCAGATCTACAGAATTTCAAAATAATGATTTATTAGATGATGAGATAGCAGAGATTGTAATAGGTATAATGTAAGTTTGCTGGTAAAGACTCAGTTGAAGTCTTGAGAACAAACTCAGTTAATCTCTGAACACACATATTTATACCCTAAACTTCTGCCATAGAAATCTTTCAAAACTAAGACTTCTGTATTCACCACACTTCATGTAGCCTCTGAAAAATGAGAGTGAAAAGGCTTTTAACATCTTAATATTATAATGAAAGTCGTTTTTAACTGATAGACCTCCCCAAATGGTCTCAATGACCCCAGGTGTCCTCTAAAACCAGAATTTCAGAATTACTATTGTAGAGCACTGAATTTTCGTAGAAACCAAACGTTTTTCTTTCTGCACCTACATTTCAGTTACTGTTTAATTAAATTATAACCACAAAAACAAACAGAACTAGTGTAAAAAGGTTTGGGCATAGGCACAGCAGACTTGCCAAATGTGACCTCTGCTGGTGACAGCAGAAAGGTGATTTGCTGGAGGATGTATTGGGGCAGGGCAAACCAGAGGACAAACCTTGTCTCTGGTCTGAAGATGCTTGCAAAGTCCTTGCGGAGATGCACTGAGGACATGTGGAAGGTTATGTGCTGGCTTGTGGGTTTAAGCTACAGTTGAGTGAAGCAGGTGAGATACTTATGCAGACTGCAAGAAGGTGAAGTACTTAGGGCAGGAGTGGCCGGGAAAGGTGGAATTAAGCCAAATTTTGAAAGCTGTGAAGAAAGGAAAGCTGGAAGAGGGGTCCTGGTGAGGAGGCACAAAGATGGACGATCCTGGGGCAGGGGTGATTAGCAGAGGCCATAGGTTGGTAGTGATAGAGGGAAGGGCTGGTGACAGGCATGCCTGGAAATTTAGGTTGGACCCAGGGGTTTTGAAGGGCTCTGGGGTCTGAGGTACTGATACTCACTCTGAGAACCCTTAGCTGTTTCCATGTCAGAGACTTAACAGCTCTCTTTCAGCAGCTCTCTGTCTTGGGGTCCAGCCTGCTCTTATCTAGAATAACAACTCTGTGGCCCCAAATCTAGATCTTTTGCACCAGTCCACTTAAACTGCCACCTCCTGCCTCCTCTTAGCCCTCAGAGGCAGGGAACACCTTTCTATCCCATCTTATCATGGACCTCTCTACCTTAAAAGCCTCTTTCAGAAACTTGGATTAATCATACTCCACAGCATCCCCAAGCACCTGTTTGGTATTTTTGAAAAAATTTTAATATTTTTTATTTTAAAGATTTTGTTTATTCATTTGAGATGCACACACAGTACAAGCAGGGGGAGAGGCAAAGGGAGAGGGAGAAGCAGACTCCTCAGCTGAGCAGGGAACTCGACATGGGGCTCGATCCTAGGACCTGGAGATCACAACCTGAGCTGAGGGCAGCTAGCTATTCAACCAACTGAGCCACCCAGGTGCCCCTGGAAATTCTGTTTTTTTCCTGATTGTCAAAAGTAAGGCATACTTATTGTAAAGAAGAGAATAAAGAAGTATTGGAGAAAAAGACTGTAATCCTGTGGCCCCGAGGCAGCCTTCGTTCACAAAATACCTGTTCCCTTGTAATTGTTTTTCATGATATGATTGTTGGGTATCTATCCCCCACAGTACATTGGCATCAAAATTTCTCCTGAAGCATTTAGTCTGCCTTTTGGCTCGAAAAATATCTTAGGCAGCCATTTCCTTTTAAACTTTTTGTTTTGAAGGGCGCTTGGGTGGCTCAGTGGGTTAAAGCCTCTGCCTTCGGCTCTGGTCATGATCTCAGGGTCCTGGGTTTGAGGCCCGCATTGCATCAGGCTCTCTGCTCAGTGGGAGCCTGCTTCCCCCTTCCCTCTCTGTCTGCCTCTCTGCCTACTTGTGATCTCTGTCAAATAAATAAATAAATAATCTTTAAAAAAAAAAAACTTTTTATTTTGAACTAATTTTAGACTTAAGAAAAAGTTGCAAAAAAAGAAGCAGAGTTCATATCCCTCACCCTGTAGTACAATTATGAGGAAGAGGAAATCAACATTGGCAAATATTATTTAACCAAACTGCAGGCTTTCTTGAAATGTGGCCAGCATTTTCGCTAATGCCTTTTTTCTGTTCCAGGATCCCATGTTGTCTCCTCTAGTATCTGACAGTTTCTGTGTCTTTCCTTCTTAGAATGGGGTCATGCATTTTGGGTGAGAATATCACAAAAATGATATTGCATCCTTTCAGAGCATCCTGTCAAGGCACTCAGGATGTCAGTATGTCTTACTACTGGTGATGTGTTCTTTCACTTGGTCCAGCTAGTGTCTGCTAGACTTCCACACTGGAAAAATTACTGTTTCTCCCATGGTGAATCCTTTTATGCCTCAAATCCCTTTGGCCCGGAAGAGCCTGTCTCTTGCCAGTGTTCACCTGATTAGTTCTGGTCACATAAAGTAATTTCTCTGTCTTAAGGTCAACGAATTTGGTCAGCTAACATCAGCAAAATCCCTTCTGCCGGATAATGTAACATAGTAATAGGAGTGATACGTCATATTTACAGGTCCTGCCCACAAGCAAGGGCAAGGGTCATGGGGGTCATCTTAGAATTCTGCCAGCCATAGCACGAGAACCCCAGATAAAAACGATCAGGCACTAATTCCAGCACTGAAGCATTTGCTTCCCATGGCTGCTTTAGCAAATTTATCACAAATCAGGTAGTTTGAAACAGCTGCAATGTGTCCTCTCACAGTTCTAGAGGCAGAATTTCGAAATCAAGGTGTCAGCAGTATTATACTCCCTCCAAAGGCTCTAGGGGAGAATCCTTCCTTGCCTCTAACAGCTTCTCTTGGCTCCAGATGTTCTTTGGCTCATTCCAATCTCTACTTCCATCTTCAAATATCCTTCTCGGTGCCCCTCTGTCCAAATCTCCCTCTCCTTTATCTTGTAGAGATACCAGTCATTAGGGCCCACCCTAAATACAGGATGATTTCATCTCAAGAGCCTTAACTAATTATATCTGCAAAGATCCTATTTCCAAATAAAGTCACATTCTGAAGTTTTGGGTAGACATGGATTTGGGGGGATGTTTTTCAACCCACTACACTCAGGATGGGTAGAAATGTCCTGTATAGACTGTCATTCACAGAGCTGCAAGAGAAAAGGGAGGCTTCTTTTTAGACCTAAGAAAGAATTCAGGCTTTGCTGTTGAGGCCAGGGCCCAGTCTCAGCCTGCCTGTTCCCCTCATTTGACCCAGATCTGAGAACCAAGCAGAAATTTGAAAGCTGGCCTCTGAGGTCCTTCATGCTTGGGATCCAGACCAGCAACTTTGCCGTAACAACAACGTGCGTGTTCACGGAGCTCTCACTGAGCACTAGTTTCCCTGTAGGATGGACAGGGCAGAGATGGTGGGAACCATTTGGTAGGGAGAGGGGTGATCTGACTTCAGAGAGTTTAGATAAATCACAGACTGTTAGTAGCTAGTCCTGTCTAGTACAGCAATCCTGAAATGTCAGACCAGTGCCCCAGACTACAGTCCAGTTGATCTCTCAGACCTAGATGTACAGATACCTGGATCTCATCAAAGAAGCCCTGATCCAGGAGAACTGAGGTGAGGCCCTGCTCACTTATTTAAGATTTTATTTATTTAGGAACCAGGCACAAATGTAGTGCAGCCCAGGGCAGATGAGGACTGCAGTCCACCTCCAGATTCTTTTTTTTTTTTTTTTTTTAAAGATTTTATTTATTTATTTATTTGGCAGAGAGAGATCAGAAGTAGGCAGAGAGGCAGGCAGAGAGCCCGATGTGGGGCTCGATCCCAGGACCCTGGGATCATGACCTGAGCCGAAGGCAGAGGCTTTAACCCATTGAGCCACCCTGGCGCCCCACCTCCAGATTTTGAAGGGGAGGAAAAAGCCTTCTCACTTGGTCATCATTAAGCCTTTCCCCTTTCCCAACTGGAGTCTAAAATTAACTTTCTTCTTAAAGTAATATATGTTCATTGTAAAAAATGCAGATGAATAAAAAGATAACAGATGTAAACATTAAATCCATCATCAGAAGATAATAATTATGCGTTTTTAGTCTTTCTCTGAATGAATACAGCTTAAGGAAAGATGGTCTGCTGTGTCTACAGTTTTATAGGCTCTTTTAATTTTTTTCCACTTCCCATACCATGAACATCTTTCCATGTTAATCTTCCCCCAAATAACTAATATTTATTGAACAGTTACTGTGTGTTGGCACTGTATTTATATTCAGTATCTCATTTACCTACTCTTAAGTAGGGACCATTAGTAGGCTTTGTTTTTCTGTATAAGGACTGCGAGTCTCCTTGACCCAAGCCTTGAAGCTAGTAAAAGCAGACGAGGAATTGCACTGAGGTCTCTCTCACCGAGAGCCAAAGCGCCTAATCTCTGTGCTCAAACATGTTTTGTTACATGGATTGCCTTACTCTAGCAGTTCCAGTATATTGTACATTTATTTATTTATTTTTAAGATTTTTTATGTTTATTTGAGAGAGATTTTTGATTTGAGATTTGATGAGAGATTTGAGAGAGATTCCCCTTCAAGAATCTGGAGGTGGGGCGCCTGGCTCACACGTGTGAGCATGAGTGGAGGGAGGGCCAAAGAGGAGAGAGAGAGAATCTTGAGCAGACTCTGCGCTGAGCATGGACCCCAAAGTGGGGCTCAGTCCCATGATCCTGAGGTCATGACCTGAGCCGAAACCAAGAATCAGATGTTCAGCTGACTGAGCCACCGAAGCACCCCTGAGATTTTATTTCTTTTACTTTTTTATTTTATTTTATTTTATTTTATTTTATTTTTAAAGATTTTATTTATTTATTTGACAGAGAGAGAGATCACAAGTAGGCAGAGAGGCAGGCAGAGAGAGAGAGGAGGAAGCAGGCTCCCTGCAGAGCAGAGAGCCCGATGTGGGGCTCGATCCCAGGACCCTGAGATCATGACCTGAGCCGAAGGCAGCGGCTTAATCCACTGAGCCACCCAGGCGCCCCACTTTTTTATTTTTTTAAGATTTTATTTATTCATTTGGTGGACAGAGATCACCAGTAGGCAGAGAGGCAGGCAGAGAGAGAGAGGGAAGCAGGCTCCCTGCTGAGCAGAGAGCACAATGCAGGGCTTGATCCCAGGACCCCAAGATCATGACCTGAGCAGAAGGCAGAGGCTTAACCCACTGAGCCACCCAGGCACCCCTACGATTTTATTTTTAAGCAATCTTTACACCACACGTGGGGCTCAGACTTACAGAACCCTGAGGTCGAGAGTTGCTTGCTCTTCCCACTGAGATGGCCAAGCACCCTATGGTGCATTTAGATGGCTTGAAACGTTTTACCATTACGCTTTGAGGGTAAGGATTTTTGTTCGTTTTGTTTATTGCTGTATTCCCTATGCCCAAAACAGTCAGCACTCAATAGATTGAAATCAACATGATTTCCATGGGATGAATTCCAGAAGGGAAGTATTGGGATTTGACAAGAGGACTTAAAAAGTTTTTTCTGAAAGAATAAATGTACAAAAATCGCCAAAAACAATTTAAAGAAGAAAGTAGTGAAGTTAGACTTGATTTACCGGGGGTGGGGGGTGGGGATGGTGACATTGGTACAGGATAGGTGAATAGAACAAAATAGAAACATCTAAAACCAGACCTTAGTATGTGTAGGAATTTAGCAAATAATGGTATTTCTGACTAATTGTGGTCTGATTTTGATCAAGTATTCTTAGCCTCAGTATCCTCATCTATAAAATGAAGATGATGTAATTTTGTGGTGCTTTTATTTTAATGTTTCCAAAATAGGGAGTTGTCTTATTGATATGTGCTTTTCATGGAATCTTTTCCTACTAAAAAAAGGTATCATTGATACTTTTACAATTATAGCGAAGTCGTATAGACTGTATCAAAACGGAGGTTGTTAAGAAGATCAAACGAGGGTGAAAACAAATTGCTTAACTGCGGTGCCTAGCAGACAACAATAAATCTGAGCAATTCTTACTGTAAGGATCGTGGATGAGTTACAGGGGTGTTCAGTGCAAATGACAGAGTCCAGCCAATGCTGCTTTGGGAAATGACTTGTAAAAGCATCTGGCAGTTAGCTGTGTGAGGCCCATGCTCCTGCTTGGTGGTGCCTGTAGGGTCCCAGGCCCTCCTTAGTGTGTCTCTCGGCTCTGCCATCCTTTGCAGGTAGGACTTCTGTCTTGTAGTTGTTACTTGCCAGCCTATACTTCTGAACAGGAAGGAGAGGAAATAGATGGCACCCACATCTTATTAGCTAGAGCAGCCACCTGTACAAAGGATATTTTGGGTTTACCTCCGTTCCTTACCTTTTATAGACTCTGCACTTGAAGTTTATAAAGAAAACAGACATTATTGGGCGCCTGGGTGGCTCAGTGGGTTAAAGCCGCTGCCTTCGGCTCAGGTCATGATCTCGGGGTCCTGGGATCAAGCCCTGCATTGTGCTCTCTGCTCAACAGGGAGCCTGCTTCCCTCTCTCTCTGCCTGCCTCTCTGCCTACTTGTGATGTCTTTCTGTCAAAGAAATAAGTAAAATCTTAAAAAAAAAAAAAGAAAATAGACATTATTAAACAATATTGGGATAATTGAGGATCTTTTTAAAAGTTAGATTTTCTTTCTTAAACTGTGTCAGATCGAATTCTAGATGAGAGGGCTCCCTTAAGAGTCTGCCTTCAGCTCAGGTCATGATCCCAGAGTCTGGGATCAAGCCCTGAGTCAGACTTCTTGCTTTGCCGGGAGCCTGCTTTTCCTTCTCCCTCTGCCACTCCTGCTTGTGCTCTCTTGCTTGCTCTGTCAAATAAATAGATAAAATCTTAAAAAAAAAATTCTAGATGAGAGATTTAAAATTTTTAAATGCAAGAAAAATAAAGATATATATTTCTATAATTTATGAGCGGGAAAGGATTTTCCAAGCATGCTACTTAAAGCAGTAATCTTAAAGGAAATGTGTGATATATTTACTTCGCGTTATTTAAAAAATTTGTCAGTTATACCTATTAACAAAATTAAGAGGCAAATGATTAATTAGGAAGGTATTTGTAACATATGACAAGAAGTTAATATTTTTACCATACAATGAGCTCCTACATACACCATTAAGAACAAAGATGAATGAATCTCAGCAAAAATGGGCAAAGGAGAGTAATAGTTTATGAAGGAAGAAATATAAATGTCAGTAAACCTGAAGATATGTTTAGCCACACTGAGAATCTGAGAAATGCAAATTAAAAGAATTGAAAGAATGATTTTTAACCTTTTTGGTAAAGATGAAATACTATTTTAATAGTCACCGTTGGTGAGAATCCTGAAACAAACCTTTATTTTTTTAAGAGCATGCACGTGCGAGTGGGGGAGGGGCAGAGAGGGAGACTGCCAGGCAGGCTCCACACCCAGCTGGGCTTGGAACTGACAGGGGCCTCATTCCATCTCACAGCCCTGAGATCACTACCTGAACTGAAATCAAGAGTTGGATACACAGTCAGCCGAGTCACCCAGGCTCCCTGAAGCAGGCATTCTTTTTTTTTTTTTTTTTTTTTTTTTTAAGATTTTTATTTATTTATTTATTTTTTATTTGACAGAGAGCACAAGTAGGCAGAGAGAGAGAGGAGGAAGCAGGCTCTCTGCTCCGCGGAGATTCGATGTGGGATTCGATCCTAGGACCCTGAGATCATGACCTGAGCCAAAGGCCGAGGTTTTAACCCACTGAGCCACCCAGGCGCCCCTGAAGCAGGCATTCTTTTTTTTTTTCTTTTTTTTTTTAAAGATTTTATTTATTTGACAGAGAGATCACAAGTAGAGAGGCAGGCAGAGAGAGTGGGGGAAGCAGGCTCCCTTCTGCGCAGAGAGCCTGATGCCGGGCTTGATCCCAGGACCCCAAGATCATGACCTGAACCAAAGGCAGAGGCTTAACACACTGAGCCACCCAGGCGCCCCCGAAGCAGGCATTCTTATACACAGATAGTCTGAGTATTAAATTAGTTAAGCCTTCAAAAGGGTGATTTAGCAGATTGTGGAGTAAGGTTTTTATTTCTAATGGATTTTTTTTTTTTTAAGATTTTATTTATTTGAGAGAGAGCAGGAGCAGGGTCTGGGGGGAGTGGCAGAGGGAGAGGAAGAAGCTGGCTCCCCACTGAGCAGGGAGCTGGATGCAGGGCTGGATTTCAGGACATTGGCATCCTGAAGGCAGATGCTTGACCGACTGAGCCACCCAGGTGCCCCAGTTTTTTGTTGTTGTTTTTTTTTTAAGATTTATTATTTATTTTTGAGAGAGGGCTGCACAGGGAGAGGGAGAGAATCTCAAGCAGATTCCACATGGAGCTTAATCTCACAACCCTGAGATTATGACCTGAGCCTCAGCCAAGACGAACAGTCAGACCTTTAACCCACTGAGCCACCCAGGTGCCCCTGGAGTAAGTTCTTGGTAACTTTGTTGACTGCCACTATGGGGACAGGACTGACCCCCAGGCAACTTGCTCCTCTATCTCACTGGTCCTTTCCTTCTGCAGAGATCCCCTTGATCCCTTAGGGCCTCTTTCGAGTGTCCTGCTGCCAGGTGGAGATTGAGGGAAGAGGCAGCCCTCCTCCTAAAAGAGGTTTCACTTTCCTGAAAGGCCTTTCCCACCACCACCTCCCTGGCCCCAGGATTGCTGAGCTGCCCCCCAAAGGGAGAGTGAGGAGGGCAGACCCAACGGCTTTTTTTTTTTCCCCTTACTTTTTTATTGGAAGCCTAAAAGGTTGGTTTGTGGGAGAAAGGAGTGGGGTATGTGTGTGTCCTGCTAGTCAAGAAAGCCCTGTAAATCACAGGGAGCAAGCTGAACTGTTGGACTCCTGTCGTTCTTTCCTGGACACTTGAGGGCTCCCAGCCAGTCCCACAGACTCTCATTTTCTTAGAGCACAGACTGCGTAAGGCTTGGGGCGAGGTGGAGTTGTGTCGGCCTGGGAAAGCTGGCCCTATTTTTCCTCTAGGAGATGAGCCAGACCTGTAAGGCCCTGAAATCCCTTCCTGCCTCTTTCTTTCTCTCCCATGCCCACGGATGGCATGTCCTGTACTCAGCCATCCCAGGACCAGGTGACATTGATTGGCGTGTGTATATTTCATTGCTGACCATTTTTTTTCTCAGATGTTGGAGATGTTCCATTTGAGAGGCCAGGCAAATTCTCAGGATACCAGGTCCCCGGTTAGTTTCCAGGAGCTGCAAGCCACGACAGTTCTCATCACCTTTCCCGGAAAGGTGCAAAAAGTACAAAGTCACCCACGCCCCCAGACTCGGGCCACTAGCCAAAGTGGCCTCTGGTGCAACCTGACCAGCCCTAGGAACAGAGATTGTATCCCAGTTCCTGCTCTTCCCTCCTCAGCCACCGCCCCCCACATCCAGCAGACACTGCGTGGGGATGCCTCCCGTGGCAAGAGGCCTTGACCATGGGCGAACAGAGGTGTGTGCACAGTTCTGCTGGCCAGATTATGCCTGTGACCTTGACTATTCTCTCACCACTCCCTTTTGGCAGCCACTCACAGAACCCCTCCCCCTGCATTTCAGGATGTGTGCGGTTGGCACATTGAGAGGTTATATGCAACTAGGCCGAGACTCAGAGTTTCCATGAGCAGCGGAGAAATTCTGGAAACAGCCTGTACTTGTGGGGTTTACTTTCCTTTTCTTCCCCTGCCACGGGGGAGAAAGTTCCCATGTTGTTTTCGGCGGGATTATCGGATGGTTGCCCATCCTCAGCACATTTGTCTTCTTCGGGATTGCTGGGAAGGGAGGCTGCCCGCCTCCATCTGCTTCCCTCCCACCACCTTGCTCTTGGACCCCCTGCTGTGGTTTAGGTTTCTCTTTAGTTCCTCTGACTGGTGTTCTGTATTTCAGCTCCAGACACCCTTCTGGCTACCCGAGGAGAGGAGCTACAGGAGAGGAGATCTAGCCCCTAAGGTTGCCAACAGTTCAGCTGTAGATAGGGACAAGAGAACAACACAATTCTGAACTGCCTGGCGCTGACAATGGGTGGTGGGAAATTAACACTTCCATTCATTTTTTTTTTCTTTATTTGACAGAGAGAGAGAGAGAGAGAGATCACAAGTAGACAGAGAGGCAGGCAGAGAGAGAGGCGGAAGCAGGCTCCCTGCTGAATGGAGAACCCCATGTGGGGCCCGATCCCAGGACCCTGAGATCATGACCTGAGCTGAAGGCAGTGGCTCAACCCACTGAGCCACCCAGGTGCCCCCTTCCATTCATTTTTTTAAAGATTTTTTTTTTTAATTGAGAGCACTTATGTGCAGAGGGGAGCAGCAGAGGGAGAGGGAGAAGCATACTCCCTGCTGAGCAGGGAGCCTAACCATGTGGGGTTTGATCTTAGGACCCTGAGATCATGACCTGAGCCAAAGACAGGCACTTAACCCACTAAGCCACCCAGGCACCCTATGAGAACTATGTTATTTTATTTTATTTTTTAATTTTATTTATTTATTCGAGAGAGAAAGGTGGAGGGGCAGAGGGAGAAGCAGACTTCGCACTGAGCAGGAAGCCCCATGTGGGGCTCCATCCCAGGACTCTAGGACCACAAACTGAGCCAAAGGCAGACGCCTATAGTGACATACACTAAGAAGAAAATAAAACAGTGTCTTGGGATTCTGAGTGCCTGGAAGTGAGCTTACCACCCTCCCCACGAACCATGTTGGCATCCATACCTTTGTAGAGGTGACATTTGAACTGAGACCTATGAAGATCTAGGGGGAAGGCACTCTAAACAGAGGGAACAGCAGGTGCAAAGGCCCTGAGGTCAGAATGCACATGATATGTTAAAGGGACAGAAAGAAGGCCAGAGTGGTTGGATCCTAGTGAGTGAGAGGGCTCAAAAATGTCAGTGCAGTTGGCGAGGGCCAGATGACACAGTGAGTTTTAGGCCAGGGAAGGGAGTCTAGTTTTTATTCTCTTGTACTGGAAAACCATCAGAGGGTTTAAAGCAAAGATAGTGCTGTGATCAGATTTGTACTTCCAAAGGATGACTTCCTTCATTGAGCTGTACACTTAAGATTTGGGCACTTTACATGCGTGTATGTTATACTTTAAAAAGAGAGAAACGACTGACAGTATGGGGGTAGGTGCCCAGTGGAATCTGGAAGGCTGATTAAGAGGTTTCATTTCATTTCAGCATCTCCCCCACTCACATTCCCTATGCCCCATCAGCTTTATGAGGAAAACCGGATGGGTTCTTGTCCTCAGGGAGTTTACAGTGCAGTATCTTCAGATTCAAACCATCCTTCCCAACCTTCCTGGAGAAGAGGTCTGGAAGAATGAGTGGCTTCACAAGGCAGCTGTTAGTAACATCTTAGAATGTATACACTCAGTGTTAATGTCACTGTGGTCGATTCACTCTCGTTGTATAGTATTCCATTGTGAGAATTGGTTCGTTTATTCATCCACTCCTGCTGATGGGTTTTTGGGGTTGCCGCCACGGTTTTTATTATCGTGAGTAGTGCTCCCCCAGAATTATTCTTTTTCTCTCTCTGTCTGGAGCAGAAAGTAGTCACCCAAACTACAGCACGTCTGAGTAGCAAGCTAAAATCAGAAACCCTTTCCAGGTGGTAATCCAGTTGCCCCTCATGGTTGGGGTTAGGGTTGGCTGGAGAGGGGGTAAGCCTTTAAGTCTGGTCAGAATGTTGATCCCTTTTTAATAGGCAAGCAGTTTATAGGAGCTAGGGAAGTGGAAATACATGCATAAGTAGTTTTGTTGTTAGGGAAGTCACTTCTGCAGCTGAAGTCCTGACGGCTGCAGACCCACAAGCGTTGAGGGTGTTTTAACCTGGGAAATGGAAGCTTTGCCTGTGTGGTTCTTTCGTTGGTCCTGGTCTGTATCTGTGTGAGAGGACCCAGAAACCTGGTTTTCTTTGCTCTGGAATCCATCTGTGTGCTCTTGACAGCCTCTCTCGAGCTCTGGCAAAGAAAGGACAATTTGGAGAGCAAAGGGTGAGGTCCTCATGCTCTCCCTTTACCCCTTTATAGAGGGGCCTTTGGGAAGACACTCATTTGCTCCTGCCCTTGACCCTGCAGCTGAAAGTGGGGCATCTTCAGCGAGGTCTGTCCCAGCCATTCTGTGATCTCTAGAAAAGGCGGGGGTGTATCTGAGTCCATATGCATTTGTATATATGTGTTCATGCAGCAAGTACTTACTAGGTTCTACCGGCCTAGGACTGTTACAAGCAGCCTGGGAAGACAGTTGAAAGTACTAGAACCCACCTGGCCTTCTAAGACAGTGTGTAGTTGAGACAGGAGTGGGGGGAGCCCGAGGAAGGTGCTTCCCTGTGTGGTGGGACCGGTGCTAGGTAGGATTTGCGGTGGGTCGGAGATGGGGCTTTGCCTGCCCTCCCCGCCTTTTTCTCCCTCGTTTCCCCCTCCTCTTCTTCCCCCCTTCACATCCAGGCCCTTCATACCTTGCAGAGAGAGTGCTTGAAACACATCCAGACTTTCTGACAGGCATTTCTAACAGATGTTAATCAGACTTCTAGCCTGTGGGTTGCAGAGACAGGAGGTGCAGGGGTGAAGTAGGGTGTGGGCGGAGCATTCTGGGTAGAATCCAGGGCCCGGGCCGGAGAGTAAAGGCGGGGATGGTGGAAGTGATGAGGTCTAGTTGCACGAACTCTTAACTACAAGCAGAAGGACTGACTTGCTGTTGGGTGGAAGAGAGTGCTGGAAAGGTAGCATTTTATCAGGAGGTAGGATGGTATGGTGCAGGGGAGTGGAGGTGAGGGAAGAGAGTATGTAAGCAGATACAGCATGAAACTGTGGGTGTCACCGCACTCTCTTCGGGATTTGTAGGAAGAGGGTTGCTCTGGTCACATGGCGAGGCCCACAGTGAGGAAGCAGGATGTGGGGAAAGCCTTTTGCCTCAGTCATCAGATGGGGACTGCCAGTAACCTTGGGTCAGTGATGAGCCACGTGGGCAGTTTGGCCAGTGGGAGGGAAAATGGGAGGAATTATGATTCAGTAGTGTAATTACTTAGTGTCCCTCCCTTTCCTGTTACTTTCCCCAATTTGGAAATATGGGCTTTTTCTTTCTTTTCCCCTAGAATCTTCTTTCTCATGAGAGTTGGGCTCATTTATGGCTCTGCTGAAAATCAATTATGGTGCTGGCTGCTGAGAAATCTAAGACCCCAGATGGAGCCTGTGCCTTTCCGCTGGGGCGGAAAGTCGCTCACATGCAGGAGCAGCGGCTGGGCAAGAAGGGGTTGCCCTCTTTGGTGAAGAAATCTGGAAATCTAACAAAAGCTCTGGATCCTCCTCTGAGAACAGTGGTCCTCAGACTTGAGGAAGCATTGCGATCACCTAACGGCTGTCCTAAAACAGATCACTGGGCTCCACCCCAGATCTCCTCCCCAGAACACCTCAGGTTCGGGTGCCGCTGAGAATTTGCACTTCCCAGTGCCCAGGTGATATTGCTGCTGCTGGTTCAGGGACCACACTTTGGGAACAACTTTTCTAAAAGACTATCACATGGTCCGGCATCTCTATAGAGATCAGCATGGTCAGAGTCTTTGGGGGAGGAGTCCGGGACTGGAACGGGCTTAAGGATGAGGGTTGTGAAGGGGGAGCTAGGGTGCAGAAGCCATTGAAGGGGAAGGGCGAGTGGAGCAGCAGGCCTCAGGGCCAAGATCCTCTTCCTCCGAGGAGCCTTGGAGCTGCCCAGGGCCTGGCTTCTAGTAGAGAGAGGTTCACTGCACCAGGGAAACCAAGCACACCTCTGCCAGCTGTAGCTCAGGGTCTTACAAAGGCTCACTGTTTGGGAAGGGCCCACCTCACCCCCCACAGGGAGCCTGGGGCTCAGAGGGTAATTTGTACCCATTTTGGGAAGAAGGCAGCATAAGAGACTTCTAGTCAGGGTGGCAAATTCTGCCCACTGTGCTGCTGCCAGGGAGCAGGAGCTAGTGTTTATAAATGGCCCTCCTGTGACAGCAGGACAGCGGAGCAGGCTTGTTTCAGCCTGATTTAGGAAATGATGGCAGGAGGTAGGTTGGTCTTTTTGAACTCTGGTACTTTGGGTGATGAGGACAGTGATGCGGCTTGTTCCTTCCTGATGGCTGCTAGAGAGCCCTATTCAGTTTTTTAATGGAAAACTATGTGACCAGCAGCTTCAGGGGCAGGGGAAGCGCCCCAGGCTGGATTTTGAAGCAAGGAGAAAGAAGCCTTGCTCTTCAGAACAAGCTGAGTGCTGTGCTCTCCCACCCAGACACGAGACGGCCTCCTGGTCTCCCAGCCTCAGGGATTGACCACCTCCAATCCATCCTCCAGACTGTAGCCAGACGGGTATGCTAAAACCACCAGTCGGATCACATCTTTAGTGAAAATGAGGTCCAGTCACCTTAACATGGCCTACTGGACCACTGCCTTAGCCCCACTGGACGTGGAAGTTCTTACATGCGCCATCTTTGCAGCTGCATTCTAGAACATTCCACCCCACCCACACCCCCTTGACCTTTACCTGGCCCACTTTTACAGCCCTTCATGTCTCTGCTAAAATAATGTTTTCTTTTTAGAGGTCTCCTCTGACGCTAGATTTGATTGCCCCATTGTGTTCCCCATGGCTTCCTGTACTTCCCATTGTCATGATCTATGGTGTGTGGTGTGCCCGGACTTAGTCACCAGGCATCCATGCCAAGACCACTCTATGGTTTACTCCTGTTCTCCCCATGCGTTTGTTCACGGTGCCTCCTTTCACCGTCAGGCACACTGCTTTGGATAATTATGGTCCAACCTATTAAAAGAGAATCAAAAACTTGCCAGGCGTCTTTGCAGTAAAAGTCCCATTGTGACTTGGATTTGCCGATTAGTGGGACGCGATCTGGTCTTAAGTGGTTGGATATCCTCTTCCTCAAGATGGACCCCAGAACATCCATTTTGCTGGTGTAGATCATGGCAGGAGCGACATGGTTCTGGAGTGGGCAGCTTCTTGATGCCATACTACCTCATGCAGCAGGGGCCGCTGCTCCTTGGCGGTCCATGTCTGCACTGTGATTTTTGGGAATAGCTCCCCATTCTGCAGCGTGCTGTGGGTTTCTTCAGCTCTTCCCGTGTTTCTCCAAGCCGTTAAATTGCCTAACTGAACCCTGAGCAACATGATGACCATTGTCACCATTGTTCTTAGAAGTTGTTGAGTTGTTTGCTCTCCCTGCTCAGTAAGGACAGCTGCTAGGCATCCTCAGTACCTAGCATTATTCCCGGTGTGAAGCCAGTATGCAATGAATATTTGTTGAATAAATGAACTCTGGGCTCACTTCTTCAAAGTCTGGTAGGTGTAGCTAGCTTTTAGCAAATAAAAATGAAATTGAAGGAATGGGGATGGTTAGGTTAGAGTTAGGTTAAAGAAGAAGAAAGTAGTAAGTGGCCTCAGATAATGTCTGAAGGCCCTGGGTCAGGAGGACAGAATGTCTCTGGAGGGGGCCTCTGAGCTCCCTGTTCCTCATCAAGCTGTAGGGGTGATGGCAGGCAAACATCATTAGAATGAAACATCATTAGACATTGGACTTCACATCTTCCAGCAGAAATTTGCTGTTTCTGCTTCCTTGTATGCTCAGTACTGATCCAGGCATTGTGTTCTGGGGAGAGGTAAAGGCAGGGCCCTCCTGGCCTTTAAGGAGCAAAAATCTGTTTGGAAGGATCCCTGGAAGACCAGTAGCTGAAGAGTACCTGAATAGTGGTCCAAGAAGGCTTCCTGGAAAAAGGGATCATTGAGCTGCTTTCTTTCTTTACTTTTTTTGTTTTTTTAAGATTTTATTTATTTATATTAGAGCAGTGGCCAGAGAGACAAGTGGACTCTGCACTGAACGGGGAGCCCAACATGGGGCTTGATCCCAGGACCTGAAGCTCTCAGGATCATGACCTAAGCTGAAGTCAGATGCTTAAGCAGCTTGAGCCACCCAGGCACCCCCCTTCAGCTGCCTTCTGAGAACATGCAGGAATCAGCTCTAGGGGAAGGGATTGGCCTAAGAGCTTCAGAGAGGGAACAGAAGGAACACAGCACACGGCTATGACCCTTAAGGTCTCATTTATTAGGGTGCCCTTGTGAGGTTGGACATTTTGTTGCTTCATTGTACTAGGGCACATGGTAAGTTAGTGATAGGCCCCAAATTTGAACCCAGGTCTGCCCAGCTTGCCATGTTGTCTGTTGATTTAGCCAGTAGATCATACACTTTTCTTATTTATTGGACCTTGAATAACAAGTCCGGGAGTTTTTCTTCAAGCAGGTGACGTAAGTGGTGGATGGGAGCACCGTGTTTCCTAAGCCACATGTCAGGCCCCATGGTCTGACAAACAGGAGTGGACATAAGGGACAACAGGTCAGAATTTTGCAACCGAGTGTCTGGGAAGTGGTGATGGATGAATGATGAGAACAGCAGTGACTCTTGCCCTGGCCTCTGGTGGGGAAGCCCCAACTGGCTGCTGCTCACCAGGCTGTCTGACTCACTCAGTTAGTTTTGGAAGACTCCTCTGCTTTGTCAAGTCCATCCTCCGCCTGAACGCTGGAGCCTGGCAAACGTACTCCCTCTCTCCCCTGGTCCAGCCTCTGGGCCTGGCTGTCATTTCCTTCACTCAGGGCTCAGCAGGTGGCTAAGTCAAGCCGCCAGCCTCCCCCCTTACCAACCCCAGCTGTCTGTGCTGGGCCCTGACACCAGGCTCTGCCTTTCTCAGTGTCCTCCCATAGGCACTGACACACACAGTGGGGGCTCAGTAAATATTACTCAATGAGCAGCAGGCTGCTGGATCTAATTTTGTTCCCTGCTTCTGAGTCCCCACTGATTTTTTTTTTTTTTTTTTTTTTTTTTTTTTTTAATAAACTTTCCATCCTGCCCCTCCCAGCAACGGGGATTTTCTGGGGAAAGTAAACGGGCCACCACCTCTAGGTAACACCACCCTCCTCCCTCCTGCCAGCACCACACAACCACCCCCCCAGACCTCCTGCAGTGTTTGCAGAAATCTCCCACCTTGGGTGGCCTTTGGTCTGGGAGTGGGAGCTGGGAGAAGAGAAGATGTCCTTTTAAGGGTGTGTAAGAGCAAAAGCCGGGGGGGGGGGGGGGGGGGGGGCAGAAGAATGGGCCCATTGAGACCTGGACCTCTTGGGGGTGAGGGGGAGGGCTGGCTTGCAAGCTGCGGTGTTTGCACTGTACTTCGCAGGGGGTTTCAGCTTGCCCCAGAGGAGAGTGCTTTCTTGGACTTGGTTCATTTGGTGGGTGGAGAGTGCTGCAAACTTGGTAGTTCTCAAAATTCTTTGGAACTCCAGAAAGCCAGTGGGCAGTATTTACCTGAGGACCAGGCTGTGAGGCTACTGGTTTTCTCACTGGATCTGTTGGTAACTACACAGATGACTGTATCATTATTAGTTTGAGCATGAATACTGGAAGTATACTAATTTACAGAACACTGGGCAGTTTTTGTAGTCAGACGTCCTGATCATTGCTTTTACGGGTTGTAGGTTTTGTGCCATACTTAGAAAGTTCTCCCTAACTCCTGACTATAAAAATAACCATCCATGTTGTCGTGTATTGCCCTACCCCCACCTCCCACTGGGACACAGCAATGAGGTGAAGTAAAAAAAAAAAAAAATAGAAACAAATACTCAAAATCCCATCACTCACTACTTTTAGGTGAATACTACTCTGTGTAATCTTCCAGCTTACTCACAGATAAAAATGCATATGGAGAAAAAGAATAATCTTACACAGAAGTATTTAAAATTTCCCTGAATGTAACCGAAGAAAAGAAACAAGTAAAATTAAAGAAATTATTAAGCTTTAAAGAAATGTATTTTTCGCCAAGAGATTATTTTGTAAAAGAGGCTTAAAAAAATCTTTGTGAGTCATATCTATAATTACTTACCCATTTTATATAGTATTTACTGACTGCTATGAGAGATGAGGATATTAGCATTTTCTTCTTTTGTCTCATCTTTTGCTTGCACTAATTACTAGTAGTAAATAGTCATTTTATAACCCTTAGATTCTGTCCTGTAACCGTAATCTCCAAGGTTTTTTTATTATTTCTTTGTCAAAGGGTTTTAATGATTACCATCAGTCATTTTCCCATGGTTTCTGCATTCCTGAGACCTTTATTTTTATTTCTCTATTAATTAGCTGCATTTCATTCTCCTGTTTTTTCACTCTAGGAAGGAGAATGTAGCCTCTGACTTCTTTCATGCTTGAGAATTTCCGCCCGTTGTCCTTTCTAGATTTGTGTGACATCTCAGCCGGGAACAATGTCTCCTGTTCTTTTCTCTCTCAGTGATGTAAACACTGTTGCAATTGCTTCTGATACTGAATGTTACTCTGGGGAGGAGGAGGGCAGCCTGAATTTTATGCCACTTAAGAGAAGTTTTAATATGTTTCACAATTTTTGTAATAAATATCTTGGGGGGGGGCGGGATTTCCTTTGCAATGCCTGAAAACGTCTTTCAAGTTCAGCATTCAGTCTTCAGGTTCTGTTGCGCCTTTCAATTCAGGGAAATCGTGTATTCTTTATTTTTGAACATACCTCATAGTCCAGTCTCGAGTTCTCTAGGAACACCAGTTATCCTATGTTTGGTATCTTTGTCTCTCATTACATGTTTTTTAGTGATCTCTACACCCAGCCTGGAGCTTAAACTCACGACCCCGAGACCAAGAGTCTCATAGGCTGCACCCACCGAGCCACCCGGTTAGGTATTTGTTTGTTTGGTTGGTTGGTTTGGTTGTTTTTTGTTTTTTTTTTAAGATTTTATTTATTTGACAGAGATCACAAGTAGGCAGAGAGGCCGGCAGAGAGAGAGGAGGAAGCAGGCCCCCCACCACGTGGAGAGCCCGATGCGGGGCTCGATCCTAGGACCCTGAGACCATGACCCAAGCTGAAGGCAGAGGCCCAACCCACTGAGCCACCCAGGCGCCCCTGGTTGGTTTTTTTTTAAAAGATTTTTTTTTTTATTTTGAGAGACAGCACAAGCAGGGGGCGGAGCAAAGGAAGAGGGAGAAGCAGGTTCCCCACAGAGCAGGGAACCTGATGGGGGATGGGCCTCGATCCCAGGACCCTGAGATCATGACCTGAGCTGAAGGCAGATGCTTAGCCGACTGAGCCACCCAGGTGCCCCTCATTACATGTTTTAATCTGTCTTTTCCATCTGTGTTCACTGTGGTTATCTCAGACCCTCATTTGTCAGTATTTCTGTTTTAAATTACTGGCAGAAATTTGTTCTCTGTTCATTATAATTTATTTATTGGTTCTTTAGTGCTGTTTTGTTCTTTTTTTTTTTTTTTTTGGAAGCCTACATCCTCTTTGATCTCATTGTGTTTTGTAATTTCATCTTTGAGCTCTGGTTTTATTGCATGAATATTCTGCAGTTAGGTGAAGCAGTCAGGAAGATTGCTTCTCTGGAGTTAGGTTTTCCTTTGGGTTGACATCTTTTTTTTTTGCATGGTTTGCCTGCTTTTCTCATCATGTTCACGCTAGTGCTGTGTTGGGCTTGTGGGCTCTAAAGTAAGTCCTGTTTTCTGGAGCCTGTACCGTGTGAGTGCGCAGCTGAGGTGCGGGAGAGGCAGCTGTCCGGGATTCTGGGTTTGGGTGGCAGTCCTGTGGCGTGGCGCAGCCCACAGATCTAGGAGGTGTGCTTCACTTCTGCTGGGGAGGAATGCCCGCTGCAAGTGGATCATTTCCCCAATTCAGTCTGTGGCCTTGGAGCCCTGATTTCCTTCACAGGAGAGTCGCTCATTGTTCTGGTTCCAGTGACACCTGTTTTCCCAGCAGCTTTTCCCACTACTCCTTAACAAGAGGAAGAAGAACTGGCAGCTGTTGGCCTCTGCACATTTGGGGGAGGTGGGTGAGAACTCTGGCTGTGAGGGCTGGGCCAGGCCAGGCCTAGGACGTGAGCCATGGGTGGTGCCTCCTGTTCCTCTTAACTTGCCTCTGGTTTTGAAGTTACTGTATTACAGTGTGCCTTTCTCCTTGTTTGCTTGCTGCTAGTGACTTTTTCTTTTGGCTAATGTTTTACTCAAATGTTAATGATTAAGGGAAAGAAAATTGTGAATACCATTTCAGTTCTCCATTTAAACTCAGAAGTCCTTTTTTTCATATAATGTTTCAACACACTTTTTCTTAATACTCAGAAAACTGCAGGTTTCTTTTCCTCTTTCGGGAACTAAGGAGACAGACGTAATGAAATCAGGGCATTGCGTGGAGTTGCTGTGAGTTGGCCTGCTCACACCAGATCCAGTGGTCCTTCTGCTGCCAAAGCCAGCACTTCCTTCGTACTTGGGCCCAGGGTTCTTGATTTCTCAAAGACCTACCCACCCTCCCTCCCCCTGGCTTTGTCTAATGGAGGCCAGGAATGTTGCCCCCTTGACTCCCCTGGAGCCATCTGCATTTGTTTACCCTTTGTAGTTAACCCTTAGTGGGAAGTGTTCCCTGGCGAGAGACAGTCCTATTGGGCCTACCGGGGTCTGGCCCCAGTGTTAGAATGGGACAGGGATGGAGACTGGAGCAGGACCAGTCTGTTGGTAGGTATTCTACAGAAGTGAACTCTTGACCAGGAAAGAATCCCGGGAGGGGTGGGGAATTGACTTGTGGTTAGTTGGGGGTGTTGGTGTTCACAGCCCTGGAGCCCTGGCTGTCCTGAGGTCAAGGTGCCTGAAAGAGCCCATGGTATTGTCCCCAAGAGGAACAGAAGGGAACTACATGCCTCTTTTGACATCCTTTGGATTTTAGGTGGGGAAGCAGGCAGTTGAAAGGAAAGCTTAAGGGCGCCTGGGTGGCTCAGTGGTTTAAAGCCTCTGCCTTCAGCTCAGGTCATGATCCCAGGGTTCTGGGATTGAGCCCTGCATCCAGCTCTCTGCTCAGCAGGGAGCCTGCTTCCCCCTCTCTCTCTGCCAGCCTCTCTGCCTACTTGTGATCTCTGTCAAATAAATAAATAAAATTTAAAAAAAAAAAGGAAAAGAAAAGTAAGGAAAGCTTAAGGTAATTCACTGGGGCCCACCAGTAGAGGGGCCAAGGGCTCTAGGGAGCCATCCTGTGGATCACTGTGGCCTCCCCTTCCCACACCTCCTCTTCCACCCCTCCAGCCCCATGGTCATTCTTGCTTGCTTGCTTTGGTAGGAACAATCAACCTTTTCTCAATTTTAAGTAAAGTGCTTTGTAAAAACCCAGTTGAGACTGCCCTTGCCTTGATGGCTACCCTTCAACCTGCAGGAAAGGCCTCAGCTTGAGTTTTCATTTTATATAAATTCATTGCGCTCCCACATAACGCATCCTTTGAAGGTGCACAGAACAGGCCCAGGGAGGTGTGCTTACAGACATCTTTCACCCATTTCCTGTGGCTTACCAGTGGCCTTGGAAAGAGCTGTCTCTGGAGCACTTGGTCTTCCCTGTTTCATTCCTTAGCTCAGAAGACCTGAGAGTGAGTGGGGTGGGTGACCTGGCCAGCTGGTGGTCAGGGAAGGGAGTGGATATTTGGAGACCTGGTAGCTCCCAGGCTCATTGATCGGGTCCTGAGCTCCAGCTTCTGGATTAGGAAGCATCGTGAAGACTTGCCGCTTCGTTACCCTGGGGAGAAGTCCATTTTCGCTCCTCCCTGACAGGGGAGGTGGGCCTAGAAAACAGGCAGCATGGTAGGTACAACAGTGGGACTCTGTCCCCAGCACAGAAGTGCCATTTGTAGGATAAGATACTTCTGAACCAAGTGAAGGCATGGCAGGCAGGTGAGACTCTGATTTAGGAGCCCCCCCGAGATGGTAAGGAGACCTAAAGTCTCTGGGTCTGAAAGCAAACATCTCACTGACTTTCTCTTGGGTTTTGTACTTCCCCTAGGAGGACCAGGTCTGGCGCCTTGGAGGCAGACCTAAAGGCACTAAAATAATTTACTTCTTTGAACCCAGGCCAAGTGAACAAAGGAGTGGAGAGACTCCAACTTCTCTTGAGTGGGAGAGACTGGTCCTCTGAGCCAAGAGCACATTCGGACCTTTGTCTCTTTCCAGCTTGTTTTCATGTCCTGCCCTGAGTGCTTCTCTTACTACTTCTGGAAGGTGTCCTTGAGGGCAGCTGGCTTGGCTCCCTGGAAGGCCTGGAGGGGTCCACCCAGGCCCCACCCATTTCCACAGATTTCTAATAGATGGGGCTTGGTCCTGTAGCCGAGCCCACACCGGGAGGACCCCCGCTCAGCTTCACCATCCAGCTGCATCAGGAGCTGTATGTGTTCTCTTCCTCTCTCCTTCTTTCATCCAAAGACTCTTTTGTAAACTTTTTTTTCCTCCTAAGAATTAACCGGTAGCCAAAGAAAAAAAAAAATCAGAGCAGAAAGCTCCCCTTTTGTGTCTGCCAGAAGACCAGGGTCACTTGGATTTGAAGTGTCTTTTAGCAGCTCTAAGATCCCTGGTCCTGCACTTCTTCCTGTCCTGCAGTTGTTTTTAGGTGCTCGGGGGTGGGGGTGGGGGGTCATGTCATGAGTGGTGGGTCAGGGAGCAGGTTCCGCTCAGCTGAGTCTACTCACGCACTCCAGGAGGCTGGACCGGCCACGCCGAGGGGCCACTGGGTCAACAAAGAGCAGACGTTTTTGTAAATGCTGACTTTGACCTGAATGCCCATCCAGGTAAAGCCGCTAAAGTTCTGTGGGGTGTCTCACACTTGGAGTGATTCTGTGTTTCTTCTGAACATTTTGAGGTTGCTGCGGATAAATCTGAGAAATATGGCTGAAGTGGGAACCACTATTTTTCTTATTAAGAATGTGCCCTGTAATGCAGCCTGCCCTCTGAGGTATACCCAGGGCGGTCCCCTGCACAGGTCTTCCATGCCTGGATTTGGGGTGCTTCTTGAGGCTGATAGAAATTGGGAGGAACTGGGGCACTGAGCTGGACCAGGTGGTAGCATGTGCGACTCTTGATCTTGGGTTGTACAGTTGAACCCCACGTTGGATGTAGAGATTACTTTTTTTTTTATAAGATTTTTATTTATTTGACAGAGAGAGAGAGATCACAAGTGGGAAGAGAGGCAGGCAGAGAGAGAGGAGGAAGCAGGCTCCCCACTGAGCAGAGAGCCCGATGTGGGGCTCGATCCTAGGACCCTGAGATCATGACCCGAGCCGAAGGCAGAGGCTTAACCCACTGAGCCACCCAGCTGCCCCGAGATTACTTAAAAAAAAAAAAAAAAAACTTTAAATCAAATTGGGAAGACCTGCCTAGAGACCTGCAGGTTTTTGCAGACCTCTTTGCGGAGCCTGTGTCTCCACACAGCGGGGAAGTGGTTCAGAGTGCGCAGACTTTCATTCAGACCTGGCTTCAGTTCATGAAAAATTTAATTTCTAGCTTCACTACTCAGCTTGTTGGCTGTGGATCATGTTTCCTAATCTCTGAAAATTTCCTCCTCTCTTCAGTGAGGATAAGCATCCTAATTTCTCCAGGAATCCATGACTGCCAGGTGCTTCGCAGGCTTGGCACTGGGGATTGCCAGTGGCTGTCCTCGTCTTTTTTGCCCTCCTTTGCTAAATCTGCACAGCCCTCTTCTCCTTTGCTCTGACAGTACAACACATGCCTCAGGCAGATGACAGGGTGGTCAGGTAGAGAGGACTGTTCTTTTTTACAATGGATTTTAGCCATTTGGGTCTAAGATCCCACCTGCCCACTGTATTAACTTCTGGTTCTCAGAATAGATTTGAGAGTTGGTTGTCTCCAAGTAACACTTTACAGACCACTGTTTGTGCTGATGGCTAATCTACCCTTTGTGTGACTCAGAGTGCATTCTGCTGAAGACTGAGATTTTCTGTCCCCAGATTCTGTGCATTGTGTGTGGAGGCTAAAGCCTGAAATGTCCGCTGTTATGTTTGTGGTGGGGGGCTTGTGTGATGTATGTGCTATTGGCCTGGAGCAAGATTAGCCACAGGGGTATTCCACATAGTGCCAGTAGCAGCTCAGTATCTGGCCTGGGAGCAAGTCAAAGGGGAGGAACCCTGCTGATTATAATCAAATTATAACATCTGGTTGAGTGACTTGTATAGGTCAGGCACTGGGAGACTTGTCATTTGAATTTGCACAGTAATCTACTGGGGTGAATACCCATTTTGTAGATGAGAAAACTGAGGTAGAGAGCCCCAGTAACTTCCCCAAGGTTACTCCTATCTGGCCAGCAGTGGCACAGAAATTCATGTCTGGTCTTTCTGACACTAAAAACCAGGGTGAGCTGCATCACTATTCTTTTTTTTTTTTTTAAGTAATTGCTCCACGCATCGTGGGGGTTGAGCTCACAACCCCAGGATCCAGAGTTGTAGGCTCCACTGACTGAGTCATCTGGGTGCCCCTGCAATCACTACTCTGAGTGACTCTAGAATGTTGACTCTGGTAAAATATCTTGCCCAAGATTGCACCACTTGTAAGTGGCAGAACCAGGATGCAGACCAGCCTGCTTTTAAGCACTCTGCTCTAACTCCTCTGTCATAAGCAAAGGCCCAGAGGTTGAGTGACCCACTGTGGGGCGAGCCGGAGCCCTGGGAGCCTGGGAGGTGTGGAAACGCCTGCAGTGGTTGGGTTTCTAGGTCGAGATTAAATAGGCTCGTCCCCCCTCTCCCTATCTGGTGTTTGCTTATTTCCCTAATTAAATTATAACTATACTGAGGGAAATAATTAACAAAAGCCCTGCTTTCTCTGAGACCTAGTTTTCCCTGTTCCTTCTCACCTCATAACTTTGTTACAGAATCTTTCTGCTTTTTTGCTGAACATTAAACTCCATTTTTTATAGCTGCATACTAGTCGATGAAATTGCTATAATTCGCCTGACCATAACTTTCTGCCTATATAGACTTTTTTTATTTTGGGGTTGCTTCTGTTAGTGCAGATTGTAGATGTAACAATTGAGAGGATTGAGACACTTATTATCATAACTTTTCAAGAGTCTGGTTATTTAATGTCATTATATAAATACGTAATTTTATCTGCATTATTTAAAGATAACGTAATATCTTCTATAGCACCATCTTACTCTGGTGTTAAACCTCACTAAATTTGGTTTTGTATTTTTTTAAAATCTGTTTCGCTGTTTTAATAAGCAGCAGTATAGCACCATCCATCTTTTAAGTTTATATTCTTTTTTTACTGAGGTGTAGTTGGCAAACGATATAGTAGCTTCAGGTGTAGAACATAGTGATTCGACCTTATGTATATATACGCTACACTCTTGCCACGATAAGCGTACTCACCACCTGTTGCCATGCCAGCTTATTAACAGTGGTGTTCACTGTGTTCCCGTGCTGCACTTTTCATCCCTGTGTCTTATTTTATAGCTGGAGGTCTGTACCTCTCAATCCCCTGACCCATTTCGCCCATCCACCTGACCCCCTTAAGTGTATTTATTTTTGTTCTCTAAGGTATATAGAAATAGGGGTGCCTGGGTGGCTCAGTGGGTTAAAGCCTCTGCCTTCAGCTTAGGTCGGGATCCCAGGGTTCTGGGATCGAGTCCCCCGTCGGGCTCTCTGCTCAGTGGGGAGCCTGCTTCCTCCTCTCTCTGCCTGCCTCTCTGCCTACTTGTGATCTCTCTGTGTCAAATACATAAATTTTTTTTAAAAATCTTTAAAAAAAAAAAGGAATATAGAAATAAACCTTTGTCATGTTTGATTGTGGACTTTTTCCCACTCTATTTTCCCCCTCATTTAGTTGTAGGTTGTTTGGTTTTTTTTTAAGATTTTATTTATTTATTTGATACCGAGAGATCACAAGTAGGCAGAGAGGCAGGCAGAAGGGGGGAAGCAGGCTCCCTGCTGAGCAGAGAGCCTGATGTGGGGCTCGATGCGGAGCCTCCATCTCAGGATCCCAAGATCATGACCTGAGCTGAAGGTAGAGGCTTAACCCACTGAGCCACCGAGGAGCCCCTAATTGTAGTTTTTTTGTTGCCTTTTTGTGTGTGTGTGTCCTGTTTGTTTTTTAAAGATTTTATTTATTTCAAAAAGAGAGCATTTTAGCAAGCACAAGCATGAGCGGTGGGAGGGGCAGAGGGAGAAGCAGATGCCCGGCTGAGCAGGGAGCTGGATGCTGGGCTCCTCCAGGATCCCGGGATCCTGACCTGAGCCAAAGGCAGATGCTTAACCCACTGACCCACCCAGGCGCCCCTGTTGTTTTTTGTTTGTTTATTTTTAAGGCAACTTTTTATTTTGGAGCATTTCCAGCATATTAAAGTGTAATAGTATAGGGGCACTTGGCTGGTTCAGTCAGTGTTAGGTAGAGCTTATGTAAAAAAAAAAAAATAGAATAGTATAATAAATTCCCATTCACTCATCAAGCAGTTTCGTGAGTTATTAATTCATGCCTGGTCTTGTCTCCTCTATGCTCCCCATGCAAATACCCCCTCCTTTCTTATTTTGAAGCAAATTCCTGATGAGATATTGTTTAATGTGTGATTATTTCAGTGTCTCAAAAGATAGAGACTTTTTAACTACATCACAGTTGTTTCACTTTGTAATTTTTAAATTTAGTCAAATCTGTTGAATTTGTCCTTTCATTATTTTTTTACTCAATGCTTGAAGAGAAAGGTTTTTCTCAAACACTTGGCAGAAGCATTAGAGAAGGGTGAAGAGTCAGAGGGGAGAGGAGGCTGTCCAAAGCGGAGCTGCTGGGTCCCGTGTACCTGGCAGGGAAGTGGGAGGAGAGAGTGGGTTTCTGGAGCCTCTCACTCACCTGCCTTTGCTTCTTGCAGGCTTGTTTGTCACCATGAAGCTGCTCCACCCAACCTTCCTCACCTGCTTCCTGCTGACCTGGGTCAGCTTATGGTGTGCTGTTCCTAAAGCTCACGCTGTGTCCACGGGAACGCCGGGCATCAGTGCGGCCTTTTTCCTGCAGGACCTCCTGCATCGCTATGGGGAGGGTGACACCCTCACCCTGCAGCAGCTCAAGGCCCTGCTCAACCACCTGGATGTGGGCGTGGGCCGGGACAATGTCAGCCAGCCGGTGCATGGACAGAGGAACCTCTCCACGGTAAGACTCTCAGCTCTGCTGAGCACTGTCTGCCTCGAGGGGGTCACAGTCTAGTTGGGCACGGGGAGCCCAAGACGCTTGGAGCAGGCAAGCCGTGATGGCAGAGCAGAGGGGCCAGTTCCTCTTCGCCCATTGTCTGGGTCCCCAGCAGCGCCTCCTGTCCTCTTGTGTGGCTGTTTGAAGCTCTGGCTGCAGGGAGCCGTCTGCAGGAGTTCTCAGCCCTCCGTGTTCCTCACAGCTGCACTTGGATCACCTTCAGGCAAGCCAGGGTGCCCAGGACAGCCGGCATGTCTCATAGGGTTTACAGGTTACAAGGTCCTTTGCCTGAAGTCGCAGGGGAGCCTCACACTCCCTCCAGGTGCAGGCGGAAAGTCTTCATTATTTAGAAGGGAATGCCAAGGGGGCCGCACTAAGTTCCTGGACAGTGCAGGATTGAGACCCAAGTCCTTTGGCTTCTGGTTCTTTGTTCTTCCATGTCATCTTGGCTAATCATAGTCCGGGGCTATTTGTGGCAGCCAAATGTAAGTTAGCCAACAATGTCTTTATATATCTGCTTTGTTCCCTGTGCTGAGTGCTGGGAGAAATAGAGAAAAATGAGTCATGTTAAAGAGTCTGCTCTCAAGATGGAGAGCTTACCCAATGGAGGACTGAGTTACCTGATTATAAAATGAAGTGTTAGGGACGCCTGGTGGCTCAGTGAGTTGAGCTTCCAACGCTTGATTTCTGCTTAGGTCATGATCTTGAGGTCATGGGATTGATTCCTGCTTTGGGCTCCATGCTCTCAGAGTGTCTACTCGAGATTCTTCCCCTCTCTGCCCCTCCCCCCTGCTCACTCACTCTCTCATTCTCTCTCCCTAAAATGAATAAATAAACCTTTGTGAAAATGAAGTGTTGGGGCACCTGGGTGGCTCAGTTAGGCGTGTGCCTTCATCTCAGGTCATGGTCCGGGGATCAAGCCCTGCATCGGGCTCCCTGCTCAGCGGGAAACCTGCTTCTCCCTCTCCCAGTTGCCCTGACCATGTTCCCTCTCTCTCGCTGTGTCTGTCTCTGTCAGATAAATAAATAAAATCTTTTTTTAAAAAATAAAGTGTTAAATGCTCGGAGTTGGACAGTCTTCATAGGGTCCAGAGACCAGGGGGGAAGGGGGTGTATGCTGGAGTGATCAAGGAAGGTTTGTGGGTTAGGTGTCTAGGGCCTTCATCTTCAAGGAGAACTTCCTGGAGAGGTCACGTGGCCAAGGGACCAGGCAGCCTGGATGCAGAACCGCAGGTGTGCGGTTAATGTGGGAGTTGGGGAGAAGGCTGCCCTCACGGGCTCATGCTCACTGACCCCGGAGGGCCTCCTGGCACAGCAGCAGTTATCTTGGGGTCACCAGAGTCCAGCTCTCTACTTTGTGGGCCCAGAAGCTCTCACTTGTCAGCACACCCAAAGGGCTGTTAAAGACTGACCCATGTTAAACCAAGCCAGATAAAGCCTGATGTGTAAATGTATCAAGTATAATTAGAAGTAACGCTGCAGTGTTTCATAGGAACGGTATGTGAGAACCACCTACCTAACGCCTCCCGAGGGGACTGAGCGTTCATGACCTCTACCAGCCCTTACGTGCTCCATGGTAGACCGAACCTTTAGATTTTCCTTTTTCCTCCCCTGATCTCTGTTAACACATTGTTCAGGGTGGGGTCAGCACTATGTATAGGGTCTTGGGGACTGATGTTCCTCTTTCGGTGCCAGAGCTCAATAGCTCTGGACAAGTATCTGGAACATGCATTTTAATAGAATTACTCTTCAGGCTGTTGTGATGTGCAGGTAGGTTTGGTATCTGGATTGAAGCTGTAGCTTCAGGTATGCAAATACAATCATGTTTTCCAGAAACCACACCGCGGTCACAAAGACTGGGATCCAGTTGTTCCCAGAACTCGTGGGCAGTCAGGTACTTGTGGGTGTGTGTCAGGTGTGTGACTTGCACCAGCTGACAGACCTCTGAGATTGTGTCTCAGTTTTGGGACCACCTTGCTCTCATCCCGAGAGATGAGCCTCTAGACCCACCGGGATCTGGACAGGTTCTCCTTGTGGAAGGCTGAGTCGGTTGCTTCCAGGGCTGAGATGTGATTCTGGGTTCTGAGAAGCTTCCTGCCTCTCCCTCTTTGTCTCAGTGCTTTAGTTCCGGAGACCTTTTTGCTGCACACAACTTGAACAACCAGTCCCGGATTGGAAGGATTGAGTTCCAGGAGTTCTGCCCTACCATCCTCCAGCAGCTGGATTCCCGGGCGTGCGCCTCTGAGAACCAGGAGAACGAGGAGGATGAGCAGACGGAAGAGGGGAAGCCAAGCTCCATCGAAGGTGAGCGGGGACAGGGCTGCTGGGGCTGGGGCTGCTGACCGGTGAGCAGCTCATCAACGCCAGGGGAGTGGATTAGAGGGACGATGATAACTGGTGTCTTCTGACTCACATGACTGCTCTGGCATATTGTCTGACCGTGTGGCATGGCTGGTGAGCTCAGTGCTGGGCTTTTGGACCTGCCTGTGGATTTCTTTTTTTTTTTTTTCTTTTTTGCTACTTTTTCATTTTTGTTCTTATTAAACTACAAGGGACTAATGCCTCAGTGTTTCAGTTTGGCTGCCCTTGGCCCCTTTCCCCTGTCCCCCCACCCCGCCCCCGCCCAGCACCTGTGCTCCAGCCACGGCGGACTCCCCGTGGCTGAGTGTCTGTGCCTCCCGAAGGCCTGCAGTGCCCCTGGTACCTAGCACGTGCCGCCTACGTTATGCTCATTGTTTCCCGCTGTCCTCATTTCACTCGTGGTTTTTAAACTCTCCTGTCGTTTTCACCTGCCTCTCCATCGGAAAGGTGGCTTCTTTTGAGAGTGACTTCGCTCTCAAAAGTTGTTGTCTGTAGGCTGCCCCACAGCACCCAGCCAGAGATGGACTCCAGTCTGTCCTGACAGGTTGGTGTTCTCTGTCTGCCCTGAGCATAGCTGAATTCCCACCGGGCCGCCCCGGGCAGCAAGAACACCCCCGCCCTCAGTAATGGAGGCCCTCGTCTGTTCTTGTTCCTCCACAGTGTGGGGCTTTGGCTTCCTCAGTGTTTCACTGATTAACCTGGCCTCTCTGCTGGGAGTCCTCGTCCTGCCGTGCACGGAGAAAGCATTTTTCAGCCGTGTGCTCACATACTTCATCGCCCTGTCCATTGGAACGCTGCTCTCTAACGCGCTCTTCCAGCTCATCCCAGAGGTGCAGTAGAACAGAACTCGTGCGTCCTCTTTCCCTGGCCGGCCGCCATGCTGCCTTTGCCTCACGGCCCCGCCCCCACCCTGTATCCCAAGGCACCTGACCGCTGCCACCTGGAAAATTCACTTCTCCTTCATATCAGGGGACACAAATATGACTTCGAACTCTGGATCTCTAGGGCCTTCTCTTGCTCCTGGGGCACCCAGGTTGGCCTGTGGCCTCTTCAGGTGATGTCAGATGCAAGGCTCTCCCCCTTTGCCCTCCCTGTCAGAGATCTCTCAGCCTCCCTTCCCTAGTCCCTGCCTCTCTGAAGCCGGGTTCGCAGTGCTCAGAAGAAACGCTGTGGTTGGTGGTCACTGTCCAAGCCCTGGTACTCCATACCTGCTCTGTTCTAAGCAGAGGCCCTACCAGTACCCAGGTGTAGCCACCACGAGATCACCCACCTGGAAGGAGGTAGAAGGAATAGAGGCTACCAGCTGATTGATAGAATTCGGCTCAAAAGCAAGGGATCCTTCTTTTTCCAAGTAGGTCATAATTCATACCATAGAGAGCCAAACAGAACAAAAACTTTTTAATAGAAACAAACGAAATGAAAATTCCAAGACAAAGAAAGAGCACTCAGGCCTCCATACCTTGCATCTTGACTTTTTCCTGGGATAGGACTGACTTCCTGGTGCCCTTACTTGACTGTTTTGAAATATTTGTTAATTTTGCTTTTTAATTGTGACCACCGAGGAGCTAAAAAAAAAGAAAAAGGACCTAAGTTGATGGCCTGCCCACTTTGTCAGCTCAGGCAGGGCTGTGGCCATGCAGTACAGGCGACTGTGTGGACCGCCTTTGGGAACAGAGGCAGCTGCCTTTCATCAGAAGAGACTGTGTCAGTGACTGCCCAGCCTTTCCCAATCAGAAGACTTACCCAGAAGAGATATCAATGGGATGCCCGGGTCTTGCCTGTTCCTTCTAAATGAGAAGAAATCTGGTTTAAGAGGAACCATCTCAGTGTTATCTCAAAATCCCACCTGAGTCTAACAAGCACCTCTCATAGGAGGCCTCATCTTGGGCTTTTTTTTTTTCTTTAGCTCCAGAAATTGAATTTATTAATTCTTTAAAGATTTGAAATAAAATGCCGTATTGCCTGTTGAATGAAAGATAATAATTGTACATGCTCTGCCCCTGTGCCTCATAGGGGTGTGCCTCGTCCGGGCTCCATTTGATGAAATGGAGTGTGGGACACTGGGAAATGACAGAGGATATTTTTTGTGACAAGGTGATCTTGGACTCTGTCCTCTATGCTGGAGCGCTCTCAGAGCACATTGAAACAAACTTGGGAGAAAACAACAAAACCTTGAGAAGTTAAGAAACTGAATTTTATGGGCTTCAGTTTCGCCTGTTCTCCATCTTGCTGCCCTGCACATCTGACTTTGTTGTATCTTACACCAACCAGGCTGAGTCCAGGTGGTACTGATGTGCCTAGACAGTGTGGCCCGGATGTGAAAAGCAAACACGGCCACACAGTGAGCTCCCCTTGTCCCTTAATCTTGTTAAAGGGAGGTCCTGTTACAGGGAAGGTCCTCGAGTCCAAAGTCTGCCACGGGCTGCCTGGGGATAGGCCTGAGCACAGCTCCGCTGTGTGACAAGGCAGTGCCCTGCCCTGTAGCCACGCCAGCTGGCAGGTGCGCCTCCAGGTGTCGGTTGGGCCACCAAAGGCAACAGCGGGGGCAGGAGCCATGGGTTCCAAGGCCACCTTGAATTCCTCCTCATTTCTTCTGAACGGATTAAAGGAAATTTCATCAGACTTGAATCACTAACAAATTTTCTGTTTCTCTCTCCCTCCCTACTTGTCTCTCTGATTTTTCTTTTTTGTTTCCTTGTTAATTTCCACCCAAATCTCCTTTACTGCCTCCCCATCCTTTCCACCCCATGTTCCCCCTAATTGGCGGTTGCTGTGAAATGGGGCATTTGCCCTACTCCCTGTCCTGGGTGGGGCTGGCTCTCCCCCAACGGCAGTGTGGGGATATGGTCTCCTCTGTGTGACCGTCATCTCCCTCTGCTCCCTCATGGGGGCCAGCGTGGTGCCCTTCATGAAGAAGACTTTTTACAAGAGGCTGCTGCTCTACTTCATAGCTCTGGCGATTGGAACCCTCTACTCCAACGCCCTCTTCCAGCTCATCCCCGAGGTATGGCAAGCCAGGGCTTTCTCACACAGGAGCGTGCCAGTCTCTTGGGGGGGTCTGCGGGGCACAGCGGGAGGACCCTCCACTTCAACACAACAGAGGAGGGAGGTCCTTTTCCTTTTGGAAAATGAAGCTGAGATTGAGTCACGAGTTAGGAGAGGCTGCATAGCATAGGTTTGGGAGCTGGGTTAGAATCCCAGCTCCACCATCAACCAGTTCAATGACCTTGCGCAGATCACTGAAGCTCTCTTGTGCTTCTGTTTCCTCATGCAAAACAGGGGAGATGATAGGACTGACCTCATGACGGTGTTGTGTGCGCTACATGTTAGTACTTATAAACCACTGGGGGCCTCATACGTGCTCTCTGACTGCTGGCTGAAAAGACCTAATGTAGTGGTAGCACTTGATGGCTCCTGATTGGGAGCTTGTGGCCCACACAGAAAAACCAACAGAATCCACTGGTCTCAATAAAAAGATCTGTTCTCTACAGTAGGCTGTCTTGGGGCAAAGGTAATCTAAATAAAAGAGCCTCTTTTCACATCCATGGCTAGCACCTTTGCCCCACTGTCTGGGTTAATGAGAAAATCTGCACAGAACAGGAGTAGCTTAGTGTTTGTCAAGTCTGGCAAGCAACCTTGGAGAAGCTTCATCTGATTTGGTGTAATCTCTGTGGTAGTCCCCCTAATGACAGGAAGCAGGTGGCGTTCCCTTGTAGGTGGTCTGACAGGCCTGGGCATACCCAGAGTTGAAGCATGAGATGATGCCACATGCTTCTTCTCAGAGTACCTTAGGTTTTCTGAGTTGTGGTTTTGTGTCTTCTTCGTTGATTCTTAAATCCACTGATGTCTAGAGAACATGTTTTACCCATTTAACAGACACACAACAAGACCACGTATCCTAGAGGCTGGGTTTCATGAAAATCATGCTTTTGTACTCTGCCATCCTTCGTGGCTTCTTGTGGAGAACTGTTAGTTGATGATTTTTCACTCCACTCTTCTTTTTTTTTTTTTAATATTTTTTATTTATTTGACAGAAATCACAACTAGGCAGAGAGGCAGGCAGAGAGAGAGGAGGAAGCAGGCTCCCTGCAGAGCAGAGAGCCCGATGCAGGGCTCTGGGATCATGACCCGAGCCGAAGGCAGAGGCTTTAACCCACTGAGCCACCCAGGCGCCCCTCACTCCACTCTTCTTTTTTTTTTTTTTTTTTTTAAAGATTTTATTTATTTATTTGACAGAGAGAGATCACAAGTAGGCAGAGAGAGAGGAGGAAGCAGGCTCCCTGCGGAGCAGAGAGCCCAATGCGGGGCTCGATCCCAGGACTCTGAGATCATGACCTGAGCCGAAGGCAGCGGCTTAATCCACTGAGCCACCCAGGCGCCCCTCACTCCACTCTTCTTAAGATGATTTGTCTCTCCTGGAAAACCGGCCTATATGTGTCATTTCTACCCTAGAGCTGGACCTTTATGTCTGAGGAAACTATACAAGCAAGTAGAGATAACCGTTTGCCCCTTTAAAACAGAAAGGGAAAACACTTACCTTTTAAGCAGGCCAGAGTTCCTGGTACTAGGATCACTTTCATCTCTGACCTTTTCACAAGAAGGCTGGTTTATTCAAGAGGCTTGTTTCCTGTCAGAGGATGGAGGGAGCAGGTCCCTCGCCAGTTTCCCAAGGCCTCACCATAAGTTAGGAGCATCACGGAGTGTGGAATTCTTCTGATTCCTGTTCCAGTCCTCCTCCCAGTAGATGATTTTCTCCCTATGGTCAGTGAGGTTTCTAGAAATAGCCCAAAACAAACCCCCACCCCCAAATTGACATGTGCAGTAACATAGTCTGCTTTCTTGGCTTTGTGGTCACTGGGAGGTCTGTGGTCAGGAAGATGCCGCAATTCTTATTATTTAACTGGGGAATGGACTTCCCATTTTGGAAGGTGTAATTAGACCATCTCTCTTTGTGTTTATGGTCAAATCAGCCAGGGACATTAGATAACAAAATAAACACAAGCGTCTTCCTAAGTATGGAATTTGAGGACAGATTTTGCCCTTGCAGCAAAGCACCAGGAAAAATAAAGGCAGAGTCTTCAATAAAGGGGAAAACCATATGCACGGCTGTTCTTCCTGAGAGTAAAATTCTAAAGAGGCTCTATCTTTTGCATCAGAAAGTAAGCTAGAGAGAACCTAATGGGCCTGGTGATGTGGTATGAAGGCAAATCAGGGGTTCAATTTTGCTGGAAAGGGAAGGAGGTGGTAGGCGGCAGAGCTGTCCCAGTGAGTGCATCTCTTTCCTTTCCTAGAATCAAGGAAGTGGTTAAGAAACAATCAGGGACCCGTGAAGGTTTTTTTTTTTTTTTTTTTTTTTTTAATTAAACTCATTTTGTTTTCCTGGGTTCACAGGCTTTTGGCTTCAACCCTCTGGAAGATTATTATGTCTCCAAGTCTGCAGTGGTGTTTGGGGGCTTTTATCTTTTCTTTTTCACAGAGAAGATCTTGAAGATGCTTCTTAAGCAGAAAAATGAGGTGAGGCTCAATTGTTGGGAAAGGCAGTGCTTCTAGGGAAAGCCTCCATCCTAGAAACGTTGCCTAGGTTTCTGTGTGTATTGCCTGCTTGTGTTTTCTGTGATGCTGGGAATGAGGAGGTCTTCTGAGTGCTGGGAACACCTACCCCGAGTGAGTGCTCAGGAAGCTTTGTGGTTTGGGTGAGTCATGCTGATCCCTCCTGGTGGTCCCTCCAGCATCATCACGGACATAGCCATTATGCCTCGGAGACGCTTCCTTCCAAGAAGGACCAGGAGGAGGGGGTGACTGAGAAGCTGCAGAATGGGGATCTGGACCACATGATTCCTCAGCACTGTAGCAGTGAGCTGGACGGGAAGGCCCCTGGGATGGATGAGAAGGTCATCGTGGGCTCACTCTCCGTCCAGGTCAGTGGGCCATTTGCTGTTGGGGGGGAGCCCTTAACTCGTAATGGCCTTGATGCCCAAGGCTTACCTTGAAGGTCCATCCTTTGACCTGGAGGCCATGGGGATGGGCTCTCTTGTAGGACCTGCAGGCTTCCCAGAGTGCCTGCTACTGGCTGAAAGGCGTCCGCTACTCTGATATTGGCACTCTGGCTTGGATGATCACCCTGAGCGACGGCCTCCACAATTTCATCGATGGCCTGGCTATTGGCGCCTCCTTCACCGTGTCTGTTTTCCAAGGCATCAGTACCTCAGTGGCCATCCTCTGTGAGGAGTTCCCACATGAGCTAGGTAAGTGTGCTGGCACTGCGCCATTCCTGGTCCAGCCGCACTGCTTGGTTGTCGGCACAGGACCCTTGCTGTGTCCGACCCCTCCCCATCCCAGACTTCAGGATGCTTATTGTAATTAACACATTATTTTTTTTTTTTTTAAGATTTTATTTATGTATTTGACAGACAGAGATCACAAATAGGCAGAGAAGCAGGCAGAGAGAGAGAGAGGAGGAAGCAGACTCCCTGCTAAGCAGAGAGCCGGAAGCGGGGCTCGATCCCAAGACCCTGGGATCATGACCTGAGCTGAAGGCAGAGGCTTTAACCCACTGAGCCACCCAGGCGCTCCTGTACTTAACACATTCTGTGTGCTCTGAAATCTAACCACTGATTCTTAACAATCGAATTAATAATTGAAATTGATCGTTGACAATGATGGAGATATTTAAGATTTTATTTATTTTAGAAAGAGAGAGTGTAAGCGGGGAGGGCAGGGCAGAGGGAGAGGAAGAAAGAGAATCTTAAGCAGATTTCCTGCTGAGCTCAGAGCCCAACCCGGGGCTGCATCCCAGGACCCCAAGATCATGATCTGAGCCAAAATCAAGAGTTGGACGCTTAACAGACTGAGCCACCCAGGCACGATGAAAATGATGGAGATTTTTTTTTATAGGAGTGTTTGTTTCCCTGTAGCCCCGTATCCTGAGTCTCAGTTTCCTTACCTCTAAAATGGGGTTAATAATAATGCTTCATAGATTTTTCATGAGGATTAAAGGAGCAAAAATGGGGGCACCTGGGTGGCTCAGTGGGTTAAAGCCTCTGCCTTCGGCTCAGGTCATGATCCCAGCATCCTGGGAACGAGCCCTGCATGGGGCTCTCTGCTCCGCAGGCAGCCTGCTTCCTCCTCTCTCTCTGCCTGCCTCTCTGCCTAATTATGATCTTTGTCTGTCAAATAAATAAATAAAATCTTTTTTAAAAAAAAGCGAAAACATTAAAAAGGACTTGCTTTGTGCCATACACTATTCTAACTGTTCACTATAGATTATCCATCTCTCTCTTTTTAAGGTTATGTCTCAATCCTATTAATCTTTCAAAGGTTGAGATATCTGTTAAAGGTCAGGTGGGTGGAAGAAGTAGATGAGCCAGGAATTAGAAGGTCCTTAGTTTTATCAGAGCAAGAGTGTGAAAGGCCCAGACTTCGGAGGCTCAGAGACTCAGGGTCAAGTACTGGCTTTGCCAGTTCACTGGCTTATGACTTTGGGCAAATTATTTAACTTCTCGTTTCACTCCTGTTTCCTGAAAATACCATTCAGTGTAGTTGTGAGGAAAGAAGCTCCTATTTCATCATCCATCAAAAGAGCAGCAAGGCTATTGCTGGTGGCTTATCTCTGTTGAAAATCTTGTGCGTCATTTTCAGCCTCTAGGCTAGAAATACCTGGTTAGTTTTGTAAATGGAGACAGCTCCCAGACGTGAAGCGGAAGGGTGACTTAGACTTGTCTTGTGACCTCGGGTCTAAGGCCATCCTACTTGTTCACCCAGACGTTGTGCATAGTGGAAGCAATGTGTTGTGTTCTCCGTCCGTGAACGTGCCTAACTCGTGCACCCCTTCCCTCTTGTTGTCCCACCCTAGGAGACTTTGTCATCCTGCTCAATGCCGGGATGAGTATCCAGCAGGCTCTCTTCTTCAACTTCCTCTCTGCCTGCTGCTGTTACGTGGGTCTGGCCTTTGGCATCCTGGCTGGCAGCCACTTCTCTGCCAACTGGATCTTTGCACTGGCTGGAGGGATGTTCTTGTATATTGCTCTGGCTGATATGGTAAGTCTTCCATAGTTCATGCCATGTAGGCAAAATGGGACTGGGTCATTCACTGGACGGGCGGCAGCTGAGAGGACATGAGTTAGGTTTTTGTTTTGTTTTGTTTTTTATTTTCTTAAGATTTTATTTATGTATTCAATGGAGACAGACACAGCGAGAGAAGGAACACAAGCAAGAGGGAGTGGGAGAGGAAGAAATAGTCTTCCCGCTGAGCAGGGAGCCTGATGCAGGGCTCGATCCCAGGACCCTGGGATCATGACCTGAGCCAATGGCAGACACTTAGTGACTGAGCCACCCAGGCACTCAAGTTAGTTTGTTTTTAATAACATCTTTATTGAGGAATCACACACATACCACATGCTTCACCTATTTAAGGTGTACAGTTCAGTGCTCTTTTTTTTTTTTTTTAAGATTCCCCCCTGCTCCCCTGACTTGACAGAGCAAGAGAGAGAGCATGAGTAGGGGAGACAGACAGAGGGAGAGGGAGAAGCAGACTCCCTGCTGACCTGGGATCTATACCTGGGGCTCAGTCTCGATCCCAGGACCTCAGAGATCACGACCTGAAAAAAGGGCCGACACTCAACCATCTGAGCCACCCAGGCGTGTGTGTTTCTCTCCCCACCACGGCCCCTCCCTCCTTCAGTGCTTTTTAAGAGGACATTGGATTTTGGGGTGCCTGGGTGGCTCAGTGGGTTAAGCCTCTGCAGGGAGCCTGCTTCCCCTCCTCTCTCTGCCTGCCTCTCTGCCTACTTATAATCTCTGTCAAATAAATAGATAAAATCTTTTAAAAAAACCCCAAAAAACGGGCACCTGGGTGGCTCAGTGGGTGAAAGCCTCTGCCGTCGGTTCAGGTCATGATCCCAGGGTCCGGGGATCGAGCCTCGCATCGGGCTCTCTGCTCAACATGGAGCCTGCTTCCCCCTCTATCTCTGCCTGCCTCTCTGCCTACTTGTGATCTCTGTCAAATAAATAAATAAAATTTTTAAAAAAAAACCAAACTAATAATAATGTGATAACAGTGCTTCATTAAAAAAAAAAAAAAAGAGGACATTGGATTTTAAAGGACAAAAAACCTACCAGCATGTGTTATTAAAGAAAAGGATTAACCTCTACTCCAGTCCTCCCTTAAAGACTTCAGTATTACAGAGTAGATGCGTACAGATGAAGGAAAGGAAGGAGGGAATGGAAATGAACATTGAGTGTACAACTTTATGTTCAGATTTCCTTTTTTACTTACTACATCCTAGACCTTTTCATGTTGCATGCCTTTAACAGCATCCTTTTCAGTGGCAGTTTTATTTGGCGAGAGGCTATACCTTATCCAGAGCTAGAACTGCTGGCTCAGAAAGGATGCAGTGTGGTTTGAGGCTTGTAATGCGTATCGCCGTTCTCGGCAGCATCTGGCAGCACGCACGCTATCGTACCTGCTTACGTTTGGCATAACCCTTCTAAGGAGCTTCAGGTTGGCTCATGAAATACCTGATTGGTTCCATCTTTTGTAGAACTAGGGTGATTTCTTGTCTGTTGGCCTGACCGGTTCTCTGGCACGTTTGCACGCATGATTTCCCGTGTCCTTCGAAAATCATACTTGTGATGCATGGTGTGGGTGCTGACCACCGTGACCCCATTCTTATTCCCTGGAAACGTTTTAGGTTCTCTCCTCTTAGGGGGAGCCCTCCCATGGTGAGGATACTTTCCTGCTTGCGTTGCTCGAATTCGGAGCTCTGCTCTTGGTCACTCGCCTTGCCGGCCTGCAGCTGAGGGCCTGGAGTCCCAGCGATGTCATGGCTCCAGGCTCTGGCTCCTGACACAGTTGCTCCGTTTCCCAAAGAAGGGGCAGCAGCGTTTTGGTAACAACATCTCGTAAAGTGTTTTTCAAGTGCACAGCAAACAGCCAGCATCTGCACCTATGCAGGGCTCCACGCACGGATAAATACTTGGTTTTACCTCAGCAGTTGAAAAGTAGCCGGAGCCGCCTTGGACCATGGCTGCTGAGGCTCTTGCTGCTGATTTGTCTTTGTGACTGCGTCCTATCTGACATACATGTATCTTTTTTTTTTTTAATTTTTTTTTTTTTTAAGATTTTATTTATTTATTTGACAGAGAGATCACAAGTAGACAGAGAGGCAGGCAGAGAGAGAGAGAGAGGGAAGCAGGCTCCCTGCTGAGCAGAGAGCCCGATGCGGGACTCGATCCCAGGACCCCGAGATCATGACCTGAGCCGAAGGCAGCGGCTTAACCCACTGAGCCACCCAGGCGCCCTGACGTACATGTATCTTAACTACATATTCTTGCTCTAGAACAGTTATTACATAATGATCCATACCGTTACACTGTAATCCTATATTATGGGATAGTTATCGTGTTCATGTTCTGATACAAATAGGCTTAGGGATCGGTATTACAGTGATGAGCCAGGGTGACCGTGTCTCTCACTGAGTTGTCCTGGACTGCCCAGCTTGAGAAAGGGGCTGCAGCTCTCTTGATTTTTCTTCTCTTCCTCAGTTCCCTGAGATGAACGAGGTGTGCCAGGAGGATGAAAGGAATGGCAGCGTCTTGGTCCCCTTTGTCATCCAGAACCTGGGCCTCTTGACTGGCTTCACCATCATGCTGCTCCTCACTATGTATTCAGGACAGATCCAGATCGGGTAGAGCCCTGCCAGGAGCCAGCGGGATTGGAAGTTGGCCCTCGGCTGCCCGGTCCCTGGCCTGAGCACTCGGCACCCACGACGCACCTCCGAAGAGGCAGTTGTAGTAAAAACTATAACACGGACTGTACTCCTGCATTCAGATGTCAGCTGTTTCTACACACGCTCTGTCCTAGGAACAAGCCGCCCTGGCAACCAGGCTCTAGGTAGTGCCTCTCCCTCCCCTCCCCTTCCTCCTCAGAGTGACCCTGGAACCGGCATGCAGCTTCCTTAGCAGGCAAGCCTCACGTCTCTCTCTGGCTACCCTGGCCTCTTTCTCTTCAAACCAGCACCGAGAGGTTTTTGCGTCCTTGCCCTCGACACAGAAACACTGCCAGTGCTCATGACTTGGTTAGCAGTATCAGGAGGTGAGTCTGTAGTGTCAGGGCCCATGAATCTACATGTGTGTCCTGGGCCCCAGGATGACCCATTTTGAAATAAATTCATCTATTTTTCCAGAGAAAAGGTACAAGAAACAAGAATCCCTCCTATTTTTTCAAAGTCTGTCCCGTTGCCTGTTTTCTCAGAACTGAACGTTGGAATAGAGGTGTAAGGCAAGAGAGGAGGCGAGGCTCATCCTGGCAAGGGGGGGTGGTGGATAGAAGGGACACAGAAGCTGTGCCTTGTCACCAGGCTGTGCCCTGTCGTGCTGGGTTCCCAGTTACCCCTGGGAAACGGGATGGCGATGATGGGGCTGCTGCTGGCGTGTGCGGCTATGCGGGGAACCCAGTGCTCCCCGCTGGTGGGCTCCTGTGCAGGATCAGTTGCCCAGACCCCCTCCCGTCTTTCACATTAACACCGACAGAGTGGAAGGCGGAGAATGGAGGCCTGTGGGAAGTCAGTTGGATTCCACCTCCCCTTCCTCCCTCTCCCGTCTTCTGAGAGACTTTTTGTCTGCCTCCCTAGAAGCACATTTACAATCTTGTAGCAGAGGGGAGACTGCACAAATTTCCCTCCCCTGATCCACACTTCTGCTGCAAAGTGGCAAGTTTCCATGCAGAATTGGGGGTAGGCAGCTCATGTTCTTAGACAAAGGTGATCGGAAATGGGCTCGGGGCAGGCACAGTTTAGGAATTGTTAATTGCATAAATGAAAGTACGAGTCACCAAAGTCTGAGACGGAAGGTGGGGCACTGCAGATGCTTGCTGAACAGGGGCTTCCCGAGGAGACCCTGTGAGTGGGTTTTAGGTTCCCCTCCCTCACCCCTAGCGAGAAAGGGTGACTCCTGTACCAGATTGAGCATTCATCACACTGACCCTCTGCAGAAGACGGATTGATAGCCTTGTCTGTGAGACTGTAGGCCAGCCCCAGGCACTGTGGAGCCCTCTCCTCAGAACTCTGGCTTCAAGGGGAGCTCATCTCCAGGTTCACTAGGTGAATTGATTTATTATTATCATATTGATAATGTGAGATTCTTTAGCCACTTTGGGGAGCCCATCTCTCCAGAAGCCTTTCTTAGTGGTGCCCACAGTTGCAGCCCAGGGGCTGTGTTCACTAACTGATTTGCATGCATGACTGACGAGTGCTGGTCATGGCCAACACCTGTGAGTTTTTCTGTTCTTACACAGGAACACTTTCCATGTACAGTAATTAAAAGCCACGTCTATTTTGGTTTCTTTTTTTTTTTTTTCCCCTCCTTGGGAAATGACCCCCCAAACCAGGAATAGTCTTGAAAAGAGTATGAGCGGGAGAACTGCTAGTGATGCTTTGTAAATTTTTCTCCTTCTCTTGCCTGTTGACTTGGGTAGATTTGAGAGTGGGCTGAAGAAGAGGGAAAACTTCGAGGCAAGATTCTAGAGTAAATATCAGGACTGACTCCCGATAGGATTATGGTCCAATTTTACCAAAGAACCAATTCCTTGAATGTTGGAATCTAACTTTTTATATTATCATTATTTTTATTATTGTTGTTACAGTTTTAAAACGGTCCTTTGTCTTTTATTTTTCTCAGTGTCTGACATTGCTTTCAGGAGCTAGTAGCAAATAACACTCAAACTTTAAGACTTTACCGAGAGTTTTCTTTCCCTAATTCACATGGATTTATGAAATTTATAATTTTAGCATTCCCTGTAGACCTGCCATTCCTTACAAACACTGTTCTTCTTGGAGTAGAATACTAAGTTAGAGTTAGTGGGTCCTAGTTTTAGGAGAAGAGCTTGAAAATGTAATCATTATCAAATTTAAAAAGTATGAAGTACTAGGGTGCTCTCCCTTTTCATGCACATCTGTATTAACTTAAGAACTTAGCTTTCACAGACAGCTGCCTCAAAGGGAAATTCTCTTTAAACCATAATGGGTCCAGAGGCCAGTCCTGGCCAGAACTTGGTTGGGGCGAAGGCACAATAGTAGTAAATGGAGGCAGATTGACCTCAGGCATTGAACATGTGGCGATTCCCTTCTGATTTTTAAGTATTGGATTTGCTGTTTTAAGCGTTTGTACATATTAGACGTCTGAGGAGTAGCAGGTTTTGAGAACTTGTTCGCCCCAGCATTAGCGTCTTCCACGTCTTTTCCCAGGTGATCAGCTGCTAACATTAGCAAGGAAAGCTTAGGTCATGGGCAAGGGCAGTGACCCAGGAGGATGGATGCAGGTTGCCTTCTGTCCTTGCCCCCAGGCGTGGTTAGTATCTTTTGTGTCTGGTGTTAGTGTCAGGCCTCGTTGGTCCTTTACCCTGGGTTTAAAAGAGAAGGCATCTCTGTTGGGGTATCCTAAGACCTGTCTTTAGTAAGTCCTCTTCCAAAGAGATGGTAATATTCTGGAAGTCTGCTTAAAAACAAGAAGCTGTCTGATTTTTGCAAAAGAGAGAGGTTAGGTTTTTGTTACTCATCTTTCCTTTTACAGTTCTGCAGTTCCATCACAGTATTTTTTTTTAAATAACTCAGGTGTTATGAGGATAAATTAGAAAAGAAAATAACTTATGTGGACTGTAAATGTTTTTATTTGTAAGATTCTATAAATAAAGCTATATTCTGTATTGCTGAATCCAAGTGTGATCTTTAATAGGAACGCGGGTGTAATGGAAGCTGGGGAACACAAGGTGGCGATAGTGTCGCACTGAAGTCTAAAGCTTTGTTTTCCTGACCCGCTCACATTTGGAGAGGAGATTTATGGACAGAACATTGGATATCATAACCTGCTCACTTGAAAATGATTTAGGGGCACCTGGCTGGCTCAGTTGGTGGAGCATGCGACTCTTGATCATGAAATGCCTGAAAGGTCTGTGACAGCAATCCTTTTCCACTGGCAACTGTTTGAGTGGAGTTCTTCTGTCTTTGCTGTTGGTTTTGCTTATGTCTTGCTACCTGCCTCTCCTTTATTTACTTTCTTTTCTTAATTTTTTTAAGGTTTTATTATTTTAAGTGTTCTCAGTGCCCAACGTGGGGCTCAAACTCATGACCCAGATCAAGAGTCTCATGTTCTCCCAACTGAGCTGGCCGGATGCCTCTGGTCCTCCTTCATTGAGAAACAAGCTTGAGAGTTGAATTTGTGGCCCATGTAGAACAGGGCTAAGCAAAGCAAACAAGTCCTTCGGGAGGTTAAGTCCTAGAACGTAGCCCATTCTTTGTAATGCTCTTAACCAGGTAGGCCAGTTTGGACATTTTGGTGGAAGGTGGATGCCCTTCTACCACCTTGCTTTGAAAAGCACACTATCATTCAGTGATGCCGAGGTTTGATGTGTAGGAAAACAAAATGCTCGTTTCTTTTTTTCTTTGAAGGCTTTATTTCTATTTACTTATAAAAGATTTTTATTTATTTGACAGAGAGATCACAAGTAAACAGAGAGGCAGACAGAGAGAGAGAGGGAAAGAGGCTCCCCGCCGAGTGGAAGGCCCAATGCGGGGCTCGATCCCAGGACCCTGAGATCATGACCTGAGCCGAAGGCAGCGGCTTAACCCACTGAGCCACCCAGGCACCCCTGAAGATTTTATTTTTAAATAATCTCTACACCCACCATGGGGTCAAACCCACAACCCCGAGATCAAGAGTCACATGCTCCACTGACTGAGTCAGCAAGGGGTCCCATCCCAGTGCTCATCTACTTTAGTATTTTTTAAAAGATTTTATTTATTGGGGCTCCTGGGTGGCTCAGTCAGTTGGGCATGTGCCTTTGGGTCAGGTCATGATTCCAGGGTCCTGGTATCAAGCCCGGAGTCAGGCTCCTTGGTTCACTGAGGAGTCTGCTTCTCTCTGTGCCCCTCCCCTCCACTCATGCATGTGCTCTCTGGAATAAAATCTTATAAAAAAATTTTTTTTTTTAACTTTCTCCGCCTTTGACTAAGATCAAGTGTAAAAAAAAGATATTACTTATTTGAGAGAGAGTATGAGCAGGGGGAGGGGGAGAGGGAGAGAGACAAGCAGACTCCCCACTGAGCATGGAGCTCAACCCCAGGACCCTGAGATCATGACCTGAGCTGAAATCAAGAGCCGGACACCTAACCAACGGAGCCACTCAGGCATCCCAATGCTCATCTATTTTAGCGATTTTTGTACTCTAAATGATTTAGTATGAAACACCTAGACTTCTAGACTTCTGATGAATGATAGGTTCAAATCCCAGCAGAAGTGGATCTGCTTCATCTTTCTGGAATAAAATGAATTAACATTCCATTTACAATAGAAAATACTGGTTGGAAAAGATCCATCGGTTTTTACCAGCTTTTGGTTAAGTACGTTTAGAGCTGATGGCCAAGAGAAATTTTTTCTTAGCAACAGCCCCTTCCTTGCTGGATTCCTATTCATGGTGGTTTTCAGGGGGGCAGGGGGAGTAGTCCCCACTTTAAACATGGAGAGCTTGAACTCACATCCCCAAGGTCAAAAGTCGTATACCCAGCCAAGCCCCCCCATGGTTTATTTTAAATGAAAGAAGGGAGTTAATAGAAACCATTATCCCTGTCCAACAGTGATCTTTGACCCTGGCAGTAGGTTGGGATTTCGAGATGGTAGCATCAGTTATAGTTAAGGAGTAACCCCAAAGTGTTCTGACGCTGGCAGTCACAAGCCAAGAAGCAGTTCTTCCACTGGGATCTGGATTTTTTTTTTTCTGTGGTTTGCTTCTAGTTTTTTGGAACACAAACAATAAACTTGGGCAATAATCCAAATGGCTTTTTACAGAAACTACACACGTAGAAGGCCCGTCAGGCAATTCCTAGTGGAGATGCCTGACAAGACCGCTTTTGATGAAATCATGGTAAATGTGAAATGTGCTCTTAAAATTCTATCGTCCTGTATTTGGCTTTGTGTGCGTGTCCACATTTAAAACGAGAAATGGGGTATTACTATCTTTGTCGATGTGTGTGGTAGGAAGACAACCAGAGGGACTTATGCCTGAGAGTATGAGTTCCAGCCCTGGGCTGGGGAGGCGGAGGGGTGCAGACCCAGGGGACACAGGAGGAGTGGGGTTAGACGAAGATCTGCATGCGTTCCTTAACTGCAATCCAGGCCCACTCAGTCACAAAAGCAAGAATCAACCCCGGTGTTGAGAGTGGGGAGAATGAAGGCAGCAGCCATGCCCACAGCCCACGCTCTGTGTTGCCACGTCTGACCCCACCTCCTAGCCAGACTCTCTTGACTGATCACCCTTACATCTGTCCTTCTGTGAGCCAGGCAGGGCGCTGGGCAGTTACCAGTCTCAAAAACGTGGTTATCAGCAAAAGCCACCACCAAGTGGTCAGTGGCAGTCCTTCTGGGCCCCGTACTCGTTCTGTGGACTGTTGAAACGGGACAGGAAGGAGCCAGAGCCGTCAGACACACGGACGCAGTGGTCAGCCCCAGTCAGCCCCAATCCCTCAAGTCCACAGCTACTTCCTTAGGTATAAACTTGAAAAGGAACTCTCCACTGGCATGGGACACCTTCTCGAAGTGCAGTCACATTTTTTTTTTTTAAAGATTTTTATTTATTTTATTTATTTGACAGACAGAGGTCACAAGTAGGCAGAGAGGCAGGCAGAGAGAGAGGGGCTTCCCTTCCCCGCTGAGCAGAGAGCCCGATGTGGGGCTCTATCCCGGGACCCTGGGATCATGACCTGAGCTGAAGGCAGAGGCTTTAACCCACTGAGCCACCCAGGCACCCCTGCAATCACATTCTTGTTCAAGCCACAAAGTGGGGCCGTACAAAGTGCCATTGGGCTGGAAGGTGAGAACACAACTTGTCAGCCATAATGATGTGGCCGCTCTGGGGGCCCACACAGTGGACAGCTCCAATCTTAAATTTGTCCTCAGGGCAAAAATGCTGACCCCCGTGGTCATCACAGTCTGCCACGATACCTTCTCCATTGGTGTTCACTGCCCATGGCTGTCAGGCAGGCCCTGTGGCTGCCCATGTGAGCACTCACACCCCAGAGCCAAACTTGACTGGCCCTTGCTGGAGAAAATCAGGTTGCTGCGGTCAGCTACCACTCTGCTGCTGCGACTAGCTGCAAGCTGCTGAATTTGCCTTTCTCCCTTCCATGACTGCCAACATGGGAGGTGGGCTGGTCCTCCTGCCTGAGGACTGCGCTGAATGAGGAGCTGGGCCCAGGGTCTGCTTTCTGGTGTACATGGCTGCCCAAGGAGGTGGGGACTGGACATGGAGATTGGAAGGTCCCAGCGGCAAGAACGTGTGTGCTGTTTGGCTAACATTTTTAAATGCAGCAAAATCAGGGCACCTGGTGGCTCAGTCGGTTAAACGTCTGCCTGCAGCTCAGGTCATGATCCCAGGGTCCTGGGATGGAGCTGTACATCGGGTTCCCTGCTCAGCAGGGAGCTTGCTTCTTCCTCTGCCAGGTGCTACCCCTACCTGTGCTCTCCTTCTCTGCCAAATAAATAAAATCTTAAAAATTAAATAAATAAATGCAGCAAATCTAAGAATGACAGCCAAGCCAGTTAAGTGGAAATTCCTTCCAAACATGTGAACCCTGTGGGTTTTAAGGGATAAGAAAACAGCTAATTCAATAGAGACCTTTTGTTGTTGTTGCTTAAAATAAAGGTTTAGGTCTTTAATTATAGATGCTAGTGAGGAGGGGGAAAAAAGTCTCTTTGATCCGGTGTACCCGCCCAGAATAGGAAATTCTTTGAAGTGGCATGTTCTTGAGGTTAATAAAACAAGCTCTTTTGAAGCCAGTGTCTGGTTGTATCCTATAGACAGGGCCCCTGAGAAAAAATCTATTAGGCTACCAAATTTGTATGGTTTAAACATTCTGTAGTAATTCTCCAAAGAATGTAGCTCCTCCTGCACCCACTGCTTCTCTCAAAAATTGTGTGAGCAGAAAAGAGATTAAATTTAGATTTTTCTTTTCTGGAAAAACAGATTTTTTCAAAAGTAGGCTCCATGCCTGACGTGACTTATGACTCTGAGATCAAGAGTCACTCTACAGACTGAGCCAGACAGGTGTCCCTGGAAAAACTGATTTAAAAGAAAAACTAGATTCAATTGATTTTTCAGTATAGATGGTTCAGTTGTGTATCTAAAGGAGAGATAAAACCTAAACATTAAAGATCTCAACATTGGTTTCATTTGGTTTTAAGGTTTGTTATTTTTATTCTTGCAATCCAGTTTTCCTAATTATGCTCTACTTAGTCTAACAAACCAGTTTTGCATTCCTTGGTTCATATATTAACATTTTGTTTGAAAACTGCCTCGATCTAGCTGGTAATAGTTTTTCATGGAAAATTTTAATGCAGCCTTATATGCTCATGTAAGTAAGAAAGTCCTTAGAAAAGTATTAAGTTTGGTGCCTTTTGAAGCATATGAAGATGAGCAAGAATGAATACAAAACTATTCGCCCACGGTTCTGGTTTCTCTGTCACCCAAAAGAGCACAAGATCTATAGGCCAAAAGAATGGATTCGTGTCAATCCTGCGGTTGCCTGGGATGTGAACTACACCTCAGTGCCTTTGTCTATGAGGTGGAAATTGTCATTTCTATCCTATCTCCGTAAGTGTAATGAGAACAAAATGTATGAGACCGCGCTTTACAAATTAAAACCCTATGCCAGTGGTAATCAACAGTCCGTTGTTTGGATTCCTTTCAAAATCTGAAAAATACATGCTTTCCCAACAGCTCTCATACACACATCCCAAAGTGCTTGCAAGTGTGCTCAAAACCTTAATTTAATTGAGAGGAGCAGGATGAGGAGGGGACGATTTGAAACCCTTGCACTACAGGTTAATAACTTCTGCTGCAGATCAGAGTAAGATAGTCACTCATTCAACAATTATTCAACAAGTTATTGAGCTCCAGCTTTGGGCTGGGCACGGCAGTGACAATGGCAGAGAACAGGACAGACAAAGATGCTCCCCTCAAGGAGTGAGGGTAGACACAAAGAAACGTGTTACAGATAGAGTAGGGTATTGAGGTGAGGAGGGGTGCCATACCTTTAGCTGGTTCGGTGAGCAGAGGAGCTGGCATTTGAGCTCGCCATAAGCAATGAGGAGGCAGCTTGGTGAGAATGTTCCAGGGGAAAGAGATGGCAAATGCAAGAGCTCTGAGACAGCAGTGAGCTTGGTCTGTGTGAGGCCGGTTTTACTAAATCTAGTATATACAGTATAAACAAGGCCATCGTGTCTGAACTGTAGCGGGCAGAGGGAAAGAGGTTTGAGCTGAGGTCACAGTAGGCAGGAGTCAGGCCACTTTGGGGAAAGGAAGAGATCCTTGAGGATTTTAAGGGGAGGAACAATAAATCAGATGAATGTTTTAAGTTTGTAAAAATCTGTTGTGTGGGAAAATGGACTCTAGGGGGCGAAAGTTGACAGGCTATGCCTCATGACGGGCGGTGCCTCCCTCTCCAACCAGCACCTCTCCTGAAATTTTTGGCCCAAGCAACTTGATGAATGCCAGTGCTCTTTACCTTGGCATCTCACCTGTGAATGCTGGGGCTCAGGTGTGACAGAGGTATTAAATTCTATTCTCCTAAATGATTGTATTATGTAGCCAGTAATGACTGCCATCATTGTCTCCTGCTTTGGAATGATGCAAACAAAAGTAATAGGGAATGATGGCAGCTTTGGTGTTCGTCATCATATCAGAGTTCTCATACGATTGGGGTCTCCCAGAAAGATCAAGGGACAACACACTGCTAAGAGGTTTGCACACCACCCCCAAAATGGCTGGAATACCAACCTGTAAATACAAATTTATTAAGTTAGGACTTTCATGAGGATTTTTTACTTACAAGTGCCTAAAGAGATTCCTAATTTGATATCAGGCTATTATAATTGGTAGGATGTTGCTTTGGGCTGTGTTTTTGTCTGGATTCATTCAGTTTTTTAGACCTCAACACTGTGGAGGGTCCATGCCCAGGTAATTTTATCAAAATTAAAGTGTACTCATAGGAAGATATTAATTAAATATAATACAATATATGATGTCCATACAATATGTATTACTATTGGGGAGCCTGGCTGGCTTAGTCTGCAGGGTAAGGGCCTCTTGATCTATCAGGTTGAGCTGGGCCCAGGGTCTGCCTTGGGTCAGAGATTACTTGAAAAATTATATAGTGTTTTTCACATAAATTTAGAAGTTATGTACTTTAAGATACCTTTTTTTAAAAAGATTTTATTTATTTATTTGACAGAGATCACAAGTAGGCAGAGAGAGGAAGGGAAGCAGGCTCCCCACTGAGCAAAGAGTCCAACCTGGGGCTTGATCCCGGGACCCCAAGATAATGACCTGAGGTGAAGGCAGAGGCTTTAACCCACTAAGCCACTCAGGCACCCCTTAAGATACCTTTTTTAAAGACTTCTTAAAGATTTTATTTGTTTATTTGAGAGAGGGGGCATGAGCAGAGGGGAGAAGGAGAAGCAGACTCCCTGGCTGAGCAAAGAACCTGTTGCGAGGCTCGTTCCCAGGACGCTGGGATCATGACCTGAGCCGAAGACAGACGCTCAACCAACCGAGCCACCCAGGTGCCCTGTAAGTTGTGTTTTCTATGTAGCTATTTCAGAAACACTCACTTACCCTACTTTAAAAAACATTCTTGGGCGCCTGGATGGCTCAGTTGGTTAAGCCTTTCGCTCAGGTCATGATCCTGGAATCCTAGGATTGAGTCCCACATTGGGCTCCCTGCTCAGCGGGGAGTCTGCTTCTCCCTCTGACCCTTCTCCCTCTCATGCTCTCTCTCTCAAATAAATAAATAAATAAAATCTTTTAAAAATGTGTGTTCTTGGGATGTCTGGGTGGTTCAGTTGTTAAGCCTCTGCTTTCAGCTCAGGTCATGATCCCAGGGTCCTGGGATCTAGCCCCACATCAGGCTCCCTGCTCAGCGGGAAGCATGCTTCCCCCTCTCCCACTTACCCTGCTTGTGTTTTCTCTCTCTCATGGTGTCTCTCTCTGTCAAATAAATAAATAAAATCTTTTTAAAAAATTCTATAGTTCTCTTAACCTGCATTTATCACAGACTAATATTTAAGGCTTCATACAAATAGAAACTGAAACCAGGTTACTTTTATATAACAATGGAAACTAGGATTCCCTGTGCATTTGTTAAATTAAAAGCATTCATAATTATTTCTCAGAAGAACTGGTCGTTAATTAAGGTTTGTGAAGTGCTTAGGGAGTTTCTCATAAGGAAGTGTATCAAATCTCACAAACTCTGTATAATGGAAACTTAGATTTGAAAAGATTAGTAGAAATGCCAATTACACATCAATCTTGGTGATTTCAAATATTTATTCAATACTGACCAATGCAGAAAATAAAAAGAAAGACAATCAGATTCACCAGTTAGATAAAAATACTACAGCCCCTGGCCAGGTGGAGGGGTGTATAAGCTGAATGAAATAGAACATCTAATTGTTGGGAAGCATGGGTGGCTCAGTGGGTTAAGCATCTGCTCTCAGCTCTGGTCATGTTCCAGGGTCCTGGGATCAAGACCTGCATCAGGCTCTGTGTTCAGCAGGGAGCCTGCTTCTTCTTCTGTTCCCCTCCCTGCTCGTGCTCTCTCTCTTTCTCTCTGACAAATAAATAAAATCTTAAAAAAAAAAACCAAACACCTCTAATTGTTGCTGGGAACTGATAAAGTCATGACTAAAAGCATCACTACTACCAATAAAGTTAAATCTCATTCATTTTAAATTGTTTGGGAAGGAACTTAATTAGTGTTCTTTTCATATTTTCATTGAGTGGTTTTGGTGAGAAATGTCAGAAAGTCCCCCCAAAGGAATATGTAACACTACTGAAAATAGGCCTGGACAATAGGTCTTTGAAAGAAAAGAGCACTTTTTTTTTTCACCTAGTTATAAAGTAATACGTTCTCACCACAGAAAATTTGTAAACTATAGAAATTATTGTTCATTAACAAATCCTAAGTCACCCTCAGTCACACCACCCAGAGATGGCTATTGTTAATGTTCTTTTCCATATCAGAAGATACTCCATGAGGGTTTGAACTGTGTTAATTTTTTTTTTTTAAGATTTATTTATTTGACAGGGAGAGACACAGTGAGAGAGGGAACACAAGCAGGGGGAGTGGGAGAAGGAGAAGTAGACTCCTTGCTGAGCAGGGAGCCTGATGTGGGGCTGGATCCCAGGACCCTGGGATCATGACCTGAGCCGAAGGCTTAATGACTGAGCCACCCTGGCGCCCCTGACCTGTGCTGGTTTTAGTTCATCACTGTATCCTTCCACCTAGTACAGTGCCCAGCACAGTTGGCATCTGATTAATGTTTATTGAATATACAAATATATTAATATTTCCTTCTAGCCTTTTTATGCATACATCTGCTTGTTTGTTAACAATCTATACTGTACATTATTATAATCTAGCTTTTTCACTTTTCATTATTTCCTGAGGCTTTTCTGATGATACCACATACCTTTGTAAGCTAAAATATGTTTGTTTTGGGGGGCACCTGACCGACTCAGTCAGAAGTTGTTCATGCAGCTCTTGACCTTGGGGTCATGAGTTCGAGTCCCACATTGGGTGTAAAGATTACTAAAAAATAAAGAAATGAAAGTATGTTGGTTTTTCATAATGCATAATGTTCTATCCAATATCATATTTCATGTAACCATTTTCCTTTGCAAATGAAATCATATAGTATGTATTATTTTGTATCTTGCTGCTTTTGTTTCACCATAATGTTTGTGAGATTCATCCACATTATTGTATGTATCAGTAATTATTTCTCTTTTATTAGCTAAGTAGTATTTCATTATTTGGACAATCACTGCTGTCAGGTAAAAAAACCTAAAAGTAGAATTACTGGGTCATACAGTAGGTGTATACTTAATTTTATAAGAAATTTCCAGGGGCAGGGGCGCCTGGGTGGCTCAGTGGGTTAAAGCCTCTGCATTCCGCTCTGGTCATGATCTCAGGGTCCTGGGATCGAGCCCCGACTCAGGCCGAGAGCCTGCCCCCCCCCCTGCCCACCGCCTGTCTGTCTGCCTACTCTTGATCTCTGTCAAATAAATAAATGAAATTTAAAAAAAAATAGAAAATAAATTTCCAGGGGCGCCTGGGTGGCTCAGTCTTTAAGGGTCTGCCTTTGGCTCAGGTCAGAATCCCAGGATGCCAGGGTCCTGGGATGGAGCCCCGCATCAACCTCCCTGCAGGCTTCTTCTCCCTCTCCCACTCCCCCTGCTTGTGTTCCGTCTCTCTCTATGTCTCTGTCAAAGACATAAAAATCTTTAAAAAAAGAAAAGAAATTTCCAAACTGTTTTCCAAAGTAGTTTTAGCATTTTACCCTCCCACCAGTAATGAAGGAGAGCTTAGTTGTTCTCACTCTTGTTAACACTTGGTATAATCGTTTTTTAAACTGCTGTATTTTATTTGTTCCTTTGTTTTTAAGGGGCTCGAACTGATTACGCTGAGATCAAAGGTCACATGCTCTACTGGCTGAGCCAGCCAGGCACCCAGGTATTGAGAATCTTTAGTTTCAGCTGGTGAAGTGGTGTCTCAGTATGGTTTATTTTACATTTCCCTGATGACTAATGATGTTGAGAGAATCTTTTCATCAGCTATAGCTAATCTCTTCTTTAACTGATACTGACAAATCCCTTTCCAGAGAAGTTGTGCTGATTTGTAATTCTACCAACAAGTGTCGCCTTTTTTTAAGTAATCTCTACACCCAACATGGGGCTTGAACTCATGACCTCATGATCAAGAGCAGAATGCTCTGAAGACTGAGACACCCAGGTGCCCACAAACAGTACCACCTTTTATTTTATTTTATTTTATTTTATTTTAAGATTTTATTTATTCATTTGACAGACAGAGATCACAAGTAGGCAAAGAGGCAGGCAGAGAGAGAGGGGAAGCAGGCTCCCTGCTGAGGAGAGAGCCCAATGCAGGGCTTGATCCCAGGACCCTGAGACCATGACTTGAGCTGAAGGCAAAGGTTTAACCCCCTGAGCCACCCAGGCGCCCCAAAGTTGGAACATTTTTTAATGTTTAGTGCCTTATTTCTTCTTTTATAAAGTCAGTGTTCATGGCATTTGCCCATACTTGTATTGTAGACCTCTTCTTTTGAATAGTGAAAGTTCTTTATCCTGACTTGGGAGATGCAAATATCTTCCTGTTTTGTGACTTTTAATTGTGTTTCTTTTCCAAGTAGTCAAACAATATTTTCTGATTCCTTTCATTACTTTTTTTTTTTTAAGGTTTATTTATTTGTGAGATAGAGACAGCACATGGGGAGGGGCAAAGGGAGAGGGAGAGAAGCAGACACCACTAAGCACAGAGCCCAGCATGAGGCTCAGTTCCAGGACCCTGAGATCATGACCTGAGCCAGAATCAGTCCAAAGCTTAACTGACTGAACCACCCTGGCACCACCCTTTCATTACTTTTGAGCCATGGAAGTCCTTATCCAAATTAACTAAGTTGTGTTTGATCTGGTAAGGTGGGGGGGGGGAGGGAGCATCAGCATCTACTGGGCTATATTAGCTCTGGGGTTACCACAATTAACCAAGTAGGATAACTTCTTCATTTTCTTCTAGATTTCTTTTACGTTTCATATGTAACTCTTTTTTTTTTTAAGATTTATTTATTTATTTGACAGAGAGAGATCACAAGTAGGCAGAGAGGCAGGCAGAGAGAGTGGGAAGCAGGCTCCCTGCTGAGCAGAGAGCTAGGTGGGGGGGCCGGGGGGGGGCTTGATCTCAGGGCATTGAGATCATGACCTGAGCCGAGGGCAGAGGCTTTAACCCACTGAGCCACCCAGGCGCCCCACATGTAACTCTTTAAACAAGGTTCACTTTATTTTGATGTTATAGAGATTACTTAAAAATAAAATCTTTTTTTAAGATTTTATTAGAGAGAAAGAGAGCAAGCGCATGCACAAGCAGGGGGAGGGCCAGAGGAAAGGGAGAAGCAGACTTCCTGCTGAGCAGGGAGCCCAATGTGGTCATCCCAGGACCCCAGGATCATGACCTAAGCTGATGGCAGACATTAACTGACTGAGCCACCCAGGCGCCCCAAAAGTAAAATCTCAAAAAAAATAAGTAAAACAAAAATCTTTGGGGCTCCTGGGTGGCTATCAGTAGAACATACACCTCTTAATCTCAGGGTTGTAAATTTGAGCTCCATGTTGGGGCTCAAATAAAATCTTAAAAATGTAAAAAATAAAATAGTTTGATGTTATAGAGTGGCTCCAACTTGAGATCCAAATGATAATTTCCCACTACTACTATTATTATTGAAAAACCCATCTCTTCACAGTGGTTTCCAATGTTTGCTTAGAATTTTTGTTTTTAGCTATCCTTCCAGATGAATTTTTTTTTCTCTTTTTTTTTTAATATTTTATTTATTTGACAGAGAGAAATCACATCTAGGCAGAGAGGCAGGCAGAGAGAGAGGAGGAAGCAGGCTCTCCGCGGAGCAGAGAGCCCGATGCCGGGCTCGATCCCAGGACCCTGGGATCATGACCCGAGCCGAAGGCAGAGGCCTTAACCCACTGAGCCACCCAGGCGCCCCCTTCCAGATGAATTTTAACATCTGTGCTGCAGGGACCAATTTATTTTGCCCTTTAGAAATTTGCTCTGTTTGATAGAAGTGTGGAGTTCTCATTACTTCTTAAATGAAGAACTTCCTCAGGATATCTGAACAATTCTCTTGGGTGGAAACTTGGTGCCAAAACCCAAGGAAACAGAACCAAGTTAAATCCAGCTTTCAAGGTGCTCCTGCCTCTTTGGGGTTACTATGAATGGCCTTATGTCAAAATTCCAAGACTTAATTCAGGGGATGACTCCAGAGTATATCCCCAGATCTCCTCCCAATACATAAATCTATATTAATGGAGATTTAGGCTTAAACCCTTCTAATCTTTTAAGTGGGAGCTGTCCAAAAGAACTTTCTGCTATGGTGGAAATGTCCTATGCTACCATGTCCAAGAAGGTAGCCACTAGCCACAGGTAGTTCTGAGCACTTGAAATGTGGCTAGTGCACTTGAGGAACTGAATATTCAAATTTTTAATTCTATTTAATTTAAATGTGTGTAACCACATAAGACTTATTGGCCACAACAGTAACTGTTAAGACTGTTTTTTTAACAGTAAACTTAACTTACTTACTTAACTTAACTTAACTTACTTAACAGTAAACTGTTAAGACTGGATTGTCTGTTTTTCCTTGGATCTCAGTTTCGATATTACATTATCATGGCTAAACTCAAAATACTTTTTGACTTTGCCAGGCACTATACTCGGTGAGGGAAGACAGTCATAGTAAGACAGTTTCTAAGTTTACAATTCAAGGAAAGAAAAGATCAGTTTTCAACGCAGAGATGAGCTAGACTGTTAGGACTCTCTAGAGACTGGCCCATCAGTAAGCCTGAGCGGGGCAGCAGGTACTGTCGCTGCATCGAACTGGAAGAACAGGGGGGTGCTTCTAGCAGAGTTAGGTGACCCACGGGGCTTATTGGAAGGTCGGTTCCCTGCGCATTGGAGGTCCCTAGAGTTGCTGCTCTTCCTTCTCGTAGAGGTGGAAGGAAGTGAGGAGGCCAGGGGGCCAAGCCGGGTCTCACGCCCTGGAGTCGGAGGCCCGCCAACTACTGGACTGGAGCTGGCACGGACAGAACGGACTTGTTCCTGTACTAACTGCACTCAACGAATGTGAAAACTGAAATGAGGGCTTAAATGAGTTTGGTGAATTGGGGGAGGGGGGAGGAGAAACTGCGGGAAGGAGCGTGGTCAGCTTGATAGGGACTCCCTAGAGACCGACTGGTGGAAGGCCAGAAGAAAAGGAGGGAGGGCTCCTGTCAGGAGTGTCTGGGAAGACAAGGGCTCTCGGCAAGGTGGCCCCGGGGTGAGGATGACAAGAGGCTCGCGGCCCGGGGAGCCGCGCGGCTCGGTCTCCGTGGCCGGGTCACAAGATGGCCGCTGCTGCTTCGTCGCGGCTTTCCGTGCCGGACCCAGGGGCGGTGGTAGGGGCTGCGGGCCGGGGCAGCGGCCGGCAGCCCCGGGGGAGTCAGCTGCGAGGAAGGCAGGCTGAGGAGAAGGGAAAACTGACCGTCGGACGCAGGAGGGGAGAAAGGAAGCACGCGGGCACGAAGTGCGGCTGCGCGGGCCTCCGGCCTCGGGAGGAAGGGGAGAGTCGGGGTGGGCGACTGCTGGGGGCAGGGGACGGGAGGTCAGGGGGCCGCGCCAAACTGGGCAGCTGGGCGGCGACTTGGGCCTCGACGCGGCGGTAGCGCGCGCGGGCCGCCGGGAAGTTGGGAGAGCGGCGTGCGGGAGCGCGCGCGCGCGCACGCGGGACCGGGCCGCGAGCTACCGCGGCAGCCCGGGTTGCCTCGCCGAGCCGCCCGCGCTCCCGACTCGGCTCCTCAGGAGGGAGCGGCCAGTGGCCCGCATCGTGACAGCGAGGTTCGAGGCCCGGCTGCCGTGGCCTCCTCCTTCTGGTACCTGGGCCGCCCGGGGAGCCGGGGCCGGAGCACGGCGGGCTGACTGGCCCCGGGGAACTGACACCGCTGGACACCAAGGCGGAGGTGCACGTCTGGCGGTCGCCCGGAGCCGGGAGGAGGCCGAGGGGACCATGTCCGGCAGGAACCACCACCTCTCCACCACCGAACGCGTCATCAAAGGTGCCGGGCGGGCCGGGCCCTCGGCGTCCCCCGGCGGGAAACGGCCTTTGGCTGGGAGACGGCGGGGGGACGGAGGGCGGGGAGCGGGGGAGGGGCGGAGTGGCGGGAGGGCGGCGGGGGACCCCGGCTGCGACGGTCCGCGGGCAGGACCGGGAGGGGGTGTGGGAGAGGGGAGGGGAGCCCCGCGGGGCCGTGCCCGGGCGTTTTCTGTTGCACCTCGCTCCGCAGCTGGCTGGAGATTACCGCTTTATCTCCCGTAGTGTGGGACCTGCGGGCGGGCTGGGGGTTTCTCCTCCTGCCGCCCCAAAGGGCCGGGATCCCCATCTTGTTTAAGAGACACGATTCCTCTTTTCTCGTCTTTCGTCTGGTGAAGCCTCGTGGGGTGATGTGCGCAGGGACTCCACTAGATTCTTCCAAGTCACATCTTCCTGCCGCTCCCTTCTGTAGGAGCGGATGGTCTCGCCCCTCCCCCACCCCTTTCTTAAAGGACGTTTCCCAGGCACCTTTTGGCCCACTTTCTACCGATCACCCCAAGTCACTGCTGTTATTAAAAGGAACAGTTTGGTGAAACAAACACAAATCCATTTTGTGATGTGTGAAAGGGACTTACAGATCCCTTGACATGATGTTGGTGCTTTATTTTATTTTTTGGCTGCAGAGACATAAGAAGGATGTTCTCTCCTTTAGATGTCTAACGAAAACTAAAATGTTCCTTACTGTAGGGTTTCACGTTGTACTTGTTTCTGGTCTTAAACTACTTACACTGGTTTAAGCGTAACTACTAATTTATGCACTTCTTTTGTTCAGCGGTAACACTTAGGTACAACTCTTTGCTCTTGAGTTTTAACTATGGGGTTGAAAGCACTATTTTATAAGAAAGGAGTATACACCTAAGTGAGCTGTTAGTGGCTTCTGGATAAAGGGGTTAAGTGTAAGTGGGCAAAACTATTAAAATAATTTTATGTTTTTGTTTTGGTAATTAGAAGGAGAAAGGAAACGAAGATTGGTGACAATACTTTTTTTTTTTTTAAAGTGGAAAAGCCTATTGAATGTTCAGTGAAGGGGGAGAATTTTAGTGTTTAACTTAAATATTTTTCTCCCTAAAAAATGAATCATCATAAATGTTGATTTTCTACACTATTAATTTTAGTGTGTAACTTAGTTTCTTCCCCTCTAAAAAGTCAAGATCATAAGTGATGATCATAAACACTGATTACCTACATTATATAATGTTCAGTAGATATAATGGGGTTTTTGAGATATATCTACTCAGATATCTGGTATTATTGAGGATTGAAATGAATTGTTCATATAACTGACCTTTTTTAGTCCTTTGTCGAATAATTTTGATCTTTTTAATGTCAGTTTTTATAGTATATAAAAGAGTATAAACCTTCTCTTAAGATAAAGAGTTTAAACCTTCTCTTAAGATAAAGAATATACTAAACATAACCTTTTTTATTAATCAAGGTCAGTTGTGTACATTAATTTCTGTCCTGTGCTGTTAACATGGCTGGTGCATTCTGCTGTTTAAGGGTGTTGGCAGTTTCCTCCTGTACCAAAATGACTGCTTACTGCTATACTGTTTAATGCTTTTGTCTGTTTTTTATCTCTTCCAGTACTGTTCTTTATCTCTCAAAATATGCCCTTCTAATCTGCTATTTCTAAGCTGAAATAGGCAGGGAAACCAGAAAAACCAGAATTGTGTCAAGTTAGAAGAAATAGGATCTCAGTGAAGCTTAGTGGCAGTCCTCAGACCTTTAGGAATCTCAAATTCTGATCGCCGTTGCAGCATGTAATTTCCACCATAAGATGCCATAAGATGTAAAGGAAATCTTAAAATAACCCTTTCAGACCCTTAAATATAGAAGTAAAGTGAAATGAAACATAGTTAAAAGGTAGGTGCTGTCTTATTGCTAAGCGTGCTCACAGTTAAGTAAACACTCTTAGAGTCTGTATAATTTATGTTTTTTGGCCAAATTACAAATTACTGCATGTTGTATACTTATTTTTTTTTTTTGGCATGTTGTATACTTATAAGATTACTCTTAAATAAATGAAGTATAATGATTTCAAACCCTTACTTAGAATGTGTGGATTTATCTTAAATATAAAAACTGTAGAGTTAAGAGCTTGACCACAGCAATCTTGGCTTCTCTGTGACTTATGTTGATTTTTTTCTGGGTTTTCCAGAGTTTGGAATAGTTGAGGTTTGTTCTAAGAAAGTAAGGTGTCACTGTATATGTAGCTAAGGTCCATTGTATTGGGTACTAAATCCTGATCTGATATTATCTTGACTGGCCAGAGTTGTCTGCATTTATTCACAGCTGGAAATCTTTTCAGAGGTGAGACCACACCCCAGTTATTTTTGGTTCTGTCATTTCCTGTTAACTTTAAAGTCTACTTAATTGTTTGGTTTGAACAAATCTTGGAGAATAGTGGGAGTGACTAGTATTTCCTAAAATGAAGAAGTACTAGACTGATGGTCAGAAAACCCAGGTTTTACTGCAGCAGGAGCTTACTTGTGACCTTGCCTTATTTCTTTTTTAACCTTGCTTTTTCACTTAAACTCTCTCCCTTTTTTTTTCCTTCAGTAATCTCATGGGCAAAATAAGGTTAATAATACTTTCTTTGTCAAGCATCTGAACCACGCAAAGGTATAACTGACATGAAAAGCTTAAGACAGGTTGTATTATGAAACATGATAGTAGTTTGATAATAGGTTAGTTTGTACATAAGTGGTTAGTAGAGAAAACATTAACATTTTTAAAAAGATTTATTTATTTAGAGGGCGCATGAGTGTGTTGGGGTGGGGGGTGCAGAGGGAGAGGGGAGAGAATCCAAGGAGACTCCAGGCAGAGCACAGAGCCCAGCGCACAGCCCTGAGATCATGACCTGTGCTGAAATCAAGAGTTGGTTGCTTAATGGACTGAGCCACCGAGGCACCTCTTGTTAACATTTTTTTGAGAAATCATTAACATTTGGAAAATAACGGAATTAGAAATTATGTGAAATAATAAGTTGGAAAACTGTTCCAGTCAGGAAAATACTTGTTCTGCAATTTATTTTTTTATTTTTAAGTAACTACTGCACCCAAAGGGACCCCGTCCTCTTTTATGATTTAGAGGATATCCGGGTGGAATCTCATGTGTAACAACATGAAGAGAACAGGACAGTTCTGTCTAGTACTTTCTTAGCAGCTGGTTTCTTCCCTAGCAGTTGATGGTGTTTACTTTATGTTTAAAAATAAAAAAATTGTTATGATTTCATTCATTCATTAAGTGTTTATGGAGAGCCATCTGCAGTGTATGCCAACAAGTGCTCCTTTGTTTCTTTTTGTTTTTAAAGTAACATTTCTGTAGTGCCTCTAGAATAGTCAGTATGCACTGTGGCATCGCTGCTGGTTTCTAGAGTAGAAAAAACCCAAAAACTCAAATGACTGAATTGTGAAAATCTTTCAGCTTGATTTTCTTTCTTTCTTCTTTTTTTTTTTTTGTTTCCAAGCTTTTTTTTTTCCTTGTTTGAGAGGATTTTTTTTTTTTTCTTTGACAGTGATTTTAAAAAAATGATTTATTCCCCTGGGCTGAATCTTTTCAGAAGCAACAAAGAAATTTCACTAGGAATTACATGACAGATGTGGAGAATCCATTTTTGGTAACCAAATGGTGTTTCACAGAAAAGTCAGACTTCTTTTCAGTAAGATGCTCATAGATTTCTCCCATTCATTTGTGGAATTCAAGTGTATTGTATATTCACAGGATGTACTGTGTCATTTATACCACACAGAGGCTACTGGTTCTTTAATATCTACCAATGAGAATAGTGCAGCTATGGCTTTCTTAAAAGATTTTTAAGAGTAGTATGGACAAAATTGCTATTTTCACAAGATTACCCTGAACCCTGTTTCAGTCTCTGGTACCTATGCCTCATTTATTTCCACAGCTCTTGTCCCGTCTTGCCTTTTTTTGTATTATGAGAATGGGTTTACCAAGGGTTTATATGGGTTTTTTTATTTTTTGCTTTTCTTTTTCTTTTTATTATTAAAGATTTTATTTTCAAGTAATCTCTACACCCAACCTGGGCCTTGAACTCACAACCCTGAGATTGAGAGTCACGTGTTCCACTGACTGAGCCAGCCAGGCACCCCTATTCTTTTACTTTCTTTTTTTTTTTTTTTAATATTTTATTTATTTATTTGACAGAGAGAGAGGTCACAAGTAGGCAGAGAGGCAGGCAGAGAGAGAGGGAGAAACAGGCTCCCCACTGAGCAGAGAGCCCGATGCGGGGCTCGATGACCTGAGCCGAAGGTAGAGGCTTAAACCACTGAGCCACCCAGGTGCCCCTTCTTTTACTTTCTTAATAGGATTACAGTTTTTCAAAGTATAATAAAGTTGGTGAAAGATAAAAATGAAAAAAATGCCATTAATAATTGCCTCAGAACAGCTAGGCTTGGGAAAGGCTACCATCGTATTTAAGGATTTGGTGGTGTCTTAGTGAGGAAAAGCTAAAAAGAAGAAAATGAATTTTAAAGTATATTATATCTAGGGGCACCTGGGTGACTCAGTCCTTAGGCATCTGCCTTCTGCTCAGGTCATGATTCCAGGGTCCTTGGATCAGCCCACATCGGGCTCCCTGCTTGGTGGGAAGCCTGCTTCTCCCTCTCCACTCCCTCCCCCTGCTTGTGTTTTCTTTCTCAGTGTGTCTCTGTCAAATAAATGAATAAAATTTTTAGAAAAAGAAAAAAAGTGTATTATACCTGATGTGAAGTGGAAGTAACTTGTTTAGCAGAAAAAGAAGTTATTTTAGCTACATAGGGTTTGGAAAAACATGCAGAAATAAGGATGGAGAAAAACAAACTATAATTGACCGAGGAGTAGACAGGTGGGTAAAATTAGGAGCGTCAAAGAATTGGAAGAGATAAAAGGAGGAAGAGGAGAAAAGGGATAGCCGAAAACCGTTAGGGCAGTTGGTAGTGATTTCATTATGGGAACAGCAAGATTATTTTGATGGCTGGGGTTCTTGGGTGACTCAGTTGTTAAGCCTCTGCCTTTGGCTCAGGTCATGATCCCAGGGTCCTGGGATGGAGCCCCACGTTAGGCTCCTTGCTTGGCGGGAAGCCTGCTTCTCCCTCTCCCACTCTCCCTGCTTGTGTTCCCTCTCTTGCTGTCTCTCTCTGTCAAATAAATAAATAAAATCTTTTTTAAAAAGATTATTTTGGAGGCGCCTGGGTGGCTCAGTGGGTTAAAGCCTCTGCCTTCGGCTCAGGTCATGATCCCAGGGTCCTGGGATTGAGCCCCGCATCCGGCTCTCTGCTCCGCGGGGAGCCTGCTTCCTCCTCTCTCTCTGCCTGCCTCTCTGCCTAGTTGTGATCTCTTTCTGTCAAATAAATAAAATATTTTTAAAAAGATTATTTTTGATAGCGATCTATTAAAAAAAACCCAAGGCTTAATTGGCTTATAAATATAATTCAGAATTACAGATGATTCAAATACCATAAAGATATTATGACAGTGAGACAGACTTTGTTTTTATTTTATTAAAGAGATTGTTAAAAAAGTGGAAAAAGTTGGTAGAGGGATAAAGTAAATATTAAAAAGCACTAATAAGGGGCACCTGGGTGGCTCAGTGGGTTAAGCCTCTGCCTTCGGCTCAGGTCATGATCTCAGGGTCCTGAGATCGAGCCCCACATCAGGCTCTCTGCTCGGCAGGGAGCCTGCTTCCTCCTCTCTCTCTGCCTGCCTCTCTGCCTACTTGTGATCTCTGTCTGTCAAATAAATAAATAAAAATCTTAAAAAAAAAATAAAAAGCACTAATAAGCAGAGGAGATAGAAAGGATTTTCTAAGTGTATTTCCCATCCCTGTTAATCACACCACTTACCCATTTAGTCAGTGGCTCAGATGACAAGCCTGGGAGTCAGGCCAGACTCTTTCCTATCCCCTTCACTTCACATCCAGTGCTACTAGACTCAGTTCTGTGGATTTTGGGTTTGTACAGAACCTTCTACAGCCTCTTCCTCTCTGATATTTTGCCTATACTATTGCAGTAGCCTCTTGCTTGGAGTATTTAATTTAATGTCCATGGTGCCATCATGATCTGTGGATAATGAAAGGATTATTCTTGTGCTTGAAATCCTTCAAGCAAGTTCTGCCATAGGATAAATTCTAATTTTGTTGATGTATAGTTCTCTTCATGCTAAACCTCCAATCCTGTGTTACTTTCTCCTCATTTCATATCCCTGTTCCCAAACTTACTTTACTACTACTTGTAGTAGTATGCCCTGAAATTTTATATCTGTGAGTGGGTTCTTTGCATTATTTTTATGTAGAATCTTGTGCCCCAACTTGGCCAGCCCCTATTTATCTTTCAAGCTTTAGCCAAAGGACATCTAAGAAGCTTTTTCTCCTTTACTACTAAGCAGCCTTATAGAATAATGGTTTTAGAACACAGCCTTGAAATCAGACATACCTTAGTTCAAATTCTGCCTCTTTTAGTAGCAGTCTGACCTTTGACCAGTCACTTAATCTTGTTTTTCCTCAATTTCCCTAACTGAATTAAAGGGATAATAGAACCTAGTTTATAGGATAGTTGTAAGGATTAGATAAACCCCACAGACTGCAATGACAGGTGCCTAGTAAGTGCTCAGTACGTTAGCTGCTATCATCATTATTAGCAGCAGCAGCAGAAGCTATTGCCTCCTTTATGCTCCTGTGAGCAGTCTCATTGCTTTTCACATTTCTCTAAATATTTTTATGTTATTTATTTATACTGCATGTATAATCCTTACCCTTCAAGGGCAAGGATTGTGTATAATTAATGCTGAATATATTGCTTAGTATATAGGTGGTTAGTAAATGTTTAAGTAAAAGCATAAGAAGACAATGGAAGACATGGAAGACAATGTAGAAAAGGGCACGGGCTCTGCTAATTACTAGCTGTGTGACTTTTGTCATTTATTTGCCTTGCTTCAAGTTTAAAATGGAAAATAACAGTACCTACCTCAGAATTTAAAAATTGCATTTCATATTGTATGTAAGGTGCTTAACATAATGCCCATAGTTAGGCTGTTCTTTATTAAATGAGTTAATCTTGAATGTTAATAAGATTTGATAGGAGATCTGTTTGACTTTATTTTTAGTTTTTAAATCTGTTTGACTAGGTGAAATGAAGTTTTAAGAGTGTTGTATTTTTTAAAAAGATTTATTTATTTATTTGGGGGGTGGGGCAGAGGGAGACAATGTTTCTTTTTCTCTTTTTTAAAAAAATTTTTTAAAAAATTTTATTTATTTATTTGACACAGAGATAGAGAGAGCCAGAGAGCACCAGCAGGGGGGAAGGCAGAGGGAGAAGGAGAGGCAGGCTCCCCTCTGAGCAAGGAGCCCTACAAGGGGCTCCATCCCAGCACCCTGGGATCATGACCCAAGCCGAAGGCAGTAGTTTAATGGACTGAACCACCCAGGTGCCCCAGAACCTTTTTTTTAAATTAGCATATAATGTATTATTTGTTTCAGGGGTACAGGTCTGTGATTCATCAGTCTTACATAATTGACAGTGCTCACCATAGTACATACTCTTCCCAGTGTCTATCACCCAGCCACCCCATCCCTCCCACTCCCCTCCACTCCAGCAGTCCTCAGTTTGTTTCCTGAGGTTAAGAGTCTCTTATGATTTGTCTCCCTCTCTGGTTTCGTCTTTTTCCTCTCTTCCCCTATGATCCTCTGCCTTGTTTCTCAAATTCCACCTATCAGTGAGATCATATGATAATTGTCTTTTTCTGATTGACTCATTTTGCTTAGCAATTTCTGATTGACAGAGGGGGGGAACCTTCAACCAGACTTGCTCCTGAGTGGGGAGCCCAATGTAGGCCTCCATCTCAGGACCCATGAAATTAGACCTGAGCCAAAACAAAGAGTCAGATGTTTAGTTTCTGAGTCACCCAGATACCCTAAGAGTGTTGTGTTTTATACTTTCCAACTGTAGTCTCCTTATGAGGTTTTTAAAGGATTTAAACCTAAAATGCTTAATAAGAAAATGGTGGGGTGCCTGGGTGGCTTGGTCATTAAACATCTGCCTTCCATTCAGGTTGTGATCCCAGGGTCCTGGGATGGAGCCCAACATCGGGCTTCCTGCTTAGTGGGAAACCTGTTTCTCCCTCTCCCACTCCCCCTGCTTGTGTTCCCTCTCTTGCTGTCTTTCTCTGTCAAATAAGTAAATACAATCTTTAAAAGAAAAGAAAGGGGCGCCTGGGTGGCTCAGTGGGTTGGGGCCTCTGCCTTCGGCTCGGGTCATGATCCCAGGGTCCTGGGATTAGGCCCCGAGTCGGGCTCTCTGCTCAGCGGGGAGCCTGTTTCCCTTCCTCTCTCTCTGCCTGCCTGTCTGCCTACTTGTGATCTCTGTCTGTCAAATGAATAAATAAAATCTTTAAAAAAAAAAAAAGAAAGAAAAGAAAGGGGCGCCTGGGTGGCTCAGTGGGTTCAGCCTCTGCCTTCGGCTCAGGTCATGATCTCAGGGTCCTGGTATTGAGCCCCTCATTGGGCTCCCTGCTTAGCGGGGAGCTTGCTTCCCCACTCTCTGCCAGCCTCTACCTACTTGTGATTTCTGTCTGTCAAATGAACAAATAAAATCTTAAAAGAAAAGAAAAATGGTGAAAATTTCCTTGTCTATAGTATAAATAGAATTTTAGAAATCATAAACAGATGCATAAACAAATATCCAATGAATCCCTATTAGAAGCTACATGTTTCTCTTTATACTTAGAAGCTTAAATACTGTCTTGGAAAGTACTCAGTATAGCATATAATGGCCTCACAAAAGTGTGATAGAAAATCAAACTATGGAGCTTCCTATGACTAATAGCACCAAGAGGAGCAGATGACTAAATGGTAGACTATATATGGTATGAAGGGTTTGCTCCTCACTTTACAAATTGATAATCATTTCAAGTTTGAGCTTTGTTGATCAGTAGCGTAAAGAGATAAGACTTAACTTGTGGGTTTTTGTGCGTATCCATAGGTACATTTTGTTCTGGTGACCTAAGCCTTTGTGGAGGTTTAAAAATAAAATAGGATAAAATAAAGAACTAAATAAAAATTTTTTAAAACATAAGTAAAGTATTCCATTGTGTATATATACCACATCTTCTTTATCCATTCATACTATGCAGCCATCAAAAGAAATGAAATCTTGCCATTTGCGACGACGTGGATGGAACTAGAGCGTATCATGCTTAGTGAAATAAGTCAATCGGAGAAAGACAACTATCATATGATCTCCCTGATATGAGGACATGGAGAAGCAACATGGGGGGGTAGGGGGATAGGAGAAGAATAAATGAAACAAGATGGGATTGGGAGGGAGACAAACCATAAATGACTCTTAATCTCACAAAACAAACTGGGGGTTGCTGGGGGGAGGTGGGATTGGGAGAGGGGGAGCGGGCTATGGACATTGGGGAGGGGAGGCGAACCATAAGAGACTATGGACTCTGAAAAACAACCTGAGGGTTTTGAAGGGTCAGGGGTGGGAGGTTGGGGCAACCTGAGGGTTTTGAAGGGTCAAGGGTGGGAGGTTGGGGGAACAGGTGGTGGGTAATGGGGAGGGCACGTTTTGCATGGAGCACTGGGTATTGTGCAAAAAGAATGAATACTGTTACGCTGAAAAAATAAATAAAATGGAAAAAAAAGAATGCACAGAAATAAAAAAAAAAAACAAAAAAACATAAGTAAAGTAGGATAGTTTTAATGAATGGCCAGAGTAATAAAGGTAATTGGTGGATTTATCCATGAAGGGAGGCTACTTATTTTTACTTTTTTTTTTTTAAAGATTTTATTTATTTATTTGACAGAGAGAGAGATCACAAGTAGGCAGAGAGGCAGGCAGAGAGAGAGGGAGAAGCAGTCTCCCTGCTGAGCAGAGCCCGATGTGGGGCTCGATTCCAGGTCATGAGATCATGACCTGAGCTGAAGGCAGTGGCTTAACCCACTGAGCCACCCAGGCGCCCTTATTTTTACTTTTGGACACTGTTTTATTGAAAACATATGATGTCACTGTAAACTTATTGTTTCTGTCAGACTATCACTGATAGTGGTTATTACTTAATTGGTTCTGGGAGAGCTAGTTTCCAGTACTTTGAAAGTATGCTCTATGACTGTCAAAGAAGAGAGGGAATATCTCGAAGAGCTATGTCAGACCGTGAAATAAAATTACTTGTTCTAATAGGTTATGAAAGGATCTGAAAGCTACTTACGACTTTTAGTAATAATATTTAACATAACATCTTCAGCGGTGTTTAACTGGTTCATGATTGGAAAAGCAGGTGAGTAGATTAGGAAATAAGTCTGCAAAAGTAGGGCAGGCTTGCTGGCTTAAAATAGGAATGAAAGCAGGGTTATTTGTAGTGAACAGAGATAGCTATTTAGGTAAATCCTAGTGTCCGGTGAGGCTAAGACCACACAATAATCTAAAAATAATAACTTATAGGTCAATTACTTTTAAGGTTTATCTTTCACACTTACTGTAGGATTAAAGTGGTCATCACCAGTGTTTTCTTTCTCTTTTATGCAGATTTGCATCCGATGTTAGGTATATTTACCTAAAAATATCACTTATGTAGTAGGCGTATATTGTAGCAGGATACTGATACTGCCTGTGAAAGGCTGCAGAATTTCTTCAGGTTTAGAAACTTAGTTTCAAAAATGTATTAAGCTTTTACTTTTAGATTCACAGGATGTTGTGAAGAAATGTACAGGGAGGTCCTATAGTTCCTCCCCTAGGTCTCTTGTCCTCCATAGTGTCAACATCCCACACTACCACTCACTATACCAAACCAAGAAGTTGACATTGGCACAGTCCATAGAGTTTATTCAGGTTTCAGCAGTTATACATGAACTTGTGTGCACATGCATGTGTCTGTAGCTCTGTGCAGTTCTACATGTGTAGACTTGTATAACTACCACCACAATGAAGATGTTTAAATTGAAACATCACCACGAGATGCCTGTGTTATTGCCCCTTTGTAGCCATACCCATTCCCTTCAAGAAACCAGTTTTATTGTTTATTTATTGTTTTGAATCATGTGCACACCTGGTTTGATTAGTTTTTTTGCTTCTGAGTTGGAAGCAGTGTTAAACAATTTTTTATTGAAATAAGATAATGTAGCAGCAACTGACTTGTGGTAAAAAGCTAAGTTAAAATGTGTTACCAGTGGAATCTGGCTGGCTAAATCAGTAGAGCCTGTTAACTCTTGATCTCGGGGTGTTGTTCAAGCCCCATGTTGGACATAGAGCTTACTTGAAAATAATAATAAAATGTGTTAGCAATTTTGGAGAACTAAAAGCTCTCTTGGTTAATATATATAGGCTTAGAATGATAACTCTCAACTCTGGTCACCAATCAGAATCAGCTATGGAACTTAAAAAAAATATGGGAGGAAAATGGATACTGTGGCCCCATTTTAAATATATCTGGAAAGTAGTGTTGAGTGTAAAAATGCAAGTTACAAAAGGATACACAGTATTGTACCATATATATAATATTTAAAATGTACTATGTTATGTATAGATATATTTGTAACAAATTATATACATGTCGGAAGGATACACAACTATTTAAATGTAGTAATTACCTCTGGAGACGAAGGACTCAGATGGAAGTTGCTCAGTTATAACTGCAATATTTTTCTTAGTTCTTAAAAATATTTGAAACTCAAGGGGCGCCTGGGTGGCTCAGATGGTTAAGTGTCTGCCTTCAGCTTGGGTCATGATCTCCAGGTCCTGGGATGGAGCCCCATATTGGGCTTCTGCTCAGTGGGGAGTCTGCTTCTCCCTCTCCCTCCGCCTTTGGCTCAGGTCATGATCTTGGGGTCCTGGGATTGAGCCCTGCTTTCTGCTTGGTGGGGAGCCCAAGCTCTCTGCTCGCTCTCTCTGCCTGCTTCTCTGCCTACTTGTGATCTCTCTCTCTCTGTCAAATAAATAAAATATTTTAAAAAAATATCCACACATACAGTATATTATGTGTATGTCTGGAATTTCTTCTTTTTTCCCTTTTAGTATACCTTTTGTTTATTTTATTTTGGTGCCAGGGCAAAATGCTGTTATAACAATTATCTGAAAATGTGGAAGTGGCTTTGGAACTTTGAGAAGATGCAGCTCAAGTCTCAACTTTTTTTTTGTTTGTTTATTTTGTTTTGTGTTTTAGGTATTATTTAGGTATTTATTTATTTACTTGTGTGAGAGAGAGAGAGAGAGAGAGCACAGAGGGAGAGGGAGAAGCAGATACCTGCTGAGGAGGGAGCCTGATGCGGGGCCCGTCCCAGGGTCCTGGGATTATGACCTGAGCCGAAGGCAGTTGCTTAACCAACTGAGCCAGCAACGCGCCCCTCAAGTCCCAATTTTCTGATGTCCTTCCTTAATTTCTGTAGCCACCACTTATACCCCTTTATAGTATTCCCTACTTAGAGTCTGACTGTTCTGTGTTCATATTAAATCTTGTGATTTGGGGCGCCTGGGTGGCTCAGTGGGTTAAGCCGCTGCCTTCGGCTCAGGTCATGATCTCAGGGTCCTGGGATCGAGTCCCGCATCGGGCTCTCTGCTCAGCAGCGAGCCTGCTTCCCTCTCTCTCTCTCTGCCTGCCTCTCTGTCTACTTGTGATCTCTCTCTGTCAAATAAATAAATAAAATCTTTAAAAAAAAAAAAAAAAATCTTGTGATTTGAATATGAGTTATTTTTTCTACTTAAATAGAACATAAGGGAGCCTGGCAGACGCTCCAGAATTGCATGCAATTCTTGATCTTCAAAGGTTGAGTTTGAGTCCCATGTTGAGTGTAGAGATTCCTTAAAAATAAAACCTTTTTTAAATTATTTTTCATTATTTTTTAAAAGACTTTATTTGACAGCACAAGCCAGGAGAGCAGCAGGCAGAGGGAGAGGGAGAAGCAAAAGCAAGCTCCTTGCTGAGGAGAGCCTGATGAGGACCCTGGGCTCATGACCTGAGCCGAAGGCAGATGTTAACTGACAGAGCCACCAAGGTGCCCCTTAAAAATAAATTCTTAAACAAAAACAAACAAACAAAAAAAAGAACATAAAGTTCTTCTAGGTAGAGTCCATGTGTTAAAATTGTATAATCTGTAAATGATGTACACAAATTGAACATGTAATAAGGCCAAATAAATATTGGATAATTTAACTACTTCCCTGGTATTTTTGAATTTTACTTAAAGAACCCTTCCAGCTCTCTTTATCCTATAGATTTCAGAACTTTGGACTTTAACAAATATAATTATTATCCTGTTCCATAAAGTCTATGCATAGAAACTTAGATCAATTCTAAATAGAATTTTTTGCTTGTTTGTTTTAAAGATTTTATTTATTTATTTGACAGACAGATCACAAGTAGGCAGAGAGACAGGCAGAGAGAGAGGGGAGGGAAGCAGGATCCCTGCTAAGCAGAGAGCCCGATGCGGGCTCGATCCCAGGACCCTGGGTTCATGACCCGAGCCGAAGGCAGAGGCTTTAACCCACTGAGCCACCCAGGTGCCCCTCTAAATAGAATTATTATTGAATGTTTTGTTTTTCAGTTACTGTCCTCGTCTTTTAGCTTTTAAAAGGATGATACTGGATGATTAGACTTGAATTGTTAACTTCCTCCAATAGTATCATTGGAGATGAAGCTAAAATGTCAGAGTTTCATAGAGAAACAGGAGAGTTGTACCCAAACTTTCCTAGCTTTTGTTATTAGGAAGAGAGAAAGGTAGTTTTAACTGAGGTCAGTGAATTTCTTTACATTTATTGCTTTTAAATTAAGTTAAGGAGGTCAGCAATAGAATAAAAAAAGAATAAAATGCTTCATCATTATGAAGAATGGTGAAGTCTTAGCATGTGGCATTGTGTGTTTCACATATTGAAGTTGACATTAGAAAGGTAAATTTAGTAATTTATTATTTAAATCTTTGTTCTCTTTTATGATAGAGCCACAAGTTGCTCACTCTTCCTTATGCAATCCAGGTGTGAAGTTTTTTTTTTTTTTTAAGGTTTTATTTATTTATTTGAGAGAAAGAGCGAGCATTTGAGAGAAAGAGCAAGTGAGTGAGAGTGTGAGGAGCTTGCATGTGAGTGGGGGGAGGGGCAGAGGGAGAGTGAGAAGCAGACTCCCTGCTGAACAAGGATCCCCATGTTGGCAGATGCTTAACAGATTAAGCCACTTAGGTGCCCCTGGTTATGAAGTTTTTGAGTGATTTTGTGTATTTCCATAAGAATTAGAGTGGATTCAAGATGACCACTAATAATCACTGTCACTCACTTTGTTAGGTGTGGGGGGGGGTTGTATGTAAAAGAGACAGTTATAGGGCGCCTGGGTGGCTCAGTGGGTTAATCGGCTGCCTTCGGCTCAGGTCATGGTCCCGGGGTCCTGGGATCGAGTCCCGCATAGGGCTCTCTGCTTTGGCGGGGATCCTGCTTCCTCCTCTCTCTCTCTGCCTGCCTCTCTGCCTACTAGTGCTCTCTGTTCTGTCATATTTAAAAAAAAAAAAGAGAGAGAGAGAGAGTTATAGCTAATTTATCTGGAATTGTGTAAAATCCTTTAGTTTCCATGAGAGTATATCTTGCATATTTGTTGTGTGTTATGCCTACATAGTTCTCATTTGGATTTAAACTTTAGTGAGCTCTCAAGGAACTTATTTTCATTCTAACCCATGTTATATTACTTTGAATTACATATTAAGAAAAAGCGTTAGAGATTATTTGTTAAAGCAATATAGCAAAAAAGGGATAAGAGGTTAGTTTCTGGAATCAGCTGACCTGGAATCACACTCCACCTCCTCCAGTTGAGTTGTGAGATCTTTGACAAATTTTCTAACTTCCCTAACATTGGTTGCCACATCCCGTCAAATAGACGCCTGGGTGGCTCAGTTCATTAAGCGTCTGCCTTCAGCCCAGGTCATGATCCCAGGGTCCTAGGGTTGAGTCCTACATTGGGTTCCTTGCTCAGTGGAGAGCCTTTTTCTCCTTCTGCCTGCCACTCCCCCTGCTTGTGCTCTGTCTGTCTCTCTCTCTCTGACAAATAATAACATTTTAAAAAACAAAACTTAATGGAGTGTTATTAGATTAGAATATTATATGAAGTCATTAGCATAATGCCTGTTGTGTAGTTAGCATACAACTAGTAAACATCATGATCACTGTAGTTATTATTGCAATTCCAGTTAAGAAAATTAAAATCTAGCGCCTGGGTGGCTCAGTGGGTTAAAGCCTCTGCCTTCGGCTTAGGTCACGATCCCAGGGTCCTGGATCGAGCCCTGCATGGGGCTCTCTGCTCAGTGGGGAGCCTGTTTCTCCCTCTCTCTCTGTCTGCTTCTCTGCCTACTTGTGATCTCTGTCAAGAAAATTAAAATCTAAAACCTATATTGAAACCTAAGGTTTTGTGGATACCATAGTTTTGACAGTTTTGTACAACATAAGTAATTACTTCTGTGTCAGAGATTTTTAACTACCTTGTATCAGCAACTTGAATGTACTACTACTACTAATAACAATAACTAATAATAATTGCCAAGTAGGGTATATCCCAGGAATGCAGAGTGGTTTGAAAATCAATCAGTATAATCTACCGTGGTAACCATATGAGAAAACTCATATGATTACTTCAGTAAATTCAGAAAAACCAATTGACAAAAATTCTGTACCCATTCATGATTTAAACAAACCTCAGAAAACTAGGAATAGGATAGGGGAGCTTCTTCAACTGATGATCATTTTTAAAAAACCCACAACAAATTCGTACTTAATGGTAAAATATTGAGTGCTTTACCCCTAAGATTAGGAATAAGGCAACAGTGCCCTTGCTTGCTACTTCTGGTCAGCATTGTAACTAGTTGTCCTAGCCATTGAAATTAGGCAAGAAGTAGAACAAAAAGGCATATAGATTGGAAGGGAAGAAATAAAAATGTTTCTATTTACAAATTACAAGACTGTGTAAAAAGTCTTAGTCATTTATTTAGAGGGGCACCTGGCTGGCTCAGTTGGTAGAGCACGAGACTCTTGAATTTGAGGTCATGACTTCAGGCCCCATGTTGGCTATAGAGATTACAAATAAACTTTAGAAAAAATAAAGTTTATATGGAAATGACTAACAAATAACCATTAGTAACAGAATTTAGCAAAGTCAAAGGATACAAGGTGAATATATAAAAATCAATTGTATTTTTATATACTATCAGCAAACAATTGGGAAATGAATTTTTTTACTTTTACTTAGAATATTTCTAAAACCCACGAAATACTTGGGAGTAAATGTGACAAAAATGCATAAAATCTCTTGACTGAAAACTACAGGACATTCCTGAGGGAAATTAAAGACCCTACTATAAGGAGAGTTATATCATGTTCATGATCAGACAATGCAAAATTGTTAAGATGTCAGTTCCCCAAACTGATTTATAAATAAATGCAATATCAATCAAAATCCTGGGATTTTTATTTTTTAACTTCTTAATTTTTTAAGATTTTATTTGTTTATTTGAAAGAGAGAGAATGAGAGGGGAGAAGGTCAGAGGGAGAAGCAGACTCCCCATGGAGCTGGGAGCCCGAGGTGGGACTCGGTCCTGGGACTCCGGGATCATGAACTGAGCCGAAGGCAGTTGCTTAACCAACTAAGCCACCCAGGCAGCCCCCAAATCCTGGGATTTTTAAATAGAAATTGGTAAACTGATTCTAAAATTTATTTAGAGGGGCACCTGGCTGGCTCAGTTGGTAGAGCACGAGACTCTTGAATTTGAGGTCATGACTTCAGGCCCCATGTTGGCTATAGAGATTACAAATAAACTTTAGAAAAAATAAAGTTTATATGGAAATGACTAAGACTGAGAATAAGCAAACCAATTTTCAAAAGGCAGAACAAAGTTGAAAAACTCAGACTACCTGATTTAAAGACTTACTACAAAGCTGCAATAATCAAGACATAGGAGAAATCTTCGTGACTTTGGAGTAGACAGTTTTCTTAGGTCACAAAGAAAATGAACCATAAAAACTGATAATTGGACTATATCAAAATTAAGATTTTTTTGTTCTTCTAAGTGTGTTTCATTAAGAAAATGAAAAGGCAAGGGGTACCTGGGAAGCTTGGTTGGCTAAGTGTCCAACTCTTGATCCTGGCTCAGGTCTCTATTTCAGGGTCCTGAGTTCAAGCCCCTTGTTAGGCTCCACATTGGAAAAAAAGGTGGGAGGGGGTATCTGGGTGGCTTAGTTTGGTTAAGTGTCTGCCTTTGGCTTAGGTCTTGATCTCGGGTCCTGGGGATCATTGTCAGACTCTGCGTTCAGTGGGGAGTCTGCTTCTTCCTCTTCCTCTGCCCCTCCCCCTACTAATGCTCGCTCTCAAATAAATAAAATCTTAAAAAGCTTTATGAAGAACTTACAATTCACTAATAACACAATCAGTTTTAAAAATGGACTAAAGATCTGAACAGATAAATCATAAACAAAAGTATACAACTGGCCAGTAGGATACAAGAAGATACTCAGCATCATTAGCTACTGGAGAAATGCAAATTAAAACTACAGTGAAATGCCACCACCATGGATTAGAATGTCTGAAACTAAACATTTTTAGTTTTGACAAGATATGGAGTAAGTGGAACTTTCATACACTGCTGGTGGGACTGTAAAGTTGTATAACTGCTTGGCAAAATTATTTGACATTTCCTTAATATGTTAATTATGCACCTTCCATTTTACCCTGGCATTCTACCCTTCGGTATTTACCCAAGAGAAGTGAAAACAAAAGACCTATGTGTATATGTTTATAACAGCTTTGGTCATAATAGCAAAATCCAGGAAATATCCAACAGGTAAATGGATAACTATAATAGAGTTACATCCTCACCATGGAGTACTACTTGGCAATAAAAACATACAAACTTCTGATATATGCAACAGCATGGGTGAATCACAAAAACATGCTTAGTGAAAAAAACTAGACATAAATGACTGGTAAACTGTACAGTGCCATTTATATAAAACTAGAAAAGTCCAGATTTGTCTAGTGACATAAGGCAGATCAGTGGTTGAGGTACTGGGGGCAGAGGAGAGGATCTTTTGGTAGTAATGGAGATGTTCTGTATCTTGATCAAGATTGTAGTTTTGAGAAATATATACATGTGTCAAAATTTACCAACTTTTACACTTTAATGGATGTAGTTTTTTGTACCTAAATAAATCTCAATAAAGTTTATTTAAAAAAAAGAAGATATGAAAACTATACCCTAAAATTAATGCAGGATTTAGTGCAAATGACTTATCTTTGTTAAAATGAGATCTTAAGTTAATAGACTATTACGAAGTTGTACTGCAAGCCTGAAAGAAGGAATTAAATTGAGACTCCCTGTGTACTAGGGATTAGTAGTTCGCTTTAGGAGGATAGTTTACTTAAAAATACTGCGTGAGGGCACCTAGCTGGCTCAGTCAGTGGAGAATACCACCGACTGGGGTTGTGAGTTCAAGCCCCACGTTGGGTGTAGTGATTACCTAAAAAGAAAAAAAACAGGGACGCGTGGGTGGCTCAGTTGGTTAAGCATCTGCCTTTTGCTCAGGTCATGATTCCAGAGTCCTGAAATCAAGTCCCGCATCAGGCTCCTTGCTTCGAGGGGAGCCTGCTTCTCCCTCTACCTGCTGCTTCCCCTGCTTGTGCGTGCGTGCGCTCTCTCTCTCTCTCTGATAAATAAATAAATAAATAAATAAATAAATAAAACATTGCCTAGAGTCGAAATGCCTTTTTTAAAAGTGTGCTTTAGGGAAAGAAATATTTGCACTTTACTGCTAGCTTTAATATGTGGGTGTGTTTTTTGTCATCGTTTTATTTAACTGCAAATCACAGAAAAAGAAAGAAAAGTGAGCAAAGGATATGATGTTTATAGATAATTTATAAATAAATACATTTAGGGGCGCCTGGGTGGCTCATTGGTTTAAGCCGCTGCCTTCAGCTCAGGTCATGATCTCAGGGTCTTGGGATCGAGTCCCACATTGGGGCTCTCTGCTCAGCAGGGAGCCTGCTTCCCTCTCACTCTCTCTGCCTGCCTCTCTGCCTACTTGTGATCTCTCTCTGTCAAACAAACAAATAAAATCTTAAAAAAAAAATAAATACTTCTAAATGGTTGATAAACATGTGAACTTGTATGAACAAAGGTAATTTGTTGCTACGTTTTTCCTGATAGCAAAGAAAAAATAACTGCAATGTTTAATAACAGGTTAGGTGAATTATATTATCTCTATGATGGAGAGTCTGAAAATTATAGAAGAATATTTGTTGGTATGAGAAAAATTTAGTAGTTTGTTACAAAATTCAATAGATTACAGGGTTGTATAATACAAGTAATTATAAAATTGTTTGTTTAAATATTTAAGATGATAAGATACATACCACAATTTTGAATAGTTGTTTTTGGCACTCTAAGAGATTTGTTTTTATTTTGTGGTAGTTATTGGGTTTTTTTAATTTAATTTAATTTATGTGCTCGCTTCGGCAGCACATATACTAATTTAATTTAATTTATTTTTTATTTTTTTATTTTATGTTTTGTAGTCTTTTTAAGATTATTATTTTTTAAAATTTTAAGTAGGCTTCATGCCCAGCATGGGGCTTGGACTCATGATCCCCAGATCAAGGTGCACTTGTGCTCTTTAGTTTTTAAAAAAATCTTTTGCATTGATTTATAACATAGTATCTTTGATTTAGAGAAATCTTTAAGAACAGTTCGAAGATTAGCTGAAGGTTGATAATTGTTACTATGTGGGTATTCATTATGCTGTTCCACACTGTATAAAAAAATTTGTCCACAAAAGATGCAAAGCTAATTATCACTTCTAACTGCTGGCTGATTTAGATTCACCTTCCAAACAGGAAGAGATTTTGAATTTTGACACAAAGATCTGTTGATAACCCGTTGATGATCCATTAATGGTCTGGCGTCTTTTTAGCCTTTTTGAAACAGGTAATGAATTCTCTCTGCTGACAGCCAGCAATACTCTGATTCCTGGATGAGTTGTAGCTGATTGGATATTGGTAGTACTACTGTTGGTTGACTAATTTATAATAGAATTACATACATTTGTAGATTTTATTTTATTTATTCTTTTAAATAGGTAATAAAATAACATGGTATAGAGTTATAAAAGGTATATATCATGAAGTCTTCTTCCTATTCCTAATTCTGGGCCGCCAGTTGCCTGCCATGAGGATGTTAAAGCCTACTATGAAAGGCCACCAGGAACATATCTATGGTCAGAAAATAAGTTCACATTGATATAGCTTGCTACAGCAGGGAATAGCACACACCAGAATAACTGTGGGGCATTTCAGAAGGAGGGACTTAGCAAAGCAGATATACAAGGTTTTAGGAGCTGGAGTTAGTCACGGAGTGATTTTAGGGTAGAAATTAGTAGTTTGGGTGGGGATTGGCTAGAATCTGTAATTTAGGTGAGTTGATGGAATAGTCAGTGGCTTTATCTTTAGAACACATGAGTCCCTCAGGAGTTACAGTTATATCAGTGTGTCTTGATAATGGAATATAATGAGCTAATGTTTAAAAAGATTTGAGCTCATATAGTATGTAATACACATTGTGGTTTGGTTTGGTTCACTTTATCTGTTTTATAAATCATAGTGTTGTTCTGAGTGTTTATGAGCAATTTGTGGTTTCTCTTTCAATCCTCAGTCTCTGCTTTTGATCATTTGTTAATGACGTTAACAGACTTAACATTTAGGGGAAGTGATCAGTAAAGATCTGTATCATTGTTAGATAGGTTGTGAATGTTCATCAAGCTTTTGATGGTAATAACTTTGACCTTCTTAAGCACCAGGCCACTTTGTTCTGTTTCTTAGATTTGTTAAATCATCTAACATGATAATATGTGACTGTAGCATTTAAAACCTCGAGATCACACACACATAGCATTTACAACAAACAAAACTTCAAACAAGAGTTACTATTAAAGTTTGAAATAATGTTCTATGTATTCCATATCTATTTGGATCTTCCTTTATTAACCAAGTAATTTTTTCCCCTTTAATTTCGGATATGGATTGTTCACCTTGTCAGTGTCTGAAGAATTAGTCCTATATGTGGTGATTGTCAGAGATAAGGTCTTGTTAGTACTAAGAATAAAGGACCGGGTGTTTATTGACATCTGGAATCTTGAACTAGCAGAGAGAGAAGAAAATAGCCGAGAGAATAAAGGGCAAAATCATGCAAAGTACATGGTAATCTGTGGCTTCTAGCATCTCAGAGATTGTGTTCTGATGATCTAAAAGTAAGTAGTCTAGGGGCGTCTGGGTGGCTCAGTTGTTAAACATCTGTGTTTGGCTCAGGTTATGATCCTAGGGTCCTGGGATCAAGCCCAGCGTTGGGCTCCTGGCTCTGCAGGAAGCCTGTGTCTCCCTCTTCCACTTCCCCTATTGTGTTCCCTGTCTTGCTGTCTCTCTCTGTCAAATAAAGAAATCTTAAAAAAAAAAAAAGGAAATAGTCTATTTACATTGTCTTCTGATTTTGGACCAAAACAGTTTTGGAAATTCAGACTCAGCCACAATGTCTGACCATGGCAATGATATCAGCAATACACATAATTTATTCTCTGTAGTATCAATAGTTATGATATCTTTACAGAAATTCTTTTGATAGGTCTCCACAAAGTTCAGTTGCTGATCTTTAGAGTACAGTTGGCCACTACATTCAGGTGAATGTAAGGAAGAAACAGAAATTACTTGTGGATGCTGAGTCTGGGCTTCAGTTTATTTGTTATATTAACCAGCATTGTCAGAATGGAAGAGAGTGGAATCTTCTACTAAAGTACATAATCAGTTTTATAAAGAGTTAGTCACTGATTATCCTGAAAGTAAGAACATGCTGTGACCAAGGGAAATTGACAGATCTTTAGGCCATGGGTTTATCCTATAAAATGTATTAGAATTTCACCAGTACAAGCTTATTTAAGCCTAGCGAAAGAATCTTTTTGTAGACAGCTGTTGCGTTAGTCTTTGTGTATGAATATTTGTTTCCTTTAAACTGAAAGATACACAAACATTGTAGCATATTTATTTTTAACATATTTAACTTACACATGATTAATTTATGAAGACTGAACTTTTTTAATCAGGTGGTTTTTTTTTTCTTTTAACCCAATTTTAATAAAGCAGAAAACTCACAATACTTTTGAATTAATGAAAAGTTGGAGGATGCCAAACAAAGCTGCTAATTTCTGTAATCCTTTAAAAACATTTTATTAATTTATTAATTTATTTTAAAGATTTTATTTATTTGAGAGAAGAGAGAGAGCACAAGCAGGGGGAGTGGCAGAGGAAGAAGGAGAAGCAGGCTTCCCACTGAGCAGGAAGCCCCATGTTGGGGCTCCATCCCAGGACCTTGGGATCATGACCTGAGCCAAAGGCACATGCTTAACCAACTGAGCCACCTAGGCTTGTTTTAGAAACATTTTTAATAATCTTTATGTTGCCTAATGATCATTTATAAAACCAAAAATATTGTAGGTATGAGAAATATCTTAATAATTTTATTATTCTGAATTTAGAGAAGAACAAATTCAAAAGGAATTGTCATTTGACAAAATGTAAGTCATAACTATCCAAAGAAATAGTTATAGGCAGTATCTTTATTTAATTTTTTTAGATTATATTTTAAAAAATTTTAAGTAATCTCTACCTCCAATTGTTGCTCAAACTCAAATCCCCAAGATCAAGAGTCGAATGCTCATTGACTGAGCCAGCCAGGTGTTCCCAGGCAGTATCTTTAAAAACAGTGATTATTAGGAATGTTAACTTTTCCCCAAAAGTAAAGAAACAAAAAGATTAAAAAGATTTAAAAAACAAAAGATTTATGAATGTTTCAAAAAGCACAGAGAAGGGCACCTGAGTGGCTCAGTCGGTTAAGCGGTTTAGCTCAGGTCATGGCTCAGTCGGTTAAGCAGTTTAGCTCAGGTCATGATCCCAGGGCCGTGGGATTGATCCCCACATTAGGCTCTCTGTTCAGGGGAGAGCCTGCTTCTCCCTCTGCCTCCGCCTGCTGTTCCCGCTGCTTGGGCTCTCTCTGCCTCTCAAAAAAATAAATAAAATCTTAAAAAAAAAAAAGCACAGTGAGTTAACAGAATATTTTGATGATTTAAGGGATGTGTTATCCAGGCACAAAATAGCTTTGCTTTTTTTGACAAAAAGGAAATTAAATTCTATTTTTACTCCATTTTTTATTCATGGAGAATTTACATTAAAGAGATTTATAAGCCCTGGGGCGCCTGGGTGGCTCGGGGGGTTAAAACCTCTGCCTTCGGCTCTGGTCATGGTCCCAGGGTGCTGGAATCGAGCCCTGCATCGGGATCTCTGCTAAGCAGGGAGCCTGCTTCCTCCCTCTCTCTGCCTGCTTCTCTGCCTACTTGTGATCTCCGTCTGTCAAATAAATAAATAAAATCTTAAAAAAAAAAAAAGATTTATAAGCCCTTATTTTTAAGCAATTTTTTAATGTAATTTTTTTTAAAAGATTTTATTTGAGAAAGAAGGAGAACACGTGCACAAGAAGGGGAGGGGCAGAGGCAGACTCCCTACTGATAGAGCCTGATGCAGGGCTCTATCCCAGAACCCTGAGATCATGACCTGAGCTGAAGGCGGACCCTTAACCAACTGAGCCAACCAGGCGCCCCAATTTTATTTTTTATGATAAACCTCTCACATTTGACCAATTTTATCAAAAATTTTAACATTTTATTTCTCCCTTCAAATTCTTTTTTATATCTATTAAGGACCCAGACAAATAAAGTGTACTTACTCTCAGAACTTGTACCTTTATAGTATACTGTCCAATTTTTTTTTTAAGATTTTATTTATTTATTTGACAGACAGAGATCACAAGTAGGCAGAGAGGCAGGCAGAGAGATGGGGGGAAGCAGGTTCCCCACTGAGCAGGGAGCCCAATATAGGACTCAGTCCTAGGACACTGGGATCATGACCTGAGCCAAAGGCAGAGGCTTTAACCCACTGAGCCACCCAGGTGCCCCTACACTGTCAAAAAAATTTTTTTCACACTATTCTTTCACATCTTGGTGCAACCAGAAATTTCTCTTTTTTTTTTTCTTCCAGATTTACTGAGATATAATTGACATATAACATGTAACTTAAGGTGTACAATGTGTGATTTGATACACCTATATATTTTGCAAAATGATTTACCACCATAGGATTAGCTAACAATGTATAACACCATATAATTACCATTTCTTTTTTGTGGTGAAACACAACATTTATTATTTAAGACAATATTATTCTCTTTATTTCTAGATAAACAAAAACACGTCTGATACTACACATTCTCATTCCCTTGTCTTTACACGTATTCTTTTATATTCATTTGAAATCAGTATAACTGCAAGACAAGAAAAGGATTTTCTGAAAGTGGTATTTCTGCCACCTGAATAATCTCATAACTTCCAGAGAGTTAAAAATTATTTTTTTAAAAGATTTTATTTATTTATTTGACAGAGAGATCGCAAGTAGGCAGAGAGAGAGAGAGAGGAGGAAGCAGGCTCCCTGCTGAGCAGAGAGCCTGATGTGGGACTCGATCCCAGGACCCTGGGATCATGACCTGAGCCGAAGGCAGAGGCTTTAACCCACTGAGCCACCCAGGCGCCCCCAGAGAGTTAAAAATTATAAGGGCTTTTCATTATTTCTTTTCTTCTTCTCCCCCTCCCCCTCCCCCTCCTCCTCTTTCTCCCCCTCCCCCCCCTCCTCCTTTTTAAGATTTTATTTATTTATTTGAGAAAAAGAACATAGGCAGAAGAGCAGCAGAGGGAGAGGGCTCTTGAGCAGGGAGTCTGATGCGGGGCTGGATCCCAGGACCCCAAGATCATGATTTGAGCTGAAGGCACTCAACCAACTAAGCCACCCAGGTGCCTCTTTTCATTATTTCTTAAGGATTAATTTCTAAATTCTTTTTAGGGTGATGCCAATTAGCCTTTCCCAGGTTTTGCATCTCCAGGGCACATCAAAATATGGCCTACTTGCTAGGGAGGCCTGTACAAGGCTGATTTTTTTTTTTCTCCTTAAAAAAAAAAGATTTATTTATTTGTCTTAGAAGGAGAGTGTGAGAGAGCACATGAATGGGGGAAGGGGCAGAGAGATAGGGACCTAAGCTGAAATCAAGAGTTGGACACCCAACCAACTGAACCACACAGATGACCCTAAACTTTCTCCTTCTTACCTTGGGGTTTGGGGATTCTTTCAGGGAGGCAGTTTTAGGATTTGAATTGCATTTAGAAATTTCTTCATGTTAAGGAATGTAGACCATTGGATAGTCAGAATTATGTTTCCTTTTTTCTTTTCTTTTTTAAAAAAAGATTTATTTTTTTTTAAAGATTTTATTTATTTATTTGCCAGAGAGAAAGAGATCACAAGCAGGGGGAGCTGTGGGCAGAAGAAGCAGCAACCTCTCTGCTGAGCAGGGAGCCCAATGTGGGCTCACTCGATCCAAGGACCCTGGGATCATGACCTGAGCCACCCAAATATCCTAAGATTTATTTATTTTTAGGGAGAAATAGAGAGAGTGTGGGAGGGGAGGGGCTGAGGGAGACAGAGAATCTCAAGCAGACTCCCTACTGAGCATGAAGCTGTTTCGGGGCTCCATCTCATGACCCTGAGATCATGACCTGAGCCAAAATCAAGGATCGGTCACTTAACCAACTCAAGTGCCATCCAGGCACAGTGCCTCTTTCCTATTAAGGTGCCTCTCAGGTAATCTTATTCATGTCAGTAGTTCCCCAAGAGGACATTTAGAATTCAGATCTTTTTCTTGGTGAAATTATGCCATTTTTTGAGTTATATTCATAATCTAAAAACATGAAAGAAGTAGATAGAGGAGGCACAGAGCGGACATCGATATAGACTGAGAAAACTCTTAAATGATGTGCAGTAAGTATGGTGAGGATGGAGCTTTGCAACTTTCCACAAGACAGGAAGTGACACCAGAGATCAGCTGTCATCAACTGAGGACTTTTCAGAGCCTCTGCTCCAGGCAGACAGAACTAAGCAAAAGATATCTCAAGATTATAAGGACTAAGGAAAGTCCTTAGGAGGCTTTAGAAAACATGACCCAAGACAAAGTTTACCTAAAGATGCTGATCTAATCAGACCTTCTGAACTTGTCAGTTTTTGGAGCTGGCGGGAAAAAAGACTTATTAGGCCTATGTCTGATCCGTGCTGTGGACTTCCTCTTATAGATGAATGACACTCAACATACTGAACAAGGAGTGCCTGCCTGGCTCAGTCTGTAGAGCAGGTGACTCTGAATCTCATGGTTGTGAGTTCAAGCCCCATGCTGGGTGTAGAGCTTAAACAACAACAACAAAAAGGATACTCAACAAGCAGACAGATGATAGGAATGCTGTTAATTAGGTAGAAGTCAAATTTCACTCATGAACCATATAATCTGGTAAGATTATATTCTCTCAGTCAGAGAACCCAACTTTTTTTTTTTTTTTTAAAGATTTATTTATTTGACAGATAGAGATTACAAGTAGGCAGAGAGGCAGGCAGAGAGAGAGGAGGAAGCAGGCTCCCAGCTAAGCAAAGAGCCCGATGCGGGGCTCGATCCCAGCACCCCGGGATCATGACCTGAGCTGAAGGCAGAGGCTTTAACCCGCTGAGCCACCCAGGCGCCCCGAGAACCCAACTTTTATCTTGATCCTGAAGCACTCAACAAAATTATTGAAGCTCAGATACCTCACTGTTACAGGCAGGGTGGCCTTAAGCGAGTGGAAATCAAGTGGTCACATATGTGCACACTATGACAAAGCCATAGGTCTTCCCAGAAACAAGGAGGTCAGCTGAATCTTAGTGGAAATGCCAGTTGTTAAATAGTCAGACACCCATAAACCAAAGATCATCAAGGATTTATTTGTAGTTAAGAAAAAAAGACTTAGGTTTATTTAACTTGCTGCAACAAGCAGAGAGAACCAGAGGAATGAGGGACCATCTCAAAAGAGGCAGTTAGGAAAACCTGCTCACTGAGGACTGTTGTTAGATTAGGGACTGTTGTTAGATTTTAGGGTGGAAGTTTGTAATCTGGGCAAGGATTAGTTAGAATTTGTGCACTAGATGTTTTGCTAGAACTCATTAAGTTCTAGTATAAGGTCATATCTAGTGTCTGCATTACTATTAAATTAGTTTGTGTGAGGTCTTATCTTGGAACATATGGATTTGAAGTCTGGTGTGAAAAGAGTTTGAACTCAACACCAAAAAAAATCTGATTAAAAAATGGACAGAGGAGCTGAATAGACATTTTCCAAAGAAGACATGGCCAACAGACACATGAAAAAATGCTTCAACATCCTTGATCATTAGGGAAATGCAAATCAGAAAACCACAATGAAGTATCACCTCACACCTGTCAAATGGCTCAAATAAAAAAAACATAAGAAATAACCAGTATCAGCAAGGATGTGGAGAAAAGGGACTAATTGTGCACTGTTGGGGGAAATGTAAGTTGATATAACCACTATGGAAAACAGTTAAAAAGGTTAAAAATAGAAATACCATATGATCCAGTCATTCCACTACTGGGTATTTACCCAAAGAAAATGAAAACACCAATTTGAAAAGATACATGTATCCCTGTGTTTATTGCAGCATATTTTTAATAGCCAGGTTATGTAAGCAGTCTAAACCTAAGTGTTCATCAGTAGATGAATGGATAAAGAAGTGGGGTACACACGTGCACACACACACATATACACACAGAGGAATATTACTTGGCCATAAAAAAGAAATTAGATTTTGCCGTTTGAGACAACATGGATGAACCTAGAGGGTAGGTAGAGAGGATGGACCTAGAGGCTAAGTGAAATAAGCCAGACAGTGAAAGACAAATACCATATGATTTTACTTGCATGTGGAAACTAAAAAACAAAAACAAATGAACAAACAAAAAAATAGAGAATAAACTGGTGATTGCCAGAGAGGAGGTATGTGGGGGTGGGGTGGGGTGGGTGAAATAGGTAAGGAGAAAAATGGGAAAAAAAAAAAGAAGGAGTTTAAGTTTAGATGGTCTGTGATGCATGTTGTGGTTTGGTTTGGTTCAGTTTATCTGTTTCATGAGTCATAGCACAGTTACACATTATGGCTTTTGTTGCAATTCTAAGAGACAGCCTGTGTTAGTTTCTCGTGTATTTAAAGCTGTGTTTATAATTGTTGAAAGGTTATAGAAAAGAATTTTAACTTAAGAATTTTGCATTAGTTTTCTATTGCTGTGTAAGAAATTACCACAAACTCCATGGTTGAAAAGAGCAACCAATTTTTAGCTCAAGATTTTAAGTAAGAGGCATTTGATATATTATATATTGCTAAGTAGTTTTTGTGTCTTAACCTTTAAAAATGACTTCACTGGGGCACTGGGTTGGCTTAGTTGTTAGGGCATCCGATTCTTTTTATCGGCTCAGGTTATGATCTCACGGTCGTGGGATTTAACCCCATGCTTGGAGGGGAGCCTGCTTAAGATTCTCTTTCTCCCTTTCCCTCTCTCCCCATCCTGGCATGCACACACTGTCTCTCTAAAATAAAATAAATCTTTTAAAAAAAATGAGTTTACTCGGTAGGAGTTTTAGTTTCATAAATGTTTCTTTTATTTTCAAAGTTGTACATGTGTATGTATATGTATATATTTGTGTGTATATATGTATTGGTACAGGTTCATAATCAATATTTAATTAATAGTTAAAAAAAAAAAAACAACAACAATGCCATTGTCTGTCCAAATTGACTCACTCCCTAAGGGTCCCTAACAGCTGAGTTTTCACTGTTTTTTATTATTATCATCAGTGGATGAAGGATACCAGCATTTCCACTGGCTCTTCCATCTTCTTGCTTGGGATAGGATACCCTGGCTCTGGCATCCTCATGTGGGACAGCAGCTCAAGAGAAGAAAATGCTTTGAAAAGAGTTTTTTCTTTTTCTTTTCTTTTTTTTTTTTTAATTTTTTAAAGGTTTTTTTTTTTTAAAGATTTTATTTATTTATTTGGCAGAGAGAGATCACAAGTTGTCAGAGAGGCAGGCAGAGAGAGAGAGAGAGAGAGAGGGAAGCAGGCTCCCTGCTGAGCAGAGAGCCCGATGCGGCACTTGATCCCAGGACCCTGAGATCATGACCTGAGCCAAAGGCAGCGGCTTAACCCACTGAGCCACCCAGGCGCCCTCTTTTCTTTTTTTTTTAAAGTTTTATTAAGTACTCTCTATGCTCAATGTGGGCTTGAACTTGATCTTGAGAACAAGTCACATGCTCTTCCAACTGAGTCAGCCAGGTACCCCAAAAAGAGGTCTTTTTTTTAAAATAATCCTTTAGAGAGAGAGTGCATGTGTGCTAGTGGGGGAGGGGCCAAACGGGAGAGGGAGGGAGAGAATCTTAAGCAGACTCTTGAGGGTGGACCCCTGATGTGGCTGTATCTCATGACCCAAGATCATGAGACCTGAGTCAAAAACCAGAGTTCTACACTTAACTGACTGAGCCACCCTGGCGCCCCCTGCCCCCACCAAAAGAGGTCTTAAAAGAACATTTTAGACTTAATAAAACAGCATTCTATGCCTCCTCTTACATCTTTTCTTGGTTTCTTATACTATCTTGCCAGAATGTTTCAGCTGAAGATACAGACTGATATCAGATCTCAGTGCAGTGTCCTTCTTCTGAGACACTGATAGGGCTCTCTTGCTATGTATATTTTTGTAAAGATATTATTTATTTATTTACTTGAGAGAAGAGAGAGAGCATACAAGCAGTAGGAGGAGCAGAGGAAGAGGGACAAGCAGACTCAGAGCTGAGTGTGGAGCCTGACTCAGGGCTCAATCCCATGACCCTGAGATAATGACCTGAGCCAAAATCAAACTCACTGGTGTGAATAAAATAGTATAAGCCTTTGGTGAACTGTTTGACAAAACTTATGTCTACCCCTATCCTTGCAGTCCCACCCCTGAATATACCCAAGAGAGAGGAGGTTTATGTCCACTGTAAGATAGATAGAAAAATGTTCATAGCAACTTTTATTCATTTTATTTTTTAAAGTAATCCCCACACCCAGCATGGGGCTTGAACTCATGACCCCAAGATCAAGGATCACGTGCTTCACTGACTGAGCCAGCCAGGTGCTCCCATAGCAACTTTATTCATAGTAGGTCAAAATTAGGAAGCTAATCTAGTAACACATTTTGCTGTTTCTAGCCTAAGGCTTAGCATGTAACTGTTTTTAGTTTAATATGTGATATTAGTGAAAATTAATGTAGGCCATCCCAGTCCCCAATTTTCTAACCTTTTTTTATTATGTTCAGTTAGTCAACATATAGTGCATCATTACTTTTTGTTGTAGTGTTCAATGATTCATTAGTTGGATATAACACCCGGTGCTCATCACAATACATGCCTTCCTTAATACCCATCATCCGGTTACCCCATCCCTCCACCCCCCTCCCTTCTGTAACCCTTAGTTTGTTTTTTGGAGTCCAGAGTCTCTCATGGTTTGTCTCCCTATCTGATTTCTTCCCATTCAGTTTTCCCTCCCTTCCCCTGTGGTCCTCCATTCTATTCCTTATGTTCCACATATGGGTGGAACCATATGATAATTGTCTTTCTCTGCTTGACTTATTTCACTCAGCATCATCCCCTCCAGTTCCATCCATGTCAGTGCAAATAGTAGGTATTTATCCTTTCTGATGGCTGAGGAATATTCCATTATATATGAACCACTTCTTTATCCATTCATCTGTTGAAGGACATCTCCACTCCTTCCACAGTCCGTCTGTTGTGGACATTGCTGCTATGAACAGTGGAGTGTGTTTGCTCCTTCTTTTCACTGCATCTGAAAACTGTGGAACACTTCACAAATTTGTGTATCATCGTTGTGCAGGGGCCGTGCTAATCTCTGTATCGTTGTAATTTTAGTACATGTGCTGCTGAAGTGAGCACCCAATTTTCTAACTTCTAAAACTGTTCTGAAATTTCTTAAAATCCTGTGATTTTGAATTTGGAGGACTAAAAGAAACAACTTATAGACTGCCTAGAACACATTATAAAAATGCCAACTTTCTCTCTATATTCAGCTCCAATATTCCCTTACTCTTGGATCATTCTTTAGTTTGATTAGTTTTTTTTAAGAGTGTATTTATTTATTTGTCAGAGAGAGATGGCATGAGCAGGGAGAGCAGCACACAGAGGGAGAAGCAGGCTCCCAGCTGAGCAAGGAGCCAGATGTGGGACTCAATCTGCTGACCCAGGGATCATGACCTGAGCTGAGGGCAGATGCTTAACTGGCTGAGCCTCCCAGGTGTCCCTAGGCTAGTTTTAGATTAGTTGGGTTTTTTTTTTTGTTTTGTTTTGTTTTGTTTTGTTTTTTAAGATTTCATTTATTTGGCAGACAGAGATCACAAGCAGGTAGAGAGGCAGGCAGAGAGAGGAGGAAGCAGGCTCTATGCTGAGCAGAGAACCCAATGCGGGGCTCGATCCCAGGAGTCTGGGATTGTGACCTGAGCTGAAGGCAGAGGCTTTAACCCTCTGAGCCACCCAGGCGCCCCTGAACTTGTACAACTTAATAGCAAAAACAAGCAAACAGTCTGATTAACAAAAGGGGAAAAGGAACTGAATAGACATTTTTCCAAAGAAGACATACAGAAGGTCAACAGGTACATGAAAAGTTGTTTGATATCACTCACTAATTATCAAGAAAATGCATATTGAAACCACAGTGAAGACATCACCTCACACCTGTTGGAATGGTTGCATTATGCTCCCAACACAAATGAGGGCCAGCTGGCGACTGTTCGAATTTTTTTTTTTTTAAGATTTTATTTATTTATTTGACAGAGACACAGCAAGAGAAGGAACACAAGCAGGGGGAGTGGGAGAGGGAAAAGCAGGGAGCCCGATGTGGGGCTCCATCCCAGGACCCTAGAATCATGACCTGAGCCGAGGGCAGATAACCAACGACTGAACCACCCAAGCACCCTAGACTGTCCGAATTTGAGGTATATTTTATAGAGATTAGGCAGAGCATGTACCTGTGTGTGACTCTTGACCTCTGGATCATGGGTTCAAATCCCACGTTGGACACAGAGCTTACCTTATTATTATTATTTTGTGTGTGTGTGTGTGAGATTTTAGTATTTATTTGTCAGAGAGAGAGAGCACACAAGCAGTAGGAGCAACAGGCAGAGGGAAAAGCAGGCTCCCCACTAAGCAAGGAGCTGGATGCAAGACTTGATCCTAGGACCTGGGATCACGACCTGAGCTGAAGGCAGATGCTTAACAAACAACTACCCAGGTGTTCCCAGAGCTTACTTAAAAAAATAATAATAAAACAAAATAAAAGATGGAATCAGCCAGACTTGCTGATAAATTGGGATTTGGGGAGTATTGGGGAAATTGTGATTAAGGGAGGACTGCCTATTTTTTGGCCTGAGCAACTGGGTTGAGTGTGGTTCCATATATTTAGATGGAAAAGACTAGAGGTGGTATGGGAAATAATAAGTTTAATTTTGGACATATGTTAATTTTTTCTCACCATATAAGTTTAAAGCATGCAGCATCATGGTTTGATTTACATATAGTTTGAAATGATTACCACAGTAAGTTTAGCTGACATCCATCTTTTCATATAGATACAATAAAAAGAAAAGAAAGAAGAAAAAAAGAATTTTCTGCTTGTGATGAGAACTCTTAGGATTGCTCTTTTTTTTCCCCTTAGGATTTGCTCTTAACAACTGTCCTATGGATCATACAGCAGTGTTAGTTGTAGTCATCATGTTGTATATTATATACCTTATCACTGGAAGTTTATATCTTTTTGAAAAAGATTTGTTTTAGGGAGAGAGTGTGTGGGTCAGGGGGCAGAGAGAGAGGGAGAGAGTAAATCCCAAGCAGACTCCTCACTGAGTTCGGAGCCCAGCATGGGGCTTGATCTCACGACCCTGAGATCATGACCTGAGCCAGAACCAAGAGTTGGACGTTCAATCAACTGAGCTACCCAGGTGCCCCAGAAATTTGTATCTTTTGACTACAGTGCTCCCATTTCCACCTCCCCTCCACCTCTGCCTCTGGCCTCTGGTAACCACAGGTCCCATCTCTTTTTCTGTGAGTTTTATTTTGGTTTGGATCTACATGTAAGTGAGATCATACAGTATTTTGTCTTTCTCTGACTTATTTCACTTAGGATAATACCCTCTAGTAGTACCATCCATAACGTCACCAATAGTGGAACTTTCTCATATTTTATGGCTGTATAATATTCCTTTGTATGAAAATACCACCATTTCTATATCCATTCGTCCATTAGTCAACTCCTAGGTTGTTTCCGTGACATGTTAAATTTTAAATATGTATTAAACATCCAAGTAGATATTAATTGGGTGGTTGAGCTTAAGAGCCTGGAGTTCAAAGGAGCCTTTAGGCTAATCAGTTTTTACAAGGTTTGTGATAAAACCCTTGGTTATATTTGATTATGTGCATATTATGTTAATTATGAAATAAAACCATTTTCACAATTCTTTAGTTTTATTATTTATGCCAAATCGTTTTCCCCCATTATTTATTGTGAATGTTTATTTTTTATGTGGATACACTTCAAGTGGCTTTTTAAAATACTAGTCATCCTTGAATTATAAGACCTCTTCTACTCTTCGGGGGAAAAAAAGTACTGTAATTTTATTTCATTTTATTTTTTTTTTTAAGATTTTATTTATTTATTTGAAAGAGATCATGAGCTGACAGAGAGGCAGGCAGAGAGAGAGGGGGAAGCAGGTTCCCTGCTGAGCAGAGAGCCCGATGCAGGGCTCGATCCCAGGACCCTGAGATCATGACCTGAGCCGAAGGCAGAGGCTTTAACCCACTGAGCCACCAAGTACCATAATTTTATATTCCCTGAATTGTCACATTTCTGGATAAGTCACCTTTTGGTTCATAGTTTTTTGTTTTGTTTTGTGTTTTTAAACTCTATGCTGGTGTTTTGAGACGCTTCAATCCCTCTGTTAACTCTTCTTTCTCATTGGTAGGGTTTGTAGTTTATAAAATAACAGACCTATATTAAAAATGAAGGGATCATTCCCCTCTCCCAAATTATCATATGATATAACCAATAAAGCAGTAAATTGAGTGCTGACACTGTTGACATTTGATTCTTTCATTTAAAAACGCCTAATTTAATTTTTTGAACAAATAAAATGTCTGGAATAGCTTAAATCCATTTTCTTTGGAATTTGAAAAATTGTGCTAAGGCATTGTTTTAGAAGTATGACCATAAATGGAGTGTTTAAAGAGGTGACACACAGCCTCAGAAACAAGAGAAACTTCAGTGCTTGGTGTTGAGTAGTTGGTTTATAATTTGAAAGGACGCAAGAACTGAAACTCTGTGTTAGAATTCATATACTTCATAGTTTAAAGCAGGTATAAGATGTTAGAAGCTGAAACTTCAGCTTGTTCATTTGTCTGCATATAGTGTTTTGTTGTATTTCTTGTTAGTGAAATCCTGTGTGCCATTAAAAACAGTTGGAAATGAATGTAACGGAAACTTGTGTTCTTAGAAAAGATTATTCACTGTGAAGTGAACAGTGAAGTCAGCTGAAAATCCTCTTATGTGTACGTTAGATGAAATAAAATAAACTCTGGCTTGAAGATGTGTACATACATAATATTCAGATTTTAATTCTAGTCCTATTCTTGTTCCCCTGACTCCATGTTTATCTAAACCAGTGTTACACGCCAAGCGTGGTCCATGGATCTGTGTCAGTTTATAACCTGTTATTAGCTTCAATAAGTACAGAAATTGAGCTTTTAAAAACTTAAATAGCAGTTTGACATTGGCACAGCATCTAAGCATGTGATCATTTTTCTAGTGATTTATTTTTACTGCATTTTACAAAGTACAGGTTTTGACAGGTTAGAGGTTGGAGTGGGGCAGTTCCCACAAATAGTTTGCAAAGCACTAATCTAGATCCTCTTTTTTTCATTCAGAAATTCCAAACTCCTATTTCCATGTGGTCACAGTAAGAGACTGGGAAAAGGACATAAAGACCTTAAACTATTACTTTGTGATGACTGGGAATGAAGGTGCTGATTATTTGAGATTAGTTGTATCTTTTTTTTAATTTTTAAGATTTTATTTATTTATTTGATAGAGAAAGAGGGAGAGCACAAACAGAGGTAGTGGCAGGCAGAGGGAGAGAGGGATGTATACTCCCTGCTGAGCGAGGAGCCCAATGTGGGGCTTGATCCTGAGACCCTGAGATCATGACCTGAGCTGAAGGCAGATGCTTAATCAACTGAGCCACCCAGATGCCCCGAGATTAGTTGTGTCTTTACTTAGAATTCCCTTAAACCATTTTCCTGGTGCACTCTAACCAATTTTAGTGTGCACAACTATTGCCTGGGACACCTTTTAACAAAGCAGATGACTGTGCAGAGTCCCCAAAAGTTTTGATTCTACCAGGCTGAGGCCCAAGGATCTACATTCTAAACAAACACCCTAGCTGATTCTGGAGAATATTGTTTCTCGGTAGGTGATTTAAATCAGGATACTTGAGAGTAAAAGAGGATGCTATTAAATCACATTAGGACAAGATAAATAATGTGAGAATATCCAAATAGGCATACTTGGACATATGGTCCCTGTACTTGGGGCATATATATTTTTTTTAAATATAGGTTTAAAGTTTAATTGGAAAGCTCTTGCTATTTCCTTCCATGACCAAACTTAGCTAGATTTCCTTTAGTCTTCTCAGGATGGTGGCTGTTCCCACTCTTGTATGAATCAATCTCAACTATAGTGTGTATACAACTTTCTAATAAGGAAGATGGAATTCCGGGCTTCTAAACATAGCTAGGAGTAACTTGAGGAGAGGACCCACTCCTTTAAGGTTGAAGATTCTTTTCTTCTGATTTGAAGGAAATTGATTTTATTTGTCCTTAGCTAAAAATTTAGGACTCTTCTGGAACTTTCTGTTAAGCATGTTGTCTCAAGCCCATCTTAATTCCTCTTAGTGTTCCTGGCTCAGCTGTGTCCCATTTCTTTTAGCTGGGCATAATCCCCTTGATCCATTTCAGCCTTGCTTTTGTTTTCATTTAACTAAGTGACTTGTTTACTTGTTTTAAGTAAATCGCAATGGAAGAATTTGAGAGAAAGAAAAGATACCTTTCTAAATTTCTTTCTCAAGAGTTCTTTAGGTTGTTGTCTCCTCTCCTTACATAACTTTAATGATATATAGAAAATATGATTTTCCTATTTTGTAAACTGTTACCTGATTACAACTGAGTATTGAAGGGAAATTATTTTCATTAGTAGTAATAATATTGCTGTTAGAAGTCAAATAATATCTGTGGATCTCTTGTCTCTGGAACTACCTCTATTATAATACCTTTTTTGTCAACTCTAATATATTTGATTTTATATCATTTCGTTTTTAGTTTGTTGGCCAATTTCTTTTATTTACATAGTGGGGATAAAAACAACCAGGCTTTCTGTGGGGTTCACTTCAAAATGGAGAAGGGCAGATTGGTTAGCCAGAAATTGAGAGTAAGAGTTTGAAAATAAAAAAGAAGTAAATTAAGTAGGAAAAGGGGAATGATTAAATGTGGAACCTTCCATTTATTTTTCTGGATCAAGATTTCAGAGGACTTGGTGTTCTCTGAAGTCACATACATAGGCTTTTGATTGAACCTCGTATAAATTTCTTTAAAGAGAACTTTTCTAAGTTTTTTTTTCCACATTTTTCCACTTTTTTTTTTTTTAAAGATTTTATTTATTTATTTGACAGACAGAGATCACAAGTAGGTGGAGAGGCAGGCAGAGAGAGGAAGGGAAGCAGGCTCCCTGCTGAGCAGAGAGCCCGATGTGGGGCTCGATCCCAGGACCCTGGGATCATGACCTGAGCCGAAGGCAGCGGCTTAATCCACTGAGCCACCCAGGCGCCCCCACATTTTTCCACTTTTTAAAAAAGATTTTATTTATTTATTTGAGAGAGCGAGAAAGAGATAGTGAGAGAGAGAGCACTGAGCTGGGAAGAGATGGAAAATCAGGATCCCTGCTAAGCAGGGAGCTCATGTGTGGCTTGATCCCGGGACTCCAGGATCATGAGCTGAAGGCAGTTACTTAACCAACTGAGCCACCCAGGTGCCCCGGTACTATAATTTTTTTAGTAAGCTTTGAATAACCCAAATGAGTCAAGTTGTAGCTAAGAGCATGGTGAACTTACCATAGGATTTTTAAGTCTAAAGTTTTTATAGTACCTGTAGATTTCAGCTTGATTCTCTCTCTTTTTTCTTCTTCTTTCTTTCTTTCTTTTTTTTTTTTTTGAGAGAGAGAGTAAGAGTGAAGGCACACACCATGTGTGTGCAGGCTTGGGGGAGAGGGAGCGGGAGGGCAAGAATCCCAAGCAGGCTCCACATGTAGCTCAGAGCCCAACATGGGGCTAGATCTCAGAACCCTGAGATCATGACCTGAGCGGAAATCAGGAGTTGGACGCTTAACCAGCTGAGCTACCCAGGTGCCCCCCACCCTTTTCTTTAGGTTGTATTTTTTTTTTAATTTAATTTTTTTTTCAATGTTCCAAGATTCATTGTTTATGCACCACACCCAGTGCTCCATGCAATATGTGCCCTCCATAATAACCACCACCAGGCTCATCCAACCCATCCCCCCCCCCCCAAAACCCTCAGTTTGTTTCTGAGTCCACAGTCTGTCATGGTTTGTCTTCCTCTCTGATTTACCCCAATTCACTTTTCCTTTCCTTCTTCTAATGTCCTTCGTATTATTCCTGTGCTCCACAAGTAAGTGAAACCACATGATAATTGACTCTCTCTGCTTGACTTATTTCACTCAGCATAATCTCCTCCAGTCCCATCCATGGTGATACAAAAGTTGGTATTCATCCTTTCTGATGGAGACATAATACTCCATTGTATATATGGACCATGTCTTCTTTATCCATTAATCTGTTGAAGGGCGTCTTGGCTCTTTCCACATTCGGCAACTGTGGCCATTGCTGCTATGAGCATTGGGGTACAGATGGCCCTTCTTTTCACTCCATCTGTATCTCTGGGGTAAATACCCAGTAGTGAAGTTGCAGGGTCATAGGGTAGCTCTATTTTTAATTTCTTAAGGAATTTCCACACTGTTTTCCAAAGTGGCTGCACCAACTTGCTTTCCCATCAACAGTGTAAGAGTGTTGCCCTTTCTCCACAGCCTTTCCAACACATTTGTTTACTGTCTTGTTCATTTTGGTGCCCCGTCACCTTTAAAGTTTATTTATTTATTTAAATAATCTCAACATGGTGCTTGAACTCACGACCCCAAGATCAAGAGTTGCTCGCTCCTCTGACTAAGCTAGCCAGGAGCCGCTCACCATAAAGCTAGAAGTAGAACCACCAGGCATAAATTACAAATTAAAATGAGCTTATCTTTTAGATGCATAATTTATAGGCTTGTAGATGTCAGATCATAGATAATCTAAAGTAGACTACATTATAATCTTAACTAGACTTCCATCACACAATGAGATGATGGTCAATTTTAAAAACGTCAAAAAAAATTTTCTGTTAAAGTTGGTAGTTCACCATGATATTACATGAACTTTATATCAAGAATAAATTGAAGTTAGTTTTTAGCATTTACAGATTACAAAACACAACTAGACCTTCCTTATCTGTCCTCTTCAACTTTATGCTGTTTTACCATAGCAAGTAATTCTCAGGAACAGCTCTATTCAGTTAGGAGTGTGCTTGTTATCAGTAATATTTTAGTCAACTACCTTTTAATAATAAAGTATACAACTTTGATTCCCCTAATCAGGAGTTGAAGTCAGACTCCTAAAACATGGTTCCATTATGTCATTTCTATGGAAAAATAAATGACCTTCAGTGCTGTGATTTCTTTCTCCTCATTTTAACCACAGTTTCATTTTTAACACCTTTTCCATAGAGAAAAGATACTCATATCATCTAGTCCCTGGTCTTTTAGTTTATTTTCTGAATCATCTTTAAGTCTTTCATGTTTATACGTAAAAACATAATTCATACATACACAGATACACCTACATCTCCTAAATAATTTTGAGTTTAACTGTGGCCTTTTTAAAAACTAGAATCTGTCATCTATAGTATGATAATATCTCAGATTTCTTTCCCCATATACTTCTGGTGTTGTGGATGTGAGGTTTAATTTGTTGCATAAAGAAGTGGGGTCATGGTTCTCTGTACATTTAAGTATTTTAAATTACTTTTTCTCTCCTCCTAGCTGTTCCCTTTCCTCCAACCCAACGGCTTACTTTGAAGGAAGTATTTGAGAATGGGAAACCTAAAATTGATATTTTGAAAAACCATTTGGTGAAGGAAGGGCGACTGGAAGAGGAAGTAGCCTTAAAGATAATCAATGATGGGGCTGCCATCCTAAGACAAGAGAAGACCATGATAGAAGTAGAGGCTCCAATCACAGGTATGAGAAGTAATTGCATAGTGGCACTTAGATTTGAGCTAATTTGAAAAAATGATTACAAATAACCAACTAAGGTATGTGATAATTTTTCTAGAAATTATGAGATAGCCTTAGGATTATTCAGTATGTTTGTTATTCATCAAAGAAATAAAATTTAAAATACCTAATATTTTCAGTAGGACTATTCTGTATTGGTAGATTGATCACAATTATAGAACATTCCATTCAAAAGCTTATGTGATTTAAAAGCTAAACTGTGATCTTATTGGTGTATTGCCATTTCTCTTATAAGACATAATTTTTCATCTCACTTTGTGTCCTTTTTTCCCTAGTGTGTGGTGACATTCATGGACAATTCTTTGACCTGATGAAGTTGTTTGAAGTTGGAGGATCACCTAGTAACACACGCTACCTCTTTCTGGGTGATTATGTGGACAGAGGCTATTTCAGTATAGAGGTAAAAATTAAACTGGATACGCTGGAACCATCATATTGTCTTTTTTTAGAAATTTGCTTTCCTTTCTTCAGTAGAAGAAATTAAAATGAGAACACTGGCAGAATTTGTAAACTTCAATACTTGCAGTATTAAAGTGTTAGAGAAATGTATTCATTTATAGAAGAAAGATCTATTCCTTCTTGTAGCTTCTGTATGTAGTAGACATTTAGAAAGCTGTATTAACCCAGCTTTGCAAATAATTTAAATGCTTACCAACCATTCCTCTTGTAGATAGTGTATAGGCTGTGTATAAATGACATAAATGGTTATTCACCATAAACAGGGTTTGAATTAGCAGATCTTAATTATAAAACCATAAGCTGCTGGGCTACAGTTTACTTTTAGATTAACGCCCGATGCTAAATAAGCAAGCACTTAGCTTATTATAGGAATAATTTTTTATATTGTTGCACATAGTAAGCAGTTAATCATTGTTCATTAAAGGAAAAAATGATTAAAGTTAATGAAGTTAATGGAAACTCACAATTTACTTAAATATATTTGGAAAATTGAATGATGAGAAAAAATGATTAGAATTAAAATAAAGTAGGGGCACCTGGGTGGCTCCGTTTGTTAAGCATCTGACTGTTGATTTCAACCCAGGTCATGATCTCAGCGTTGTGAGGTCGAACCCCATGTCAGGCTCCACTCTGGAGCCCTGCTTGGAATTCTCTCTTTCCCTCTCCCTTTGCTCCTCCCCCTGCTCTTTCTCTTTCTCTCTCTCAAATAAATAGATAAAATATTTTTTTTAAGAAGAAAGAATTCGGGGTACCTGGGTGGCTCAGTGGGTTAAGCCTCTGCCTTTGGCTCAGGTCATGATCTCAGGGTCCTGGGATCCAGCCCTGCATCGGGCTCCCTGCTCAGCTCTCTCTGCCTGCCTCCTGCCTACTTGTGATCTCTATCTCTCTGTCAAATAAATAAAATTTAAAAAAAAAAAAAAAGAAAAAAGAATTCAAGTCAAGCTATTGTGTATAAAGGATAAAACTATTTTAGAACCTAATGCAAAGACTTGAGTACAGTGGAACCAAAGCACATTCATATTTAATGTCCGTTGATTCAGGTATATGTGCTTGGCAAATAAAAGAGAAGTAACTTTTGAATACTACAGGTAACTAAATTTATAATGTGGCCAGAATAAGTTTGAGATGAGAAATTGAGTTTGCTTGATGTTCTTGTAGTCTTTAGTTCTGCTTCTGCCTCATAGTGTGATGGTCTCACTGTACTTAGTTTCTGGTGGCTAAAGACTTATTGTATGTGCAGCATCACTCCTAGATGCTGCTAAATCAGCTATCTTACCTAGTGCTCATTCAAAGAAGCAGCAGTTATTCTAAAGCTGCCAGAAATATATACAGGAGAAATAGATTGTCCTCTACTTTTAGGTGGGTGGTCTAAATTCATGAATCAGATGAGTTCAGTGTTACCTGCCAGTGCTTCAGATTAATTTAGTGTCATCTGTGAGGACAAAAATTAGTGGTAGAAGCTAAGAAAATAATTGTTTCCCTGCTGCTCAGTAAATTTCCAAGGTCTTTTAAGTATATATCTGGGGTGGGTGGAGATGATACCTGCAGACTGTATCATTGAAATGTTTCTCTATTCCAAGTGACCTAAGTGTCCATCAGTAGATGAATGGGTAAAGAAAATGTGGTCTGTATATATATATATACTGGATATAATAGAATATTACTCCAACATAAAAGAGAATGGAATGTGGCCCTTTGCAACAACATGGATGGATCTAGAGGATATTATGTGAAGTGAAACAAGACAAAGACAAATAGTATATGATTTCACTTATATGTGGAATCTACAAAACAAATGAACAAACAAAACAGAAGCAGACTTATAAACACAGAGAACAAACTGGTGGTTGTCAGAGGGGGCGGGATGTAGGGAGTTGGGTAAAATAGAGGGGATTAAGAGATACAGAATTCCAGTTGTAAGATAAATAAGTCACAAGGATGAAATGTATATCACAGAAAATATAGTCAATAATACAGCATAGGATATGTTATACTAAATGTGTAGGTGTCATCAAAGAGAAAATGTTCTTAGATGTCTAGGTGATGTAAATGTTATTTGATGATCAATTGTTGACATGTTGACATGTTGACAACTAATGAATAATTGTTGACATACAGAAAGGATTGTTGAAGTGGAGTACAAATTCTGTTCACACTGAGATAAAGAAGTGATTTTTGAGTGTCTGAACAAATCTGATAATCATGAGCCTGTAGAGGGGACTGGGTGGCTCAGTTGGTTAACCGGCTGCTTTCAGCTCGGGTCATGATCCCAGGGTCCTGGGATCAACCCCCCATATTGGGCTCCCTGCTCAGTGGGGAGTCTGCTTCTCTCTCTTCCTCTGATCCTCCACGCCGTTCATGCTTGCTCTCTCAAATAAATAAAATATTTTTTAAAAATCATGAGCCTATAATTGAATTATACAAGATAATTGTGCAATTGCATATATAAGGAAATAAAACTTCAGATTAGAGGCCAAGAAGTGCATCAATCAAATTACACTGAAATATGGATATGAATTGTGCTTTTATATATCTCATTACTTCAAAAAGGTGACTTGGTTTTTTCAGGAGTCAGAAACAAAGACCTTGTTAAATAAAAAGATATATCATGTTCTTGGCTGGGAAATAGAGAAAAAGAGAATGTGCTTTTTAAGTTTATATATGAATTTAATGTCCTTTTTTTTTTTTAAGATTTTATTTATTTATTTGACAGAGAGAGATCACAAGTAACAGAGAAGCAGGCAGAGAGAGAGAGAGGGAAGCAGGCTCCCTGCTGAGCAGAGAGCCCGATGTGGGACTTGATCCCAGGACCCTGAGATCATGACCTGAGCCGAAGGCAGCGGCTTAACCCACTGAGCCACTCAGGCGCCCTAATGTCCTTTTTTTGAGTGTAGTTAACACACAATGTTGTATTAGTTTCAAGTGTACAACGTAGTGATTCAACAAGTTTATAAGTCTATGCTCACCACAAGTGTAGCTACCATACAGTGCTTTACCATAATCTTGACTTCCCTATGCTGTATCTCTTGTTTCTATGACTTATTCAATAACTAGAAGGATATACCTCCTACTTCCTTTCACCCATTTTGTGAGTCCCCCCACAACCATCTGTGTGTTCCCCTCTGGCAGCCATCAGTATGTTCTTTGTATTTATAGGTATGATTCTGCTTTTTGTATGTTTGTTTATTTATTCCATTGCTTTGTGTTGGATTCCACACAGAAGTGAAATCATATGGTCTTTGTTTTTCTCAGCCTGATTTATTTCATTTAGAATTTAATGTACTTTTTCTTTGGAATATTCTGTGTAGGTTGATATGTCAAAAACAAAAGTCAACCAAAAAAAAGAAAAAAAAGTCATCTAAGTATATTTGTATGTGTCTACATATTTAAGTTTCATGTTTGTTTTGCAGTGTCTGTCTCAAAATGTACACATATTTTGATCCAACAGTTCCATTTTTGAGAAATACTGCAGATGTACACATAATTATGTACAGACATACGAATGAATAGTTTGTCACAATACTTGAGAGGTCCTACTGGTATTTAATGAACTGGGTCCAGGGAAAAACACATCATCGAATATGCAGGAAACTTCTAAACAACAAAGAACCATGCTCTTCAAATTGTCAGTAGTGCTTCTGTTGAGAAACACTGTTAAAGTCTGGGGATGGAGATGAACAAGCAAAAGCCAAGTCCTGTACTGTGTTTTCTGTTGAAGGGACAGCATGGTGTATTCGTTTATGCCTGTGAAAAGTCAGGGTAAGGGACTAAAAGAGTGTCAAGGATAGCTAATTTAGATGGAGATTAGGGAAGGCCTATTTGAGGAGGTGGTAACCCATGAGTAGAAACTTGAAAGACCTGAGGGAATGAGCCATGCCTTTGTGGTGGGGGTCCGGGGAGGGGTGAGTACATTCCTGCAGAGGACCTATGAAGTGTAAAGGTACTGAGGTTGGAGCCAGCCTAATGCAGTCCACCAATAGTAACAAGGCCAGTTCGGCTAGACGGAATAATGGGGAAGTTGTAGACAATGTATCAGAGAGATAGGAAGGGGTTAGATGATGTCAGGCCTCACAAACCGTAGTAAGGAGTTTGGGTTTGATTCTGAATGTGGTAGGAAGCCATTGGAGATTGGAGCTAGGGAATGATATATTTGTATTTATGTTTTTTTTTAAAGATTTTATTTATTTATTTGACAGATAGAGATCACAAGTAGGCAGAGAGGCAGGCAGAGAGGGGAAAGCAGACTCTCTGCTGAGTGGAGAGCCCGATGTGGGGCTCGATCCCAAGACCCTGGGATCATGACCTGAGCTGAAGGCAGAGGCTTAACCCACAGAGCCACCCAGGTGCCCCTTGTATTTATGTTTTAAAACTGTTTCTCTGAGGGCACCTGGGTGGCTCCGTTGGTTAAGCATCTGACTCTTGAATTCGGCTCAGGTCATGATCTCAGGGTTGTGAGATTGAGCTGAGCCCCATGTCAGGCTCCTCTTGGGCATGGAGCCTGCTTAAGATTCTCACTCTCCCTCTGCCTCTTTCCTTCCCCTCTCTCTCTAAAACAAACAAAACAAAACAGTTATTCTGGCTGTTTCGTGGTAAACTGAATGGAAGCCTAAGAGTGGGTACAAGGAGGCCAGTTAGGAATTGAATCCAATAAGCGTGGACAAGAGATGTCGGTGACTTATATTAGGTTTATTGAGAAGTACCTGGATTTAGAATTTTAAAGCCTTTCTTTTTTGGGAGGTGGGATAATCCCAGTTGAATTAATCAAACTCTTCAGGTCATGACACATTTGTTACTAGTCATTACAAAATCCCTCTCTGCTGTTTTACTTTTTTTCTTATCTGTGAACTCTATTTTTTTCTCCCTCTTTCCATTATGTATGTTTCTGTTATGTTTAGTATATACCAGAGAATACATAGAATACATTACATTAATTTTTTAATATGTAACGTTTTGGCGGATAAAGTATTTTAATTTTACATTAGTATTATGGTGCTTATTCAGTGGTCCCCATACGTTAGCATGCATCATAATTTCCTGGAGCAGTTGCTCCAAAACAGATTGCTGGGCCCCACCTGGAATTTCTGATTCACTAGATCTGAGATAGAGTCTGAAAATCTCTGTTTCTAAAAAGTTGCCATGTGATGCCAATGTACCACACTTGAGATGAATGTGAGCACACTGAGAACCACTGCTGTAGCTTTGTTTCTGTTAATTTGGATGTTTTTCACTTACCGTGATGTTTTTAGATTCATCCAGGTACTCTGGGTCATTGCTTTCTGCCTGCTGCATAGTATTCCATAGTTTACATCTCTGACATTGTAGTTATTTATTCTCGATGGCAGACACCTATGTCGCCTGCAGTTTCTTTCCACAGTGAACGTTTCTGTGATGGATATTCTTATATAAATCCACTGATGTTCCCATGTTGTAGTTTCTCTGTGGTTTATCAACAAGAGTGGAATTGTCAGGGAAAAGGGTATATGCTTTCATTTTTGAATTGACAATCACAGATTCCTCTTCAGAATAGCTGTACTGATCTATGTGCCTTCCTGTAACACTAAGAGTTCATATTTCCTTACAGCCTTCTCTCCAGAATTTGGTTTTGTCTCATTTTCTAATATTTTTGAGTATAAATGATGAGTCTAAAATAGTATGTTATTGTTTGAGTTAGTATTTCTCCAATTATTGATGAAATTGAGCATCTCCTCATGTATTAGCCATTCCAGTCTTATAATCACTGTTAGGAGTTTCTTGTTTGACCTTTAAGATGCAGATTAGACATTTACAAACATATATCCATATCTGTTTTTTAAAAAATAAGTGTACTTGTCAGTGTATATTGCCCTTTAAGTGCTGTTCTATCGGGTCCCACAGATTTTGATAAGTATGTTTTTATTATCATTTATTATTATTTTTTAAAGATTTTATTTATTTATTTGGCAGACAGAAATCTCAAGTTGGAGGAGAGGCAGGCAGAGAGAGAGAGAGGAGGAAGCAGGCTCCCCACTGAGCAGAGAGCCCGATGAGGGGCTCTATCCCAGGACCCTGGGATCATGACCTGAGCCGAAGGCAGAGGCTTTAACCCACTGAGCCACCCAGGCGCCCCTATTATCATTTAGTATTTTATATTTTAAGAATTCTCTTTAACCCTAGGATAATGAAGTAATATTTTTTTGTTTCCAGTCATGCAGGATTTTTTTATTAGAGTTAATATTTTGTTACTGATTCTAATGAATGTAATTTAATTAGAGAACATAACCTGAATAATACTCATACTTAGGAATTTTTTTGAGACTCCCTTTGTGATGAGGTACCTAGTAGATTTTTGTGACCATTTTTTTTTTTTTTTGAATACTCTCTATATGCAACATGGGGCTTGAACGCACAGCCCCGAGATCAATAGTTGACATGTTCTACCAAGTGAGCCAGCCAGGTGCCCCTTTGTGGCTGTCTTATATATACTTGAAAATAATGCATTCTGTTTGCATTGCAATTGTTTGAAATTGCAGTTGAAAAATTCTGTTTGCATTGAATTGTTCCTTGTAATTTTCATTATTTTTGTCCGCTTAATTAGGAGTTGCTTTTGAGTATCAAAATTGCCAGCTCCAGTTATTGATTATCTGATTCTTACCATAGTCCTGTCAGTTGTTGCTTGTGTTTGGAGACTGTGTGTGAGATAATGTATATTTCATGATGAGTATATATGATTGATCATTGTTTGCAGGTTCTGTGTTTGCATATATGCCTTCTTGCTAAAATTTATTTGTAGTCCCAAAATCAATACACATAGTGATTTTGAGGTCCTAGGCCCTGTCAGGAGGAGATAGGAAATAGATACAAACAAACTAACCTGCACATATACCCACATTTTTATTTGTTTCTATATCTATCTGTATATACCCTAAAAAGAGTAAGTTTTTTTTGTTTTGTTTTGTTTTGTTTTTATTTGACAGACAGAGATTACAAGTAGGCAGAAAGGCAGGCAGAGAGAGAGAGGAGGAAGTAGGCTCCCAAAAGAGTAAGTTTTGATTCCAGTCCAACATCACAAGATTGAGTCTAGTCTTCATTCCTTTCCTATTCCCATTACCTACAATATATTCATTTGTCTGTTCAATCCTAGTATACCCATGAAATAAGTATATAAAGCCAATTCATGCTGTAAAAACAGATTTACTAACTAGAGATACAGTATATATGGTGTATATTTCTCTACATCTTCAGCCTTGTAGTATGTAGACAAAATGCTATTTTCCAAAAAGTTACTTTGGTTAGTTCTTTTTTTCCCATACCCTTTGTTGCTTTATCTATTTATAATACAGTTAGATTTATTACTGTTTGTATTCTGCTTGGGGTTTCTTTCACATGCTGGTTGATTTAATTATTTATTTTGGGGGGGCATGTGTAAAACTTTACTGTTGTTCTAGAAGTCCAAGCTATCCAAAATGTTATCCTTTGAGAAGCATTGCTCCCTCCTCAGTGCTCTTAAACTCTTCCCAGTGCCCCCTTTTTCCCACCCCTTTCGTCTGTGCCCACTATAGGTAACTTCAGTTTCTGATTTATGCTTCCTGTATTTCTTCTGCACAAATGAATAAATGTATGTGTATTTCTTTTTTAAAAAAAAAACTGTTTTTGGTTTTTTTTTAAGATTTTATGTATTTATTTGATAGAGACACAGAGAGAGGGAACACAAGCAAGGGCAGGGGAAGTGGGAGAGGAAGAAGCAGGCTTCCCGCTGAGCAGGGAGCTCGATGTGGGGCTCAATCCCAGGATCCTGGGATTATGACCTAGACCGAAGGCAGACGCTTAACGACTAAGCCACCCAGGCATCCCAATACATGTGTATTTCTTATATTTCTTCTTTATTACAGAAACGGTAGCATACTCTTTTGCACTTTGCTTTTTTCAGTTCATAGTATATTTTGGAAATTGTTCCAAATCAGTTTATAGAGATCTTTCTGTCTGGTTTGGTTTTTGTTTTTTGTTTCTTTTTTTCCGTAGCTTCATGGTACTTTCTTGTGTGAGCATGTCATAATTTGCTCAACCGTCTGCCCTGTGTATGGTCATTTAGGTTGTTTCCAAAATTTTGCTATATTACAAGCAATACTGCAACTTTGTGCCTATGTATTTTCTTATTGTTGGAGGTGTATCTTCAGGGTAGGTCAAAAGTTAAATGAATGTTTAGTTTTATCAGTTTTTGCCAATTATTTATTTGAGAGGGAGAGAGAGAAAGCACAAGCAGGAGGAGAGGCAGAGGGAGAGGGACAAGCAGACTCCCTGCTGAGCAGGAAGCCTGATGTGGGGCTCGATTCCAGAACCTGGAGATCATGACCTGAGTTGAAGGCAGACACACTTAACCAACTTGAGCCACCCACGTACTCCTCACTGTTTTTTCTTATAGAACTTAAATGGTTTCATATTGATACCATTAGCTCCCTTGTTCATTTTTCATTTATTATATATTATGTAGGTTATGGATCTAATTTTTTTGAATGGCACCAGTAGTCCCAGAGACATTTATTAATTAGTCCATCATTAGGGGCACCTAGTGGCTTAGTCAGTTAAACATCTGACTTCAGCTCTGGTCATGATCTCAGGGTCATGGGATCGTAGGATCAAGTTCTGTGAAGAGCCCCACACTGGGCTTCCTGCTTGTGCACACGTGTGTACTTTTTCTCTCTCAAATAAATAAATAAAATCTTAAAGAAAAAAAAAAGGAAGTCGGTCATTATTCCTAGTGATCTAGGATTATACCAGAATTCTGTACGCACTTGAATTAATTTCTGGACTATTTTATTCCATTTTATTTACCTATATATGTTCCAGTACCACTGTTTTAATTATAGAAGCTTTATAATATCTTTTAATGTCAAATGGGACTAGTTCCCCTTCCCATGTAGTTCTCTTTTTTTGATGTTTTTTTCTTGGCTGTTTCCTGGCTGTTCTTGCATGTTTATTTTTCCATAGAAATTTTAGTATCACCTTGTCTAACTCCATAAAATAGCTTGTTGGTATTTTTATTGGAATTGTAATAATTTTATAAATTAGGAGGAACTAATGCTGAATCATCCTATCCAAAAACAAGGGTATTTTTCCATTTGTTCTTGCCTATTTTTGTATATTTCAGGAGGATTTTAAGTTTTTCTTGGTATTAATTTTGCACATTTCTTACTAAATTTATTCCTATATGCTTAGTCTTGCATTCCTATATACTTAATCTTCTTTGCTCTATTGTTGATGGAGTTTTCTCTACCATGTGCCTATTGATTGTGTATATGAAGGCTATTGATTTTGTATATTTTATATCCTGCCTTATTGCTGAGTTCTTTTATTATTTAAGTTAGTTTTTTTTTTTTTAAGATTTTTATTTATTTATTTTGAGAGAGAGAGAGACAGAGGGAGAGAGAGCATGAGAGGAGAGGTCAGAGGGAGAAGCAGACTCCCCATGGAGCTGGGAGCCTGATGTGGGACTTGATCCTAGGACTCTGGGACCATGACCCGAGCCGAAGGCAGTTGCTTAACCAGCTGAGTCACCCAGGTGCTCTATTTGGGTTAGTTTTATCATTGATCTTTTCCTAGGGTTTTTCAGATATACTATTATTATTTTTTTATTTTTTAAATAATTTTTTAATTTTTTAATAAACATATAATGTATTATTAGCCCCAGTGGTACAGGTCTGTGAATCGCCAGATTTACACACTTCACAGCACTCACCATGGCACATACCCTCCCCAATGTCCATAACCCCACCACCCTCTCCTACCCCCCTACCCCCGGCAACCCTCGGTTTGTTTTGTGAGATTAAGAGTCTCTTATGGTTTGTCTCCCTCCTGATCCCATCTTGTTTTATTTATTCTTTTCCTAACCCCCAAACCCCCCACGTTGTATCTCCACTTCCTCACATCAGGGAGATCATATGACAGTTGTCTTTCTCCAATTGACTTATTTCACTAAGCATAATACCCTCTAGTTCCATCCACGTCATTGCAAATGGCAAGATTTCATTTCTTTTGATGGCTGCATAGTATTCCATTGTTAGATATACTATTATTATATCATCTTCAAATAGAGTTTTTTTAACCCATTCTTAAACCTCTAATTAATTTCTCTTGTCCAATTCAATTAGCTAATACCTCTAGTTTAGTGTTGAATAGTAGCAGAAGATAGTGGATATCCTTGTCTCATTCCTTATTTTAGTGGAAATGTCTCTGGTGTTTCTTCATTAAATAAAATACAGATTTTAGGACATAGGGGTGTGTGTGTGTATATGAATGGCTTTGTCACAGAGTTCTAGATATTTGGATAGAACATTGGAATAGAAATTAAGGAGAAGTATGTATGGAGCCTACTTACTAGACTAGGGCAATAGCATGTCACATTCAAAAAGCTGGAAGTTTTCATGTTTCAGTTTGGGAATAGCAATGAGCTATGCCATTATAGCAAGTCATTTGAATTCCTATAAATTGTCTTTATGTGTTATCATGGTCATGTATAAAAATTTATCCTTATATTTGTCTTACAGTGTGTGCTGTTTTTATGGAGTTTAAAAATTAATCACCCCAAAACAGTGTTTCTGCTTCGAGGAAATCATGAATGCAGGCATCTTACAGAGTATTTCACCTTCAAACAGGAATGTAAGTATAATCACTTTTCCAGAACTTTTTTTTTTCTTAAAGTAAACTCTACTCCTAATGTGGGGCTTGAACTCTCAACTCCGAAATCAAGAGTCACTTGCTCTACTGACTGATCCAGCCAGGTACTTCATAACTTTTTTAGTTCCCCTGTTCTCAGTCCCAAAATGAACCAAACATGCAGAAAAGAAACTAATGGAACTCAAATGCTTCCTGGTTTTCATTTTCTGGTCAGAACCAAGATTCTACCTTTTAAAATGTTTATTTTGAAAATAACTTGTAGTTTCACCCTATGTATATTAAAATAATACGTTTGCGGTATTTGGAAAACATAGAAAAGTCCAAAGAAGATAAAAATTGTGCATAGTTATACCACTTAAATATAATAACTATTATCTCACTATTTGAGAGGTAGTCTTCTTTTCTGCATATATAAAAGCCTATCATGAAATAGTTCAAATGCATATATATATGTACATATTTTCAAAATAAAATTGGGCTACTATATGCACTGATTAATAAATTACTCTTTTCACTTTCTGTACCACTCACTATTTTGGAACATGATTTAAAAATGTTATTTTAATATTTTTAAAGTATCCCATCTTATGAATGCACTTATCATGTAACCAATTTAGTAATAACTGTATGACATTTCTGTCGTTTCCAACTATAGATAATGCTGTAATAGTAAAAAAGTTTATTATTAAAGGTAAAATTTTTGAAAGTCAAAATTTGCTAGCTGTTTGAAAAAACAAACAAACAAACCTCACAGATTTCTTTGACCAGAATCTAGGTACTCACAATTGGCTTTTACTTAACATTCAATGTGATGGTAATATATTGGGCTGGTTTGAGAGAACTTATCCCAGGGCATTTGCAGTTACTGTTCCCCAGATAGCTATCTGTTCATTCATGTCATCTAAGAGACTTTCTTCCCTGGTTGCTTTTTCTTTGTTAAATATCTCATCATTTTACTCTCATGCCCTGCTTTAAAAAAAAACTAATATCAATACCTGAAATTTTTATATATTTTTATATAAAATTTATATTTTATTTCATTTTTTAAAAAAGATTTTTATTTATTTATTTGAGAGAGAGAGAGAGCACAAGCAGGGGGAGAGGCAGAGGGAGAAAGGCTCTCTGAGCAGGGAGCCCGATGCGGGACTAGATTTCAGGACCCTGGGATCATGACCTGAGCTGATGCTTAACCGACTGAGCCACCCAGGCACCCTAAAATTTGTATTTTAAAAATACATTTATTATTTTTCTCTCCTCCCATAATTTAAGTTCCATGACAGCAGGGACATGTTTTATCCACTGTTGTTTTTCTAGAACAGTATCTAATAACTCATAGGAGATAGCTTAAAAATATTGGTTGAATGATCATCTAGGATTTGTACTTTGGCACAAATTCTCAGAAGACAATTATTAGACTAGAGGGCATGAAGACTTTGTTTACATACTCTAACTTTGGTTACATACTCTAACTAGCCCTCTAAAAATATTATGTATCAATTCATACTTTAAGGAATTTTTGTATTTTTATATGAAGTGAAAGGAAAGTATTGAATTAAAACCCACAAAATTTTAACCCTTTTAATTTCTAAAATGTTAGCATATTCCTTTTTTTTTAAGTTTTTTTTTTTTTTTTTTTTTTATTTGACAGAGAGAGACACAGTGAGAGAGGGAACACAAGCAGGGTGATTGGGAGAGGGAGAAGCAGGCCTCCCGCTGAGCAGGGAGCCTGAAGCGGGGCTCGATCCCAGGACCCTGGGATCACGACCTGAGCCCAAGGCAGAGGCTTTAACCCACTGAGCCACCCAGGCGCCCCTAAGCTGAGCTCTCTTAAAGGGCCACTGTGGTTTTCAGAATCAGCAGCTTACAATTACTGCTAAGTGATGCTTCGTTCCAGATTGTGCAGCTGCAGTCTTGTGACTGTTTCTGAGGGTGACAGGTGGAGGTTGTTCTTTTTTACATAAATTCTTAAATTGCTTTACAATTATTTTTGATATTTCTTTTAAAACCCAGAGATAATTTGAGTAGCAAAGAAAAATAGAATAGTTAACTTTAGACATATCATTTATCTTTGCAGAAACATTGCTTTATTGGAATAAATAAAGGTTTACTTTATTGGAAAGTAAACCTAGTGCTTTTATGATTCCATCCTATAACTCTGGGTCCAAATTTCTAAAGTAAATTAATTGTTTCCATGAGCCATTTTTTTTTGATGTTTAATTAAATAGCTTACTGACAGGTTATGGAAACTCCTGTAATTTTGGTAATGAAAACAATACTGTTATGACAGGTTTATTTTTTAAAAATAAATATTGCTTGTCATATTAATGCTTACAATATTATTTGTAGTAGTAAGAGATTAGTGTTGTTAGATTGTGGTATATCCATAAAGTGAACTACTGTGTAGACATAAAAAAATTACAAAGGTCTTCCTATAAAGATGTGGCATGATCTCCAAAATATGTTAAGTACAAAAAGCAAGTGTAAAACATTGTATATATGCTACCATTTAGGTAAAAAACAAAAGGATGTTTTGAAAAGAGAATAAATGTACATATCTGCATATGTATGCATATGGTATCTTTGTAAAGAGCCTCAGAAAACTAGTAACACTTGTTGCCTGCAGGGGGTGGGTGGGAGGAGTTGGGGTTTGTAGACCTGTATAACCTCTTAAGCCTTTATATTTTCAACCATGTAAATGTAATTTTTTTTAATAATGAAAGCAAATGTAAATGAAGATAAGTATATAATCAGTAGCTAGGCCAGGTCATGGTTTCTTGAAAATAGTGTTGACTCTCAAAATTTCTTTTAAAGAATATTGTTGAAATTTTGTTTTATGGGACTCCTGGGTGGTTCAGTCGTAAAGCATCTGCCTTCGGCTGAGGTCATGATCTCAGGGTCCTGGGATCAGCACCGCATTGGGCTCCCTGCTCAGCATTCCTGCTTCGCCCTCTCCCAATCCCTCTGCTTGTATTCCCTCTCTTGCTCACTCTCTCTGTCAAATAAATACGTAAAATCTTAAAAAATAAAAAATAAAAAAAGAATTTCGTTTTGGTAATTTTGGGTTACTTTTTTAAAAGATTTATTTATGTATTTATTTATTTGGGAGTGAGAAAATGAGAGAGAGGGAGAAACAGACTCCCTATCGAGCAGGGAGTCCAATGTGGGACTCCATCCTGGGACTCCAGGATCATGACCTGAGCCAAAGGCAGTTGCCTAACCAACTGAGCCCACCCAGGCGCCCTTAATGTTACATTATTTTTTTTTAAAGATTTTATTTGTTTGTTTATTTGACAGCGAGATAGAGAGGTCACAGGTAGGCAGAGAGGCAGGCAGAGACAGAAGGGAAAGCAGGCTCCCCACTGAGTAGAGATCCCGATGCGGGCCTTGATCTCGACCCTGAGATCATGACCTGAGCTGAAGACAGAGGCTTAACCCACTGAGCCACCCAGGCATCCCATAATGTTGCAATTTGGATACTGGTTAGAACTTATGGGGCACCTGAGTGGCTCAGTGGGTTAAAGCCTCTGCCTTCGGCTCAGGTCATGATCTCAGGGTCCTGGGATTGAGCCCCGCATCAGGCTCTCTGCTGAGCAGGGAGCCTGCTTCCTCCCTCTATCTCTCTGCCTGCCTCTCTGCCTACTTGTGATCTCTGTCTGTCAAATAAATAAACTTTAAAAAACAAACAAACAAAACTTGTATCACCACTGTGATCCTGTGATTGAGGTACATTTCCCTTTGATATGGAAATTACTGTTTTAAGGATGAAGCTTCAAATTTGTCACGAAAATAAAACACTGAGCTAGCTTATTTAACCTTTGGGAATTATATATTTGACTATTTCCCTATTAAATATTTAATTTGGAATAATGATTGGGAGGAGAATTGCATGGTATTAAGAGCATGAACAGGTTCAGTTTCCAGTTCTACCACTTACTAGCTTGTGACTTCGGGCAAGTAGGCCCAATTTCTTCAGCTCTTTAATGAAGATAATAATAGTAATTGTTTCACAGGGTTTCTGTGAAGATAAAATAAGGTAATTTCATTAGTTAACACTTACATAATATCTACCGTGTGCCAGATGTTATTCAGAGCATTATATATATATATATGAATTCATTTAATCTTCTCAGCAACCTTGTAATATAGGTATGTATTGTTATTATGCCCGTTTTATAGATGAGGAAATCAAAGCACAGGGAACTAAGTAATTTGTGCTGAGTATCACAGCTAGTAAGCCAAGCTTCAGATCTAGGCAGTCAGGTTCCAGACTCCATTCTCTTGACCACCATGCTGTGGGGAACACTTAACTCACTGAGGCACAGATACATTGTGAGCCTTCAACAAATTTCAATAATAAAGATAATATAATAATAAATATTACTATACAAATTCATATAATTCATCAGAGAAAACATAGATAAACTATAAATAAGAATATAAATATCTTCAGTCTAACCCCTCAGAAAATAAATATGTTGGTATTTATATACCTATTCATATACTTTAAGGAAATGACATTTTGTGAACTATTTTGGTCACATGTTAATATAACATTAACTTCTTTTGGCTTAATTTGATTCATAATCTCCTGGTTTTTAAAAATAGGAATTTTTAAATTTTAATTCCAGTACAGTTAACAATTAGTGTTATATTAGTTTCAGATATACAATAAAGTGGTTCAACAATTCTATACATTACTCAGTGCTCATAATGATAAGTGTACTCTTAATCCCCATCACCTATTTAGCCCATCTCCCCACTCACCTCTCCTCTGGTAACCAGTAGTTTGGTCTCTATAGTTAAGAGTCTGTTTCTTGGTTTCTCTCTCTCTCTTTTTTTAAAAAAATTGAAAAAAATTTTTATTTGAGATTGAGAGAAAGAGCAAGCACAGGCAGGGGTTGGAGGGTGGGTGGGCAGGGAGGAACAGTGGGAGGAGAAACAGGCTTTCCTCTGAGCAGAGAGCCCGACATGGGGCTTGATTCCAGAACCCTGGGATCATGACCTGAGCTGAAGCTTAACCAGTTGAGCCACCCCGGCTCCTCTCTCTCTCTCTCTTTTTTTTTTTGTTTTGTTTTGTTTTGTTTCTTAAATTCCACATGAGTGAAATCATATGGTATTTTTCTTTCTCTGGCTAACTTCATTTAGTATTATATTCTAGCTCCATCCATGTCATTGCAAACAGCAAGATACCTTTATTTTTGTGGTTAAATAATAAATACTCCATTATACCTATACTTATAACATTTTCTTTATCCATTCATGTATCAGTGGACATATGAGCTGTTTCCGTAATTTGTCTATTGTAAATAATGCTGCGGTAAACATAGGGGTACAGATATCCTTTTGAATTAGTGTTTTTGCATTCCTTGGGTGAATAAGCAGTAATGTGATTACTCGACTATAGGGTAGTTCTACTTCTAATTTCTTGAGGAACCTCTATACTGTTTTCCATAGTAGCTGCACCAGTTTGCATTCCTACCAGCAGTGCACAAGGGTTCCATTTTTTTCTGCACATTCTCGCCAACGCTTGTTTTCTGTGTAACCTCCTGTTTTAATGTACAAAATGGGGTTAAGTCACTGTATTGCTTGCCATCTTTCTCCAAACTTGGTATCTTTTTGGTAGTAGGCTAAGGAATTCTTTTGAGTCATTTGTAGACCTTTCTCCAAAGAAATCCAGATGACCAACAGACATATGAAAAGTTGTTCAGTATCACTAATCATCAGGGAAATGCATATCAAAACCACAGTGAGCTATCACCTCACACTAGTCAGAATGGCTAGTATCGAAAAGACAAGAGATAACACGTAAAGATGGGGAGAAGGATGTAAGTTGGTGCAACCATTATGGAAAACAGTATGGAGTTTCCTTACAAAATTAAAAATAGGAAAAAAAAATAGAAGTACCATATAATTCCATCACTTAGGGATTTAACCAAAGAAAATGAAAACAGTAATTTGAAAGATATATGTACCCTTATGTTTATTGTAACATTAATTACAGTAGCCAAGATATGAAAGCAGCATAGTATCCTTTGATAGGGAAGTAGATAAAGATGTGGTGTGTGTATATATATATACACACACACACACAGAGTAATATATTTTTTTTTAAAGATTTTATTTATTTATTTGAGAGAGAGAGAGAAAGCAGGAGCAGGGGGAGGGGCAGAGGGAGAAGCAGACCACCCGGCCAAGCAGGGAGCGTGATGCAGGGCTCCATCCTGCAACACCAGGAAACTGGGATGGGGAACTAAGCCGAAATCAAGTCAGCCACTTTACTGACTGAGCCACCTAGGCGCCCCCACACACAACAGTGTTACTCAGCCATAAAGTGAATGAAAACTCTTGTTCTTTGTGATAACATGGAATGACCCAGGGAGTGTTGTATTAAGTAAGATAATCAGATAGAGAAAGACAAATACCTTATGATTTCGCTTAGATGTGGAATCTGAAAAACAAAAGCAGAAACAGACTCATAAATATGTAGAACAAATACGGTTTCCAGAGGGGAATCCAGTGGGAGAATGGACTAAATGGGTTAAGGTGATTAAGAGGCACAAACTTCCAATTAGAGAATAAATACATCACAATAATGAAAAGTATGACATAGGATATATAGTCAATACTATTGTAATAACTATATGATAAGGATGGTAACTACACTAATCATGGTGAGCATTACATAATGTATAGAAATGAATTACTATGTTGTACTGAAACTAATATGATATTGCATGTCAATTATACTTGAATTTAAAAAAAAAAACAACAAACACAGAACTCCTGCCTATATCCAAGCTTAAGACTCTTATAGAGGAATTTTTTATTGACATTGGCAACAGAGGGAACACTGGCTCCAAGGGTTTTTTAATCACTGGCCACAGACAAAAGCAGTTGGTTGGTTTTTTTGTTTTGTTTTAACTTCTTTCCTCATAAAAACTTTGTGGCCAGTATGGATCTACTTTTGCAATAGTCAAAATTTATAGCGTTCAAACAAAAAGCAGAATATAAGGATATAATTTTAAAGAGATGCAAAGATTCATAAGGCATGGCTCTTATTAACTTGGTTGTCCAATTAGAGTTAGTGTATGTTGTGAAATAAGATGATCTTAATTGTGGTCATGGTAATATTAAATGCTCCGAAGTTTTTTTTTTTTGTTTTTGTTTTTGTTTTTTATTTGACAGAGAGAAATCACAACTAGGCAGAGAGGCAGGCAGAGAGAGAGGAGGAAGCAGACTCCCTGCAGAAATGCTCTGAAGTTTTTAAAGGAACCCACAAACTCCCTTAATGTTCTCAAACCTTGGCAATAAGGAGAAGATCCTCACATTCAGGAATGGAAGGTCTTTTAACCTCAAATATGGTCCTTTCACTTATGCCTCCCCTTTAGAAATGTCTCTCCAGACATTTCTGCCATCCATGTTCTGTACTCTGGCCCAAATCTGGACCATTACCCTTCACTTTATTCTCCAAAGCCTTGCTAAGACGAGGCTCTGATCCTTAAACACATCTTTTCTAAAAGCTTGGAAATTATAAGTAAACACAGAAATAATGATCAGCTAGATAATCTGACTCACTTGCTATAGCTTTGTTCTCTAGGTCCTGTAGGCTTGTCTCATCTTCACAGAATTTTGGAAGAGATGGAGCTCACAGTTCTGTAAGGCTGCCTGCCTATACAGCCTCTTGCCTTCTCTACCAACAGGCACCTCCACGCTTGACTTTCTGAAATCCAAGGCCAAGGAGGAAGAAAATATTCCCTTCCTCTTTAAACTAAAACCATCTTGTAACTTTCCGCCTCTTACTTCATGACAGATTCTTTCTGGGTAATTGTGGAGACCCCACCCTTGGCCCACTGGAGTGTTTCCTTGTTCTTTAACTCCAAAATACAGTTCATAAAGATGAACATTTATTTTCATTATTATTATTTTTTATTTACTTGAAAGAGACGGAGAGGGAGCCCAGTGAGGGACTCGATCTCATGACCTGATCCAAAGGCAGGTATTTAACCAGTTGAGCCACCTATGTGCCCCAAAGATGAACTTTTTTACATAAAATAGAATTGGGACAAAATATTCTTAAAGATGTTGAAAATCATAGCAAAAGATTATTGACGTTTTCTTGATTACTCTTGAAACTTCAGTTTCTAGTTATATATCTTCAGTACCCACAGGGAGTCTTTTTAGTTCCCCCAAAATATTCAGGCTTACAAGACTCCTGTGGGCCATATTGGCATTTATCTACTTAGAAGGATACAGTCCAGGAATGGGGATCCTGGCATCCCTTTTCAGTGGAGTAGTCCTCATAGGAGTGGGTATAGCAGTCCAAAGATTTCCTGCCTTTTGTCTCCCCCTCCAAATCACAGTTCAGGTGCAGGGAAACAATATCCACATTGGGTAGATCAGGGAGTCCCTGTGGCTTACAAGCCTCATGTAGCACTATTCCCAATATTGCCCATAAGAGCTTTATTGGTTTAGATTCCAGGGTCCCAGAGGGACCTACCTGAGTCATCCCACTCAGAAGTCCAAAGCTGTAGGTACCTACCAGGTAATTGAGTAATTTTTACCATAAGCCATGTTGCCTTATAACACAGCTGACATTCACCTTATCAGGTTTCCAAGGCAACAAAGCTGGAAAGTTAATCCAAGGTCACACTTGTCTTTAGAGGAGATTTTCTTTACCTTTTATCTACAACTTTTCAAGAATATTTTTATAAAGATGATTGTTTTCAAATTGGCCTGAAATAATTAACTTTGAAGTAGCTTCATAATTTTCTGTCCAGTATCCTTTTTCACATATGATAACTTTTAGCTTTTCTTCCTTTGACTGTTTTTCTTTTTTTGATAGGTCGAATCAAATATTCCGAACAGGTGTATGATGCATGTATGGAGACATTTGACTGTCTTCCTCTTGCTGCCCTCTTAAACCAGCAGTTTCTGTGTGTACATGGAGGGATGTCACCTGAAATTACTAGTTTAGATGACATTAAGAAAGTAAGTAATCTTTCATTAGTCTCATGAAGTATATATATTTTTAGTTTTATTTTTTACTGTAGTCATCTAATATGCCTCTATTGCTGAAAATTTTTAAATACAGATAATCAAAAGTAAGAAAGTGGAAATCACCTGTTATCTCCTTATTGGCAGACAACCACTGTTAACATTTTGCTAAATATCTTCCAGAAAATATATGTAAATCTTAATGAAATCTGTATTTTCACCCACTGGAGACATAACCTATTTTGAGTATAGCCCTGAAACTTTAGATTTAGTAATAATACGAAAGGAAGGAAATCAGGATTCTAATCCCTGTCCTGCAGTTAATTGTGTAACCTTGACCAAACAACTTAACTCTAAGTCACATTTTCTTCTCTGAGAAATGAGAAAGTTAGAGTAGATGATCTGAGGACTTCCAGCTCTGAAATTTCATTAACTTTGACATTTTAGATGATAGAATTTAATTGCTACACTGTGTGAACCGGTGGTTATTATTTTTGGGATTTTCTATAAGGATGATCCATCCTTTTTTCACTTTTCTTGTTCTACATTATATCTTTTCTCTACCTTTGTATTTTTCTACCTGTCTCATGTAGGTACTGAAATTAAAGATTTTTCTGTTTATAAGACTTTTCTTTGAATTAAAGTTTACTCTCCTCAGGGTAAGAAGATATGCCTATATTTCTGCTGCCTGATGGTCTTTAAATAACCAGAATTTCTCTTTTACAGTATAAGTCTTGAATTTTGCAGTTCTGAATCAATTGTATTAAAAACTTCCCCTTTCACTTAGTAGAAGTCCTCAGCTATTTTAGTTACTGGTTTTGTCTTGGTGTTTATGCTACTAACAACCAAAGCAGCAGTGACTCAAGTCTTAAATTAATAACTTACATTGAAATGCCTACACTGCATAGAATGGAAAGGATGAAAGTCCTTCACAAAATAAAACTAGAACTCTCCATTGGAATGAAGTAAACAGAACAATTGTAAAACCTTTCCTCCTCTGATGGTAATGTTAGCTCACCTAGGCAGTTGAAATGATCCGTTACATAGTCTTTCTTAATAATAGTGTATCTCCATAGTGGTTGATTTCACATTTGAATTAGGTGGGTACTGCTTTTAAGACTAGGATATAAACGAGTCCTTTTCTACAGTATGGCTTGATGACAGGGATAGTTATACAAGTTTATTTCAAAAAAATAATAAAAATTGTGTATCCAAATTTATTAAATGCTCATTTTCTTCCTAAAGGAAAAATTCTGTATTGGGGCTTGCTGCTTTTTCTCCTAACATGTTCTTGTGGGTGGGAGGGTTTTGTTTTTTGTTTTGTTTTGTTTTGTTTTTGACCAATACCAGTTTCCAAAAGCTCTTTTGCCTTCATGATTTTTCTTCTTTTGGCTTTTGTGTGTTTTCTAGTTAGATAGGTTTAAAGAACCTCCAGCCTTTGGGCCAGTGTGTGACCTGCTTTGGTCTGATCCTTCAGAGGATTATGGCAATGAAAAGACCTTGGAGCACTATACTCACAACACTGTCCGAGGGTGCTCTTATTTTTACAGGTAAGCTAATCCTCAAAGTTATAAAATTAGGAAAAGCAATTGTAATATGTTTCATCAAATTATTTATAAGTACTTTATATCCCTAATTTGTGTACTATAAAGCCTTTTTTATTTTTTGATGACTAGAAGGCAGAAAATCCTTGTTTATTTTTTTACATTTTAGTAGGTATTATGTACCATCATATATGAGTACCTTCATTAGGACCTAAATATAATATACTGAACATGATTGAACAGAACATCTTACAGTGCTTAAATGTTATTTTCTGACTGAAAACAACCTTGATTATTTCTTCCCAAACATCATCTATGAGCTTTTTTAAAAATAAAGATTTGTTGGCTCTTCCCCCAGAGATTCTGATTCAGTGAGTCTGAGACAGGAAAATCCTGTTATTTTTTTTTAAAAGCTCTCTAGCATTTGGAACCACTGCTATAGGCAAAGATATAAAAAGAACAGGACATTGTGAACTAAGACCAGGACATTTCCTGGAAGTTGGTTGTTGTCTTAAATCTTGAATGTGAGCTTTTATTTTGTTCTGCTGTTCAAAAATAGGGAGATAGAGGTTTGAAGTTTAATTTTTTAATGCCAGTGTTTTAGTGTGACAAGTAATGCATACATTTAGTTCAAGTCTCTGTTAATTGCCTAAATAAAACACTTATTAAATGAAATACACATAAAATAAGTGAAAAGCCTTAATATTGTCATAGTTGTAACATTCTTTTAAGCAACCTTGTTTTATTACTTTCTGAGTCATTTAAATTTTACTCCCTTCTAAAATTTTTTTAAAAGATTTTATTTATTTATTTTGAGAGTGAGAGAGCGTATATGCATGCGCTGGGGTTGGGATAGGGGCATAGGGAGGATCTCAAGCAGACTCTGAACTGAGCATGGAGCCTGACACAGGGCTGGATCCCACAACCCTGAGATCATGACCTGAGCCAAAACCAAAATTCAGATGCTCAACTGACTAAACCCCTAAAAAACTTCTCTTTACGTTGCTTAAAATAAAGAACATAATACTTTTTTATTGTTTGTACAACATAAACTGGTATGATTTCTTTGGAGAAGAGCTTAACATCTATTATAAATGCCAAGGGCCTTTGATCCAGAAGTAGTTCTTTTTTTTTTTTTTTTTTCTAAAGATTTTATTATTTATTTGACAGGCAGAGATCACAAATAGAGAGGCAGGCAGAGAGAAAGAGGGGGGAAGCAGACTCCCTGCTGAGCAGAGAGCCTGATATGGGCCTCAGTCCCAGGACCCTGAGATCATGACCTGAGCCGAAGGCAGAGGCTTTAACCCACTAAGCCATCCAGGTGCTCCAAGAAGTTCTTCTAAAATGTATTCCTGTGGCTATACAGTTGATGCTTGTTATTTACGAATTCTGATCTTCAAATTTGCCTACCTGCTAAAAATTACTTGTAACTGCAAAGTCACCACTCACAGCACAATCACCGTCAGTCAGACATGCACATGTTCAGAATGATGAAAAATTTGTCACTCCATATGTGTTCCTAACTGAGGTTAAAAAGGAACTGCTTTGCTGTCTTGTTTCAGCTTTCATGCTTTAAGATTATTATTACACCATTCTTTTTGTGGTCCATATAGTGCAATATTTCCCACATTTTTTGTTGGTGATTTTGCTATGTAAAATGGCCCCCAACATAGTGCTTAAGTGCTACTGAGTATTTCTACATTTAAGAAGGCTTGATATGTCTTACAGAGAAAATACATATATGTTATATAAGCTTCATTCGGGTATGACTTAAGGCACTGCTGTCCATGAGTTCCATGTTAATTAATTAACAGTATATGTTAAATAAGGTGTCCTTACACAGAAACACACATAAAACACAGTTATGTATTGATTGGTTAATGAAGATGTGACCAGAGGCTCACAGGACCCTAACTGTGTATTTTCTCTAGGAGCAGTGGTTCAGGTTTGACTAATGTAGTATTTACAAGATAGCTACTGCAAATAACAAGAAGCAACTATGTAAATGTGCAGATATATAAAACATATATACAGTTGACCCTTAAACAACACGTGTTTGAACTGCACAGGTCCACTTAAACAGGGTTTTTTTTTATATATATATAAATACAATACATTATAGAAATGTATTTTTCTTGCTTATTTTTTCTTAACATTTTCTTTTCTCTAGCTTACTTTAGTGTAAGCATACAGCATATGATACATAAAACATACAAAGTATGTGTCAATTGAATGTTATGGGTAAGGCTTCTACTCAACAGGCCAGCTTTGGGTGAGTCAAAAGTTACATACATGAGGGGTGCCTGGCTGGCTCAGTCTGTGGAGCATGTGACTCTTGATCTCAGGGTTGTGAGTTCAGGCCCCATGTTGGGCAGGGAGCCTACTTTAAAAAAGTTCTACATCCAAAAAAAAAGTTCTACTTCCAAGAAAAAAGGTATACACAGATTTTTGACAGCATGGGGAGTCTGCACTATTTATGATAAATTTATTTTTTTAAGTAAGCTCACACCCAGCAAGGAGCCTAACATGGGGCATGAACTCACAACCCTGAGACCCTCAGATTTAGAGTGAGATACTTAACCAACTCAACCACTCAGGTACCCTTATGATAAAAGATTTAAAACAACCTAAATGTTCAATAGAAGACTAGTTAGTTAAATACCTTGTGGTATATTCAGATAATGGAATATGTCAGACTATTTTTTTAATTAAAAAAAAGAAAACAAAACACCTTTATATATGGATATAAAATACAGGCATACCATATTTTATTGCAGTTCGCTGTATCGCGCTTAATAGATACTGAGTTTTTTACAGATTGAAGGTTTGCAGCAATCCTGTGTTGAACAAGTCTCTTGGGTATTATTTTTCCAACAGTATTTGCTCACTTCCTGTCTCTGTGTCACATTTTGGTAATTCTCCCAGTATTACAAATTTTTTCATTATATTTATTATGGTGATTTGTGATCTGTGATTACGACCACTGAAACCTCAGATGATGGTTAGTATTTTCATTAGAATACAGTTGGGTGTGTATTTTTTGCTTTTACTCCTGAAATATTCCTGCATAATATCAACTTGGCATTGATATTACCTGCAAAGCTGTAAGTAGATTCTTGAGCTTTTCTAACAATTTGATAATCTGAAAATTGTGTGTTCAGTTTTTAGCACCTAATCTTTCTTTCTCTCTCACTGTCTCACACATGTACACACTACCCTGGTACTTTTTTTTTTTTAATCAAGACAAGAAAAGTTTTGGTATTGTTATGTTAAGGGTTAAGACAAAAAGATTAAAAGGTAGGGGAGCTCTTTTCCTGTCCTAAGGTCTGTTATCTGCATATTTGATCTGGAATGAGGTATATTAGCGAAGTGGAAAGTGATTATTGCTAAGCCATTAATAAAGTTCAGTGGTATATCAAACCTATAATCTGGAAATAAATTCAACTAATAGGATCTTTACTTTTCCCTTCCTCCTATTAAAAACCAGTTGTTTTAGGGGCTGCCTGGGTGACTCCGTCATTGGGCATCTGCCTTCGGCTCAGGTCATGATTCCACGGTTCTGGGATTGAGCCCCGCATCAGGCTCCCTGCATGGTGGGAAGCCTGCTTCTCCTTCTCCCACTCCCCCCTGCTTGCGTTCCCTCTCTCACTGTGTCTCTCTGTGTCAAATAAATAAATAAAATCTTTAAAAAATAAAATAAAAAAATAAAACCAGTTGTTTTAGTTCTGGGTTTATGTTTTCTAATTTTCTTTTTCAGCTACCCTGCAGTTTGTGAATTTTTGCAGAACAATAATTTGTTATCAATAATCAGAGCCCACGAAGCCCAGGATGCTGGGTAAGTTATATTAAAACTGTATCAATTATCACTGCAGAGTTTTTGCCTTTTATACCAAGACAGACAGACTGTTATCTCTCTTCCAGGTATCGAATGTACAGGAAGAGCCAAACAACAGGCTTTCCGTCACTCATTACAATTTTCTCTGCCCCCAATTACCTAGATGTCTATAATAATAAAGGTAAAGGAGCCCAGTGATATTTGAATTTGAATTTATGACTAATTCTGAGCTCTAATATAATCATACGTATGTGTATATATAAGAGGTCTTAATTGAAACAAAGACCAAGAAACTTAGAATTTAGGCTACTGCTTGGTTTTCATCTTCTAAGGATTACTAGGCTCTTTGTAAATATAAATAAGGATCATAATAGGTCTGATGTGTACTCCTAAATCAGAATATAAAAAGAACAGGGGCACCTGGGTGGCTCAGTGAGTTGAGCCTCTGGCTCTTGGTTTCAGCTCAGGTCATGATTTCATGGGTCATGGGACTAAGCCCTGAGTCAGGCTCTGTGCTCAGTGGGGACTGTTGGAAGATTTTCTCCCTCTGCTCCTCCCCCCAACACTCCCCCCCCAAATAAATAAGTAAATCTTTTAAAAAAATACATAAGAAGAAGAAATTATTTCAGGTTCAAGTTAGATAGTTATCACAAATTATTACCTTTGGTGAATTTATTTGTAACAGTACCTTAATAAAGTATCACTATTTGGAGTTTTACTGTTTGTAAATTATTAAGCTGTTTTGCTTTTCTTGAGGAATGGTACAAGTAGGTGAATACTGTATAAAAAGTCAGAAAAATCATTTTAGTCCAAGCCCTGCCAGAAACTAGTAATGTGACTTTAGGTAAGTCACATTATTTTTCTAAACCTCAGAGAGGTTTAAACAGGATTAAATATAAACATGCCTTCAATCCAGAAATTCTGAGACCTTATCCTATTGAAATTTTTATATATGCCCAATATGGGGCTTGAACTTATGACCCTGAGATCAAGAGCTACACTGTACTGACTAAGCCAGCTGGGTACCCCAAAATCTTTTTTTTTTTTTTTTTTAATTTTTTATGATTCATAGTTTCTAAGTTTTGTATCAGGGCAAACTTCCTCTGTAATATCCTCTATAACTATTTTGTTGTTTATAAAGTATGACTATAAAATAATAGAACTTCTGTACAAACATGCCAGAACGTATATATCCAAGTGAGTATTGTCCCTTCACAGTAGTTACCTTGGGAAGCTATATGCTTATTCCAACAATGCTGCCATTGTTCAAAGAGTTTTCGGAACTCCTCTTTTGGCATTGCCTTCAGAGTCTGCGACACATTCTTTTGATTATCCTCAGTGATGGGAAATCTTCGTCCTTTGAGGGTGGATTTGATTTTTGGAACAGCCAAAAGTCATTTGGAGTCAAGACTGGTGAATAAGGTGAGTGATCAAGCTAGATGATACCGTTTGGGGTCCGAAACAAGGTATGATTATAGGGTAATGAGACTGGTTTTTCTTGTGTTGCTTATAAAATGGGTCTGGAGGCGATTCCAAAAGAGGAGTTCCAAAAATGTTTTGAGTAGTGGCAGCATCTTTGGATTAAATATACGGTAAGGCAGCAAGGTTATTAAAAAGAGCACTAAGCTAGGAATCAAAAATTTTAGTCTAGTCCTGCTTCACTTTTAAATTCACAGCTAACATGACACTTAATTAACTTCTCTGAGCCTCAGTGTATCTTTAAAATACCTGTCATAGAGAGTTGTTGAAGATAAGTTGGAATGCTAAAAATAAACATTAAAAGTGTCTGTCAAACTCAAAGTTGCTATGATACTGTAACATTTTACTGTTATTGTGCCTAGTGTGATTATATCAGAGGACCACACTCATCTCATATATAATGTCTGGTGTGTTTGTAGTTGATGGTTTTTAAGTCTCATTACTTTATAGTCATACCTTGTAAATGCAGCTGGGGAGTTGAGTTTAAAAGAGGTCCACAATATACTTACTAGGTAGCCTGTTTAAAGGGACACCAGGGAGTGGCACATCTCACTTCAATCTGATTTGAATCAGTCATCTCAGTGGCTTACTATCCATTTTAAAAAACACTTCTTTGACTTTGGTTCTCTCCCAGCCATCTAGTTTTTCACATCTTGTCATTCTTTTCTGAGTCTTAGCTATCCCACAACACTCTGCTTCTCCCTAACTCCATTATTTCTTACTTTCTTCTTCCTAATATTCCCAATATGTTAGAGACTTAATTTTCTTATTTCTTCCGTGATAAGTGGTATGTGCTGCTGGTATTGGCAACTTCTTCAAGGACACTTCGTGGCTCTAGTCCTCATATTTGGGATGAAGAGCAAGCTCACTAGGAAGAGTTTCTGTTGCCTGCACAGTGGGTTTATGTGTGCTCAGCTGAAACCGGCCACCAACACAGCAGTCACTTCACTCACTCACTAAGTGCCAGCTTGTTTTCTGCCCCAGTCTAACCTGGTTTGGATACTGATTATTCCTTTAGTGAACTTTTTTTTTTCCCATTTTATTTATTTTTTCAGCATAACAGTATTCATTCTTTTTGCACAACACCCAGTGCTCCATGCAAAACGTGCCCTCCCTATTACCCACCACCTGTTCTCCCAACCTCCCACCCCTGACCCTTCAAAACCCTCAGGTTGCCCCAACCTCCCACCCCTGACCCTTTAGTGAACTTTTAAGTCACAGTCCCGTCTACCAGAGTTTTCTGTTGACTTTGACACAATTGGTAACTTTATCTTGAAACATTTTTATTTTCCTTGGTTGTTCCTCAGACTTTTTTTTTTTTTAGGAGAGTGGTATATGAAAGAGTGTCTCCTGGTACTCAGTTATTCCCCATCCAAGTACCTCTTTCTTGAAAATGACAACCCTCTCACCCTTTCCTTTTTCTCTTTCTTCTTCTGTTGCTTTTCTTTCTTACATATTGTTACCAACAAGTATTTCTTAGTTCCAGTGATTATGTGAAAGATCCTTAAGTCATGATCTTTAAAGATTTCTTTTCCTATTTTTGTGTCCACTGAGAACATACCTAAAAGCAATTTGTTATGCTCTCATTTCTAATAATCCACTGTGAAGACCCACCTCTCACTTCTTTTTCCTGTGTATATTGAGGGAATTATTGAATAATTATGTATTCATCTAACCTAAATAAAAAAATATGTACATGAGAATAATGGGACATGTATATTATATCCAGTGTTGGGTTTTTAAGAGTAGGAGATTCTCCTTTCATGTATTTACATTCCTGGTGGTACACATTTTAGACGCCCAGTAACGTAAATTTTGAGCACATGAGGCTATCCTTTAATAAGCAGAGAAACAGGAACCAGGAAATGACCTATATCTGTCATTTCTGAAGTGCTTCATAGCTGATTCTATTTATCATCACAGTAGACTAAAGACAATAATGCAAACAGCATTGCAGGGCCCATGCTCATGGTGATGAGTGCTTATGCTCATGGTAACTGGTTAAGTTCAACATTTATATGGTGTTAGCAGTATACTGACTCTGTATAGGAAAGATGGCTATTTTTTAATCCTCTAGTATGCAGAGATGATACAATCTACTTTTGAGCCATAAAAATTGCTCCAATTTTGCCATCTGTATCCCCAACTATGAATTGATAATTGCTACGTTATAAACTCCCAGAGAGTTTATAAAATCTTTGGCTCTGGATAATGACTAGCAAAACAGGCTGTGTTTGCTTAGTGAAAAATGTCTGCCTTCAAAAGAGAGCTGTAATTGTAACCATTTGGCCTATAAAGGGAAATTATGACAAAATTTTTCTAATGTGGAATGTGAGATTTCTATACATGGTTACTGTGTAGTGACCCTTTGAAGTTTCAGAGCTCAGTTTCTTTTGTACTTTTATTATATGAGATCTTTAGGTAACTTTGTTCCTTGGGATAATTCTTAAAAGAATGAACTGTATAAAATGCTCTAAGATTTTCCATCTGCTCTTAGATAATGAGTCCTGAACTTACAAACGGAAAGTAAGTTTATGAATTCTGTTTAGTAGGTGCACAGCTATACAAAGCATACCATTTGCCATTCATGTTCCTCTGTACCAGATTTTCCTGCTTTTTCCTTTTTAGCTGCTGTGCTAAAATACGAAAACAATGTCATGAATATCAGGCAGTTTAACTGTTCTCCACACCCCTATTGGCTTCCAAACTTTATGGATGTTTTCACATGGTCTTTGCCATTTGTTGGGGAAAAAGGTAAGAGAACTGGATGATCAGTTGTCTTCATTAGTGATGGAGCACACTTTTATATTTGCATGAGCTTCCTGATGGTTCAGAAATGTTTTAAACTTACAGAAGCAAAATAAATAGATAATAAAGTTATCAGAAGTATTTTCTAAAGTCTTTGTTCTCTACAAAGATTTTTTTGTGTGTGTGTGCCTTTGATGGCTTTATACAATAATAGCAAAGATTGTTTTTGTGTCTGTAAGTACATCAGCATCATCAGGCACTTCTCAGAGTACAAAGATGTTTAAATGGCACTTAATTGGTTTTTTATTTATTTAAGTTTTTTAACTTGGTTTTTAAATTATAGTTCTAGTTTATTGTGGTCTTCTTGTTGTAAATATTAAAGTAGCTCTCCCACTATGATCAGGATGTTAAAAATAACATAAGTCACTATAGCATTCCTTCCGTGATTTCTTCAGTGATAAAGAGATTTAAATAGGAAATAGTGTCCTGTAGAATTTTATTTGTGCACCTATATAAATAAGCTATGCAAATATAAAATAAATCTGTCAGGCATAGACCTGGTGGCTTAACTTCCTTGTTAAATGGGAGAAAATCTTTTCATGTACCTATCAGTGAGGAAAAAGGCTCTGGACAGCAGTCTCATGAAATCAAGTAATTATACAATAGAATCTTCAAAGACCAGACTTTTACTGAAGCAAGTAATTTCCCCAAATTCTATATAAACCTGAAGGTCTAGATTTAATGCTACTCTTTATAATTACTCTTAATAGCATAATGACAAATCATTTTTGTCTATATTTAACATGTGTGTTTATTTAGACATTCTTATCATTTTAGAGAAAATACCTTATTAATTGTATACATTTTGGGTTATTTTGTCTTATCATATAGTCACAGAGATGCTGGTTAACATTCTCAACATATGCTCTGATGATGAATTGATTTCCGATGATGAAATTGAAGGTAAACTTGCCTTTTCTCGTTTGAACTAGAAATGAAGTATTGGTTTTGGTTTTAGTTTGTTTTGAATAATCTTCTTTGTCTTATTAAAAAAGAATTGTGTTCATTACAGAAAAATAAAATTTGAAAAATACAAGAAACTATAAATAAGAACAAAAAAGTTAGCTGTAATCCTACCACCTCATAGATACCAACTGTTCACATCTTGATCTAGTATTGTTACCTGTCTTATATCTTTGCATATATTTTCCCCTTTACTTTTTAACAAAAGTAAAATCATGTATTAGTATCATAAGCATTTATAGTTTTTTAATAGATTAACTTTTAACAGTTATCTAGTTGTCTTTATTGATAATTTTTGTTTTAATCAATCCCTGCTGTTGGATTTTGGATTTTTTTTCCAAATTTTTTGTTTTAAAACCTTACAGATTTAAAAATCCTTATAGATAAATCTTTACACATTCTGTCAACAACCAGTATTTGTGACATGCCTAATATATGGCAAGTACTATTTAGATCCTTGCATGCAATAAGCTTATATTCTAGGGGAGGGAAGACAAACAATAAGTGCAAGTCAGATGTTGATATATGGTATGAAAGAAAGGAAAGCAGTATTAGGAATTTGAGAATAACATTTTCTTGATTATTTTCATAGGATAAATTTCTAGAAATTGGATATCTGTGTCATTTAATACTTACAATTTTAAATCAGATAAGATAACCTCTAGAAAGGCTGTACTAGATTCCATGTATATGTGGTATATAGTTCACAGTGCACTCTCCAATACTGTTTATTATCATTTTTATAGTCTAGTATTTTTAAAATTTTAATTTGTACTTTTATGATGACCAATGAACATTTTTTTTAATTGACCACATGTATTTTTCTTTTGTGAATTGTCAATTCATACCTTTTGCCCATTTTCCTACTGGGTTATGTACATGTCTCTTTATTTTTTGCTTTGCTTCTTATAGCCTCTGAGGGATGTTTATATAGTAACATTTTATTATATGTGTAGTGGAATATTTTTTTCCAAGTGTGTTGTGGGCAGTTTGATTTTAATCCTAACTTAACTGAGAATGCAGAAGATTCTGGAAAGGTGGTGGCACCTGAGTTCTAACCTCTGGCTGTCTCGTTTTCCAAGCTCTGTGCTAAAGTGATTCACTCAACTGTTAGGATAAATCATCTACATAGTGGAAAAAGCCTAGCTTACTTTGGCAGATAGAGGGGGGTCCTGAACATAGTTGTTTTAGATTCTGCATTGAAGGTGAAGAGCAGGTGGAGCATAGCTTATAAGTATCTTTATGTATGTATGAGATAGGGGATCACTATAATGAACCAGTTCTTCTTTTTTTTTTTTAAAGATTTTATTTATTTATTTGACAGACAGAGATCACAAGTAGGCAGAGAGGCAGGCAGAGAGAGAGGAGGAAGCGGGCTCCCTGCCAAGCAGAGAGCCCGACGTGGGGCTCGATCCCAGGACCCTGGGATCATGACCTGAGCCAAAGGCAGAGGCTTTAACCCACTGAGCCACCCAGTCACCCCTGAACCATTTCTTCTTGAGGAAACAATGCAGACAAGAGAAAATTCAAACAAAATAAAGAATTTAAGTTAGGGAAAGATGGAATATGTAAGAAATAGATCTAGTAGAATTTATATTCAAATCTAGGTAGATATGGAAATTATTGTCAACTCTTAATGTATATACTAAGAAAGGATTCTTAATTACCATAAAAATATGCTTACAAAATTATGCCAAAAATTGTATGTAGGAATATATATTAAAGTATTGTCATAATGTCAAGATTCAAAACAGTCTAAATGTCCCTCAGCAGAGAGGTGGGTAAATCAATTAGGACATATCCGTATGATAGATTCTCTGCATAGAATACTATTTTCCTTATGCAAGCCTCCTTTCCCCCTTTCTCTTCTGGTTAGCTTTCATTCAGCTTATTGAACATCCTCATGTAACATTTCTGACCTCCCTGACTAGATCCAATACCCCTATCATGCTATCTCATATCATCGTGTACCTCTCCTTAGCATTTGATAGAATTGTAATTTTGCATTTATTTGTATTATTATAAGAGTAATATATTTTACTCCCACTCAACTGTAAACTCCCTAGGTGCTAGGACACATTGTTTTTTGCTTACCAAAATAACCCTAAATCTAAGTATAGTATAGTAAGTATGATAAGTAAATATTTGTTGAATTAGATTGAGTGATATTACGTGCACCTCTAAAGAAAAGAATGGAGTAGAACTTTCAGTGCTAATATGGAAAATGTACTAGATACTCTGTTAAGTACAAAAGTAAACAAATAGAATCCTTTCATTCCCATTTTTTACAGGGTGTGTAGATATCCGCTGATACATGCTTTTTAATTTTCTGAAAGGAAATGAAGAATAGCTTTTTAGGTTATGATGGTGAATTGAGCATACTTCTAATTCCATTCCATTCTGAAACCACACTAAAACCACAATACAATTTTGGTTTCAGTGATATAAACTAAGCATTTCCACTTTAGTAATGCTGCACTAGATAGTTTGAATCAACCCTGACTTAAGATAACTGTAAAGGCTAGACACAATATTCTAAAATTTGTTTTAGAGGCATTCAGAAAGCTAACAAAATAATTACCAAGTTGAGATCTGGAAAAAAATCTAGAGAGGTGTAAACCCAAAATTGGGGACTAGTTCTCTCCTAGAGATATTCATGAATTTCAAAAGAAGGAACTAAGAGGCTGAGCAGCCCTCTTGATAGAAGCTAAAAAGTTAAGGCTTGGGGTTCCTGGATGGCTCAGTTGGGCGTCCAACTCTGGATCTCAGCTCAGGTCTTGATCTTGGGGTTGTGAGTTCAAGGCTTGTGTTGGGCTCCATGCTGGGCATGGAGCCTACTTAAAAAGTTAGGACTCATGGTTTGCCAAGGCTTATGTGAGGGCTGGTAAGTTTCTGCTTCTTGGTTGGGGACCGCAGAAGGTTTCATCTATGTAAGAGGAAGGGTAAACTGGAAATAAAATAGCCCTAAAAGGCACTGCAATCTACCTTTAAATCATTTCAATCCATGAAATTTAAATAAAGTAGCCCTGGGCACCTAGCAAAAGCAAACCTCTCTATATTAAGATAACATCATGTAGGACTTTAAGTTACTACATATAGTCTTTCAAATATAATATGTGACTCACAACCAAAAATAACTAGGCAGATGAGGAGATACAACAACATGAATGAGCACCAGCAGAAATAGCAAAAAATTAAAACTGATGCCAGGTTCTCCAGACATTGGCTTTATCAGACTGAACTTTAAAATAGCTATGCTAAAAACCAAACCAAAACAATGCTTACTGTGTTTGAGAACATAAAAAACTAGGTTGAAAATTTTGGCAGAAAATTGTGAATTATAAAAACAGAGTTGATAAAGCATCAAAAGAAAATGCTAGAAATGAAAAGTAAAATAAATTTTTAAGTTGTGAAAGATGAACTAACAGATTCAGTAATACTAAATAGAATAAATGAACTACACAATAGGTCAGAAAAAAATCAATCTAGAACAAATCATGAAAAGAAAAAATAAAATACAAAAAAAGGCCTAAGAGACAGAGGATACAGTGAGTAGGCTTATCATCTGTGTGTGTGGAGTCCCACAGATAGAATGGGATAGAATAATTGAGGAGATAATGGTTAAACATTTTCTAAAATTGACAAGACATTAAGCCACAGATTGAAGAAGCCCTATAAACCAATGCGGAATGAATACAAAGAAAAATCCCAAGTACATCATAGTAAAACTGCTTCAGATGACAAAAAAAATCTTAAAGCAACCAGAAAAAAAGAGATTACTTTCAAAAGAGACCAATTAAACTGACAGTAGAAGCAAGAAAAATGGAATAACATATTCAAAGCCCTGGAAAATAATAATTGGTAACCTAGAGTTTCATACCTAGCAGGACTATCTTTCAAGAGTGAAGAGAAAATAAGCATTTTTCAGATACACCTCCCTTAAAAAATTTACTTAGAGAATTACCAAGAGACCCACACTAAGTGAAATTTTATTTTATTTTATTTTTTTAATTTTTACTTATTTATTTGACAGAGCACACAAGTGGGGGGAGCAGCGGGCAGAGGGAGAGGGAGATGCTTACTCCCCCCACTGAGCAGGGAGCCTGATGTGGGGCTTGATTTCAGGACCCTGGGATGATGACCAGAGCCAAAGGTAAACACTTAACTGACTTAGCCACCCAGGTGCCCTCTAAGTGAAATTTTAAAAAATATTATTCAGGAGGAAGGAGTATACCAAGTGGAAGCTTAGAGATTCAAGCAGAAGTAAAGAGTAAAAATAGTAGAAAATATGTGGGTAAGTCAAATGAATGTAAATTGTATTACACAACAATAATAATGTTTTATTAGGTTTAAAGAAAGAATTAGAATGTAAGACAATAATAATTGGCAGTGGGATAAAAAAGTATGTGAGGGCTGCATTATCTGGAAAGAAGAGGAAAGTAATTGTTAACATTACACTGGGTGGGGAGGGGGCATTCCTCACCAGCTCAGATGGAAGAGCATGTGACTATTGATCTTGGGGTTCTAAGTTCAAGCCCCAGGTTAGGTGTAGTGATTACTTAAGTAAATAAATAAACCTAAAACATAAGTTGAAAAAAAATTAAATTTGGGGGCACTGAGGTGGCTCAGGTAATCTCTATCAAATAAATAAATAAAAATAAAAAATAAATTTAAAAATCTTTTAAAAAATTGAATTTTGGTAAGTAAGAGATACATGTTGTAATCTAGAGTTTCCTTCAAGAGAAGAGGGTTTTTTAAGTTTGTGACTTTTAAATTAAAGAAAAAAATGGAATGATAAAAAATAACCCACAAGAAGGCAAGAAAGAAAGTACATATAACAATAAGACAAATAGAATAAATTATCATTAAGAATATTTCAGAAATTTCATTAAATGTTAATGTTTAAAAAACAAATTGTCAAGTAGGATTTTTAACTTTATGTTTTATTAGAGATCACAGCATAACGATACAGAAAGTTTATAAATAAAAGGAGAAGAATAAATAGATAATGCAAACACCAACCAGAGAAAAGTTGTTTTAGATAAATATTACATGAAGTAGAAACTAAAAAATAAAATGTAACAATTTATTGTGTGTATGCATTTAATAAGTCAGCTTCATAATATATCAAGCAAAAAATAACGGAAGTGCAATGGAAAGTAAAAATATTCACAATGATGGTGGGAGAATTTAACAAATATCTCTCAGTAATTGGTGGATCAAGCAAACAAAATTAGGAAGACTGTAGAAAATTACACTATAATTAATGAACTTGACCTAATGTACATACAAAGAAAGCTGCATTCAACAGGTGCTGAATACACCTTTTTAAACACATAACATTTACAAAAATTGGCCAAATACTGAGCTAAAAGCAAGTTTCAGTTGTCAAAGTATTTAAAATCATAATGAGTACGTTCTTTGACCATATGTAGTTAATACATAAATCAGTAGAAAAATGATAATCTAGAACATCCCCATATTTTTAGGAGACTTGGGGCGGCCGGGTAGCTCAGTCAGTTAAGCCTCTGACTCGTGATTTTGGCTCAGGTCATGATTTCATGGGTTGTGAGATCAAGCTCCAGTCAGGCTCCACACTCAGCAAGTAGTCTACTTGAGATTCTCTCCCTCTGCCCCTCTCCTCACTCACGTTCTCTCCCCTCCCTCTCTCTCTAAAATAGGTAAATGTAAAAAATATAATTTCAGGAGTGCCTGGGTGGCTCAGTTGGAGTGTCTGCCTTCGGCTTGGGTCATGATCCCAGGGCCCTGGGATCGAGCCCCATGTCAGGCTTCTTTTTCAGTGGGAGGCCTGCTTCTCCCTCTCCCACTCCCCCTGCTTGTGTTCCCTCTCTTGCTGTGTCTCTCTCTGTCAAATGAATGAATAAAATCTTTAAAAAAATTTTTAAGAAAAGAATAAAATAAAATTTCACATGTATATACATACACACACACTTGATAGGAGCGGCAGGCTGACTTGGTTGGTAGAACACATGGCTCTTGTTCTCAGGGTCATGAGTTCAAGCCCCACACTGGGGCTAGAGCTTACCTTAAAAAAAGTGTATGTATACACACACACACACACATACTTGATAGCCCATGGGTCAAATAACAAAACACGTTGAAAATCTGAAAATATTTTGAGCTGAGTAAAAACAAGAAGTAGTACGTATTAAAGTTTGAGGACAGGCAGCAGGTAGGCAGGCCTGGGGCTGGAGCCTGAACCTTATGGCCATGTTAGTAGATGCTTAGTGGTTGACAGCTTCTGCTGTCTTCTGAGAATAATTAAGTTATACTTGACCTTAAAGTAACAGGACGGTCAGAATTAAGTAAAAGAGATGCCGTCTACAAAGAGTACTTCAAAAATTATAATCAGGCATTTGGCTTCATGTCCTTAGTCACTCTACAAGGAGAGAAGATGAATCATTACCCAGAATGGTTCAGTGTGTACAGTAAGGTCCAGAGAACTCTCTTACCTTGCATACCTGTGGTGGACTGACTAAGAGCAATGTAAAAGTGGTCAAATTTATTGACAAAACAGCTGCTTCTGTGTGATGTCTTCCAAAATGCATATAAAATCTTATATACAGCTTAGTTGCAATATATTTTGAAGGCAATTTCCATGAACAAATTAAATTGTAAATTTAGTTCACCTTTATACCACATCTTGTGGTATAAAATCAGTTCTTAAATACCAATTGATTTAAACTTGGGGGGAAAAAAACAACAAAAGTTGGGGGATGTATCTACTATGCTTAGAGGAAAATTTATAGCTTTAAATATTCTGGAAAAGAAGAAAGGCAGAAAATCGGCATCCATCTCAAAAAGTTGACAAAAGGATTGATAGTACTTTAGACCTAAAGAAAATAGATGAAATGAAATAAAAAATTGAGAATATTAGTTACAAAATAGGAAAAAAATACAGATGTAGTAATACCAAAATGTGCTCTTTTTAAAGACTAATAAAATCAATAAATCCCTGGTAAGATTTAACAAATAAGATAAGACAAAAATAACCAATGGTAGTACCAAAAAGTGGAGACATCAGACCCTATAGATATTAAGAAAATAATGAGAATTAATTAATTAGTGAGAATTAATGAATTCTAAAACTTAGGTGAAATGGACAGATTCCTGAAAAATGTAATTTACTCAAACTGACAGTATAGAAAATCTTAATAATTACATGCCTACCAAGAAATAGGTTCTGTAATTTTAAATCTTTCTATAAAGAAAATGCCAGGTGAAAATAACTTCACCAGCAGATTTACCAAACACTTAAGAAAGAAACAACAGACACCTGGGTGACTCAGTTGGTTAAGTGTCTGCCTTCGGTTGCTATCATGATCCCAGGGTCCTGGGATTGAGCCCCGTGTCAGGAGCCTGCTTCTCCCTCTCCCTGCACCTGCTACTCTGCTTACATGTGCGCGCTCTCTCTCTCAAATAAATAAATAAATAATAAAGTGTTTGAAAACTTTTAAAAAAGAAAGAAACAACACTAATCTTACACAAACTCCTCCTAAGAATAAAAAAGAAGAGATGCTCCCCAGCTCATTAAGTGAGGCTAGTATAACTGTGATACTAAAATGTGACAGGACATTAATATAGATACAATAATCCTAAACAAAATATCAACAAATTGAAACTAGCAATATACATAAAAGAATTAGATCTCCCTACCAAGTTGATTTATTCCAGGAATTTTAGAAGATTTGGCATTCAAAATTCAAACAGTATATAATAATATAAGATTTTTTTTGAGATTTTTAAAATTTATTTGACAGAGAGAGAGTACAAGTAGGGAAAGCAGCAGGCAGAGGGAGAATGACACGGGGCTCAGTCCCAGGACACTGGGATCATGATTTGAGCTGAAGGCAGCTGCTTAACTACTGAGCCACCCAGGAGCCCCTAAAATCTTAATAATAGCAGGAACTGGGTGAAGGTTGTATACAAATAAACTTGCTGAATATCTAAAACTATTCTAGGGGTGCCTGGGTGGCTCAGTGGATTAAAACTATTTTACAATAAAATTTTATTTAAAAGTGTAATTCATTGCATTAAAAAAATGAAAAACCATATCTTAGGAGATATAGAAGCAACATTAGGGAAAATTCATCCTTTTGCAAGAGATCCCTTAAATTCAGCTTAGAAAGGAATTCTTTAATAATGTAGCTGTAAAAGCCTGTTGCAAACATCGTATGGCAAAATGTTGAAAGCTTTCCTTAGTGATTGGGAGCAGACAAGGATACCAATATCAATACCTCTATAGCGTGCCTGGGTGGCTCAGTTGGTTAAGCAACTACCTTCAGCTCAGGTCATGATCCTGGAGTCCCTGGGTCGAGTTCCACATAGAGCTCCCAGCTCCGTGGGGAGTCTGCTTCTCCCTCTGACCTTCTCCCCTCTCAGGCTGTCTCTCACTCTCTTTCCCTCTCAAATAAATAAATAAAATCTTTAAAAAAATCGATACCTCTATAGAATATCGTATTAGAAGTTGCACCCAATACAATAAGGCAGGAAGAAAGCTACATAAGGTATCAAGATTGGAAAGAGAAACTCAACTATCATTATTTATAAGTGATATGATTGTATGCAGAGAAAATTTGAAAGAATCTGTAGATTGTTGAAATCAACAAGTGCACGTAGCTGAGTAGCTGGATACAAAGTCAATAAGCAAAAATCATTTTTATTTTTATTACCAGCAACAAACAAAATGAAATCTTAAGAAAGATGCCATTTACAATATCATCCCTAACAATAAATCTAACAAGAGGTGTGTGGTGCCTCTAAGCAACAAACTATAAAGCATTATTAGAGAAATTAAAGGAGATTACATAAATGGAAAGAAATGAAATGTTCATTGATTTTTGGAAAAACTCAGTATTGTAAAAATCTCAATCATTCCCAAACTGATCTATGGATTCAGTACAAAGTCAAGTATTAACAGCCCATTCAATTCTAAAATTCCCATATGGAAATGCTGAGGATAGATTCTAAAATTTGTATGAAAATGCTAAGGATAAGTTCCAGAATTAATATGTAAATGGCTTAAGTCTTAAAGAGAAACAGGGTGGGAGGGCTTGTTCTTTATATCAAGATTAGCTATAGAGCTAGAGTAACTAGAATTATTATTGCAAGAACAGATGAGCACTGGGACAGAACAGAGAATCCCGAAACATTACAATGTATGTGGACACTTGATTTACATCAGAGGTGGCGCTGCCAGGAGTAGTAGGAAAATGATGTTATTTTTAATAACTGATTTGGGGATATCGGAGAAAAATATTAAACCTGACCTATATCATATATCAAACGCCCAAATAATTTCAAGATGGATTAATACATTCAAATATGAAAGGTAAAACAGTAAAAACTTATAGGATTTATAATATAGAATATCTTCATGACATTGGGGTAGAGAACAATTTCTTAGCCAGGACACAAAAAGCACTTACCATACAGGAAATTATTAATAAGTCGGACTATGTTAAACAAGAGCTTAAATTTAGCAAAAGACCCTTTTAAGAGTGTGAAAAGACAGGGTACAGAGTGGGGGAGTGTATTTGCAACACAATCAACAAAGGGCTCACCTGCAGAATGTATAAAGAACTGCTGGGAAAAAAAAAAGAAGAACTGCTGGTCAGTTAGATGAGACTTGAAAAAGCACTTCACAAAAGAGAATATCAAAATGGCCTGTAAAGATATGACAGGATATTTGTTCTCATTAGTAATTGTGAAAATGAAATTAAAACCACAACGAATGATTCTGTACACCCACCAGATTGGCTAAAATTGAAGATGAATTAGCGAGAACACCAAATGCTGTCCTGGATGTGTAGCATGTCCACTTTAATAGGTAATTCCAAACTGTTGTCCAGAGTTGAACATCTACATAATAACTGAGCGTTCATTTTTTTGAAAGATTTATTTATTTATTTATTTATTACAGAGAGCACAGGCAGGGAGAGGGAGAAGCAGGCTCCCTGCTGAGCAGAGAGCCTGACACGGGGCTCAATCTTAGAACCCTGGGATCATGACCCGAGCCGAAGGCAGATGCTAAACTGACTGAGCCACCCAAGCACCCCATAACTGAGCATTCTAATTCTAGGATACTTTACAGAAATGGCAGCAAAGAAAAATGCATAGGAATAGTCATAGCAGGGGCGCCTGGGTGGCTCAGTGGATTAGGCCGCTGCCTTCCGCTCAGGTCCTGATCTCAGGGTCCTGGGATCGAGCCCCGCATCGGGCTCTCTGCTCCACAGGGGGCCTGCTTCCTCCTCTCTCTCTGCCTGCCTCTCTGCCTACTTGTGATCTCTCTCTCTGTCAAATAAATGAATAAAATCTTTAAAAAAAAAAAAAAAGGAATAGTCATAGCAATCAAATTCACAGTAGCCAAAAATTGGAATCTGATCAAATGACCACTGACAGTAAAAAGGATAAATTATGGCATATGTATACATAGCAGAATTGTATACAATAATTACAGTGAACTACAATAGGCAAAACACAAACAATCTTGAGCAAAAGAAGCCAGACACAAAAATATATATTTGATTGTTCCAATTACCTAACATTCAAAAATAATGAAAACCATAGTGCTTGTGGATCCACACATACTTGCATGGTAAAACTGTAAAGAACAGCAAGGAAGTGATTTCAGTAAAGGTCAAGAGGATGATTTTCTTTGGGAAGTGAGAGACATTATACATTTGTATTGTGTAGTTTTATGTTTCTCATACTTGACAATAAAAAGATTTAAATGTTACCTACATGAACAGGATTTTTGCAGGAATTTTTAGAAGCCAGAAAACAAATTAATGTTCCTCACTTGGCTGATTTAAGAAAGCTAAAGCTGGAATGCTGAGTTCCAGCACAGAATTCTCAGAAAGCAAAGGAATTGGTAGTAGCAGTTTCTAGAATTGGGAACTGTGGGTTTGTGGGAGGAGGGAGATGGTCACTGAGCTATAATAAGTCTAGGCAGAAGCTGTATGAAAGCAGTTACAGTCCTAGTTGTCACTGGGCAACTGCCTAGTCTCCAGGTCTGGAGGCTAATCTCCAAAAAAAAAGTGTAAACCGAAAGAATTCCTGGATTAGGGATACAACTGAGGGCATCAATACCTTGCCCAAAACAGGTGAATTGAGGTGGTGAATTGAGTGGCCATGTGCATCCTCGATATTGATCAAAAGAACTCCCTCATGAAGGCCCACGCTGATGACTGCCTGTAAACCTGCCAGTCAGTGGTCCATCCAGCACCTCAGAGAACCTTTTAGGCCCCCATTCTCAATCACAGGCAGACACCAAGGATTACCAGCCACCTCAGGAAAGTCTTGTAGAAAATCAGCAACACTAACAGCAAAAAGCAATGTGAATGAACTTGAGATTCTGAAGAAAATACAAAACTGAAAAGGGGAAAGACTATAATATATAATATCTCTAAAAAGAAACAGGAAGATACAGGAAGATAGTGACTCCATTAAACAAAAACATACGAAACTGAAACAAGATGGGATTGGGAGGGAGACAAACCATAAATGACTCTTAATCTCACAAAACAAACTGGGGGTTGCTGGGGGGAGGTGGGATTGGGAGAGGGGGAGAGGGCTATGGACATTGGGGAGGGTAAGTTGCTATCGTGAGTGCTGTGAAGTGTGTAAACCTGGCGATTCACAGACCTGTACCCCTGGGGATAAAAATACATTATATGTTTATTAAAAAAAAAAAATTGGAAGGGGAGGCGAACCATAAGAGACTATGGACTCTGAAAAACAACCTGAGGGTTTTGAAGGGTCAGGGGTGGGAGGTTGGGGGAACAGGTGGTGGGTAATGGGGAGGGCACGTTTTGCATGGAGCACTGGGTGTTGTGCAAAAAGAATGAATACTGTTACGCTGAAAAAATAAATAAAATGGAAAAAAAATTAAAAAAAAACATACGAAACTGAAAAGGGGAAAGACTATAATATATAATATCTCTAAAAAGAAACAGGAAGAAACAGGAAGGTAGTGACTCCATTAAACAAAAACATACGGTTTTATTAGGAAATTTGCAGGCTGTTCATTTTGCCCTTTGTTTTTGTTCCCTGTTTTCAGCATTTTTTGTTTCCCAAATAATATCTCTTTTTTTGTCCAATTTTATTTGCATGACTTGTGGGGATAGGGTATTTTGGATGACAACAGGTGTGAATTAATGTAAAACTATAAACTTTTAAGAAATGGAAAAGCTGCTGACAAAAACTGTAATTTAATACCCTATCATGCTACCAAGGATGTCTCTTCTGAGCCGATAAAGATAGCCAGCTTCTCTCATTGCATTTCACTTTGATTTTTTTTCTCTCTTCCATGTCAACTTAAATTTCTCTTCCCATATTTCTATCTTCATCTCCTTGTTTCTTGGTGTCTCTTCTCCCTGAAGATCACTACATTTCAAGCTATCGGAAAGGTATCCGACTAAAATGTGCTAAGAGCTTAATACTCGCATACTCGCTGTCTGTCCCACCATAACCTGTTAATTTTATTAGACCTTTTTAGTTGTAGTTGAGTGATTCAGACAGGCTCTCCATCCTCCCTTTTCTGTTTTAGTGTAAATGTTTTCTTTGCACCTGCTATATAATTCTGCAGGCTATTGAGAGCTGGAGAGGTGAGGAAGGAGAGACTATGTTTCTCTTTCTGACTTTTGAGTGCGGTCACCTGGTGTATGCCTGGACCTTGGCTTCTCATGTGTGAGCTGTACCCTGAATCTTAGATGAGAAAAGGCCATACGATGTTGTTGTAATTTTTTTGGTGTTGCTGTATAAAGATTTTCCCCACCATCATAATTTATATTGCGCAGTTGTCTATGGTAGGAAATAACTCACTGGCGTGTGAGTAAGTGAGGATTATAGAATGAAAGCAGCCCTCACTAAGTTGAGGAGAGCTAGCTCTGTGTTGTGTTTGCCCGCAGAAGACAACTGTGTGAATCATCACTTGCCATTTGGCAGGCCAAACCCCCGCATCCTGAGGTGGCCCACAGCATTCTCAGAAGAGATCTTTGCTGTAGCAACTGTCTTTGTCGACTCGTGTATGTTTCATTCTTTGCTGTGCTCTGTATTTCAGAACCACAGATGAGTTCCCACCTCTTGTAGGTCCATCCAGTCTGTCTGTGTTGTGACCCCCTCCATTTTTTTCATCTTGCTTTTCCCCTCTTCTGGGTTGTTTTCTCTCTTGCTCCTTAGAACTTCCTGGGATTTTTGTTTGTCTAGACAAGCTTAGGCCTTGATTTCTTTTTTAAAACAATTTCTTTAACTTAGAAAGATACTTCATCCTGCATTTTAAACAACTAACCTGTTAACAGATTCTTTTAACTCACCGATTCTTTGTATTCCTGAAGGAGGCACTACAGTTCGAAAGGAGGTCATCAAGAATAAAATCAGAGCCATTGGGAAGATGGCAAGGGTCTTCTCAATTCTGCGGTAAGGATAAATCTGTCATTACAGTGTGGGAGCAGAGCATTTTGAGAGAAGATTAGAAGTTGATTTCAGAACAGGTTTTTTAGAATTGGAGTTTATATGATTAGATAGGTCTTCAGAGTCAGAGCTAAGTGCACATTGAATCTGACCTCTATGTTAAAAGTGACTAGAAATATTTTGGCAAACATTCCTTTCATATGAGCTTAAATGTAGTGAATGGCGTGATTTAGTCTGGCTTCTGGAGCCAGGTTGCCTGTGTTCACAGGCTCAACCTCTTCTCACTGTATGATTTTGAGCCTCAGTTTCCTTGTCTGTAAAAGTGTGATAATAACAAGACCTGTCTTACACAGTTATTAGGAGGGTTAAATGGCATGATATAATGGAAGCATTAAAATAGTACCTGGCTATTAAGTACCTCTAATTGAAAAACAAGAACCTGCTCATTGCTTAAAATTGGAATACTTAGAGAAAGCATCTCTTTCTTTGGGTCGGGAAAGGGGGATAGGAAGAAGGAGAACCTTTCCTCCATCTCTGTGCATCTTTTCTTAACTTCCCTTCTAGTATATTTGAACTATTGAGCAGTAGCCACCCTGACATTAACATGGGGCTTTTAACTTCCTTTGCAGAGAAGAGAGTGAGAGCGTGCTGACTCTTAAGGGCCTGACTCCAACAGGGACACTCCCTCTAGGTGTCCTTTCAGGAGGAAAACAGACTATTGAGACGGGTGAGTATGAGAAATGCTCCTTTCGTGGAAGCCCAGCAGTCAACATAAAATTGAAAATCAGGACTTCTTTCAATAAATGGTACTAGAGCAATTGGATATCCACGTGGGGGGAAAGTGAATCTTAACTCTTCTCTATATACGCAGAAATTAATTTGAAATTAATTATAATTTAAATGTAAAAGAAAAAATAAAACTTACAAACAAAATATGGAGAATGGTGAGTCCTTAGGACACAAAAAGTGTTAATCTTAAAAGAAAAAATCAATTAATTAAATTTCATTAAAACCAAGAATTTCTAAAAATACATGTTTGGGAAAGGAAATGGCAAGCCATTAACTGAGAGAAGATTTTTTGCAGTACATATGTCTGACAAAGCCCTTAAATTCAGAATCTGTAAAGAACTATAGACTCAATAAAAAAGCACAAAAACCCAATTTTTTTAATGGTCTAAAGATTTTAACAGGCACTTCACGGAAGAGGGTATCGAAGTGTCCAGTGAGCATATGAAAAGATGCTTAATATAGTTACTCATCTGGGAAATAGACATTAAAACCACAGTGAGATACCACTACATATTTGCCAGAATGGCTAAAATTAAAAAGTCTAATAATACCAAGTGTTGGTAAATTTGTGGTGGATAGAACTGGATACATTGCTGGTGGTCATGTGAATTGGTTCGACCACTTTGGGAAACTCTTGGGCAGTTAAGCAAAGTATATATTCTACCCCGTAACCCAGCAATCCCAGACCTGGTGTATTGGAGAGGAATAAGTACATCTATCCACCAAAGGATTTGCATAAGAATGTTCACTAAAGCTTTATTCATAATAGCCCAAAACAGGAAAAAATCCAAATGTTCATCAATAGTAGAATAGATAAATGTGCTTTGTTTATACAATGGAATACTATACATCAATGAAAAATAACATTACGCATTCATGTAAAAACATGGTTGAATCTCACAAATATTATGGTAAACTAAAAAAGCTAGGCACAAAAGGGCACAGACTATCTGATTTATATGTTCAAGAATAGGCAAACTAGCCAAACAGTAATAGAAGTCAGAATGGCACTTCCTCTGGTAGGGGAATATTGACCCATAAGGAGAGAGGGGCTTTCTGGAGTAATGGCAGTGTTCTATATCACTGTCTGGGTAGTAGTTACACATGGGTATTCATACACAAAAATGTATAGAGCTATGCACTTTAGACATGTGCACATGATTAATGCCTCATATATTGTTTCTTAAAAAGATTTATTTATTTTAGAGAGAAAGAGAGCGCTCGAGTTGGGAGCAAGGGAGAGAGAGAATCTCAAGCAGACTCCCTGCTGAACCCAGTGGAGCCCTCAAGGGGCTCGATCTCACAACCCTAAGATATGACCCGAGCTGAAATCAAGAATTGTCACTTACTGACTGAGCCACCCAAGCACCCCACTTATGCTTGTTTTATTTTGGGGTGTTAGAATTTCTCAGAGAGGGTATTTGCCTCTGCCTGTGAGCAGAGTGCCAGTTCTAAAAAGCATGTGGACACTGTCTTATAAGGAGAGGGCTTTATGGAACCCTGGTATGAAAATATTGATGTTTGTCAGGATAGGCGTAGATCTGGTCAACCAAGACGACTAATTCTAGGCACAAAAACTGCAGTTGAAACATTAGCAACTTAAACTATTGAGTTTCACTGCTTTTTTGCCCTGGTTTATTAAATTGTTCCTATTTAAGTTTTTCTTTTGTCATTTCATTACTTACAGGAATCCTTTGCTTTTTGTGGTAAGTCTGCTGATACTGATTAATAGAAATAAGCCCTTTTTTCCCCTTTCTGTTTATGGGATTGAATTCCTCCTTCTCTTTCAAATTCAATACTGGAATATTGGAGTTTAACTATTTAGAAGGAGGAATGAATATTTTTCTCCTTGGAAGTACATAACTAGTTATGAGACTGATGTGCTGCCTACTACGCCGAGGCACCTAGTACATGACTAATTAATTTCTTTTGTTTCATGGAAAGGATTAGTAAACTATTTCAGGATGAATTTTTTTCTCCCAAATTAATGTACAGTTTCTTGTGAGCAAAATACTTCCCCCATTACTTTGGTAATTAGTCATGTGAGTTACCGTGAGAGCACTTATGACAAGGCAGGTTGGAATTAGTAGGAAACACTATGGGTGAAAAAAAGGGGAATGTTTTCTACATCCTTACTTGAAAAGTTTTGTAAACTTGCTGATCCACAAAGTTGTTGTTTCAGTCTGGACATTGAAAGAGCAGATCTGGAATGAATTAGGAGGAGAATTATATGGATGTGCTATTTGGAGATTTGTTTGTTTATAGTCTTTGGTCTGCCTTTTGTTCTCAGTGCCAAGTATATAGTTTCTCTTCATTCCTAATTGGAATATGAGTGTTACAAACAAATACAATTTTTTTATTGATGCTTTTGAAATTGATAGACGTCTTCAGGAATGCATAAGAATAAAACTAAGCTGGAGCTAACCTTTTAGAGCTTTTTATGTCTCTTATCGACTGACCGTATGTTTGTCATTTTCCAGTCAGAGTTTTAGTTCTACAAGTTCATTGGCAAACTGGAGCATTAGCTATAAAAGACCTTTTATTGTTCTTGTAATGTTACTTGGAGAGCTTTCCACCAACAATATCCCATATGGCTTTATAGCATATATTCATTTATGCCTTACCTTGTTTCTAGAGGGATTTGAATAAGTTACAGTATACATATAACACATTGAAGTAAAATAAATATGCTTGGAATTTGGAGCACAAAAGAAAACAAACAAACAAAAAGCCAATAGATAGCCACAATTTTACTCCCAAGCTTCCTAGTACTGAAATAAAGATTGCCAGGAATTGAATGATATTCACAAAGGCCATAAAATAAAAAACAAATAAGTTATAAATTGGACTACATCAAAATTAACATTTGTGCTGGAAATGGAACTATCATCAAGAAAGTGAAAAGACAATGCAGCCCATAGATGGGTGAAAATATTTACAAATCATATGTTCGATAAGAAACTGGTATCTAGGGGTGCCTGGGTGGCTCAGTGGGTTAAAGCCTCTGCCTTCGGCTCAGGTCATGATCTCAGGGTCCTGGGATCGAGCCCCACATCAGGCTCTTTGCTCAGCAGGGGGCCTGCTTCCCCACCCTCTCTCTACCTGCCTCTCTGCCTACTTGTGATCTCTGTCTGTCAAATAAATAAATAAAACCTTTAAAGAAAAAAAAAGAAACTGGTATCTAGAAAATAGAAAGAATCCTTATAATTGAATAATAAAAAGACAACCCAATTAAAAAATGGGTAAAATTGAATAGGCATTTACAAAGACAAGTGGCCACCAAGCATGGGAAAAGTTGCTCAACGTCATTAGACGTTAGAGAAATACAGATCCAAACCACAACGAGATACCACTTCACGCCTGCTAGGATGGGTGTGATCACAAAGACAGATAGTAGCACGTACTGATGAGAATGTAGAGAAATTAAGACCCTCACACCCTGCTGATGGAGATGTGAAATGGTGCAGTACTTTGGAAACCAGTCTGACAGTTCCTTAGATGCTTAAACATGCAGTTGACCTTATGACCAGCTGTTCCACTTGTAGCTGTATACCCCAGAAAACTGAGAACATATCCACACAAAGACTTGTATGCAGATATTCACAGCAACATTTTTCTTTAGAGCCGAGAAGTGGAAATGGCTCAGACGTCCATCATGTGATGAGGTGGCTCTTCACACAGTAGCGTACTATTCAGTCATAAAAAGGAATGAAGTACTGGTACATGCTTCAACGTGACTAAACCTTAAAAACATGCTAAGTGAGGGGCGCCTGGGTGGCTCAGTCATTAGGGTTTGCCTTTGGCTCAGGTCATGATCCAAGGGTCCTGGGTTAGAGCCCCGGGTCAGGCCCCCTGCTCAGCAAGAAGCCTAATTCTCCCTCTGCCCCTCCCCCTGCTTGTGCTCCCTCTCTCACCCTCTGTCAAATAAATAAATAAAATCTTTTAAAAAAAACAAAAACAAAAACATGCTAAGTGAAAGAAGCCAGTCACTAAAATCACATACGGTACGTTTCCATTTATTTGAAATGTCCAAAACAGGCAAAGGTGTGAAGACAAAGTTGATTATTGGTTGGCTCTAGGATTAACGGAAAGGGATTAGGGAGGTAAATAGCATTCTTTTGAGGGTGATGAAAATGTTCTAACTATAGATTGTGGTGATGGTTATACAACTCTAAATATATTAGATCATTGAACTGTACACTTTAAATAAGTGAATTTTATAGTATGTGAATTATGTTTCAGTAAAGAAATAAAATAAAAATAAATATATATAAATAAATTAAATGTAAATAAATAAACCAGTTTCTCAGGGTTTTTTGTGACTTTTTCTTATATATAATGCCCCTTAATGCAGGCTGGTCTCTTTATACCCAGTGCAAAAAAACATTCTAGAAGGACCCAAGACAGTGTAATACTAGTACACATTTCACCACATAACACTTAAACTCTGATTAGACCAATAACCTATATACAAATTTCAGGCTATGCTTTGTTCTTCCACTTTTTAACACCAGGAGTGATGTCCTGTTTGAAGGCACTACCTTTTCTTGTGAACGTTTATTTGTTCTATTTGAGGAGATTAGAGAGGGTGTGACATTGCTTTACCACAGACCTACATGTGGTTGACAAATTTCAGCACTCGATAAATTGATTCCAAGTTTCCAGTTTTCACATTGTGATAGGAAGTTAACTGTCAGTTCTTCCAGTTTCTCCTCTCCTACTGGTATCAAAACCTCAGGAACAGCAAACTGTCCTGTTCGTTATTTTTCCCTGACTTGTAAAAATCAGTACTGGAGGAACTGAGAGGGTTCTTCTAATAAGATCTTTCTTGCTACAACCTGTAACCTTTTCATGTATTAGGGTTTTTACTGCTTTAAAAAGATGATGCAAGGAGTTTACCTGTTGACACTAATTTTTAAATTACTTCCTTTTCCATCACCAAAGGAGAAGGCCCTCTTAGTAACTGGCCTGCTCTTTCCTACACAGTGAATGGAAACCGTGTGGGTTGGAAATGGCAACTTCTACTAGATCTCTAATCCCAGATGGTACAGGAATTTGTATCCGGTATTGAGTACTTTTATGTCTTTGCCGGTTTAGTACTCCACCCCTGGGCAAGAAATAACCACTTACTTAAAACCCATGTTTCTCTCCTTCCAAATGTTAATCTGTTATTCAAAGGCCATTCTTTTTTTTATTAAGTAATTAAAAAGACAGTTGGACCCCACATAAATTCCTTAAGAACAAGGAGTAGTTTCAAGTAACTATTTTGAGTCGGACCTAGCAACAGCGCATTTAATACCATCTGAGCTGTTAGAAACTAAAGAACAGTTGTAATGTTAAATTATTTGACTCAAGTATTTTGATACATGAATGTCAAAACGTAAATTAGCTGCTGGCTATTTAAAAATGAGGAAAGCAACATAACTTTTGGTTTTTTGTAGTCAGCTTGACTGACCCATTGTCTTAGCTGTAAATGCTATTAGCTAAAAGGGTTCCCATACCACCGGAAATGTTAAAAGTGTTAGAAACTCTCCCACATACATTTCCCCCCAATTTAGTGTTTCACAGTAATCCTCGCTTCTCTAACTAGTTGACCTTCATTATGGATGGGAATAGGCTGAGGTGGGAGCCTGGGTTGTCTGTGCTGGCAGCAATACTGTTGGTTTACTCACTCTTTTTCTGTCTTCATTTTTGCATGCCACTGCTCCTGCCTCTTACAGCCACAGTAGAAGCGGTAGAGGCCCGGGAAGGTATGGCCATATTCCTATGATAGATGTGATCTTGTGTCTGTCTACTAGTTTTAAAGAGCTGTGTCAGCATTTGAAATCGTCTATTATTGCATCACCAGAACTGTAACAGTGAGGAAAGGAATAAATATATCTAGGCATGCTCACAAAGTGTTTCCTTTGTGTCCCATATTTGTGTTAATGTAAATGACCCTCTCCACAGCTAAAGTTTTAATGCAATGGCTAAAGCTTAAGCAACTGGTCATGAGGAATCAGGTGGTTTAATCCTGTAGCCCTTCCATTAGAAGTGACTTCTGTGTGATTACCAGAAACTCAAAACAGGTCAGCCTCTTTTATCTAATGATTCTAAAGGATATCAAGAGCAGAGGCAAAAGTGGACTAGGATTTAGTTTGATTTGTTTCTGAGGTTGCCCTAAGGCAGTCAAGCTAAATTATCTCTGTTTCTCTGAAAACAAATTTTGAGTAACAGGTTATCTAGGAATCTGACGAAGAAAATCATTAGAATTTATAAACTTGTGTTATTAATTGTGTTGTTATGTAAGGTGGCTCAAAATGGGAATGCCTTTCCTTGGTGATACAAAAGTTCAGTCAGAAGGAAGATATCCAGAAGCTATTTTCTAGATGCCTTTTAACTTACATTCAGCTCCTGGTTGTGCATGAGAAAAAGCTGTCCTTCTAAATGAAAAGATGAGCTCTTTTATTACTTTTTTTGGTCATCAGTACGGTGTTCGTGCTAAAGTTGACTACTCTGTTCAACTTGTTCTGTTATTCCAGTGTTGCCTTTTCTCTTACATTAAGCATGTTTCAGGCCCATAAGAAACCCTTACTCAAATGTATTGAGGTTCAGAATGAACTTGTTAGCCATTTGTCAGGTTTACTTATGCCATGATTAATTGTACTGAGCTTCTGTGAAAATTACTTTCACAGTTTCAACTGCTCTATTTGCCATAAGAAGCAGTAGCTTCAGGTGAGGCTGATTCAAGTCAAATGTTGCCCGTTACCTTCACCAGACATGTGCTCCGAACCTTCTATGGTTTTCTCTAGGAAGTTGCTGTATGCTAAAAAACTTCAAGCTTGTTGCTTTGCTGTCTAATCGAGCTCCTCCCTTTCCTGTTTTCCTGTAGCCATCAGAGGGTTTTCACTTCAGCACAGGATCCGGAGTTTTGAAGAAGCCCGAGGTCTGGACCGAATTAATGAGCGGATGCCACCCCGAAAAGACAGCCAGTACCCCGATGGGCCTGTGAAATTGGTGGGCCCTGCACAGCCCAATGCTGCACACAGGAGCGACAGGGGGAGAAGAGCCAATAATGACGCAGAGCCCTGCTGTGGCACAGGTGGATCTAAAACTTAGGAACAAATTTTATTTATTTCTTATTGGAAAACAAAACAAAAACAACTTTAACAACTTAAACCTGGAGGTGCATTCATAATTCACTCTGCATTTATGCTGTAAGAAAGGTGACCATTTTATAAATTGTTTTTAATTTATGTTTAATATATAGAGAAAGTGCATCTGTTTTGTTTTTCCCTTTTTTTCCTACTTTTGAAGAACTGATCTGATTGTCTGATACATATGTGAAGTTCTGTGCTGCAAAGGGGACCTTCCCCTAATAAAAGGGCCTTGGAAACCTCCACCCTGGTTTTGAACTAGCCAGACTTTTCTCCTGTTCTTTTGGAAGGTAATATCTTTCATTTCAGACTAATAATAGTGTTTCAAACATAAGAGGGTGTTTTCCCTGTCTACAGGGTGCCAGTGAAGAACATTGCTCAGATTTCAGTGGCTAAAACTTCTCTTCTATGGAACACTTGATTAGAGTAGAACTTCTAAATGAATAACCCAAACCCAGTGATTTGAGGGCCAAGGAGAATGTTTTCCATATAACATACTTTCTTCTGAACTCTGTTCTTTTTAATATGTTCTATGTTCTAGTAAGGCAGAATAAAAAGCAGTGAAGGATTTTCTTAGAGTTACTCAAAATTTCTTCTTCCAGCCATGAGCATGATGGGTTTAAACTTCCCTTAGAGCTTCGGACATTTGGAACAGTTTGCTTTCATTTTTGAAGCCCAGGTGATGTACCCAACTACAAAGGAAGCCACATTTCTAAATATTGTATAAATGCCCTCTGTAGAACTCCTGGTAGTAAGAGGTATTTATGTCCTTCTGTGTGATCGCATCAGCTCTTGTGTCTGTTCTCCCCATTGTCCTTCGGTTTTTCTGTGTCAGTGTTTTAAAAACCAACGGGGGTAATGGAAACTGACTAGGGTAGAATGATCCCCTTATGATTTGGAAGTCTTGCTAAATGGCATTGGATGACGAGGATTTCCTATATTGTATATCAATTCCTGTGGTGTTTCGCCATCTTTAAACGCTCGTTAGGTTGAAACTGTATGTCAGTCTCTGTCAGCATATTTTGGAATACAAAAACAAGTGTTCAGAAAAAGTGTTTGAATAGTCTTCTCTTAGTTTTTCAAGTAACAACCAGCGAGGGAAAGAAATTTTGGTGATCCTTGGGCTCCCGTTTTTAGTTTAGTCTGGTGACAGGTGCCATGTCACAATACTCATTGGTCAACTTTGCAGTGACTGTGCATGTCTGGGTAATACTACACCAAAGTGCTTATTTACAGAATCCGTAATATCATTTAGGAGGTAGGAGTCCAGCAAATTGAAGCAAGCATCCTGACAATAGTGCTTTATGTTAAGTAAGCTTTAAGGACACCAGAAACCTTTTTCCAAAAAAACCCATATAATTTCACCAGAAGAATAAGGATTTAGCCTATCTCTGTTCTCCTATACTTTTTGCTAACAGTTCCCAATTTATGACAGAGATCAAAGTATTTTAGGGCTTGGAATCTGGTGGCATGGATTGCTCTATCACTAAAAAATGGTAGGGAGGGTATGGGGGAAGGAGATAACAGACCTCTTACTGGGTCATGAATAAAACCTACGAAAGGAGGGACACAAAGTCTTGAGTAGTTATCTTTACTGATCATCATTTTTATATCCAGGCTTCACCTGGATAGCCTCGCAGTCCTCTTTCCCCCAGCCCCAGTCTAGAAAGGACCACTGTTTTGGAAATCTCACCTATGATGAAGGTCAGTCCACATAACAGATTTGATGGATGCGATTCTCCTCTCTTTCTCCTAGCTGAGGCTGTTACACTTACATAGTCTGCAGGTAGAAACCATTCTTAAGGGCTTCAGTCATCAGACAAGTAGTGAAATAGTTACTGAGAATCCTACAAGCAAAAAAATGCTGTTCTAGTAAAGGGGATTATTATTTATGAATGTCTTCATTATCTTCTCAAAAACAAGTTGTACAGTAAAGCAAGGTTCCTTGACAGAGGCGTGGCAAAAGACCTATAAATACAGAGAACAAACTGAGGGTTGACAGATGGAGGGGGATGGGCAAAATAGGTGAAGGTGAGAGGGAAATCCAGGCCTCCAGTTATAAATGAATAAGTCATGGAAATAAAAGACAAAGCATAAGAAATACAGTCAATGATACCATAATAGGGATGAAGAGGGGGACAGATGGTAGCTACACTTATGGTAAGCAGCATGATATATAAACTTGTCAAATCACTAAGTCGTACATCTGAAATGTAACATGTGTCAACTATACTCAAAAAAAAAAAAAAAAGAAGAAGAAAGATGTATTTTACAGGTGCCCTGTGAGCTGTGGAAAGATCAGCCAGAGAGGTAAGAAGTCATGCAAGAAAATCAGAGTGAGTTTATAATAAAGCGACAAGGAAGTTAGGTTTGAAAATTCAAATTCTCTTGAATTCTAAAGGTAAAGGTATTATGTTCTATAGAAAGTTAAGGTATGTGTTTCAAGAGTTTGGAAAGTTGTGTATAAATGTGTCTCCATGTCGTACATGTAGTTTCTGAAAGTGAGCCCATCAGTCTGTGCTTTCATCTGTATTTGCACCTGTGACTCAAGATGGTTCAGAAGGTGTGAGCCTTGGGACATGTGGATATATCCATATGTGGATATACATATTGTGACAACTGTACTTGGTTTTCACTTTCGACTTCATTGGAGGGTTTTCAGCATGTTTTTGAATGTTTTAATCTAAGAAGTAGCTCCCAGGATTGCTGATCGCCTGTTCCAGGTTTGTCTAAGGCCATCATTTCAAACATTTTAGCTGATGTCAGAGCTCTGCAGTATCCCCATTTTCAAAGCCTCCTCTGTTTTATTAAATCTTCCCCCTGCATGTTTTAAAGATACTAAAAATGCTTTTCTCTTATTCCCCTTCACTTTAAGGTCCATAGGGACCTTATTTTCTTCAACTCCTCCCATCTGGGGGGAGAAAAACACTTCTTATATCAGTTCCTTAGACATGTTGCAGGACCCTTTTGTATACTTTACTGAAATATCATTTTAAAAATGACACTTCCCAAGGACTAGTTTTTCTAATTTTGTTTTACATCTACATCATATGGAATTTCAAATTGATTCGATGACTATTTTTTTTAAGATTTTATTTATTCATTTGACAGACAGAGATCACAAGTAGGCAGAGAGAGAGGAGGAAGCAGGCTCCCTGCTGAGCAGAGAGCCCGATGCGGGACTCGTTCCCAGGACCCTGAAGCTGAGCTGAAGGTGGAGGCTTAACCCACTGAGCCACCCAGGCACCCAGGATGACTGGTTTTTGTTTTTGTTTTGTTTTTTTAATAAAAATTTGAAAGCTCATCTAACACAAACTTAAAGCATACAGACTTTTTAAATTTCTGTGTTCTGAATATTTAGAGCAAAAACAACCCAAGAAGCCAAGGGTGTGTGTGTGTGTGTGTGTGTGTGTGTGTGTGTGTGTGTTTAATGGAATGCTTAAACAAAAGCAGCCTCAGTTTTCTTTAAAACCTCAAGGCAAACACTTGGTTTTGGGACAGACATTGCTGATTGGCTTGGCTGCCCTTTTGTGACTGGGTACTAACTGGCAAAGTGAAAATTGTGTATCACACTCTGATGGGCTTGATCTGGCTCCTTGCTTAGGGATAGGGAAGTCAGACTCTCCAGGAATATCGGTATTTCTCATATCCTTTTGTCTATATTTACATTGCCTTTTCTGTTCCTACACAAACAGTTGTGGTTCAGTGAGGCAAATTCCTGTCAATAGCAGAGATTTGATATCTTATCCTAATAACTTAGGTATGACTTCCTGACACTGTTCAAAATAGGAAAAGAAAAATCCTTTTATTTGTTTTGCCAACAGAATATTATTATTTAATGTAATTAAGGAACAAGGGTGAGATTTCTAAAATTAGATAACTTTGGGGCTTTTCAGCCTTGTCTTTGTCCCATAGATCCTTAGCTGGTCTTTTAAGAAAATATTATAAACCATGCTTATGTGACATGCAGCTGGGTTTACATGGTCATTACTCAAGAGTCTCCAGCCTCTCAGAAGAAGTAAGGCTAAAATCACTTCCCTCCACCCTCCTTTGTTTTATGTAAATAAAACAGCTTACATTTTAGGGAGAGCTTATCCCAGATGACCTCGTTTATAGTTTTTCTTTCTATTAATTATCAGATTTTTTCCTTCAATTTTCATATTGAAAATTATTTCTGAACCCATTATCATTCTAGAATCCCCAATATTTGCTATGGTTGTTATAGTAACAGTGGAACCCAAGTTTTTTTACAGAGCATTATTCAGCTTTTCATACCTAGGCAGAAACAATTTCAGAGGGAAGGTAAACCCAAAGCCCCAGTTATGGGAATGAGTCTCCAGTTTCCTAAATCATTTGTGGTTATAATGATGGGTACCATCTTGCCTGGCACCTGGTCCACATCTTTCCTGAAGTCTGCTATAAGAGGGAGTAAAGGGCAGCCTGTGGGGACCCAACAGAAGCCAGAGGAGCCAGATCAGGTCTGGATGACCTGAAGGGTAGTTGCAAGCACTGTGTTGTCATAGTCCCTCTTCAGCATGGCTGGGATGAAATGCTCCCTGGAAAGAGCAGATGTGTCTAGAGAAAATTGTGTAGTTGGAAAGAAAGGGTTGTTACTCTTGAGTTGTACAGAGAACTGTGTTAACAGTAGAGCTTTGTGCCGTTGCCACAGTGTGAAAGAGGGGACCAGTATTACTCTGAGACTCATGGCCTGTCCTGCATATGTCTAGCCAGCTGAAGTGAATGGGGCCAGGCTTAGCTGCCTTCATCTATGCAGTCACAAAGGTAAAGATGATACTGGCGAGGATATTCCCTCCCGGCAGGCCTTGGCCTCACGCCCCAGCAACCTTGGCAAGACTTGCTAAATAACACCTTTGTCTGAGACAGGGTTATGCATCTTCTCCTCTTCTACACCCTCATGACAAGTCAAGGTGGTTTAAGATCAAGAAGCAAGGACATGGCTGTGGACCATCCCTCTGAGCAGCTCTAAAGTAGGGCCATGCATATTGCCTTCCTGTAAGTTCTTGCCCAGATCCCCTTCACTTCCTTGACATAGCTGTCTCCAAATAACGTTTTGTGGGTTTTGTTTCGGGCTTTTTTTTTTTTTTTTTTTTTTGGCATGTTAAACTGAAAGTGCTTGTAATAAGGAAGCTTACCATAGATTTTGATTTTCAGCAAGAAAGACAGGTTTTTTGGTCTGTTAGAGAAACTTCTCGAAGATGCCATCATGAATGCCTTACTTTTCCTTTCTCAATACACTGTGACCAATAGTATTTTTTTCCCAGTGGAAATGTTAGTAGGCATTTTCCAAGAAGGGATTCTGGTTTTGCTTCCTAAATGAGGTGGTCAGACATAGATTAGCTCATGATGTCATTTTTTAAAAGGCTTTTCTGAATGATGGATTATTTGCCTGTGCTGAGAGATTACTTGCTTTTTCTTGTTTTTGGTTAGGTTAAAGAAAATGGTGGAAATGTTATTTATTGGCAGAAATTAACAAGTCTTTTGTGATCAAGAAATTAACTTGTTAAAACTTTCTTATTGTAATTTGGAAGTCACCTTTAAAAAAACTGTTAAAATTAAATGATAACTTAATTGGCTTCCTGTGTCTTTATTTCCTGTATTTCCTGGTAGAGGCACTTATATTTGGCTCTTACCCATTTAATAATAATTCCAGAAACCAAGGGAAAGCCTGCTGTTTGATGTCTGGTCTGGTCTTTGATAAAGGAATCTCATCACAACAAAAAAAGACCTTTTTCCCTTACCTCTTCAGCTCTTTTTTAATTTTAAATAGGCTTTGGGGGCTGCAGTGTTGCCTCTCCTGTACTGCCTTGTCCCACCCTCCTTCTCAGCACTCTGCCCGCCACTAACTCCTGCTCAAGTCCCAGCTCCTGCTGTGGCTTCTCTAGCAGAGGCCACTACTTGTAGAAAAGGAAGAAAGACATCCCAGAAAACGTACAGTCTTTATAAAAGATAAAGATAATTTTTATTGTAATAATTTAATAACTCTGCTTATGATCCTAATGATAGACAGGCATGAGTTCCATCTTGGGAAAAGTAGAAAGAGCCAGAGAGACATTGAATGTGGAGCTGAACTATCAAGAAAAGGAAGTGTAAGACCAGCCTTTTGATTCCTCCCCAAAGTAGAAATACCACGAGGCACTGTGGATTCACAAGGGAAAATAATTGGAGGATTGAGGGAAGGGGAAGCACCCAGGGCCCTTGGAGTGGATAAATGTATCCATGAAGGCATTTTACCAATTCTGGCAGGAATCCCTGTCAGGCCTGTGTAAGGCAACTGTACTGTAAGCACAGCCCCATCAAGGGCCACAGTGCAGTTTACAGGCCAGAAAACAAGCCCCGATTTCTAGTTTCAGAGAAGCTGGGTATGCATTTTGGAATCTTTGTTATCCAAATAGAGTCCTGACTTAGCAATGTCCTTATACCTCAGCTAAACCTTCAGTAAAATGAGGCAATGTTTGCCCTTATTTCCAGAGTTGTGAAAAAGGTTACTTAAAAGCCTGGAAATTAAGAACTAAAATGCAAACTCCTGTTTACCTGCCACCACATGTAGACTGACTTCCTACCTTCTTGCCTGCTGTATGTAATCACATGGTCTTCCTGGGTTTTCTATGATGACTTGCAGATTTTAGAGAGAAGCTAATCAATTTTGGTCCAGTGGATTAATAATGTAATGGTAAATTAGTCTTTTTGATGTTGGTGCAGTTCAGGAGCAGGTTGGTCATAGACATCAGGGAGTGGGAAGACAAGGTTATTCTTTGTTTGGAGGCCAGTGGACACCATGAAGTCAGGCTCCCATCAGCAAATCAACCCTCTTATCTTCCTTATCTCAGTTTACCTGCGCTAGGAAAGAAGGTTGATGCAGACCTAGTTTTCCAGCCCCTGCTCTGTGTCCTTCTTTGTGGCTGAGTTGACTTGGCTGGATTTTCCCTCTGAGGTCATCACTCATTTATTCTTCCCTCATAAAATCTGCTTTCTAAAGAGCTGACAGCCACTTGCTCTTTCTTTCCTGAGAACTGAAAGAGGTTCATCCAGCTCAGTTCTTCTCAAAGACACGCCATGTGCCCATGATGCTCGTTTGCTCATCCATAAAAGGAGACAGAATAGTTGCTGATGTGATGTCAGTGTCAAGGCTTCCTTGAAGATAGCCTAGACAGTTGGACACAAGGCTGTGTTCTGTCGCAGCCTCCGGGGTTGGCATGTGACTGACTCCGAGAACTCGCATAGATGGTTCCTGTTTTATCACATGTGTGCTGTGGAGAGACTAGAGCAAGGCAGGCCTGAAAGCCTCTTTCTCCACTCCCGTGAGGGTCCACTCACACCCTGGCCACCAGACAAAGACTGTATCTGACCTGTGGTGGATAGTTTTTCACTCCATTACATCTGCTTGCTCAGTCCCCCTGGCAGAAAGAACACTCTTCTGAGAGCACAAATTAAAAACCTGCTCAAAGCCTAACTAAAGAATATGCCAGATTTCATCCCTGTAGAGGAAAAGGGAAGGAATAGCAGATACCCTTTCTTTGCCTACTGTGGGAGGATGGAGGCGCAGGGCCAGGAAGCCACTCAGCTGCTCAGGGGCACATCTCAGAGTGTGACATTCAAATGCCAGACTCCCAGTACTTACAAAGATACTGCTCCAGAAACTGAGAGTTCAGTTTGTCTTCTGGGATCCCTAGCTTCCGTTTTTCCATTTGAGAAAAAGAACTGAATTCTCTGCTCACTTACAATAAAAAGCAACTTAAGGGCTCTTTCCATTCATCCTTTTTCTTGGTGACAAGAGGTTGGTTTTCAGAGTGACCTGTATTCCTGTATGAACAACCACCACCTTCTCCCGCTCCATATGAAGAGCCACATCTGTTGGGAGTCTCTTGGCTAATATCCCCTGGGGTGGAGGGCATGGACAGATCTGTGTTGACATGGGTGCCACCTGGGGAGAAGTCGCAGAAAAAAAGGTGGCAGGCTTGAGGAGCAGGAGTGGGGGTGGGGGTGGGGCACACTGCTGACCAGGATCAGATAGCTAGGAAAAACAGAGCAGTTATGTAACTGTGTTTACTATGGCTCAGGTGACTCTGAGAAGGCAGAGGCAGCCCCCTGACGGAAGGCAGTGCCAGGGACAGGGAAAGAGTCACAGGGAAGGAGGTCCCTGTTAGATAAGGGAGTCACCAGAGCAGATAGTGCTTTGGGATGAAAAGAATCTCTTTGTTGTTGACAACAGCCAGGTCACTTTGGACAGCCTCTCCCTAAACCATGCCAGCTGTCTGTAGCCTTAGGCCCACAGCAAGTAGAACTGAGGCTGGAGGGAGGAGGTGAGAAAGCAGATACCTGTTTCTTGGCTACATCTTTGGACTTTGCTACTTCCTCCTCCCTCCTTTAATCTCCCACTTTTCAGAGGAGGGATTCTTCTCCCCAAATATGTGCGGAAAGAGAGGAATCAACTAGTCAAGATTCCTTATGCTCTATGCTCCTACCAATCTCTCATCCTCTTTGCTATGAGGTCCAATGGCCACCAGGAGAAAGGTTCAGGTCTCCAGTGGGGCCTACCCGCCACCTCCTACAGAGCTGTTTACTGGGCTCCCTATTCCCATAGTGATGAAACTGGTAGCCAGTCCCCAGCTCCTTGTCCCTGGCTGCTACCTCCCTTTGTGAGAAACAGGAAGTGAGGACCTTTGTCAGCTCAGCTGCACCCTCTACATTAAATATTTATCTTGGAGTCCAGGTCAGAGCCCTAGAGAATAAGAGACGCTCGCTGCCCGTGAGAGAGGGGTATGGCCAGGATTCCTGGAATTGGAAGATCTTCGGCTTCACCATCTTTGGAGAGCAAGGAAGAACATGAAAGAGATGTGGCCCTTCTTAGTCGCAAGGATTCTGACAGGTGGGAAGAAAACAGGGAAATGGGCACATATTTTAATCCCTGAGGGAGGGAGGAGGATGGTGCCTAGGGTGGGTAGGTAAGTATCTAGCTTTAGGGGTAGGACAATGCATAGCTGCCCATCTTCAAGAAATCCCAGAATGCCTACCCTCCTTTTTGCAGATGTCTTCTGTGGCCCAGGGCTACCCATTCCATCCCCTCCTTTAGCTTTCCTAGAGAATCATAGACATTTAGAAGGGGCCTTAAAGGTGACCTCATTCAAGAACCTGTTCAGTGCAGTCATTACTTTTAGAAAGATACCCATGATCGGTAGGCTTGGAACCCCTGTAATCCTTCTAGAAGTTCTTCCTTGGAAACCTTGGATCTTCTTCCAAGTATGCACCCAAGGGTCCCACTTCTACTAGTGCAGCCGGTCTGTTTCCACATGGCATCCCCACAGACACTGGACACTGGCCAGGCATGCCTGTCTCTCTCAAGCTTCTGCACAACCTAAACATGCCTCCTTCCTCTTTCACATGTGATACTGTTTCCAGCTGGTTCACCGCACAGGGAGAGCTCTTTTAACTGAATTGAGAAAAGATAAAGCTAATAGCATCAATAATGGTGGAATTAAAAAAAATTTTTTTTCTTATTTTCTCCAGTCCCTGCCTTTTTCACTGTTGAGTTGAATGTGGTTGGAAAACACCCTAAAGTGCATGGTGGCCTCAGGACACCAGTTTTATACCCAGTAGGCATGCAATAAATGTTTTCATATTTTTATAATTTATCACTGATCACTCCCCCAATGGATGTGAAATTGTCCAATTTGGTTGGTTTGGGTCTTGGATGCCAGAACCAAGCCAAGGGCTAAGAAGTACTCCAGTTTTTCCATGACCAGTAAACATTCATTAAGCACCTTCACATTCTGTAGCATGCTCCGTGCGGGCACAGAGGCTTGGAGAAGGGAAAGACGGATGGCCAGAGGGGTTGGGAGCCAATGGGCCCAGGCTCTTGGGACTGGTGTCAGAGCAGCGGGAACAGCGGAAAAGCAGCAAGATCAAAACAGCTACGGTGTATGGGAACACCAAGACCCTGGTAACCCCATCCCCGCCAAAGGGACCCCGCCCTCATCCTCTTCAGGGGCGCGGCACGCCCAGGGGGCCGCTCCCTAAGGCCGATTTCCTCCCCAGGCTGCCTTCCGCGGTGCGAGCACGTGTGTGAGCATCCGCCCATTTGCTGGTGTACGCGCATCTATGTGCCTGTGTTTCTTTGCACACGCCCAGACGCGCGCTTACGAAAGCACAAAAGCTCCCCAAGTGGAGAAGGAGGCGGCGGGGCCTTAACTGAGTCCGCTAAGCCACTCCACTTGTTGGGGTGGAGCGGGGGGCGGGGGGGCCTTATCTCGGCCCCAGCCTGTCTGCATCTCGGTCCTGTCTCCGAGGCTGCCAGCGCAGTATCAGTTGCTGGCTTGACCCGGGATCTTTAATCATTCCTGCCCTCTGTCCTGGCTCCGCCGTGCAGGGCTCCCTTCCCACACGCTGGAAATGTCACTGGAAACTCTGAGTGGCGCTCGCCACCCCACCCCCCCTAAACACACACACCCCCAGCCCGGACGCCAGCCCTGCGGTGGGGGCCGGGAAGGCAGCTGGGAAACCAGAGCGGGCTCCCCGGGGACCCTCGGCGGCCCCTCCCGGCGCCGCCCACGGTCGGCCCGGCCCCCTAGGCAGGGGACCACTTCGTCCCCGCGGCGCGCCCCCACGGAGGGCACTCGCACGCCCCAGCTGGCTGGCCCGAGCCCCCGCCCCGCAGGCTGGAGAGGGAGTCGCCGGCCCCTCCACCCTGTCCGCGCGGCCCACAGCGCAGATTGGAAGGAGACAAACTGCGCCGCCCGCCCGCGCGCCCCCCGCGGTCCTCCCTCCCTACGCGTGCCCTCGGCCCCGTCGATCCCACTCTTCCTCCTCGGGCGCTCTGCCTCGCGGAGCCCGTCCTGACCGGGTCACGAGGGCGAGCGGCACAGCCCGGACTTCTCCTTGCCCTCCCTTCTCGAGAGCCCGCCGCGGCTGCACCGGGTGGGAGCCGGGCAGAGATGCTCCTGCCCTCCCCGGCGTCCTCAGTCGGGGCCACCTGCTTGCTGGGGAAGGTAGGTGCCGGGAAGGGGAGGGGGCGGAGAGGAGGCGGGGGCCGCGGGCGGGGAGGGACCCGTGCCCAACCCGCAGGGAAGGCAAAGTGCCCCTCTCCCTGGGGTCCTCGTCCTCAGCTCTGGGTTGGAAAGAGGTGAAGAAGTCCCCTCTTGATCCGGAAAAGGCAAAATTCGAGAAAACGTGGCTTTGTCCACGTGGGCTTGTAACTGGAAAATACCCGGAAAGTCTGCTAGGGCCAAGCCCCCAAGGTCAGGGCCATACTTGGAGGTGGAAAGGAGTCTGCCAACTACAAACAGCGGAGCGACTTCACATCTTCCAGCCCTTTGGGTTAAGGACTGCCAGAATTCTGGGACGACCCGGGAGACTTCCTGGCACCTGTCTGTCCTCTGCCAGATGCAGGACCAATGCCTCCATGCCCCCATCTCTCTGTGAGAAGGGGCTTTTAGTTTCTCCTGGCACAGCCACTGAGAGAAAAAGTCAGCCCACTCTTCCCCACGCACCCCTGTCTATGTCTGGAGTGTGCCTGCCACAGGCATCAGTGTTGGGGAGGGGTCACCAAGGATCAGTGACCCCTGAAAAGTTGGATGGTATGGGGGGACGTCCTGTCCTCCCCAGACTACTAGAGGACAGTTTTCACTGAGCAGGAAAGGGTGGGAAGACAGGAGGAGAGGGAAGGCGGCCGGGGTCAGCTGATGGCTGGGACTGCTGATGCTGACCTCGCAACTTGGCTCCAAGCAGTCAGCTGGGAAGGGAGGGGTTGCTGCTAGGAGCCAGGCGGCCCCAGGCCTCTGGATCTTCTGCTCTCCCCTGCCTCAATTTCCCCCTCAAGGGGAGGGAGAACAGCGGGGGAACTGGGGTGTGTCTGCATGTTTTGCTTTTGGTCCGAGTCCTAATTGAATCCAGCTGGGGAGCTGCCCCTCCTCCAGCTCCAGCTCTCACTCCCCCCCACAGCCAGGGAACCGCATGGGAAAGCTATGTCCCCAGTAGGTCTTTCAGATGTCAGGAGAGATCCCCAGTCAGAACAGAGACAGGGACTGCCTCCAGCCTTGTTCACACCCTCCAGGCCCCAAGGCCTGAGGAGGAACTGGGTACAGGAGTAATCGCAACCCCTATCAGAACTCCCAGCCCCGTGGTGCCTCCCACAAGTCCCATTCAGAGCCCTGCACTCCCATTCCCACTGCACACAGACACAGCACCTCACCAGGCCCCCTGGGCCTTCCTGTGAGCCCCCACACTCCTCAGGCACACACAAGCCTAGCTCTGAACGCAACGCCAGAATGGGTCCGGCCCCAGCAGGGGAGGTTGGCGCAGCTCTGGTCCAGTCCAGCTGCACAGGTGGGGAGGCCCAGTTTCAGACAAGCCCTGTTGGACAGCCTGACCTCCTCCATCTCCCGGGTGCCTGGAGTAACCTTTGCATGGGACAGCAGAACCAGGCTGGGCAGGCGGGCATGGTGTTGCCAGGAAGACCCTCTGTCCAAAAAACCCTCTGGAAAACAGGAGCACCTGGCCGGCTCAGCTGGTACAGTGTGCAACTCTTGATCTTGAGGTTGTGAGTTTAAGTCCCATGTTAGGTGTAGGGATTACTCAAACAAAACAAAACAAAAAACAAACTTAAAAAACAAAACCAGCCTGGAGGTATAAAAGAAAGTGGCAGGGGGAGGGCACTTAGCAGCACCATGTCTCCATGGGCAAGTCCAGCTTGGCTCCTATCCACTGCTTCGCCTTCCATCCCGCCCCCACTGGCACCCTGAGCCCTCTGAGGCTTTAGTCCCAGGGAAGAAGGCTGAGGAAGGGAGCTGATAACTCCTTTGTGCTCAGAAGGAGTAGTTCCTGCTGCCTGGAAATGCCCCCTCCACACTCCCCCTCCCATAACCTTGGCCCTGCTGGGCAGTAGGCGGGTGGCCTTGCTGTTGTTTTGGGGCCTCTCCCGCAGCCAAGTAACCCGTTGTGCCTGCTGGCAAGCAGATGCTCACAGAGGGACTGGAGGAGTCAGGGAACTGAAACAAAGTCCTGAATGCCCAGGCCCTCCTCTGCCAGCTGCCCCAGTTCCCTCTGCCTTCCCTCTGGGGGAGCAGGCCGCACTGTGCAGTGAGAGCCCCAGAGGGGCTGGCCAGCAGGCCCGTGTGCCCAAGTCTTTGTCCAGCAGGCCCACTCCTGGCCAGTCTCCCTCTTCCTAGCCTAGCTTCCCCCTCCCCCACTCCCACCCAGAACTCCTGCCCAGGGCCTAACAAGCAGCCCATTGTGCCTCTGGGAGCCGGCACGGCAGCCTGCAGGCCAGTGCCCGCAGAGGCCTGTTTCCTGGGTCCTTGAGCTCCCACCCAGCTGGCCCAACCCCCTCCCACAGCTGTCCCCTCCTCCCCCCACCCCAAGGTTGAGCCCAGAGGGCACAGGCGGCCTGAGCCCAGCAGGGCTTTCCCTTCCTCCTTCCTTCCCCACAGAGGACACACAGAGGAGCAGCTGGCACACCCGGAGCCCTCCAACCTTGACCCAAGCATGCAGGCCCCACCCTGCAGCCTCCCCGCTGGGCTCAGCCTGGACGACTTCATCCCCAGCCATCTCCGGGCCCATGGAGGGTCGTCCTCCCGGGGGGCACGGGTGAGTGAGACAGTGGGGAGAGAGTTCCTGTGGGCCCAGAGTTGATGGGGACCCCCTAGGACATGTGGGGGAGCAGGAGGATTAAGGGGATGGAGGGAAGGGGCCGGAGATCGCTCTAGAGAGCCTTGTTGCCTATGTGCAAAGGGGTCAGCCTGGTCCTCCAGTCTTCACCATGGGGTAAAAGGTGTCTGTGCTTCCTACCCTTCTGCGGAACCTTCGGGCCTGAGCTGCTGCTCCCGGCCCCTCCCCACAGGTGCCTGTGATCCGGAATGGTGGTTCCAACACCCTTAATTTCCAGTTTCATGACCCTGCTCCCAGGACCGTGTGCAATGGGCACTTCCCGCAGAGGAGAGATGCTTCCCGGCACCCAGGTGGGTCTGCTCAGGAAAACCTGCTCCAGGAGCCCTGTGTCGGGGGTGGGGGATCAGAAGCTCCCGGGCCCTGCCATCTGGCACTACCCTGTGGGGAGGAGCATGGAGGGCTCTTAAGGTCCTGGGCCTCCGAGCTCATCTAGCTGCCCTTCTCTGTGTGAGCACTGATGGCCCGTGAGTGTGAAATCCACTGCGGGAGAGAGCAGGTTGACGCATCCCCCCACCCCAAACCACCCCCACCCCGCCAGGGGAAGTAAGTGTGGAGGGGACACAGCCTTGGGAGGCAGGGGACAGGGGGACAAACCCCACAGGTGTGTACTCAGCAGCCAAGCAGAAGATGGGAGAGGCGGCTCTGAGAATTCATCAGCCCCTGGGCTCCTACAAGTCATCCCAGCCTGAGCCATGGGGTCGAGAAGATCCCAGGACCTCCTGGGTGCAGGTCTACCCCCATGGGCCTCTTTCCTGTGGAGGGAGAGATCCTTTATTGAGCTTCCCACTGAGGCAGGCACTGTGCCAAGTAATCTATTCATTTAACAAATAATTGTGGAATGCTTAGAACATGTGGGACACTGAAAAGACACACTAAGCCTTCTCTCACTTAATCCCTTGATGTCCTGGAAAGATAAGGTACCATTAGCAACCTCTTCCCAGTGAGGAACCTGAGTCTCAGAGATGCTCAGTCACAGAGTCTGAGCTGAGACTCAAACCCTGGTCCTTCCAGCCCTGATGCCCTTATGCTGCTACTCTGATGACTTGGGGGCTAAAGGTTCTGAGGAAGCTGAGGACTCAGTTGCCATGTCTGGTGAATGAGCTTCTGTCCAAGAGCCTTGTGATTATGTGTCAGGCACTGTGCTGGGCATGGTCACACACACTAGCTCTCTCTGGATGTTTGCCATGATTACCCTCGTAATTACCCTTACAGAAGTAGAAACCGAGGCACCAGGTGGTTTCTTGCTGTGCCACAGGTCACAAAACCAGCAGGGGGCAGAGCTGGCGTCTGAATTCTTTATCCCCATTGCAAACCCAGCGCCTTTTCTGCCACACCCTGCTGCCTTCCCAGCCAGGACGGTCCCCAGCATTTTCTGTAAGTAAGGATTCCCAGCCCTCATTCCGAAGGCTTTAAGGACAGCCCTCCGAAAGGATAGGGCGGACACGGGGACAGCTTTCTCAAGACAAAATCCATTTTCATTCACTTTAACCAAAAAATAAACAAAGACCTGTGGTCCTGCAGGGGATGGGGAAGGCTGTAAAGTCTGTCTCAGCAAGTCAAACAAACAAGGAGATGTTGAAATTTTGAACCCACGGGATCAATGTTCTGAAGGGCTAAGAGACAAACAAGTCCAGGTGGGGGCCCCTGCCCGGTGCTAATGCTCTGTTGCTCATTTCCCCACAGACCCTGCTTGGTATCAGACCTGGCCCAGTCCTGGGAGCCGGCCCTCGGGGAGCCAGAAGACCCCTGCCTCCCAGCATCCCCAGAACTGGTCAGCCACGTGGACCAAGGACAGCAAGCATCGGGACAAGCGCTGGGTCAAGTATGAGGGAATCGGGCCGGTGGATGAGAGCGGCATGCCTATCGCCCCCCGATCTGTGAGTCCTGGGCTGGGGGCCGCTGATTGTGGGGCTCAGGGACCCATGCTGAGATCCACTTCTGTGAATTAAAGTGGGAGCCACCAAGAGTGCACCAAACCATTTCGGACGACAGCAGGGGTTCCCCCACGAGGGGCTAAGGGGTGGTCATCAGCCACAAAAATCACAGGCGCTCTTGTGGTCTGAGTTGCACAAGTGGTTTGTGGGGAGAAAGGAAGATCTAGAATGCTCTGTGGGGCAGGGACCCCCTCTGTTCCTAGCCCCAGGACCTGGCACAGCCACTGAGTGAATGGCTGCATGGAAAGAGTCCTGAGTGAGTCACCCTCACACTGTGGCAGGCATGGAAGGATCCAGGGCCCAGGCTCTGAGCGCCCTGCCCTTCTTCCACTCCTTATCTCAAGCCAGCCACCTGCCTTCAGTTCTGATCTGAAACTGAAGCTGGCCACATACCTCTCAGGGCTGTTTCGGTCTCAGGGGGCAGGAGCTGTGAAATGCCATTCTAACCCTATATTATCTCATTTATTTTTCATTACATAGAAATACATGTTTGTGGGCACCTGGGTGGCTCCGTTGGTTGGGCTGCTGCCTTCAATTCAAGTCAGGATCCCGGAGTCCTGGGATCGAGTTCCACGTCAGGCTCCCAGCTCCATGGGGTGTCTACTTCTCATGCTTTCTCATGCTCTTTCTCAAATAAATAAATAAAATCTTAAAAAAAAAAAAAGAATACATGTTTGTTGTAGAAACATCAGAGATATAGGAAAGCAAAGAGGAAAAAAGACCAGAAACCACCCCAAATCTCACAGCCTCGGCATGGATCATCACTGGGGAGATCCTTCTCTGCACCTTATTTATATGTAATGTGCTGTATAAAGTTCCTTTATTAGATTTTTCACGACAGCCTGCCCGCTTCAAGGGTGGTCAGAGAAAGGACTCAGGAAGGAAAAACTTCTGTGGCTTCCTATTAAGAAAGTGGCCTGATTTTGTCTTTTCTGATCCCAGAGTGTTGATAGCCCCAGGGACTGGTACCGGAGAATGTTCCAGCAGATTCACCGGAAAATGCCAGGTGAGACATCCTTCTAGGGCCCTCTCTCTGCTGAGTGGGCTCCAGCGCCTGGGGCTGTGGGACGGAGGGGCAGAAAAGGGAATTTCTGCGCACCCCAGGCTGAGGTCATCCCTCAAACAGGAAGAAGAGGAGGAGCCTCCAAACTCCTTTCTGGCCCTGGTCGCCTATGAGAGTCTTGGGAAGTCATGCAGTCCCTCATTTGTTCAGTCAGCCCCCTGACCGTCTACTGAGCAATTCCTGTGTGCCAAGCACTACTCTAGGTGCTGAAAATGAAAGAGGGAATAAAAAAGAATGTCCCTGCCCCAGTGAAGCTTAAGACAGAGGGAGAATAAACAGATATGTATTTAATATGGCAGCTGGTGGTAAGGGTAAGTGAGAAAAGGAAAAGTCAGTGCCCAGTGCAGTTAGGGAAGGCCCTGGTAAGGTGGCATTTGAGCCGAGAGCGAGAGCGGAGCCAAGGGAGGGAAGGAGCCAGGGGAGGATCCTGGCCGCAGAGGGAGCAGCAGACACCCAGAGGCAGAAGCAGACCTGGCTGGTCCTGGAGCAGCAAGGAGAGGCTGGACTGGAGTGAGGGGGGCACTGATGGGAGATGGAGTCAGAGTGATGAGATCTGGTCACAGAGGGCCTTTGGGGCTCTGGTCAAGGCTTTGGCTTTTACTCAGCAAGAGCTGAGGAGTCAAGGGACTGTTGTGCATAGAGGAGTGTCATGCTCTGATGGCTCACTCTGGCTGCCAGCGCGGGGGTAGACGAGGCAGTGAAAGACCCAGCGGACCACTTAGGGGGCCCAGCTTTCATCCAGGCTAGAGGCCAGCAGTGTCTCAGACCAGGGCAGCAGCAGCAGGCCTGGTGGGATTCTAGAGACAGTTATGAGAATTTGCTGGTAGATTGAATGTGGCAAGAGTAAAAGACGTCAAGGACGACGTAGAACCTGAGCCAGTCGACGGATGTTGCTTCCAAACTCAGAGAAGACGGAGGTTTTTGATGAGGTCCATCATCCAGTTGTTGATGTCAAGTAGGCAGTTAATATGCAAGTCTGTGGTTTAGGGCTGAGGCTTAAGCTGCTGGTGGAAATACCGAGGATTCACCCGAAAAGATTTTGATTGAAAGCTCCCCAACTAATTCTCATGCGAATCCTGCCATAGATGGGTTTTTTAATCCACAAGACTAGATAGGATCAGCTGGGGAGACAGACAGAGGCCCAAGCACTGAACCCTGAGGCCCTTGGGTGTGTAGAGGTTTGAGAGAAGAGCAGGGTCAGCAAGCCGACTAAGAGGGTACAGCGGAGAGGAAAACCAGAGTTGTCTTCCTGAAGCCCAGTGAAAAAGGAATTTCAAGTGTTGTCCACGTGACAGACGTTGCTGATGGGTCAAGTATTTTGGTTTGGTAACATGGAGGTCACTGGGATCTTTCTTGAGGGCGGTTGGGGCAATTGTGGTGGGGCTGGCAATCTACTTACAGAGAAGGGTAATCGGAGACAGAGAATTAGTTATGGCTGACTGTTTGTGGCAAAGGAAAACAAAGCAGTCCAGGAGCTGGAGGTGAGGGATCTGGAGAGAGGCATTCTGGCCTGCCTTTAAGGCAAGTGCTCTTGTGGCATGCCTGCATGCCAAGGGGACCAAGTCAGCTGGCGGGTCAGTCGCTTTTCCTAGGAGGCCCCGGAAAGTCATGAGCGCCATGAGGAGTGGGTCTGGGCAAAGGGGGTGCAGAAAGGGGAAGAGGAAGTGGAATGTTCCCCAACCTGTCTTGGTGAGGGCAGGTTTACAAAGGTCAGGGAAAGGGTGTGTGTGGGAACGCGGGGAGGGAGGAGCAGGAGGGTTTGGGCAAGTCCACTGCCTGGGTTGGCTCACTCGGGCCCTGAGTCTGCCAGAGGCATTTCAAACCCTCCAGAGAACTGCCCTCCTAATTCCTTCCCTCCCTCGGGACATTCTTCAGGCCCTGACTCAGCCCCTCAGCCCCTGCCCTAGGCAGGAGGATGGCTGGGAGCCTCCGAGGCAGCCTCGTGGGGCTCGCCATCCTCGCTTGCTGCCCCACCCCTAATCTGGTCCTTTCTGCTCCCGCAGACCTGCAGCTGGACTGGACCTTTGAGGAATCACCCAAAGGTGAGAGGCGCGGGTGGCCCGCCCCAGCTCAGTGCCTGCGTTTGCCTGTCTTGTAAACCATGCCTGGCTTTGAGGCTCCCCCATTGGCTTAGTTCGACTTGAGAAGTCCATGTAGCCCATTTCCGGGGAGCTCCCCATTTCCTGGTAGGTGGCAATGAAGAGCCTCAGCTTCAGTGTCCAGTGAGTGTCTCCGCCCTGGCTGTGATTTCTCTGGGCTTCTGTCTTTTCATCTGTAAAATGGGGACACTACTGGCCCCACAGTTGTGAAGATATAGTGAAGAGTGTAAAGCTCTTGGTTCAAGGCCCCCATATAGTGATCCAGAGTACCCCCAACCCTGTTCCCACAAGACACCCACAAGCATGTGTGGGAGTGGGTGCCCAAATCTTCATGCTCTCCCGGGTACCCCTACGCCCAACTCTCACCTCCTCTGGCCTGTCTTCTCCCACCTTCAGTGGCTTCCTCCTGTGCCGCCTCTACAGACTCAAGGCATCCAGGGCCCCAGCAAAGACCAGCTGCCAGGCCAGGCCAGGCCTCTTCTCTGAGTGGGTGAGCCATCCTGGGAGAAGGGTCCTAGGGCTGTGGAGGGGCACTGGCTTCCCGGCTGGGACTGGCGCCCCCTGGTGATTACAGCCAGTACAGCACCCCCCCATCTCACAGCTCTGCTCCTTCTTAGGGTCGCGACCATTCCAGATGCTCTTTCTTCTCCCTGCCCCAGGCCAAAGGGGAATGATGGGCAGGGGTGGACTTTGTACCCTTTCCTGGTCAGGCATGCCTATGCTGCTTTTGTGATTGGTGGCAGGAACTCATCACTCAGAAGATCCACAGGTCACAATGGGGTGGAGAGTGGGGTAGCCCGAGGCTAGGTGTGCACCTGTTCACATTCCCTCCAAAGCCTGAGAGAAAACAAGGAGGGGGGGGGGGAGAGGATCCTAACTTTCCTCCCAAGTCAGGGGAGATGAGGATGAGAGAGGAACCCTTCCACATAAGTGAAGGATGTACTTCCTTTGCTCAGCCCAAACCACATAAGCCCAGCCCAGGCCGCCAGGCTCCTGGGGGGGAAGTGGGAGGTGCTCAAACAGACCTTGAGAATCAGCAGCTTTGCCTCAAAGTGAAATCAATGAGTTTCTTATTCCTTTAAAGGAAGGGGTTAACCTCATGAGCACGGCCATACCTGGCCTGTGGCTCTTGGCATCATCAATAAGATAGAGGCTAAGAGCCCAAGATTTGAACCCAGGGTTTGGATTCAAGCTGGGGTGCTGCCACTAGCCATGTGACTTTGGGGAACTTAACCAGTGCCAGCCATCTGCTGAGGGGGACCACACGGTGGTTGTGAGGGCTTAGGCACATAGCAAGTCTTCATATGTGTTATTCTTTTTTAAAGATTTTATTTATTTAAAAGAGAGAGACAGAGAGAGAACGTGAGAGCATGAGTGGGGAGAGGAGCAGAGGGAGAGGGAGAAGCAGACTCCCCATTGAGCAAGGAGCAACATGGGGCTTGATCCCAGGACTCCAGGGTCATGACCTGAGCCGAAGACAGACCCTTAACCCACTGAGCCACCCAGGTGCCCCTCCACAAATATTATTAATATACAGTTATGACTAGAGCCTCCCTAAATTACAAATGATGTATTCTATGGGGTGCCTGGGTGGCTGAGTGGGTTGAGCCTGTGCCTTCGGCTCGGGTCATGATCTCAAGGTCCTGGGATCAAGACCCGCGGCTGGCTCTCTGCACAGCGGGGAGCCTACTTTCCCCTCTCTCTCTCTGCCTGCCTACTTGTGATCTCTCTCTCTCTGTCAAATAAATAAAATCTTAAAAAAAAAAAAAAAGGAATGATGTATTCTATTCTCATTATCAGTGGTATTACTAATATTATTATTCCTAAAATAAAGAATAGAGTCATAGTTACAACCAATAAATACTGATTCTCCGGTCAGACATTCCATCCTTTGATAAGCTTGTACAGTGGTGGAAACATTCAGACCCAAACTTTGTCTGGAACACATAAGCCAGCCAAGAAAGGAGCCCTGAAGGGGGACGAAGGAGAATGTGACAGTGTGGAGCCTTGGTGGCTGGAGTGGTTTCACAGATGACATCACTAAATGCTGCACCCTTAGGGAGCAGAGGCGCAGGGAGCAGAAATAGCTTGCCCAGGGCCCGGGAGTCAGGGCCGCGGGCCCTCTGTTCTGCCCAGGGTTCTCCTGGGACTAGGCTGTAGTCCCACCCACACCCTTGGGCACGTGTACAAGCCCACTGGGCTGTGACAACCAGGAAGAGCAGCTTCATCAAGCTGCAGACACATACATAGCCACAGCCGTGGGGCCAGACTGAACACACACATAGATTATTTCACTAAGGCTGGCAGAAAGGGAATCCTGGCCACTCAGTGAGCAGGTGAGTGTGTTAGGCCTTCTCCTGGACAGCTCACATATGTTCCCTCACAGCTTCACCGCACCCTCATGGAGGTGGGATCCCTTCGTGACACCCACATGCCAGGTGTCCAGTCTGAGGCTCTGAGAGCTCAGTAACTCGCCAAAAGGTCACAACTAAGTGGCAGAGCTGGCATTTGACCTCCAAGCCCGTAACTTTCCAATGTGTAACACTGCTTTCACAGGCTGGAGCCGGGAGCAGGGGGCAGGGGCCGTGGGAGCATGTGCAGGGCTGTGTTCTCACTTGTGCCTTAGTCTCCCTAAAAGGAAACTGAAGCGATATCCTCCCTTTTCTTTAGAAGAAGCTGGGACCCCTCTGAAGAGTTTTCTAGAAGCACTTTCAACTCTAATCCTGGAGCACCCTCCCTACACCAGACCCCAAATCAGGTAGCCCGCCCAGCATCCTCCCCTCACTGCCCCTGGTGCTGTGCTCTTTGGCCACGCCCCTCTGCTGAAGAGCACAGGTACTGCCCTTTCAGTTTGGGGCTTTCCCTGTGCAGCCCGGAGAGCCCAGAATCCTTAGGAAGGCACTGGCAGGCAGAGGGGTGAGGCAATGTCCTACAAGCCTGCTTTTTGGGCCTGGACAGTGTCCCAGTATGCCTCTGCTCAGACCGATGCCCACCTACTTCCGTGCAGGTGCCCAGATGCCAAGAGAGAGCAGACAATGTCTGGACGGAAGATTCTTGGAACCAGTTTCTGCAAGAACTAGAGACTGGACAGAAGGTGAGTGTCCTGCTGGCCCTCTGAGAGTGGACATACTCCTTAGCTAGTGCATTTTGGAAGGCGAGTTCACCCCCTCTGACTCACCCTTCCCACCCTTAGCCCAAGAAACCGCTAGTGGATGACCCTGTTGAGAAGCCCTCCCAGCGCATTGAGGTGAGTGCTGTGGGATAGGTTGGAAGGGGAGGAAGACAGCTATGCTGGGGGACAAATGAGGGAGACTTCTGGGTGGTGTTGGTCCCCATGACCATAGGCAAAGGCCAGAGACCCAAAGCTCTGACCCTGCCCAGTCTCATACAGTTTACCTCTGTATCCCCAGCACCTGGGACAGTGCCAGGCATACAGTAGGCACTCAAATATGTGTTGAATACATGTCTGTTGGCCAGAGCGGGATCAGGGAAGGGAGTGGTCAGTGTGGATTTGTCAGGAAGTATCTCATCGGAGGTGGAGTGGGAGGGCCTGGCCAGGCAGAGAGAGCGCTCAGTGTAGGGGGAGTGCAGAGACAAGGCTGGAGGGGCAGTGGGAGGGGAAGCCGGTGGAGTATAGGCTGTGGGAAGCCCTAGAAGACTTGATGAGAGAGGAAATAAGGAGCTTTATAGGCTCTGGAACAGGGAAGTAACAGGACAAAAGGCAGTATTAGAAGCACTAAGGTACTATTTCCGACATAGAGATGGGAGAGACAGGTCCGATGAGAGGGCCAGTGAGAAGCTGTGGAAGGGCCATCCTGACACCTTGAGACACAGCTCTGGGGAGGCCCCCAGGCAGGGAGCCTGTCCTGGCCCTGTGCCCTGAGCCTGCTCTTTACCCAAGCACAGTGTGCTTTGCTTTGTCCTGCTGCCCACTAAGTTTCTCACATCTGACCTTCGATCAGTGCCCTCCACCGAGCCCCCTCCACCCCCACCGCCCGGACTGCCCAAGTCTCTCCGCTTAATCCGCCCCCAGGTCTTGCTGGAGAGAGAACTGGCCAAGCTGAGCGCGGAGCTGGACAAGGACCTGCGGGCAATTGAGACCCGGCAGCCGTCCCCCAAGGTACCAGCCTCCCAGTCCCCTCCTGGGTGACCCTGGGACCCGGAGACCCCGGAGCAGCGGCGGAGCGTGGGTGGGAGGGGCAGGCAGAGCCGAGGTATCGTTCCCGCCGCACTCGGCGCGACCTTGTACAGACTTCATCTCGGACTGCTGTCTCCTTTGTAAAATGCAGGGCGTTGACTTTTCCAAGTGACCCCTAAGAACCCTTCCAGGCCGATTCCACGTCAGCCTGACGTCCGGGTGCCGGGGGCTCCCCGCCCCCACCCCGCCCCTCCCCCCATCCCGGACCTCAGTCCGCAGGGACCCCAACCCCTACCCGGCCCCGTTTCCTGGGCCGGCCTCCCCTCTTCCGCCGCCCCACGGTTCCTTCCCTACCACCCCCACCCCCGCAAGTTCCTCGGCTCCTCCCGGGTTCCCGGCCCGCCCGCCTGCGCGGACGACTCTAGGACCCCGCGTCCCTCCCGCCCCTCCCCACCCCTCCCGCCCTTCCGAGCCGCAAACTTTTCCGGAGGCGGCGGCCTCGGCTGCCGCGGGGACTCGGCGTCCCCGGCCCTGACCGCGCCCCGTCTCCCCGCACAGAGCTCCCAAGTGCCCCGACGGTCCCGGGAGCCGCGGTCCTCCGCGCGGTGAGTGGCCAGGCCGGCCGAGGGGGACGTGGCGCGGGGCGGCGGCGGCCGCGCGAGGAGGGGGCGAGCCCCGCGAAGGGCGCGGGAGGAGGGGCCTGGAGGCCGGCGAGGGGCCGCGGAGGGGAACTGTCCCCGTCCGAGGACTAGGTGGCCGCGGCCGGCGGCGGAACGAGGCCGGGGGAGCTTCGCGCTTCCCGCGCGCCCTCCTGCTGCGCGCTGCCCCAGGCCGCACCCTTTCCCGGCAGGGACTGCTGGGGAAGTAGGACATCCTGTTGAGAGCCCGGGATGTGGGAGACGCCTTGGGAGGAGGCGGCGGGAGACAGGGGGAGACATTGGGGAGGCAGGGGTGAGTGGCGTAGGGTGTGAGGCCCCAGACAGGTGTTTCACGCACCGTGTCCCCGCGCAGCCCGGCCCCCGCCTGGAGCTCCAGTTCCCCGAATGCACTTTACCGTGGTTCCTCTCGGCCCCTGAGCCCCCACAGGATGGCGGATGGAGCAAGCCCCTTCCTAGGTCGAAGGGACTTTGTCTACCCTTCCTCCGCCCGAGGTAAGGACCAGAACCTGCTCTTTTTCTCACCCAGACGCCCGCCACCCATCGTACTACATACGCTGGTGCCCCGTGGCGGTGGGGTGGGGGGAGGATGGTCCCAGAGCCCCCTGCTAACACTGGCCCCGTCCTGGGGTGGGGCGAGCAGAACCCCATCCCAACACCACTCGCCGAGACATGGTCTTCCCAAGCTGAGGTAGTGCTTTTTCACAGACCCTAGTGCCTCTGAAAGAGGGGGCAGCCCAGCCAGGAAGGAAGAGAAGAAGGTAAGGAGGGATGGGAGCACCAGGGTCAGGGTGCATGGTGGATCCGGGGTGGTTCTCGAGATCGCTGTTCTAGACCTGCCACCTGCTTGGCTAAGGTGACTCCCCCTGTCCTCTCCCCCTGCCCAGAGGAAGGCTGCCAGACTCAAGTTTGACTTCCAGGCACAATCCCCTAAGTAAGTGCCCTTCTCTCCAACTCGCCAGCCCCCCCCCCCCCAAGCCTCTGCATACCCTATGGGAGGAGTGGGAGGACAGGGCTGTGGTACACCCCACGGAGGGGGGGTGTGGTGGTGAAGAAGACTCTGGGTGCACTAGATAGGGTCTGAAGGGGAGGAGGACTGGGAGGACCTCACCTTGTGGATGTCCTTGCTCTGGCCTGCAGGGAGCTGACCCTGAAGAAGGGTGATATTGTCTACATCCACAAGGAGGTGGACAAGAACTGGCTGGAGGGGGAGCACCATGGCCGGCTGGGCATCTTCCCTGCTAATTACGTGGAGGTAAGCAGAGGAACAAGTGGGAGCCCAGCTGGGAGGGTGCGTGGGTTTGCAGAGACTTAGCATGCATATCCCTGCACAGCCCCTCTGTGGAGCTGATTGCTCCCCCACATCTTACCCGCTTCCTAATAGGTAAAACTGTGAACTCCAGAGGGCAGGTGCCAAGTCAGCCTCATTCATGCCCTTGGCCCCAGCACCAATGCTTTGTCTGCCCTCAGGACATGTTTCTTAAATGAGCCCCATAGGTGGAGCCCAGCCCATGGAGAACCACATGAGCCCGCTCCTGCCCCAGAAGCCACCAGCCCAGACTTTCACCATCAGCATCCATCTCTCCCACGCTGTCTTTGGGAAGGATCCTGAGGGCAAGTGGCAAGAGCAGGAAGTGTGTGACTGTTTACCAATCCACACAGACATTCATCACTTCTTTCACGTGCATTGCCTCCCTTGTTCCTAACCTGACAAGTGATCGGTCATCTCCATTTTACAGATGTGCTTGCTAAGGTTCAGAGATAAGTGGTGAAGTACAAGATCCAGAAGTGTATGGCTGGCTCAGTTGGTAGAACTTGCAACTCTTGATCTGGGGTTGTGAGTTCGAGCCTTGCATTAGGGGTAGAGTTTACTTAAAAATATACCAGCATTTAATGATATACATTTCCTTCTAAGCACTGCTTTACCTACACCCACAGATTTTGATACATATATTTTTTTTATCCCACCCAAACTATTTTCTTATTTCCTTTGTGACTTCCTCTTTGACCCATGGATTGAGTTGTTATTTAATTCAGGCTCTCTATTTGATAAGCATCAGCAGGCCTCCGCTACCTTCAGAACAGTCTCTCTGATTCTGAAATTCCACAAAGTAGAGAACAGCTTTCCATGGTATCAGTAATTTACATCTTAGTATGAACTAGTTTACTAGCTTCTTGATTTTTTTTTTTTTTATGAGTAGGGTGAAGCAAAGAGAACATGGGGATTCTGGGTATGGGGTGGGGTAGAAGGGGGAGGGGAAGGAGGGACACTTGGTTCTCAGCAGTGGTAAAATGTTAGATCCCCACTTTCAGATTAGGTTACCAGGTGTGCGCTGCTTTTGGGAACTCCTCATTTACTTCTGGGTTCCAATTTAAGCTCTTAGCTTAAGCTTCCATCTTTGCTCTGACATTGCCTACTCCACACCTCTGGGGAAAGTCCTCCTCCAGTAGCCTTCTGGGACTCACCACCCCTTGGCTGTGCTCACCCAACCACCCTCAAGCTTATGTCTGGTGTCCGTGTCCTTGCTGGCCTTGGGGACAGACAGATTGCGCCCATCCATCTTCTGTTTGTTATCTTACCCTCCCAGGAGCCCCAGGTCTGTGCCCGGTTGATACCTGGGCTGAGTCTTCCTCGTGACCTTTCTTTCTGTAGGTGCTGCCTGCAGATGAGATCCCAAAGCCCATCAAGCCCCCAAGCTACCAGGTCCTGGAGTATGGCGAAGCTGTGGCCCAGTACAATTTCAAGGGGGATCTGGAGGTGGAGCTGTCCTTCCGCAAGGTGCGGCCCAGCAGGAAGTGGGGGTTGGAGGGGCCGGTGAAGATGTAGGTAAATATGTGGAGAGTCAAGTGTACCCATCTTTGCCCAGTATTTAAAATTTTTCCTAATCTCTTTGGGTAGGTTTTCCTTCATTTAGCCCATTTTTAAAAAAAAAGTTGGAAACTTCTAGAGTAGTTGTGTGTGTTTTTTTGTTTTTGTTTTTGTTTTTGTTTTCCTGGTTGTAGGTTTATAGGCTGTGAGGATCACAGTCAGCATTTTTAGAAGAACAGAATGGAAATGTTAGAATGCCTTGTGTGTAAAAAGGGTAGTTGATCAAACTTTAAAGCAGTTATGTATATACCCGTGCACGTGTGTGTGTCTGTACTAAGTTATTATTCAGACATATTTTTTACTATAGATCATAGTCAAGGTAAATTTGAGACATGTTGTCCTAGAAAACAGGGTGCTGGTCTCCCTTTGGTTGACTTTTGGGGCAGAGGCCATGCACGCCCCTTGTGAATGTCCTCCGGAAGAGCTGGCCCCACGGGGAGAGGGGGAAGGAGGTGGCTGGGTGGAGAGAGGTGGGGGGCAGGAGAGGGCTGGCGACCACCCTCCCCAGGGCTGCCTCATCTTGTGTCAGTGAGCATGCGGGCTGGAGGGTGCCCAGGTCTCCCTCCAGGAGCTCGTGTTTTGATGCCCTGGTGAGGGACACCCCTGCGAGGAGGCAGGGACAGGACCCTGTTGTGGCAGTGGTGGCTCATGCCTTTCTGGTGCTTCTTACCAGTCTGCCACTGATCTCCTTTGCTCTTCACAGCTGCAGACTGTTATCCCCACTAAACATGTGAGGAAACTAGGCTCAGAGAGGCAAAGTGACTGGTCCAGGGCTGCACAGCTTGGAACTGGCCAAGCCCGTTTTGTTAAATAGCCACCAGAACACTGGGGAGAGGATGTTGTGAAGTCCCAGGGGTAGGTGTCTGGCAGGCCCCGCTCTGTACCCAGTGCGGCATGTTGTGGGAAGAGCCCAGATCTCTGGGCTCCTGCGGGCAGCCTAGGCTCGTCTCCTGACTCTGTCACTGCCTCGTGGTGTGACTGTGACTTCCTGCTCACCTGCTCTGAGCCGGCTCGCTCCATGCAAGGTGCTAGATCTACATGAGACGCGCCGCCACCTGCGCCCCCTCCCCCGGGTTTCCCGGGGGACATGGTGCCCAGGAGGGCTGTGCAGATGCTCATGCCCTCCTACACCCTCAGGGGGAGAGCATCTGCCTGATCCGCAAGGTGAACGAGAACTGGTACGAGGGCCGCATCTCGGGCACGGGGCGCCAGGGCATCTTCCCCGCCAGCTACGTGCAGGTGCATCGCGAGCCCCGGCTCCGCATCTGTGACGACGGCCCCCAGCTCCCTGCGTCTCCCCGCCTGACCGCTGCCCGTCTGGCTCGTCACTCCGGCTCCCCGGTAACACCGCAGAGTCCTGTGGATCCCACCGACTGGGGGAGCCGGACTTCCCCCCGCCGCACTGGCTTCTCCTTCCCCAGCCAGGAGCCCAGAGCCCAGAACCAGGTAGGGCGACCTGCCTCCTACTGGAGAGCTGACCCCTGCCACCCACGCTATTTCCTCCTTTCCTTTCCTTTGGTGGGTTTGTACTTTGGAATCCCTCCTGGTCTGCCCCAGGACAGAGCAGTGGGAGAGCTGGACAGAACTGGGATGTGGTCATTTGGGAGTCAGAAGTCTGCCATTTGCCTGCTGCGTGACCTTGGACACATGACTTACCCTCTCTGGATTGGGTTTTCTCAGCTGTGGAATGGCATAGTAGTTCCCCCTGGAGAGGGTACTTGGGCAGGCTTGACCTAAAAGTTTGTAGTAGCCGAGGGGTGAAAGACTGCATCGGTGCTCACTGAATAGCCCACAAACACGTGCCTTTGCTCCTGCGCTCATCTGTCCATGCAGCAAACTGCTGTGAGTGGGCACAGCCAGTGTGTGGACACCTCCCATCCCCTCCCTGAGCTGGCCTTTAGAATCAGTCCCCTACCCTCCCTGGGCCTCAGCTTCCAAGAGCCTGTGAGGTGAAATGGTCGAACAGATGGCTCTGTGTCTTGAGGGTTGGGAGGATAAGATGGGGACAGGATGACAAGCGCTGCTGCAGGGAAGGTGGGCGGCCCGTGGCGCACTTCTCCCTCATGCTTGTGTGTGCCTCCCTTTTCTCCTGTGGAACCCCAGGGTCTCAGCAACCCCGGGTCAGCTCTGTCTCATTCTGGAGGCTCAAGCCGTCCCCTGGACGTGGGGGGGATGCCCCCCAACAGCACTCAGATACACTGGACCCCGTGAGTACCATCTGGGGATGCTTGGTCAGGGGTGGAGTGTTGCTCGGCAGGCAGTACTGAGCACAACGACCCTTCCTGCCCCTTCCCCACCCCCCGAAGAATGAGTTGGTAAACTCATGATTTGCTGGGGGGCCCCTTGTCTGTGATGGTCCTGACCTGTCCCTGCCAGCCCTAGAGCTTAAAGCAGGCCTCCCACTCTCTGCACCCAGCCTCAGTCTCCTCGCTGGGTTTCCAGCCCCAAGGTCAGCACATTTGTGTGTGGAGTGTGGGAACTAGTAGAACAGACCTGGAGGTGGGGGGGAGCTCCGAGGATGAGGGGTAGAGGTAAGTAGGGCTCAGAGTGCAGGGAGCGGGCACTGAGAAGAATGCACTGAGGCCAGACAGAGACACCATTCTAGGAGCTGGGCCAGCGGCTGATGGGATCATCTGGATAAATTAACAGGATGTAGCAAGACTTGGGTTAGACTCTCTGGACCTGTTCCGAGGAGGGGGCCAGGCTCCAGTGGTTGCCATGATGCTGTCTCCCGCAGGTACCGGGCGGTGTACCAGTACAGGCCCCAGAACGAGGATGAGCTGGAGCTGCGGGAGGGGGACCGGGTGGATGTCATGCAGCAGTGTGACGATGGCTGGTTTGTGGGTATGTGGGCCTGGTGGGTGGGCTGCAAGGCAGACTGGAAGAGGGGGTATGTGTGAATCCCTGGGCAGAATAGCCGGGGACAGACCAGAGGGGGTATCTGGGGGGGATATCCTGGGGGACAAGTCAAGGGGGCATCTTGGGGGTTGCTGGGAGATTTGGGTGGGCTGCCACAGCCTGCCAGTGCTGGTTCAGCAAAGATTTGTGGTCTGACAGATGAGGCCAAGGTACCTGATGGAGTCATTGCAGACTCGGGGCAGCAAGGTTCCGACCCACACGACCCTGCTCCTTCCCACCACACATCTGTCTTTGGAGCAGTTTTGGGAGGAGGCGCCTGTCTCCTGAGACACTGTGTTCCTGATGGAAAGGATCAAGTCTCACACCCATGTGTCACCCACCCCTGCTCCCACTTAGCAGCTGGCTCCCCAGTCCTCAGGGCTGGCCCTAGGGCAGTTCAGGTAAAGGACTAAAGCAGGAAGCCTCAAGTTGGCCTTGGCCTGGTTCAAGGTAACCAACCCAGCAGGCTTCACATGGCCTTTTTCCTCAGAGCGGGCAGGGCAGTATAGGCCTCGGCTTCAGAGGAAAGGGTTGTCCTCAAAGAGTAGTGAGCAGCCAGAAGCCCCTCCCACAGCAGACTGCAGAGCTTAAAAGGTGGCAAGGCTGCTTGGGCCGAGGTGACCCCAACGGCCGTCTCTTGACCTAGCAACCCATCCTTTCACATCTAAATCCTAGCACCTCATTGCTGACCAAGTTTCAGACACAGCAGGGATTCTGGAGTACTAACTTATTAACGGTTCTTGCCTGGGAGGGGAGGTTGGGGGACACATTCTCGTTTTACTCTGTACACCTCTGCCTTTCAATTTTTTTTTAACTACTCATAAAGTTTTGCAAATGTAGACAAGAAGTAAGAGTACTTGGGTCACGTTGGTGGCTCAGTCGTTAAGCCTCTGCCTTCGGCTTAGGTCATGGTCCCAGGGTCCTAGGATCCAGCCCCGCATCGAGTTCCCTGCTCAGCAGGAAGCCTGCTTCTCCCTTTCCCACTCCCCCTGCTTGTGTTCCCTCTCTCACTGTCTCTTTCTCTCTATCAAACAAATAAATAAATCTTTAAAAAAGAAGAAAAAGCACCACTTTTGTGGTATTAAAGCCACAAGTGCTTCTAGAGGAAAGGCTTAGAAAGTTTAATGTCTTAGTCACATAAGTGCATTTTTTTTTTCTTAAGATTTTATCATTTGACAGAGAGCACAAGCAGGGGGAGTGCAGGCAGAGGGAGAAGGAGAAGCAGACTTTGCACCAAGCAGGGAGCCTGAGGCAGATGCTTAACCAATAGAGCCACCCTGGCTCCCCAAGTGCTCAGTAGCTGCATGTAGCTGGCTAGTGGTTGCCATTTCAGACAGTGCAGGTCAGGGAAGGCTTCCTGGAGGAAGTGGGGGAGCTAGGTCTTGAAGGGCAGATGAGGCATCCCAGGCAGTGGAACAGTATGGGAAGGCCTGGGGACCAGGTGAGCATGGGCTGCTTGTCAGAAAGTCAGGATGCCAGCCTGCCAGGAAGGAAAGGTTTAGGACTTTAATTTGATTTTACATTCCTATATCTTCTAGCACTCTCCCTTCTCCACCCCCGAACACGGGTTTCTTTGGGGTTGTAGCAGACCAGAGGCCTAGATTTTACTCCCACCTCCACCCCTAAGCAACAGAGTGCTTTTGGGGATTTCACTTGGCTCTCTCTTTAGGCCTTGCCTGCCTGTCCCATCTCCAAATTGAACAGTGAGTTTCCTCCACATTTAAGTTCTGGACTCAGCCTCCTGCTTCTTTGCTTTCCTGAGGAAGGTGGGATAATTCAGTGGTGTGTGCCAAGTTATAGAGGACTCACATTCCTAGTCCTTTAATTTAGAAAGTGTAGCTTTGCCCGTCTGCCCACTAGGGGGCACAAATGAGTAAAACAAAGCCTCCCTCCCGGGCAGGGACTGCACCTGCAGTTCCGGGCACTGCCAGTAGGGGAAAGGTTTCCACGCCCTCCCCACCCCCAAACATTCTTACTAAAGAAGTCTGGGGACTGCCTTTTACACCTTTTCTCTTTTTCTCTTTCAGGTGTCTCCCGACGGACCCAGAAATTTGGGACATTTCCAGGAAATTACGTAGCTCCAGTGTGAGTGGTCTCCGTGGGAACTCAGAGCTCAGCCAGGATGGGGTGGGGAGCAGGAGCACTTACTGGAGGGAGAGAGGATCCCCCCTCCATCCTCCTTCCCCAAGACCTGAGCTGCTGGCATCTGCAGACAACCCCAGCGGCCGTTCTTCAGAGCCCCCCTCAAAGCCCCCTGGACTGCTTCCTACCCACAGCTCACAAACATTCCTCCAGCGGCCTTTTTATTTCCTCCCCTACCCCACTTCCCAAATACAGAGGTCTGCTTTGAAGTGGAGACTATTTCCAGGCCTTATCGAGACCAGACCCTGGACCCCCTCCCCCTTCCCCGCCCTGCTATGGCATTTCCTCTAATAGGGACTGGCTCCCAACTTCACCCCCATGGGGTTCCTCTACCAAGGACCAGCTTCCTAACCTAACAGAGACCAAAGGCTGCCTCTGCCTGGAGGGGATTCGTCCCCCTTCACTCCAGCTTGCCCGCTGCCCCCTTCGCCTTCCTGCTTCCAGCTGGGTTTGGGAGTGAGGTGGGAGAGGGACACAGCCCCTCCTTAGTTCCCGAAGCCTGGCAGGAGGTCTTGCTCAAAGGCCCCCTCTTCCCCAAGGCTGCCAAGCCCTGGGCTGTGTGTGTCATTGCGCTGCTGTAATACCCAGAAGGACTGGCCTGCTCCAGGTGTTCTCCCAGGAGACTGAGGCGCACTGTCCTGCCTTCCCAGCTCCTCCAACGCCCACGCCCCCTCTGGAAGAGAATGTAAAATAAATCTGGATACCAGGGACCTTGCCCATCCGCTTCCTTCCGGCCAGGAGAAGGCTTCTCTTGCCTACGACTGGGGAATTCTTTCTGCAGTTGGCTGTGCTGGGAACCAGGTGGGACGTGAGGGTGAAAGGGGAGGGTGGAAAAGCATCCTCATTGTCGAAGATCTCAGCCCTCGGGTCTCGGGCGGAACAGGGCAGCTTCCAGGATCAGGCAGCTGTCTGACAAGCAGCTCCAAGAAAGCCGACGTCACAGGGCCTGGGGTGCGCCTGACCTTGGGGAGAAACCAGAGATGGGAGCTGAATGCGGCCTTGTGTGCAGCCTGTTTTGATTCCGGAGCCGTCATGGGGTTGCTGGACAAGATGACATTTCTAGCTGTTCTGCTCCTAATGTTTTCCTTCTGTGCGCTCCATTTCCACACCGAAGCTCTCGTGTGTTTGTTTACTTTCTTCTTCGGGCTCCGGGTTTTGAGCCATCGATTGTGGGAAGCTGGGAGTGGTGGGGCATAGCTTAGCCAAAGCAACTCTTCTGCCCGAGGTTTCCCAGTCCTGCAGCTCGGTGGTCCCTGCACAGCGACGGCAGTGCCACAGCCCGGGCCTGGCTGCTCTGCCAAGAAAGAAAACTTCCTTGGCAGCTGCGGGCAGTTGAAGGGGGCAAAAGGTGCTGCACGTCTGCTATCTGACGGAAGCCTCCCGATGACGGGTAGGATTCCATTTTAGGTAACGAGAGACTGAGGCTGAGAAACTAAGTTTTCTGGGTTACATCATTCTAAAATGTGAAGTCAGGTCCAATGACCCTTGCCACCTCTCTGCACAAAGTGGACCAAGCGCCCAGGCGGTCCTTGTCCTGGACAAGGAAGGTCATGTGTGAGGCCAAGGACTGCCCTGGGTTGGGCCCATTTTATGTTCTTCCTGGCAGTCCTGTCTGTCTGCTAGGCCTGTCACTTAGGGCACCCCCACCCCAGGTGGGTGGGAAGAGGTGGTGGTGCCTAGTTCTGCCTGTGAATGACAGGGCCACAGCCTGGCCCCGGCAATTTCCTTGAGCCTGGGTGTGGCCTGGGCCCCAGTGGGGGTTAAACAGCGGCTGGAAGAACAGGACTTATGTACGTTCCGTCTGCTCCGTCCACCCCAGGCCTCACCACCATCTGCTTCTAAGTTGTGTGGTCGGCCTATCGTGTGGAGATGACCATTCTTCAGGAGCCCACTGGCCTCTTCCAGATCCCCTGTCGCAGCTTCTTTGCGTTCCCCAGTGCCCTTAGAAAAGATCCCAGGTGGGGCGCCTGGGTGGCTCAGTGGGTTAAGCTTCTACCTTCGGCTCAGGTCATGATCCCAGGGTTCTGGGATCAAGCCCCGCATCAGGCTCTCTGTTCAGCAGGGAGCCTGCTTCCTCCTCTCTCTCTGCCTGCCTCTCTGCCTACTTGTGATCTCTGTCTGTCAAATAAATAAATAAAAAGAAATCTTAAAAAAAAAAAAAAACAACCAAAGAACCTTCAAAAAAAAAAAAAAAAAAGAAAAGATCCCAGGGTTGATTGAGACTTCCTTTCCCTGGGACAGAAACCGAATCCACACCCTCTTTGATGGGGCCCTGAAACCTCTGCAGCAAACCAACCCAACGCCCTTGGGCTGCTGCCCTGCCAGCCCCACCTGCACTGTGACAGTGACTGCTTCTGTGCCTTGACCTGGCCAGGAGGCAGGAGGGGAGGGGAGGGTCACAGGCCTGAGGGGCAAGGGGGACCTGCAGGGTCAGGGTCAGAAAGTGCAGTAGGCCACTGGGGATGCTCCTCCCGCTAGAGAGGGGAGCTGAGGGACTTGCCCAGGGCTGCAGAGTTACTTAGAGCAGGACCGTCCTCCCTTCTGGTCCAAAGGGTCTTGCACTTGGATGAGTCAATTTTGTCTTGATCATGAGTTTGTGAATGCACAACCCATGGAACATAAATCCTGCAGGTTAACCCGTACATACTAGCGACTAGGGAAGAGTCAGGATGCAGAGATGTAAACCAGAGGCCCTGCCATAAATCGGGGGTGAAGGAAGAGAAATTAATCCCTTCAATCATTCAAACAATATTCATTCGACATTTATTGAATGCCTACTCTGTGCCAGGCACTGTGCTAGGCTCTGGGAATGGAGCAGTGAACGGATCCCCCACCACCACCCTAACAGGAATCTGCATGCCAGCAGCTTTATCCAGGAGGACAGTCTTCACAAAGGAGGCTAAGGTAGGCACTATACTCATTTTACCCATGGGGAAAGTAAGGAAATGACCCAAGGTCACAAGGTAAGAGGCAGATCTGGCATCTGAGGCTAGGTCTGTGGGACTCCGGGTTCTGCAGTTTCCTGCTCCCTCAAGGGCTTCCGGACTAGTTGGGGGCCTAGTTGGGGCAGTAGAGCACTTGTGTCAGGCAAAGGGGCCACTCCAGGAGGCCCAGAGCTGGTTGGTGGGAGAGTGGCTTACCTGCACTGAGGACAGAGGCCACAGGAAGGCTAGAACAGGGGAGGTCGGTGGCAGTCCACCTGTCAGTCCGTGTGGGGAGGACGAGACACAGGATACAGGTACTCGGGAAGAGTGGCAAGGGCACTCCTTGCAGAAGGAACTTGGAGGGAATGACTCACACCTGAGGCAGGCAAGTTACAGCTGTGCCCACAGGTGTGCTTCCCTGAAAACACACCAGCCTGACAGACAGAATGCAAAGTGGAGACCGATGGGAGATGCCGGAGCCGGCTCTTGGTGCGCCCTGAGGTCTCCAGGTTGAGGGTTGCCAGGTACGGTTCCAGGGAACCATTTGCCAGATGGTTCTGAGCTGGTGCCTGGGGCCTTCCTCGGCTACCCGCTTCCTAGCCCCAGAGCCTGGGTTCCAGGTGGTTGGCAGAAGGCTGGCCACATGGACAGCGAGGGCTCATGGTGATTGTTGGGGCTGGCCCACCCCAGGCAGGGCAGCAGAGAGGGTGAGGAGAGGGAAGCCAGGAACGGAAGAGCATCAGCCCAGGATTGAGCCCAGCGACCGCCAGCCAGGATTCCCTCCAGCTCCTGGGCCTCGAAGGTCGCCCGGAGCCGAGCAGGCTTGTGGGGCATCTCCGTCCGGCAGGGCAGCCCTAAGCAGCCCCAGGAACCCAGCAGCCCTCAGCCACCGCCCGGGGAGCGCGCGCGCCGTTGGGGAACCGAGTTGAGGAGGGCGCGAGGGCAGCCCCGGCTTGGGATCTGTGGGTGTCGGGGCTCCATCCGCGCCAGCGTCGGAGTTCGAGCCGGGAGTGGGCGGAGGAGCCAGGCGGACCGCAGACAGACCCAGCCGGCCCACCCCCGCCCCGGCCGGGGCTGTGGTGAAGGCGGGGGCGGGGGGGAGGTGCTCGAGGGCCCCTGCGGAGGCGGGTGGGCGCGGCCGGCCTGGGAGAGCTTCGGGGGCGCAGCCTCGGCAGTCTGCGCAGTGGGGCTCGCGACCAGTCACCGGAACGCCTCCCGGCCCTCTCCGAGCATTCGGGAGAAGGGCACCTCGGGGAGGACGGCCGCAGCCTCTAGGGAGCCCTAGGGAGAGAAACCCCCGCGCACCCCAGCAGGGCGCGAGCCAGGTGGCAGCTCCGGGGCTGGGCTGCGCGGAGGAGGCGGCCTCCCGGGCCAGGGGCGGCGGCAGGGGCGGCCCCGGGATCACATGGGCGGAGGCAGGTCTTGGAGCCCCGGGCGGGCTCTCCCCAGAGTCGGGCAGACGGCGGCAGCGGCGGTGGCGGCGGCGGCAGTGACGGTGTCTCCTCACCCTCCCTCCTTCCCTTCCTTTCCCCCCCGGGTCTGGCCGCCCAGCCCGACGGGTGAGCGGGACCCAGGTGAGCGTGAGCTAGGTGAGCGTGAGCTAGGTGAGCGCGCCTACCTGTGGCTCCGGGGACTTCGCAGCTCTGCGCGCCCGCGCCCCCTGCGCCGCTCTCCGCACCCCGGCCCTTTACTCCGCCCACGGCTCCTCTCCCTGGAGCCTCGTCTGGAGGCCGGTGCCCCCAGCGTGCTGGGCTTTCCCGATCCCGGGCGCTCCTCCTCCAGCACCGGGCCCGCGGGTACTTTGGCCTCGGAGCGCAGAAGGCGCCCGGACTGGAAGAGCTGGGCCAACGGGCTGGGCACCTCCCCGCGGCCCGGGGCGCGGAGTCCATCAGCCAGCTCAAAGGTCTGAGAATCCAAAGCCTCTGTGAACCGCGAGCGTCGGCCTGGGGACCTGGAGACCTGAGGCAGGGACAGGGGCTAGGCCTGGGCAAAAGGCGAAGCCAGGGACCGTAGAGGGGGCCGAGAGCCCTTCTTGCTTGCTTGGCTGCCGTCTCCCCAGGCTCTTAAACACGGGAAGTGGCCCTAATGTCCTTGATGGATTCTGACAGCACTTGCAGCCTCTGGGCCTCCCCAGGGGCAGCCCCAGGGGGGATGCTGGGCAGGGTGGTGGCCCAGGGCTGGCATTACAGCTTCCTGCCTGCGTTGGCTCCTGGCTCCATTACTAGAGGCTCAGGAAATCCTACCAGGGGTGGGTCTGTAAGGACACTCCCTTGCCCAGCGGAGGGGGCTGTGGATGGGACGCCTGTGGCCCCAGTTAGCAGGCAGCATCAGTCAGCTCACCCTGCTACAGCCATTGCCAGGGGGTGGGTGTGCCCAACTTGGCAGGTGAGCCCGTCCTTCTGGCTGGGGCTGTTCAGAGGACAGCAGGCCCCTGGAGGAGGTGGGAAGCCTTGTCTTGCCTACCTGGACCACATTGCCAGGGGCCAGGCCGGCCGCCAGGAGGCCCCTCTGAAGACCCGGGGCCAGTCCCCACCCAGCCAAGTACTTGAACAGTCTGGTGGCCTCACCCCCTTGTTTGCTGTCACTCCTGTTCCCAGAGTGCTGCCCTCCCCCAGAGTGGGGAGGAAGTACCTTGTGCAGTCAGTTTTGGGGACAGGAAGCAAACACTGATGGGACTTAGCCTTGCTGGTGGAGGAGGGGGAGAGGCAGGAAACGGTGACATCGCCTACCACCTGCCAGCCCCTGCCCGCCTGGTCTCCATCCAGCAAGGGCCTGTGAGGCACCCAAACGGCCTGCCTTCTGGGAGCTGCGCTGCTGAAGACGGTGGCGTGGCGGTGAAGGGGGAACTTAGAGTCATGGCTTCCCAGGGTGGGGGGAAGTGAAACCAGGGGTTGAAGGAGGGAGTTAGTCACTTCCTCTACACTCCCCCTCGCACCCCTCCCCAGCCCCTAACTGGCTTCTCTCTGGACCTGTCATCCCCTCTTTTTTGCTTCTACAGGGTCTCCAGCCCTCCTTCCTGTGATATGGCCCTGACTGTGGATGTGACAGGGCCCGGGCCCTGGGGCTTCCGGATCACTGGGGGTAGGGATTTCCACATGCCCATCATGGTGACCAAGGTAAGGGCTACTTCCAGGAGTTAGGATCTACCCTGTCTACCGGCTCTCCATAGCCACCTTTCTTTTTTTTATTCTGGAGTCAGAAGGCCTGTTTCCGAGAGTGTTAGCCTGGGGAGGACTGGGGCCCCATTGCCATGGGCTGTGGTGACCACTTCGGGAACAGACTTCTGGGGACAGGGAGCTGGGCCAAGTAGAGGCCCGCTCTATTCTCCTTGGTTACCCACCCTGTACCTGCTGGCAGCCACCTGGGGAAGTTACTAGAAAAGGAGCCCCAAGTCCTTGGCAGTGACATGACCCAGGCCCAGGCCAGGGAGCACTTGCGGGGCAGCTACCTATGTGGTGTGTTTGCGTGGGCAGGGCTCTTGCTCCAGAAGTATTTCCAAGCACAGCTCCTGAAATTCTGTCGTTTCTTTGGGAGACTCTATGAGAATGCCAGGGATGGGGTGAGGGGGTGGTTCTCCTCCAGCGTTGGGAGGGGATTAGCTGAATAACTGGGCAGACACTGCGGGGCAGGGAGAAAAAGGGGGACACCGGCCAGCCTGGGTCAAACCTGCTTCTGTATTTCTTGGGCAGGACAGAAACACATCCCCTCTCCTCCATTCCTGTGGGAATGTCCTCGCTGTCTGAGCAGGGGTATCTCAGACCGCTTGTCCCTCATCTCCTACAGGTAACTGAGAGGGGCAAGGCTGAGGCTGCTGACCTCCGGCCCGGTGACATTATCCTGGCCATCAACGGGGAGAGTGCTGAGGGTATGCTTCACGCGGAGGCGCAAAGCAAGATCCGCCAGAGCCCCTCACCCCTGCGGCTGCGGCTAGACCGGTAGGCCCTCCCCTCTGCTAGGCTGGCCAGCATTTCTTCACCCCTCTGCCAGCCTGCTGCATGGTGGCTGCCCTCTCAGCCCCAGCCTGGTCTTCCTGGGACCTTTTGGCTCATCTCTGAGACGGTCCGGGCTCTGGAGCTGCCTCAGGGTGGGCTAAGGGGTGTCCCCGAGCCCGGCTGGGCACGCAGCCATGGGCAGGGCCAGCTGGCATCAAGCACCTGGATGCCCGGGTTTGACTGGTTCCCAAGTGTGCAGGGTAGAGGGTGTGGGCATGAAGTGGGTTGAAGAGGGGAAACGGGTGCCTTAGGCTGGGTCTCCCAGGCCCCTGCCTCCAAGAGGGGATGGCCTTTGTTCAGATCCTGGGGGGGTGGTTTGAGGAGTTTGGGGCTCACTCCCCAAAGAACCCCCTCTGTCAGTCCCCATGGCTTCTCTGGGCTGTGCAGGTGAAGGCAGATTCCCAGGCTTGGGTGTTCAGCCACGAGGCCTGGGTTGGCGGGAGGTGGGGTGGCGGGAACAGGTGGCTCCCGGAGGTGGGGCATCAGAGTGAGTCACAGGACAGGAATGCTGGGAGATCCCCCAGTCAGGAGAACCCTCTGGGCGGGCCTTGAACTTGAGTCAGTTACCTCCTACCTCTCTGCCTTGCCCTCCCCTCCCAGGCTCTCCCTGGGCCCTGAGTCCGTGCCCTCTCCTCACCCCCACTGTCCCATAGTGCCATAGACGCTGGCTCCCACGACGCTCTCATGACCCCGGCCCCTTCGGTGACTCCCTCATACCACTCAGACTTATGAGTGTTTGCAGGACTGCGACCCAAGGAGGAGGGTGGAGAGTACCTCCCGGCATCTGGGAAGGGAACCAAAGTCTACAAGGGACTGCAGAGTGGGGTGGCAGAGGGGCAGGGAGCTGCTGACACCATCACTGCCCATAGGTTCCTCTTGTACGCAGTGCCATCAACGAGGGGGGCCTGACCGAGTCCCTCCAGGCCTCCAGCTCCGTGATGGGCAGGTCAAGACTCCCAGCATCTTCTTTCTTTTGTCCGGTCCACTCCTAAACCCTCCCAGTCTCCTCCACAGGAGCACCCAGAAGCTCTGTGGCAGGAAGCAATGCTCTGGACCAGAGCCAAAGCCCCAGCTCCCTTCACTCTGGCCCCATGCCCCTGCCTGGGGAGGCCGAGGCTGGTGTGGTATGTGGTAACTGCAGTTCTTGCGGACCTCTCTAGAAGTGGCCAGACATCCAGGAATGGTGTAGTGGGGTTGGGACATGGCAGGCTCTTTCTTCACCCTCGGCCAGTCCCAGCCCTCCGATGGCCTTCTGTTCAAGACTCCAGTGGGAAGGGCCTTGGAGGGGGGTTCCCAGGGAGCTGAGGTGGGTCACCTCTTTTTGCTGGCTGCCTTGGTGATTGGTGGGGAGCTGGGCCTGCTTATTACCCTGGCTGTCTAGGCCCTGCAAGATGGCAGGGTCTGGGAGTTGCGGGGGTTGTGGAGGAGACAGGCTCCACACTTTGTTTTATGGAGGAGAAGCTTTCAGAAGGGACTAGGAATGATCCTCTCAAAGGTGTTCTAGCCATTAGCAGCAAAGCTGGTGGGAGACAGCCTCTGGCTGGGCAGGGGAGAATGGGCAGCTGGCCTGGCCATCACTGGGTTTTAAGGAACTCATTTTCTCTCTCTGGGCTTCTGTGTCTCCATGGGTGAAAGATAAAGGATTATTTATATGAAATCAATAGTCGCCCCCAGAATGGATCTACAAACTGATGCCGACCAATGACAAAGTCTAGACGAAATGCTAAAAAAAGAAAAGAAAAGAAAAAGAAATAAAAAGAGGGGTGCCTGGCTGGCTCTGTTGGTGGGGCATAGAACTCTTCCTCTCTGGGTCTTGAGGTTGAGCCTGGTGTTAAGTGTAAAGACCGCTTAAGGAAAAAAAAAAAGAGAGAGAGAGAGAGAGAGAGATGCCTGGGTGACTCAGTCAGTTAAGTGCCTGGCTTTGGCTCAGGTCATGATCTGGGGGTCCTGGGATCAAGCCCTGCGTGGAGTCCTGTGTCCGGGCTCCACGCTCATCAAGGAGTCTGCTTCTCCCTTTCCCTCTGTCCTTCTCCCTGCTCATGCTCTCTTCCTCTCTTTCAAGTAAATAAATGAAAAATCATAAAAGAGAGAGAAAGAGAAAGACAGGGAGAACTGTGAGGTTTTATTAAAACTGAATTGATGAAATTATGTCTATTTTTCATATTGATGCTAAACTGTCCATTCCTTTGAGAGATGACGGTGGTTGTTAATAAGAGTTGTTATGAACTTGGCAAACTTGAAATTTGACAACCTGATGTCCACATGTTTTGAACATTTATGAGTCTTGAGAATCTGTTGGGGGAACAGCTGCAATCTGCACCCAGTCAGGTGAGTGGGGCTCTTGGACTCCTGTGACCTCCTTCCCTCTGGCCTCTCCTCAGGTCCGGGGCTGCTTCCCCTGGGCAGACCAATGGGGAAGGCTCTGTGGAAGTGCTGGCAACTCGCTTCCAGGTAGGAAGGTGCCTTCTGCTGGGAACTCCAGCACCCTGAGGTGAGGGGCGCCCTGAGGGGCAGGGCCGGTTAGGGGATGGGTGCCTCCCTTCCCGGCCCTTCTCTCCGCAGGGCTCCATGAGGACGCACATGGAGAGCCAGTCCTCCCTGCGGTCTTCCTGCTCCAGCCCCGTGTCCTCCAGCCCCCAGCCGAGCAGCCCCTTCTCTACCCTGCCCCTCAGCAGCCCACAGGCCCTCCCTGGAGAGGCTGTGGTCAGCCGCAGGTGAGCGCAGGGGTGGGCACGGTGGCCACAGGGTCCTGAACAGGCCTGTCAGTCTCAGCAGCTGGGTTTACGGGAGCCTGAGGGCACCCTCTGTAGAGGGTAGACCGGGTAGGACGGCGGGCACACACACCATCCATTTCCTGTATTTCAGTTTCCAGAGCCTGGCACACTCCCCGGGACCCACTGCTGCTGATCGCTTTTCCTATGGGGGCCGCCCCGGAAACCGCCAGGTGAGGATGCCTGGGGGATGGGGAGGAGAGAGCGTCCCATCCGGGCTGATTGCCAGTGGCAACCTTGGGGCTGCAGGTGGCGGGTCCCCCTTGGGCAGCCAGCGCCTCCATCGTCCAGCAACAAGCATGCCCCTCTCCTGAGCCGGGAGGACACTGTGTCTGCTGGTGGGCTGTGCTTGCTGTTTCCCAGCCCTGCCTGGCCGGTTCCAGGTGGCCTTCTACCTCCTGTCCTCCCACTTGCTGCCTCCCCCCTCCTGCTAGCGTCCTCCCTTCCTGAGTGTTTCTCTTGGGCCAGGGCTGAAATAGTTTTGCTGCTGTTGTTGGGATGGTTCCCTTTGGCTCTGGCTGCATCTCTTGAACACATTCCTCCCCATTCCAAGCCCCATGCCTGCCCCCAACTCCTATCACCCCATCCCCCTTCCTCCTCCTCTGACTCAGCCCAGAGAACCCACCAGTGGGACTGTGGTTCTGCCTCAAGTTGCACTTGGCTTACTTTCTGTCTGCCCTCCTCCCTGCCCTTCTACTCTGGACGACCGCCCCCCCCCACCAACCCACCGCCAGGTCCTACTCTGAACTAGTGACAGCCCCCTCCACACCCTGTCTTGGTGGTATTTCTCCTCTCTAAGGGCAGGGTTGAGGAAGTGAGGGAACAAGGCTGCCAACAGTCCTGGGCCACAGCTGTTGGGGGCAGAATTGGGTGGGGGGGCATATCCAGCCTTTGGGGTGAAGGGGATGAGGCCCAGCTGCTGGAATCCTACCTCCGGGTGATTCTGCATTCCAGAAAGCAGAATCTTTGGAGATGGCCGGGGGAGGGCATTACAAACTGGGGGACTCTGGGGAAGGGAGGAGAGGGCTCCTGTGGGGGCTGCGTGGGAGGGTCTCGCCAGTGACTCCTTGTGGGCCCACTCAGTGGACTGCCAGGCAAGGGGGGCACAGAGATGCCTTCGATAAGATCCCCGTCTTTAAAGAATTTAAAGTGTAGTTGGGGAGATAAGACAAGCATGTAAAGCAGTTTGGGAACAATTAAGAACTAAGCAGTGTGGTCTTAATTATAAAAGCAGGAGGCATTCTGGGAGGGAAGAGAGGAGTGTGGGCTGGGTGGCCTGAGAAGGCTTTGTCAGGAATTTTGCTGGACGTCAGAGGTAGGACTGGATAGGGTTTAGATTAGAGAATGATAAGCCAGGGGGATGGCAAAGCAGTGTATAAGCAGGACCTGGCATGTCTGGGCCTGGGTGGGAGGGGGGAGGGCCTTCTCTGGGAGATCTTGGGGCTGACACCAGCTGGGACTGCGCTTGGCCCAGGGCATGGCTGGAAAGGGTCCATCCATCCTGGCCTTTTTCCTTGCGGTTCCCAAACTTGGGCAAAGGGGAGACGCCGGGAGACGCTGGAGGTACAGGGAGTGGCTCCGAAGCCTGCAGCAGCACCATGGAATCTGTTAGAAATGCACATTCTCAGGTCCCAGCCTGGACCTGCTGGGTTAGATGCAGGGGTGAAGGGGTGGAGCAGGGCGCCAATCGGTGTTTTAAGGAGCCCTCGGGGTCCTGAAGCGAAGATCTGAGGACCACCCATGTAGTGTAACCAGGAGCCCTGGGATGGGGGGGCAGGGAGAATTGGGGTAGTCCCATCTCTAACATCTAACCTTGGATCAGCCCCTCTTTCTCTCTCTGGACCTGACATTCGGTTCCCGTGCTCCGAGTTCCCTCCTTTGGCCTGACGACCTTTGGCCTGACAACTGTGGTCATTCCTTCAACAAACTTATTTGTCTTCTGTTTTAGAGATGTTATTTATTTGTCAGAGAGAGAGAGAGAGAGCGCGCCCAAGCAGGCAGAGCAGCAGGCAGAGGGAGAAGCAGGCTCCCCGCTGAGCAGGGGGCCTGATGTGGGATTTGATTCCAGAACCCTGGGATCACAACCTGAGCCAAAGGCAGATGCTTAACCGTCTGAGCCACCCAGGCATCCCCCCTTCAATAAGCTTTTGTTGAACTGCTTTGTGAGAGGCGCCCTTCTAGGCTCTGGGGATGCATTGGTGGACCAACAGAAATTCCCAACCCAATGAAGCTTGCATTCTGGTCTATAAACGAGGCTGTGATCAGATGCTGTGGGAATCACAGGGTCCCACACCTCCCTCTTGGGAGCCACTGTGTACTTTTAGCACCTTAAAGGCTCTGAGAAGTCCCATGAGAAATACATTTAATTTTAATAATTTCCTAAAGTTAAATTTAACTACAGAATTTCTCTTGGCATCCCCTCTCCCCCCACATACCTGCCACTCACTTATTAACATCCCTGAGTTCACCAGAACACAGTTTGAGAGGTGCTGGCTACAGATGAGCTCTTGGGGGAGATGTGAGCAGCTTCTCTGGACTTGGGGATCCAAGGTTCCTCCTGGGAAGGCAGGTGTCCCTAGGTGACTAGGAGGGAGGGAGGAGAAAGGCAGAGCTGCTCCTAGTCAGGGAGCTGGGCTTCTCTCCACCAGGGTGTCATGGTCTGGCAGGAGGAAAGGGTGAGGTTAGAGGTGAGGTTCCCCCACCCCAGTCTGCTGTGGCCGTGGCCTTGCTGCTGGTTTCTGAGCTGGTGGCTGGGGCTGCACTGAGCCCCAGGCACAGGACCCCACCAGCCCTTCTGAAAACTGGAAGTTGCCACCTCTGGGTAGGCACATGCCTTGGTGGGCAGATGTGAAGTAAAGACAGCACCCCTCCCTCTGGCTGGCACTTGGACTTGGCTAGCAAAGAGAGCCTGGGTGGGTTTCGGTTCTCCCTCCCAACTAGCCATTACCCCCATGCTGGGCACAGGCTGGCCTCAGATGGCACGATGGGACATGGTTCTTAAATCCCTGGTGCTGAGGAAACCATCTTACCGCCTGTCAGTGGACCACATGGCACCAAGAGCAGGAGGGATGTAGGCTGGTGGAAGTGGGCTGCAGGGGTGAGGGTCTAGGGCTGTCTTCTCAAAACCCTCAAGTTTCTGTTTTTAGCTGAAAAATTCATGCCGTTTTATCATTGGACCCTGTACTTTGTCTCTGACTTTGAATCTTAAAATCGAGGGAATTTGGGGGCGCCTGGGTGGCTCAGTGGATTAAGCCGCTGCCTTCGGCTCAGGTCATGATCTCAGGGTCCTGGGATAGAGCCCCGCATCGGGCTCTCTGCTCCGCGGGAAGCCTGCTTCCTCCTCTCTCTCTGCCTGCCTCTCTGCCTACTTGTGATCTCTCTCTCTGTCAAGTAAATAAATAAAATCTTTAAAAAAAAAAAATCGAGGGAATTTGGCCTCCCAGGGAACTGGGCCCTCAGCCCGGTGCACAGTGGCCTGTCTGGTGGTCTCTGAGGGGCCCCTTCTGTGGGGGGCCCCTTCTGTGGAGGCTGGCAATGGAGATGAGGCAGGGTAGAGGGAGTGGGTGCAGAGGTGCAGGCCAGAAAGTGGAGCACCAGTGAGGTTGAAGGCGGGATTTCCACATGGACAGCAAGTGTAAAGAGCCCAAGGTGGACAGTGCACGCCTGGAGAAGGGGGCGCTGCTGCTGGGGTGTGGGTCCAAAATGGGCCTGGCCCCCGCAGACTCCCTGGGGCAGAACCAGACCTCCAGGACAGCCAGCAGACCTGGGCCCTCTCAGGAGAGGAAGTGTGTGCAGGAGAGGGTCCCTCGTGCAACCCCAGCCCTGACTCTAAGAGGGGTTTTAGGCCCTTTGCTCCATCCCTGTGTTTCCTTCCCCTCATGGAGAAAGGATCTGCTTACTTCCTCTCTGCTGTTCTGCCCCTTGCCCAGTCTCCTTGCAGAACCATTTTACTTCCACAGTCAGGGGCTGACCACTTTCCCCTTCTGGGACGGAGCAGGAGGAGTCCCTAGTTCCCAGAGGGCAGGGTTGGGGCCTTGGGCCCTTGTTGCTGGCCTGCTGGTCAGCGAGAGCTGGGAGCCCTCTGGTGTTGGGCCTGGGGAACAGCCGGACTTGGTTTGGCGGCCCAGACGGCTGTGTTGGCCAAAGGCTCCAGCCGCTGACTCCTCCCCTGGTGCCTCTCTGTCCCACAGGCCAGCCTCACCCGCGCTGGAGACTCAGCTGTGCTGGTGCTGCCGCCTTCCCCTGATCCCGGTTCGTCCAGCCCCAGGCTCAGGTAGCAGCCGGCCCTGGAGGGTGGGGTGGAATCCTGGAGGGCCTGGGAAGCTAGGAGACAGAGAGGAGGGATGGGGGTGGTGGGGACTGGTTGGGGGGGTCCCGATGGTTTTAAACCCAGTTGGCTGTCCTCTGAATACCCACCCCCAGAATCCTTTGCCCTAGGGCGCTCTTTCCCTGCCCCCATGCTGGACCTCATACCCAGGAAGGGACCCTCACTCCTGGCTGCCTCCTGCCCCTGCAGTGTGGACTCAGAAGGGGGAAGCCGCCTTCTGGAAGAGGACTCAGAAGTCTACAAGATGCTGCAGGAGAATCGTGAGGCGCGGCTCGCCCCCCGGCAGTCCAGCTCCTTTCGGCTCTTGCAGGAAGCCCTGGAGGCTGAGGAGAGAGGTGAGCCCCTGGGGGGTTTGTGTGTTGGAAGTAGGTGCCGACAGGATGTCCCGAGACCCTAACTGGGCATGATATTGAACAGGTATGTCTTAAGTGCTCATCACAGGAGTAGGCACCAAGGGCAAGTCCCTGCACTAAAGAGGCTTTCCATCGGGTAGGAGTTCCAGGGGTGCACCCAGAGGTGCTGACTGGGACCAGGGAACTCCCAACTAGCCTGTCTTACCGCCTGTCAGTGGACCGCATGGCACCAAGAGCAGGAGGGATGTAGGCTGGTGGAAGTGGGTGAGGGTCTAGGGCTGTCTTCTCAAAACCCTCAAGTTTCTGTTTTTAGCTGAAAAATTCATGCCGTTTTATCATTGGACCCTGTACTTTGTCAAGGGAGTGACAAAGGTGGGTAGTAGGGCCCATGGGGACTGGGTCTCCAGGGAGGGCTTCATGGAGGAAAATGACGTTGACTTGACCCTTGAAGAAAGATTAAGACTTTAACAAAGGGCCTTAAGACGGCGGCAGGGAGCTTGAGCCTCAGAGAGGGTGGGAGGGGGGGGGTGGCGGTGAGTGCCAGGCCTGTGGTGGCAGGCAACCGGAGGGCTTCGGTGTGGGAGCGAGAGAGTAGCAGGGGCCCGGTCTTAGAGGTTGAGTCCTGGCTGGGGGGTCTCATGTGCCAGGCGGAGGAGTGCCCTAACCCAGGAGGGCCCGTTAAAGAATGCCAGGCAGATGCTGGAGTGAGAAAGAAGAGAGATATGGGCTCTCACCAGCCATTCCGTTGTTCCTTCCACAGACATTTACTGTGCCTGTCTGGTGGGCCAGGCACCTGTCTGCCCTTGAAGAACAGTTTATTGGGGTGAGGTGGTGGTCGGGGTACAGTGGTACTGTGTTTGTGCAGGGGGGCACTGCATAGTGCAGGGGAGAGACGAGGGGCCCTGGCCCGGCAGAGGCCGCAGGGTGGCAGATGATGGGATAGCCTGGAGCTCTGGATCAACAGCCTCACTCATACAATATCTGGTGCCCGACTTCAACTCAGACAGTTAGCTCCTGGGGTGCTCACTGGGGTCAGGGGGCAGCAAGCGAAGCTTGTCTATCAGGACCCCGAGGCCTTGGTGGACCCCTGGGCAGGGTCCGGAGAGAGGCAGTTGGGGGCGGGGGGGGGAGCGCAGATGGCCCATGACGTCACTGCTGGAGCCTTGGGGTCCTTGGGCCAAGGGGGACCATACCGACCCTGGACCCCCGGTGCTTCACCTCAGTGTTGTTCCAAGGCTCACAGGCAGCCGGGCCCATAGAAGCCCTTTGAAAGCTGTATAAAGGTATTGTGGTGCTGCTATTATCTATCATTACCATCTTTTAATTAATAGCATCATGCCTGGATCACGCCTGCTTGGTGGGATGTGTAGACACAGCTCAGACATTCCTTGGGCTGCCTCCGCTTGGGCTAACTCCGCCCCAGCCAAGGAGCGGCCGCCATCACTCCCTTCATCGGTCACCTACGGGCCACACCCGCAGTGTTCCCTTAGCGGTGGGTGTGTTAAGCACACCTTTTAGGAGCCTCCTACGAGGTGTGCTGGAGGTGTGCTGGAGGAGCGTGCATGGGTAAATAGAGCCTGGCTGCCGCCGTGGGGGAGGAGAGCTCTAATGGGTCTGTCTGCCCACCCCCAGGTGGCACACCTGCCTTCTTGCCCAGTCAGCTGAGCCCCCAGTCCTCCCTGCCCACCTCCAGGGCTCTGGCCACCCCACCCAAGCTCCACACGTGCGAGAAGTGCAGCGCCAGCATCGTGTGAGTACTGGGGTGGGGGTGGGGGGCAGCACTTCCTGGCTGGGCGGTAGGGGGCGGAGCAGGGCAGGGAACGCCCTCGGGAGGGCTCTGCAGAGAACAACCAGTCCGGGCCCGGGCGGGGGTTTCCGCGGTGCATCTGTGCAAGGGGTAACGCTGCTTGTTCTCAGGCGACAAAGCCCTGCTGCCTTCTTCCTGCTGCATCGCCTCCTTTCTGATTCCTTTCGCCCTCCCCAGAGGACGGGGAAATGTTATTGCTTCTGGTTCCTCTCCAGTAATCTAAAAGCCTCTGGAGATCTACCTCCAGACGGGGTGACCTCCTCCTGGAAAACGTTGCTTTCCCCCCGCCCCCTTCCCCCAACCCCCTGCCCCACCTGCTTTGGAAAGGGGTGGGTTTTCCAGGGGCAGGTTTGTTTTTCTCGGTGGGCGGCATTATAATGCAGCGGTGCTCTCTGGCAAATTGCTGAACCCCCACTCCCCCCCCCCCCCCCCCCGCCATAAATGTCTTGCAAGCGGTGTTAACGGCCAGATGACTCAGTTGAGGCAAATCCCTTAGCCTCCTTGGGCCTCGCTGTTCCACCTGCGGAATGGGGTATTACCCATGCCGCTGTGTGGACACAGGGAAAGGGGTTCTCAAAGAGCAGCTGCAGAGGGATTGTCGGAGGGTTCCGCGCCCCAGAGCTTCCACTTTTCCAGCTTGTCCGCAGGGAATGCGATGCTGTGGGTCCTCATACCTGAGACCCCATTTTGAGAACCGCTGCTCCATTATCAAGCGGGAAAATCCAGGATGCAGTTTATCTGCGTTTGTTTAAAGGGGGAACCCCCCTCTTTTTTTAACTAGAGGTCTTGGGGGTGGGGGGTTGTGGGGTGATTGACGCGAGAGTCCTGAAGGAAGGCTCGGGGAGTCAGCGTTTGAAATTTGGGGATCTTCCCTGAGTCCTGTCTCGGAGCGAGGCTCCCTGCGAAGAAGGGCAGTTGTCCTGCCTGGGGCCCCGCCTCCACCCCAGCCCCCAGGCTAACGGCTCTGCCCTCTCCATCGCCCCCTGCAGGAACCACGCAGTCCGCATCCAGGAGGGGCGCTACCGCCACCCCAGCTGTTACACCTGCGCAGACTGCGGGCTGAACCTGAAGATGCGCGGGCACTTCTGGGTGGGGGACGAGCTGTACTGCGAGAAGCACGCCCGCCAGCGCTACTCCTCACCCCCCACCCTCAGCTCCTAGGCCTGAGCACCTGGCTGTGCTCTCAGCCCGCCCTCAACTTTGTGGGCACCTCTGTGCCAGGGCCATGCCAACAGCAAGTTGGCATGGAAGGGCGGTTGGTGGGTGGTGGGCGGGCCCCTTCCTCCATGCTAGGTGCGTCTAGGTCCCGGGGTCTATCCTGGGCTGTGCATGAGGACAGCCTTGCTGTCCCAGGCCTGAGCTGGAAACTCTCACTTCCCCCTGCAGGACAGGCTGTGCACCAACCGCTGAGGTGGGCACCACACTGGATATCCTTGTGCAACAGGGATTAAGCAGGTTGGGACACAGAGAGAAGTATGTAGAAAGAGATGGGTGGTCAGAGGCGAAAGGTATTCTCTCTGTAAAGTTTTCAACATATGAACTCTATAAATATATATACATGGACAAAACAAAGTAGATCTCCCCTCTCCTTCCCTGCTCCAGCCCCTGGGGATGAGCTGCTCTTGACCAGTGGGTCGAAAGTCTTTATTTACATATTTTTTTCCACTTTATCTCCCCAAACCTACCGAAGAAGCTTGCTTCCTTCCTTCCTTCCTTCCTTCCTCCCTTTCTTTCTTTCCTTCAGATTTTATTTACTTATTTTAAAAGAGAGATAGGGAAAGAACACAAGTCTGCAGAGTGGCAGGTAGATGAAAATGGAGAAGCAGTCTCCCCGCTGAGCAAGGAGCCTGATTTAGGGCGGTGGTGCTTGATCCGAGGACCCTGGAATCATGCCCTGAGCCAAAGACAGACACTTAACCGACTGAGCCACCCAGGCACCCTGAGGCCTGTTTCTTTTAGTGGAAGTTTGTGCTCTTTCTAGATACCCTCCACTTTTTTTTTTTAATTTTAAAGATTTTATATTTATTTGACAGAGATCACAAGTAGGCAGAGAGGCAGGCAGAGCGAGAGAGGGGGAAGCAGGCTCACTGCCAAACAGAGAGCCCAATGTGGGGCTCAATCCCAGGACCCCGAGATCATGACCTGAGCCAAAGACAGAGGCTTAACCCACTGAACCACCCAGGCACCCCCCTCTTTTTTTTTTTAATTTTTATTTTTAATCTCTCCATCTGATGTGGGGCTTGAACTTAAAATCTCAAGATTTTTTTTTAAAGATTTTATTTATTTATTTGACAGACAGAGATCACAAGTAGGCAGAGAGGCAGGCAGAGAGAGAGGAAGGGAAGCAGGCTCCCCGCTGAGCAGAGAGCCTGATGCGGGGCTCCATCCTAGGACCCTGGGATCATGACCTGAGCTGAAGGCAGAGGCTTTAACCCACTGAACCACCAGGCACCCCAGAACCTAGAGATTAAGAGTTGCATGCTCCATTAACCGAGGCAACCAGGCACCTCTCCTGGACCCTTTTATTTATTTTAAATATTGTATTTAAATTAATTAAATTAAAGAGAGGTAAAGCGTAAGCACAGGGGACGTAGATGGGGGAGGGGCAGAGGCAGAGAGAGAAGCAGGCTCCCCACTGAGCGGGGAGCCACATTGAGACTCAATGTTTCCATGTGGGGCTTCATCCCAGGACCCCGGGATCATGACCTGAGCCAAAGGCAGGCACTTAAGTGACTGAGCCCCCCAGGCACCCCACCTCCTGGACACTTTTATAAAGATGCCAGTTTTACTGGGATAACCCCTGGTACTTTAGAGGCCGGAGCTTCTCACTGGGAGCCTGGAGAGGAGCAGGGATGCAGGAGGCAGGCCCGGACCTCTATTCTGTCCAGGCCTTGGCTCAGGGACACAGTCTCATATTCCCCTGGCCCTGGCTGGCCTGGCACTCTGTGCTCCTTGCTCTACTTGGGGCCAGTGCTGCCAGCTCAGCTGACTTACCTGGAGGAGCCGGGTGGACAGGAGAGGGGGCAACATCTCAAGTATGTCTTGCACTTGGCCAAGGCTGTCTGCACTCATCTGAGAAAGAGATTCACCAGAAAGAACCCTGGACAGGCTGCAGGTTAGCCTTGCCTGGGAGGGACACGCCAGTGGAGCCCCCACCCTGAGGGACCACCACAAGGACCTCACCTCCAAGCCAGGGTTTTCTGTGTGCCCCTTCCATGGGAGACCCTGCTGGCTTCACTTCTAGTTGATTTGAAAATCCCAACCGAAACCAAAAAAGGATGGGTGACCAGTGCCAGGCATGTCTGCCCTCAGGTGTGTTTGACTTGAGGCCGGGACAGAGGTTCCCTACCAGATTTAGGGATGGATTCACCCACCGGCCCCCAGTCCTCATCGTGGAGGACGTTTCAGAAATGTGCCTGGGCGCTGCTGGGTGATCCAGACCCACCCCATCCCCCAGTTAGCCTGAGGAATGGGCCACAGCCTCAACTTTATTTTCACAGAAAAGATCAAAGCTGGGCTTCAGAGATGGTGCTATCTGGCTCTTTTTGGAGTGAATCTTGGTGGAGAGTGTTTGTGTGGGCTCCTCGGACATCTGTTGATACAATTTACCCCTTGACATAATCGTCTCACCTTTTGCCTGGATGGCTGCCTTTATTTTCGTAGAAAAGATCAAGGCTTTCTGTGGCTCAGGAGGAGGACCCCAGGCCAGAACACCTGGTCGGCAATGGGATGGCCTCCTTGGCGCCACCTGCTGTCAGGTGTAGCCCATGACAGGGGAGAATGCGGGCAAAAGGGGCATCCAGAAAAAGGTAGCACTTTTTCATGCTCTCCTGAAGGTAGTGGTCAAGTGCTGGTCAAGTGGCAGCTGCTGAGCTGGCACGAATGAAATCACAGTACATGGCAATGAGTGATAAGAGCTAATGTAGGACACGGGCGTGGCCTGTGAGTACAGAGCAGAGGGCATCTGTGTGTAAGGATGAACAGAACCTGGACAGGTGCAGTGGACAAATGCTGAAGGATGGGGGTGAGTGCAGGTGGATGCTCGGTTTAGGGCAGAGGCCGAAGGAGGTACCAAGAGAAGACTGGAAAGGGACATGGGACCCTTGAATGCCAGAAGAAATGGTTTGGACTTCACCTTGAGACTCTGGGATCATTTTGAAAATTTTAAGCAGGGAAGTGTTGGATTGGAAAAAGTAGGGAATATTAACATGGTCAGATCCCCACCTGTAACAAAGTGTAGTGGGCCAGCAGTGTTCCAAGGAGTAGAGGAGAACAGATGGGGAGTGGAGACCCTTGTAAAAGGGGTATGTCGGTGAGTTGCTGAATGCCTCCGAAGGCTGGGTGGGTCCATGCTGAAGTCCACCTGTTTAACCGGGGGAAGCAGCTCTCCTTCCAGCGGCCCAGGGCAGGAGCAGGGGGTAGCTTCAGAGCGCTCAGCAGCTACACAGCCAGCCTCAGCTTGGGAACAAACTTCTTATTTGGTCAGAGGAGAAGGTTGGGGGCAGTCTTTGATCTTTTACCTCCCTGCCCTCAAACCCACCCCAAGCCAGCTGTGAGCGCTCACCCCCTGCAACCCAGACACATTTGGGAGGGGACACCACCTAATTATAAGACCTCAGTTTGTCCAGTGCTGTGCCCTCTTTACTTTTTTCTGCATTTGGGGGAATCACTTCAGAAATGAGAGATTCGAGTTAGAAGTTCCCCAAGAGAGCATCGAATATAGCCCCCTTCAGTTAGAAATGGGAAGGGGACATTCTCAAAGTTTCACTAGGAAATTCTAACACACAAACGTGTTGAGTGCTTTACTCCTCACAATTCTGAGGTCAGTATTGTCCTCCTTGTTCTATAAATGAAGAACCCCCGGACAGTGGACAGGGAGGATGAGTAGCAGGTCCAAGGACTCCAAGCTGGTAAGGGGATTGGGAGTGGACCCTGGAGTCTGAATCCCGCATTTCTAGTTTGGGGCAGGGAGATTTTGCCCCTCCGTCACCAGAGATTGCCTTCCAGGCCACAAGGGAGGTCACCATGGCTCCCAGCCATCTCTACTCTGGCCGGAGATGCCCGCAGCCTCCTGACTTGGCCCTTCCTCCCACGGGGCCTAGCTCAGTGCTGAGCTGGCAGGAAATGTGCTTCCTGAAACTGGAACTTCCCCATGGAGGATGAGGGGCCGCTGGGCATCCCTGGCCTCAGCCCAAAGAAGGATGCTGCTCAGCCACTGTGTGTCTCAGGAACTCAGGGAAGCTGCTCACCTGTCAGGCGGGCAGGAAGGGGGTGGCAGAGCTGCCCTGCTATTCCTTCAAGCATCAAAGGGAAAGGGGTCTCCTCTGATAGGAAGCAGGGTGGGAGGTGGTCATGCAGGGGTACAGAGCCCTTGGGGTGGAGAAGGCCTGACCTAGTTCTGGTCACAGGGCGGCTCCAGTCAGGGCTTCTGAAGGCAGAGGGGTGGAAAGTGTGTGGCCCCCTATGATGGATCCCCATCACCACAAGGGCTCAGGGGTATCTGCATGGTTGGGGGAGAGGCATAGGTGCGTGGCCTGGAAGGGCGTGTGCTTGTGTGTGTGTTGGTGGGGGTGTGGGTTCTTTTGAGCCCACACAAAGCCTTGTGCTGAGACACTGCATTCCTGCTGGCTGGGCTTCCTGTTCCAGAAGCATTCCTGCCCCAGAGTCACCAGGGAGACTGCTTGGAATCTGGCCCCACATTCTCCAGATTCAGGGCGAGATCTGGCAGAGGTTCCCTCCCTTTACCTCCCCAGCCTCTCACTACAGAGGAAGGAAGCCACCTGATAGGCCAGCCCTCCAACCCTCCAACCTAGGCAGCGTTGGGGTGGGGTTGGACACTGCCTCTGGGGTTTGGTGCCACACATCCTGTTGGGCGAGCATAAAGCAGTTCCTGCCAGGCCCTGCATTCTGTTTCCCTGTCTGTATCTGGGGAAGAGGAATGGAGTGGGGTTACTGTCAAGGGAATAGGGTTAGGTGGGGAAAACCCAGAGGACTTATGCCTAGCAGGGAAGGGCTTGGCCTGAAAATCAAGGTCTTACGAGATAGCAGGCATTTCAGGCACTAGGTTCTCATTCTTTCTCCAGACTTGGCTACTGGCCTCAGTTTCCCCATCTTCTACAGTTAGAATCTTATAGTTTCCGACTTTCTTTTTCTTTTTTTTTTTTAGTTTCCGACTTTCTGATAAGGCTCCAGTGTAAGGTGTTTGGGGAAGGGTAAGAAGGAGCAAGGAGCAGAAGAGGGTGGCAGACTGTTTCTTCCCCTCCTAGTTAACGACCACTTCCTTCCAAGGGCTCTGGCTCCAGCCCCTCCCCCCAAGGCTCAGGTGCAAGTTTGCACGTCCACCAGCTCCCTTATCTGCCTCCAAGGGATTTGGGTCCTGCTGGGATTTTTCCACCCTGTCACCTTACTCAAGAGGATGAGGTTTCCTTACAGTCCAGCAGCCCCCCTGCTCACGGGGCTGTGTCACCTTGGGCAGCTGCCTGGGCTCCTAGCTTCCTTTCAGGCTGGGAGCCTTTGAGGGTGAGGAGTGGTGGAATCCCAGGACCAAACGAGGGTTGGGGTGGGGACAGGGAAGTCTTTACACTTCCACCGCCTCCAGGCTGCTTCCTTGTCCCTCTGGCTCACTTCCCCAGATGCTGAAGACCCCCTTCCCAGGTCCCAACTTTAGGGTGCTCGGGGCCAGAGAGAGGTATGGGACGAGGAGGGGATTCAGATCTAGCTTAGGACTCAAGGCGCTCTACAGTGGTCGGAAAGGATTTCCATGTGGACAGGGATCATTTACCCCTTCTGTCGTGTCAGGTTTCTGAGTGGCTGAGTGACTTGCCCCAGGCACACAGCTGGGAGCGCAGGGACAACCTTGTCCCGGTCAGCGCTCTTCCCGCAGCCAGCACGTGGGGCTCCATTTCCTTCCGCGCTACCGTCCAGTCCCCTCCGACCCTCCGCCCCAAGCCCCGGCTGCATTTCGGCGGCAGGAAGACAGACCAGCATGTGAACCGGGAGTGAGGGGGTGTCGGGTAACCCCGCACCTCCAGCCAGACAGCGTCCTCAGGCGGAGGTCTCCGCTCCTCGTCCGGGTGCGGGAGCGCGGGGCTGCCCGGGGCCCGAAGGACCGAGGATCCAGGCCTTCTCCCGGCTCCCCGGAGCGCCCCGCACCGCCCGGCTCCCAGCCTCCGCCCCTCGCGGCCCCTCCCGGCGCGCCCACCCCACCCCCGGCCATCCGCACACCTGCGCGCCCCTCCCCCCGCCCCCCGCGGGGAGGGTCCCGGGGCCGCGCCCAGCCGGGGTCGGACGCGCGTGCGAAACCTCCCGCCAGGCAGCGGCGGGGGGACGCTGGCCGGGATCGCGGGCTGGCTGCTGGCGGCCGGGGCGCCGCGTCGGGGCCGGGAGCGGGGCCATGCTGGGCCGGCGGCGCGTCTTCGCCGTGGAGTCGCTCCGCGGCCGGGGTGAGTCGCCCGCCCCCCCAGGCCGGCCGGGCCTCCTGTCCTGGAGCCGACTCCCACGCCCGGACCCCGCTCAGCGCTCCCCGTCCCAGCCGATACACCCCGTCCGGGGCGCCCGACCTCGCCGCCTCCCTTCGGACGGGCTGAGTGATGGCGCCGTGCGCTTCGGAGACCCTCTGGGTTCGGGCGCTAAACCAGCCACCACCTTCCATCCCACTCCCAACGGCTCCACTTCCCTCTAATTCCCGGTGTGGACCTTCAACCAGCCCTTGCCCCGCCGGCTGGTCCAAAAGCCCCCTCCGCGGCCGCGGAGAAGGAGAAGCCCTCTCCTTCCCGGAGGAGACTTCCTGGCTGGCTTCCTCGGCCGGGGTGGGGGGGCCCGGCGTGGCCCCCAGCTCTCCCGCGCGGCCGGCGGTGAGACCTAGGCGGCCCTCCATCCTCTCCCGCACTAGTTTGTGCATTGGTATTACAGTTGGGGACCCAGCGCGTGGGTAGGGCCTGTCGCAGAGGGGACAGTCCTCGGGCGCTTGCGCTGCTTCTCCTCCTACACCCCCTGCCCCCAGTTCCCGTTTAAGTCCCACCCCACCCCCACCCCGACTCCCCACCAAATCTTCACTATTTCTCATTTAAGAGAGCAGAAGCCCGCAGTGGTTATAGCTATTGTTATTTTTATTGCCCTCCCTCAGGAGCTTCTGGAGAGACTTCATCTTGCATCTGATGCTAGTTTGGGACCCCAAGCTTCCTTCTTTGTGCCCTTCTCCGTCTCCCTGAGGCCAGAGGGTGGGGGTGGGGGTCGCAGTCCTACTGCCCCACCCCCCGGGGGGCGTAGTTGAAGAGACTGAGGCTCCCCATTCACGTCTTGGAATTCTTAGGCTGACCCTGGGCTCCAGGGCACAAGAAGAAAGCAGCTACCCCCTCAAAGGAGGATTGGCCATACAAGAACCCAGTGAACACATCCCACACGGCTTTGCCTGCTGTACAGCCCAAATCCCCAGGGATCTGTGAACAAAGACTTGTGAAGGGAACTCATGTTAACTTCTTCCAGCCAGGGATGGGGAGAGATCTGGGCGGGGCTGTGGCTGTCCAGTCCCGTCCCCTCCCTTCACCTCTGGCCCAGGACACTCCTCCCCGGGGAATGCTGCCAGTTGCCAGGAATGCTGGGGGCGTTGGGGGCAGCCTGCCCAGCCTGATGCACTCTCCTTGCAGATGGGGTTGGTGAGGACTTGGCACACGGTTGTGTAGTACCTGGAGTCAGCAGCACCTACCGGCGGATCCCAGACGCAGCTCAAGGTTGCTCATTGGACTCCTGGAAGAGGGATGGCCAGCTGAGAGGTCCCAGGAGGCAGCAACCACTTCTCAAACTGGCTTCCAGGGACTCAGGAGTGGAGATGGTGGTTGGGGACGGGCCCCTGACCACCTCACCGGAACTTTCTCAGGTCTGTCTGGACTTTGAGCCTACAGGGAGCCCCGAGCCCCTGGCCTTTGCTCCTGTGGAGCCTCCTGCCCATCTTGGCCGGTTTCTGGCCAACCGCAAGCTGGAGCAGGTGCTGGAGCGCTCCCGCCAGCTCCCCACCTCCCTGGCCAGCATGTCACGACACCGCAGCTCCCTGAATCCCCGCTGCGAGCCTGAATGTCAAGCGCCCCTTTTTGGAGCCCGGGAACAGGAGGCCACGGAGGCGGAAACTGACCTAGAGGCAGGCCTGGACGAAGCAGAGGTGGTAAGTGCCAGGTCTCAGGCTGGGTACAAGTGGGACAGAAATGGCCTTCTCACATGGAGGGGGCTGCTGCTGGCTGGTGGGGCCTCACTGACTTGTTCTCCATGGAGCTCTCTTGGGGCATTCCTTGCCTCTCATTGACAGCTTCTTCTCTCCTCGGCCCACTCCCAGCCTGGTGGAGGTGGGCAGAATGGGGGCTGGCCTGGCGGCATGCCTGGGTGGGTGTTGGGAAGCCAGCTGGGGCGTGTGCCTCCTCTCCCCAGCCCCTCTGCTCCCATCTGCTGGTCTGCTTAGCATGGGGGTCTGGTTGAGTTCAGAAGTCTCCCCGACCTCACTCTGTCCCACAGGCGGGGGGCCTGGGGCCTGAAGCCTGGGCCTGTCTCCCAGGGCAAGGGCTCCGTTACCTGGAACACCTGTGCCTCGTGCTGGAGCAGATGGCAAGGCTCCAGCAGCTCTACTTGCAGCTGCAGACCCAGAGGCCCCCACCGGTGAGTGAGCTGCAAGACCTGCAGGCCAGCGGGGGGCAGGTGAGTGGGGGCTGTGGAGGAGGGCGGCTCCACGCGGGAGCCCTGGAAGCAGCCCTTGATTCAGGTCTTGAGCGCCTGTCTGTCCTGTGCACAGCATCCTGAAGCGGAGGAAGAGGAGACAGAGGGGGCAGTGGGGGAGCCAACCCTGGCCCCTTCACCGCCACCCTCTCGTGACCCAGGCGGTGAGGTGCATGAACTGCTTAGCCAGACGCAGGAGGCAGGTGAGAGGCAATCCTGTTTCTCTGTGTCTTGCCTGCCCAGGCCCCGCCCCCATCCAGGAGACCCCGCCCTCACCCCGGGAGACCCCCGTGAGCCCGGGGATTGACAGGTGGCTTTTACTCTTCTGGCCCTGGATAAGCTGATTCTCTTTCTGAAGGGGCAGAAACAGCTGCACCCCTAAAGGTTGGGCTGTCCAGTGCCAACCCTCCCAGGCTGTTAGAGGCCGCAGCAGAACCAGCTCAGGTCTTTCCCCCCTCTCAGGGACACAAGGTAGGTGATGGGTGTGTGCGGAGGCAGGGGATAGGATGGAGAGGTGGGGGTGGGCTGGTTGGGATGTGTACACAGCATGAAGGCCAGGAACGCTGGGAAAGGGACGGAATTCCTGGCTGGAGCGGGTGACTTGTGCTGGCTGTACCGCCCGCTGTCTATGGGAGCTTGGTCAGGGGTTAGTCGTGGGGAGGAGCTCTGATCCCCTCGCCCTCCGCTCAGCGGGATCTCTCCCACTGGAACAAGGTCAAGGTCCTGCTCAACCGGATCCGTTGGAGGGGCCCAAAACACCCTGAGTCCCCTGCCCTTCCTGATGGCCCTGCCCCTAGGTGAGTCCTGGGGCCCAGCCGGGGGTGGGGGGGGTGGTGGTGTGAGGAGGAGCCTGATGAACGGGGATGCTGAGATTGTAATGCCAGTCGTGTTTTTTGGGTCCCTTTGAAATCTCAGAGAACGATATAGTCTCAGAGAGGGTACTGGGAGAAACGGAAGGTAGTTAAAGCATCCTTTTACAGAGGAGGAGGCTGGGGACTGGGCCGGGGAAGGAAGTCGCTTTCCTGAGGCTACTTGTGTGGTGAGTCCATGGCAGAGCCAGAACCAGAGCCTGGGAGATCCCTTCATGCCAGTTCAGCAAGTCCTCAGCTCTCACAGCTGAACCTTAGGCCACCTCCCAGATTTGCTGGGAGAGCAAGGTTGGGACACAAAGGATTCCACAGTAGATAATGGGGGATAATGTGGGGATAGGAAGCACTGTGTCATTGTCCTTAGCTTCCCACGGCAGATTCCATCATCTCTGGGGCCATTGCTGCCTTTGTTTCCTCCTCCTAGCCTAAAGCTACCTTTTCTTTTCCATAGGATTGAGTCAAAGGGCGTCCCTGAAAGACCTCCATGTCAGCCCCTCCGGAAGACCTTTATGCCATCATTTGTGGTTAAGAAGCAACGAGCAAAAAACCTTTCTGTATGCTGAGACCTCCTGGTGCAGGGACGTGACCCTGGGTTGGAGGGTACGCAGTGAAGTCTTCTTCCTTGCCCTTTGCCCTGTTGCTGCTTCTGGGCACTGCCAGGAAAAGCTGCTGATGCTCACCCTTCTCTCTGAGGAGAGGGCTGGATCTTTCTCCTCTGGGCAGCCTGGCAGAGAAGCCCTAGCTCCCTGAGAGGCCCCAAGGTGTGGCAGCCCCCAGGCTCCTTGCTGGTTGCCAGAAATCTCTGGGCCTAGTCAATGTGAACTAACTTATTTATCAGGAGTCCATGGAGTGTGTTTGGCATGGTGATCTACTGGGGCCTAGTGTGTCACAGATGCATATTTGTGCAAAATGATCTACGTGTCTCCGTGAGTCAGTCCCTGTTGTGAACTGGCTGGATCCAACCGTCTCTTCTGAATCATACACCCAGAGGGTTGATCTTCTGGGTGAGGTAACTGTAGAAGGATGGAAGCGATCTCCATTCCTCAGTGGGCAGTTACTGATTTAGAGTTCTACTTTCTTTCTCGTACCTTCATGGGTAGCCCCAGGACAGGGTGGCACGGGGGGAGGGGGGGAATGAACTACTATTTTGGGAGCCTCTGCATGGAGTCTTGCCTGTGAAGCAGAGCCACCGAAGACAACCTGGAATGGAAGGGTCAGGGACAACATGGAAAATAGCAGAGTAAGCTTCAAGGTCTGTCTTCAGCCGCTTTGGTCCCTAATAACCTTTACACATCAGAGCTGAAACCAGATACTCATACTAGCTTTTAGGCCTTGATAAAAATCCCTTAACTTTTCTGAGCCATAGGTTCCTACTTAATGTCCCGAATGGTTTAATGATACCTGCCCTACCTACCTCACAGTCTTATTATGAAGATAAAATGAGATCAAACTCTCAAAGTGCATTGTGACTGTTAGGTGAACAGGAGGGGGAGGGCATGGGGTTGGAAGGGGGCCAAACTGGAGGGATGATGGGAAGGCCAGCGGATAAAGTAGGCCTGGGGTTGCTAATGGAGACTAAAATGGCCAGTGATTAGCGGCGTGACTTGAAGCATGTCATTTCACTTAAGTCTTAGGTCTCCTATCTGAGAATTAGGGCATTAATTCCTGACCTTATCTTCCAGGGTTGTGAGGACTAAAGGAAATGTTTCTGAGAACATTGTAAATGTCTACCAAAATATTGTGGTGGTTTATTTATTACAGCATGTTAGGTTCCTAGCTCTTTGCTGATTGGGAAAGGGGAAAAGCTTAGTCTCCTGTAGATATCCAGTGGAGGGGAGGGTGTGGGGGAGGGGCTGTCAGTGGAAAGGACAGGCTAGAGATGAAATCATTGGCTTGGGTCGGACAGTAATATCTCTTAGAAGTGGCCACTGATCAGGCACCCATCTCTTTCAGTCAGGAGGGGCTGCTTCTCTTGCAACTGCAGCCCTGGGGTCTGCCAGAACAAGGCCAGGTGTCGGGTGGTAGGTGCTCTCTTCTATTTAGGGGTCCAGCTCCTGCTGTCTTTGGAGCAGGAACCAATGCTCTAAAGCCTACTTTTCTAATGGGACAGTAAAGCGGGGACACCACCGAGGCCAGGCTTCCTAACGCGCATCCGATCGGGGAAGGCGCACTTCCGTTCCACAGTTGGAGCGGGATGGCAGGCCGGCGTGGGGGAAGGGAGCAGTCGGTGGAGAGGAGGGAGGGACCATATCCGGGAGAGTGGCAGCTTCCGACCAGTGGTCGCGCTTCCGGAGAGGCGCTTCCGGTGGTGGCGGCAGCAGCGGCTGTGGTGGTTCCGGGTGTCTTTGTCCCCCTGGTGTCGCGGCCCTGGCCCGCAGGTGGGTTGGGGGGCCCCCCGCCACCCCTCTGCCCCTTCGCCCCTCCCCCGGCCAAGGGGCTGCGAGGGCCGGGCAGCAAAGATGCACGGGGCGCGGAAGGGGCCGAGCCCCCCTTCGGACTGCAAGTCCCGTCTCCCTGGCAACGGCCTCGGCCCTGGGGGCGGGCGGGAGGAGGAGAAACCGCGCGCCTTCGTCCTCCCACGGTGGCCCCGCCGCGGCCCGGCCCGGGAGGCCCGGTGCCGGCGGCTGCTGAGGCGGGAGCGAAGGCCCAGGGAGTACCGGAGCAGGAGGGCGGGCGAGCGCGCCGCCGGATTCGCGTTCGGCCGGGCCACGGGGCTACCTTCCCACCAGCCAGTCCGGAGAACAACGGGCCGGGCTTCCGGGGAGCGGGCCCACACCTTCTCCGCTCCGGCACCAGCCTCCTCCATTTTTCGCGGCCTTGCGTGGAGCATTTTGGCGGATGTATTTGAATGAATGAATGTCACTGGGGCCCTTTCCAATCCCCCACTCTCCCCAAGCATCTGCGGGTGGCGTGGCATCGTGAAAGGAGCCCTGAGTTGTTGGCGACCTGGGTGCGAGTCTCAGTTTTGTCACTAATTGGTGATGTGACCCTGGGCAAGTCTCAATCTCTGTGAGCTTCAGTTTCCTTTTCTTTAAAATAGCTTGACGGTCTCCCCCAGTACTAATTTATTGTGAGGGCAAACTGGAACAATGTAAGTTTCGCATTTCCTGCCCTTTATGTTCCCTCCATCTTCTCCATTCGGTCCTCCTCCTCACCTTCACTAAGATCCTCAGCTACTTTTGGGGGTCCATGGAACATTCTCTGAGCTGTTAACTTCTTTCTTTTCCAATTAAAGGTTTTTTCTAAGACTCTGAAAGAGGACAGCATTCCCAATGTCCCAGTTTAAGCGCCAGCGGATCAACCCGCTTCCAGGGGGACGCAACTTCTCAGGTGATCACCTTTATCCCTGTTTGGCCACATACTGGGTATTATGTGCTTTGGAGTTAGTCTTTTAAAATGTGGCTCTTGGGGTTTCCCTAGTGGAGTGCAATTTGCTGCCAGCGTTTCATAGGAAAATAGGAGATGAGCACCATGGTGGCAAGTGAGACCCTGTGGAGGAGTTGCTTGGAGTCACTTTGCCCTTTGGGTCTACCGTACCTTCTGTCTGACTCTAGTGTTAGAAATGGTAGATGCAGCTCCTGGAGATTGGTTCTCTGTCCACATAGGCGCAGCTTCAACATCTCTTTTGGGTCCTCCTCCTGGTTTGCTCACTCCTCCTGTGGCCACAGACCTGTCCCAAAATGCCAGGCACCTTCAGGTAGGTTGGGCATTTTTTTCTAGTGAGTTTCGGCACCTGACACTACCACAGCATGCTTGGGTGCCTGGTGCTTTCATTCTTGCATCCCATGTTCATCCTCCCTGGTGCTCTGGCCTGGGCCAGGATGCACGTGTCTAGACCCCCTTCTGACTGGGGAGTCCTAAGTTCTGGCCTCAGGGAAATCTTTTGGGTGATTCTTGGAATTAAAGAGCTGGAAATCCTGGAAGAAGCTTCTGACCTAAGAATCAGTCTGATCTCTTCCTCCTCCTTGCAGTAGATTATGACTATTATATGTGTGTGTCTCCTTCATGTGACTCTCGATGCCATATTTTGTTGAAGCTGGATGGGGTTTGGCTGGAGATGAGATGCTAACGATGGAGTGTGGACAGATGCTCTCTGTTACTTTCAAACTGCGTTATTCTCTTACAGGGTGGGGAGAAGCAGCGGGTCTTCACTGGCATTGTTACCAGCTTGCATGACTACTTTGGGGTAGTAGATGAAGAGGTCTTTTTTCAGCTAAGGTAGGCTTGAGGTTAGTCCCCTCAATGCTTGTTGAATTCAATTCTGTCACTGTGCTGGTGGGGCCCCTCTGAAGCCATTGCTTTGCTGTTTTTATGCAAGGTGTGCGAAATCTTGATGGGCAGGGCCTCCTAGGGGCAGTCAAGGTGGCTTGGCCAGGGTCTCTGTCCTGACTCGGTCTCCTGGCTTGTGTGCTGGCAGTGTGGTGAAGGGCCGGCTGCCCCAGCTGGGTGAGAAGGTGCTGGTGAAGGCTGCATACAACCCAGGCCAGGCAGTGCCCTGGAATGCTGTCAAGGTGCAAACGCTCTCCAACCAGGTATGCTATGCGTCTTAACGGCATATGCATTAGAAAGGGGTGGGAGAGAAGCCCCAGTGCCCTGAAAGCAGGGCGAGAACCTTACTTTTGTCAAGGGGTGCGGCTGCGTGGTGGTGAGCAGATCAGCCATGGGATGCCTTGAATTTCCCGGTTACTGTCCTGCAGCCCCTGCTGAAGTCCCCAGCACCTCCCCTTCTCCATGTGGCAGCCCTGGGCCAGAAGCAAGGGATTCTGGGAGCTCAGCCCCAGCTGATCTTCCAGCCTCACCGGATTCCCCCACTCTTTCCTCAGAAGCGTGCGTACCAGTGGCATGGATGTTGGGATGTGGCTTTATGGGGGTACTCTGGTTGAATGGGGCTGTAACTCTCTGGTTGTTGCTCTCAGAAGAGAAGTGGGTACTGCTGTCACTGGAGGAAAGGGACAGGGAAGTTGGGCAGATATGTAGGGTTTTTGAGTCACCAGCCATTTCTTCTCTGTAGCTCTGAGTCTCTTCCAAACATCCCACACACTTCATCTGAGCCACCTGAACAGATTTCCTGCTCGGGGCCCTCACGGACGATTGGATCAAGGCCGAAGGTAAGAGAATGATAAAACAGGGAAGATATTTTATTTATTTGTCTATAGGAGCAGTGTCTCTTTGTCACCTGTTACACTAACATTCTCTTTCTGCAACTAGATCCTGGGCCCTTTCCTCTGAAATAGGCTGATGCATTGAGATGTATATGCAAATATTAGAACTTTATAAACCTGTTCAGCAAGCAGGGATTTGATGTAGTTCATCTTGCAAAATACCATATTGAATTTTATAATTTTCCCTTTTATTTCTAGTTCTTAAGATGGAGATGCCAAAAATCAAAACTATCCAGAAATACTAATTGTCCAAAAAAATGTAACTTTATAGAGTATGTATTAATTTCTAATATAAGATGTTTTTTATACACACTATACGTACCAGTGTAGTGTGAGAATCCGTAGGTTGCAGTCTGTCCAGCAGTCTAGGCCTCTGCCTAGAACTCGTTGGTAGCTTCATGGCCCATATGTAGCCGACATGGTGGATTTGGGACTTTGGGGGTGTTCTAGGCCGTCCTGTGTCACCTGTGAGCTCTGGGGACTGCTGGGAGCAGGCTGCCTATTCTCTCCAGCCCATGTGTGCCTTCTCTCGCCTTACTCTGTCCCGAAAAGGTTTTGCTTATATCCCTAGGAGTTAAGCTCTGGATTAGTTTGCTTAAGACCTGTTTTAGTTCTTTTTTCGGACCTCATTTTAATTTTTTATTAGGGAAAATTGCAAATATAAGCAAAGCAAACTGAAAAGGATGATGAACTCTCATATACTCACCCCCCAGCTTCAATAAGTATCAACATCTTCCATTCTTTTTCATCTCTACCTCCATCTACTCCCTGCTGTGTACTTGCTGGTTTTTTGTTTTTGTTTTCTTTTTTAAGATTAAAAATTTTATTGCAAATATTGTATAGATCGAAATGCACAAATCTCAACTGGACAATTTTGACATGGGAAATTCCACATAACCCTCACCCCAATTAAGATCTAAAACATTTTCCATCACTCCAGAAAATCCTCTCACGTTCAGGTTCTTTTTTGAAGTAAGAACTGTGCTGATAAGGAAAAAAAAAAACCCTTTCTCCAGGTGCCGGTAGATTATTACATGATAAGGGCTGAGAATGCAATCCAGTGTGAACTCTTAAAAGGGGAAGGAGGAACGCTGAGAAAGTTTCGACAAGGGACATGGCTAGTCTGCTGAAGCTAGTGTTTGTTCCCTTGGGCTAGGTCATTATGAATGCTAACTAGGAGGATGGTCCTGCAGTCTAGGATTATTTCCCACCCTTCCTGCCCTACTTGAAACACCGTGTCCTCTTCTCAAGTCACTGCTTTATATTTTGCAAATACCTACACCCCTTGTCCTGTACATCTTCCTGGTCTTCATCTTCCAAGGGCTTACCACCTCTCACATCCCTGTGAGTTTATTAAGGGCCTCATCACCCAATCACAGCAAGTGCCCTGAGGGATAGTGTAGCCTGGGTGGAAATCCATGGTTGCTATTGACTTTCTGCTTTAGGTTCTTATTCAGTCTTTCTGTACAGTCATGTGCATTTGATTGTCCTGAACATACCAAGCCCTGTGCAAGGCCTGTGTTACATGACTTTCGCCATCATGCTTCAGTGTCATGGCTTCTAGAGAAAGACATTACTGCTGGCAGGGAGGTACCACCGGCAGTCAGGACAGAGAATCTGCGAAGTAGGAAAGGGGGCAGTAGGAGTTAGGTCACTCTGGGAGAACAGCAATTTACAAAGGAGTCAAGCTATTCGAGCATTTTGGCTGGAAGCCAAGTTTTATTTTAAATTTCAGGTTTTGGGACAGAGATAACAATGTCCCCGTTGGACTGTCAATACTGAACTACTGAGGTCTTTGGACAGGCGTATCCAATGGGATGCCATCTCAGTATCCTGCTGAGGCTCCTGAGCTGTCTCCCACTGGTACTGCTTTCTAATGTGTTCCTGACGATTCACAATAAGGAGAAAAAACTGGCCATTGAATTCCAGGATTCAGTGGGACATCCACTGTCACTAGCGGTGGACAGCATTTACTGAAGAGTTTGCTCTAGTCGTGGGCGAGCTGAAGAGAGCTGTCCGAATGACTGTTAGAAGCCTGGAAGTGCTGACACCCCGGAAAGGCGAGAGTGGAAGGCAGCTTTTGGATGGAGATGCTCATAAACCGGGAAGTGGGCCAGGCAGATAGAGAAAAGATGAAAAACTCTCCGTTAAATGTAATGAGCTTAGATGCCCAGGGCTGGAATGACAAGGAAGCGAGGCAGATGGGTCTGAGGGGAAGAGCAGAATAGACTGTGGTCAGTGCCGTACCCGGGCGGGAAGAACTCACAAGTGATTTTATTTCTCTTGTGAGACATAGGGGTTTTCCTTTAATAGTCTGGCATTTTATAATGGTCTAAAGGTTTTTCTTTTCTGTTTTTACTTCTTGAACTCGTGACATGGTGATACTATCATAAGTAAATTATTATAGAACATATAAAGTAGTACATGCTATTATATAATGTTAAAATACTATGAAAATGTGTCACTCCTTTTCCTTTAAAAAGGTAACCATTCAACCATTCTTAAAGACCTTTAGAAAATAATTTTGAAAAGAGAAATTACTTCTACTTTTTTTGGTCTGTGTTTTTTGTTGTCTTTTTATATATACTTTTTATAATTTTATTTAATTTTAATTTTTTTAAATTTTAACTTTAGAGTCCAGATTATTTTTATGCATTGTGATTAAAGTGATTAAACATTCTTTTCCATATTGCAGTGTAATCCTTGTGATTGTTTTAATGGCTGTATGATTATTGTATTTGTTTACTATAAAAGTTTAGGTATTACTGGATATGAATGTGGTTTTTTTACTCTCGGCTTGAATTTTTCAACTATTTATAATCTGTTTTTCTTTTGAATTAACTTTCTTGGGATAATATTTTCAAGAGTGGAATTATTGGATCAAAGGGTTTGAGTGTTTTTATGACTTTAATGTGTATTGCCAAGGGTTTGTTACGAGAGCTGTCTCTTAATAAAACTTCCTTTATAGAATCCTTTACATGGTACCATATATGTGTTTCATGTTAAAATTATCAGCTAAAATCTTTTCTCATTTCAAAAAATTACATGTTAGCTATAAATTTTAAAGTTCAGAAAAACACAAAAAAGAAAATTATTCATAAGCCTTACTAGTCACAGGCATCTATCATTAATACTTTTTTTTTAAGATTTCTTTTTTTTTTTTTTTAAGAGTTATCTGCACCCAATGTGGGGCTTGAACTCACAACCCCGAGATCAAGTCACATGCTCCACTGACTGAGCCAGCCAGGCACGCCAACACTTTATTTCTTTTTAGTCTTTTGAAACTTTTTTAACAAGGTTGAGGCATTACTGTATCTGTACTATCATTACTGTATCCATACTACCGTGTATGTTTTTTTGCTCACCTTGGGTGGTTTTTTGTTACAAGGATTTAAATCTCCATTTTAATAACTTTATAACAATGTGTTATGTGGCTGCTAGCAGTGGTTTCTTCATCCATTTCTCTGATGTTGGGGGATCAGATTGTTTGCAGTTCTTTTAGGCCACTTTGTATTAAATCTAAATGTTAACAGTGTGGTTTCTTCCTTCTGGTGATGGACCAACCTCCAGCGACGACTATGACTCCAAGAAACGCAAACAGCGGACTGGTGGAGAGCCTTGGGGTGCTAAGAAACCAAGGCATGACCTGCCTCCTTACCGGGTCCATCTCACTCCCTATACTGTGGACAGGTGAGTGGTGCGGCGGGGGTGGGGGTGGGGGATGGGTGTGTGTGTGAGGTTTGCAGCTGGTAACAGTTTCTTGTGGAAATGAGGTACAGTCTGTATAAAAGTAGGAGTGTGTATGCAGGGTCACCTGCCTAGGACCTTTTGTTTCTTAATGGGACAGTTTTTTAATTTATGAATCTCAAATTTTGACCAGCATAGCGCCAGTGACATGGGTGCCCTGATAGAACTTCTGTGATTTGATCAGCAGAAATAATGATGCCAGGCTGTCACTAAGGCGTACATTAAAATCCGGGTACCTGATACCATTTCTAATTCAGGTAGAAAGTATAGATCATAGGCACCTTGGGACTCGTTTTCCAGGAGATCCCAGAATGATTTCTCGAGCTCTCTAGTGCACGCAAGGACTCTGGCCCACAGGCTTACCTAGCGCACTTAGGAACTGATTGACTAAGAGGCTGACGAGTGATTCTGGATGCCATCCAGCAGTGCGGAGGCGGGGCTCTCGCCACTGCCCTGGCAGCAAAGTTTACCTAAGCCCACACTGAGGTGAGGGGCAGTCTCTCAGCACCTCTTCCTCGAGGTGGAAGGGAAAGAGGACTGTCACTGTCCTTGCTGGCATCACAGGTTCCTCTCCGCGGGGCCGGGCAGGGCCTCTCCTGTGTTCCACCCTGACCCGCCTGCCTCCCGAGGTTCGTCTCCTTGCAGGACAGCGTGGTCCCCACAGCACGGAGGGGGTGCATGTAGGGCCTCCTCCTGTCAGCCAGAACGTGACTGCTGCCAGTCAGCCGCACACATAGCTGTTGTGTGGAACATCTACGGAAGCCTCTTGTACACACTGTTTGGTATTTTGCTTTTTTGCTCAGTGTGTCTTAGACTTTATTCCATGCTGACACTGGTTAGAGGGACCTCATCCTTTTCGGCGCCTGTGCAATCTTCCACTGCATGGATAGACTGTTGATGTCACCGGTTCTCTCTTCCCACGTTTCAGTCGTCCTGAGTCTTGCTCTCATAAATGTCCTTCTGCAGACGTCTGTGTGGACAGGTGCTAGTAGTGTACTGAGGTCAGTTCCTAGAGATGGAGTAGGTGGCTCCAAGGGTCAGATTTTAAACTTGGACACCCACTGCCAGTTCTCTCAACGAGGCTGTATCGGCGTCCCTTCTCGCCCACGGGGCCTGAAGTGCTCGTTTCCCCACTGGCAGCATTACGTTACCCAACTTTTTGATTCTTGTCAGTCCCTTAGGTGAAAAGTGATAGTCCGATTTGCATTTATGTAATGAAGAGTGAGACTGAGCATATGTTCGCAGGCTTTTAAGTTTCCTTTCTTTTTCTGGTTCCTGTTGATGTCCATTTTCCCAGTTTTCTCTGACTTGGGAACCTTCTCGTGAACATGTTAGTAATTTGTGGGCTCCTTTTCGATCAAAACAGTGAATCTTAGGCTGTCATATATTGCAAATGCTTTTTGTTTTTTTCTTTCCCAGTTTGACTTGACTTTGCCATTAGGGGCTGAAACATTTTAGTGGTCAAATCTCATCCATCTTTTTCTTTTCAGAGATGTCTTCCTTCCCAGATTAGAAAATAATTTGCCCTTTCCCCTCCAAGTCTTTCATAGTTCCATTTTAAAAAATAATTTAGTCTTTGCTCAGTCTGGATACCCTTGCTTTCCTCCTCCAGCCCCAACTGTGACTTCTTAGAGCTCCAGCGCCGCTATCGCAGCCTCCTGGTTCCCTCTGATCTCCTGGCTGTGTGTCTGAGCTGGCTGTCAGCCTTCCCTCTGAGCCAGCCCTTTTCCCTCCACCCTCCAAGCCGCATCCAGGTATCTTCTGAGAAGGAGCCAGCCCCAGATGCTGGTGCTGAGCCCATCCCTGCAGACAGTGACCCCGCTTATAGTTCCAAGGTGAGTAGGCTGGCCTCCTGCCGTCTTGTCCCATGGTGGGAGGAGAAAGCTCTCGAGCGTGTCCCTCACACCGCCCGTGCACAGGTACTGCTGCTCTCGTCCCCGGGACTGGAGGAGTTCTATCGTTGTTGCATGCTCTTTGTGGATGACCTGGCTGAGCCGAGGGAGACACCAGAACATCCTCTAAAGCAGATTAAGGTGAGAGCTAGAGTCCACAAGGCAGGAGGCAGTCGTGGGTGGTGGATGGCCAGGCCCTGTCAGATTTGCAGCCACTCGACTCCTATTCACGAGTTCATAGAAACAGGGAGTTCCGAGCAGGAATATTGCTATTTCATCAGAAGGACAGCATGGCTCAGGATGTTCTTGTCAGAAAAAGTTACATGGCTGGTGCATGGGTAGAGAGATCCAGCCTCCCCTGCTTCCCACCCTACTCCTCACCACATCCTGCTGCTTTCATTCCTCATGGGGAGAGATCCGTTTTTTGTTTTGTTTTGTTTTTTAAAGATTTTATTTGAGAGAATGAGAGAGCGAGTGAGCACGAGAGGGGAGAGGGTCAGAGTGGGAAGCAGACTCCCCGCTCAGGAGGGAGCCCGATGCAGGACTTGATCCTGGGACTTCAGGATCATGACCTGAGCTGAAGGCAGTTCCTTAACCAACAGAGCCACCCAGGCACCCCATGGGTTTTTGTTTTTTTTATCTTGCATCCATTTTTGCAGTTTTTGCTGAGCCGGAAAGAAGAAGAAGCAGTGCTGGTTGGGGGTGAGTGGTCTCCGTCTCTGGATGGCCTCGACCCCCAGGGCGACCCGCAGGTGCTAGTCCGCACGGCCATCCGCTGTGCGCAAGCTCAGACTGGCATTGACTTGAGCGCCTGCACGAAGTGGTGAGTGGCTGCCCCAGGCTTGTCTGTGTGTGGTCCATTGTATAGGCGAGACTTTAGGAGGCCGAGTTCCTGTGCCTTTCTGTCCTGTGAGTGCTCTTCTCTTCCCCGATCCTACCTCGTCCCTCTGTCCAGCGCTAGCAGATGGTCATCCCAATCATGAGCACGAGTAGGGATGTGTATAGGTGTCGAGGGCCAGCCGACCCTCCAAGGCTCATCCCATGCGATCCCTCAGCCACGTTTAGTGGTTCTTCATGCTGGGAGCACCCTGGGTAGGCAGTGTCTGCTTACTCACGGCGGCCTGTTGATGAACCATTTTCAGAGGACTTGGTCTCTTGTTTCCATATTTTCAAAGCTGCGCGTGCAGTATGTGCTCAGTAAATGTTGATGGAAACTGAAGCAACTGCTTGCGAAGGTTGTGGGTCAGAACTTCCTTTTTCCTTTCGCTGTGAGCAGGTGGCGCTTTGCGGAGTTTCAGTACCTGCAGCCGGGTCCCCCGAGGCGGCTCCAGACTGTGGTGGTGTACCTGCCTGACGTCTGGACCATCATGCCTACTTTGGAAGAGTGGGAGGCCCTGTGCCAGCAGAAAGCCGCAGAGGCAGCTGCCCCACCCCAAGAGGCGTCCGGGGTAAGGCTGAGCCTTACGGACCAGTGGGCAGAGTAGGTGTCCTGACCTCTGGACCCAGGTGGTCACAGCTCTCGGCTTTTGTCACAGGACACAGAGCCTCTGGAGCAGGCAGCTGATGCATCAGAGCCCGTAGCCGATACCTCTAAACAGAATGCAGAGAATCCGGAGGCCACTGCGCAGCAGGAAGTGGACACCGATCTCCCAGAGGCGCCCCCACCTCCTCTAGAGCCTGCCGTCATGGCACACCCTGGCTGTGTCAACCTGTCCCTTCATAGTATTGTGGAGGACCGGAGGCCAAAAGAAAGGATCTCCTTTGAAGTAGGTGTAGGAGTCTGGGGAGGCTGTGCGGGAGGGTGTATGGGATGGCAGGGCTTGGAACATTCCCTTCTTCCTGATGCTCACGGACCTGTGCTGCCTCTTCCCTAAGGTGATGGTGTTGGCTGAGCTGTTTCTGGAGATGCTGCAGAGGGATTTTGGGTATAGGATTTATAAGATGCTGCTGAGCCTTCCTGAAAAGGTGGTGGCCCCGCCTGAACCTGAGAAGGAAGAGGTGGCCAAGGAAGAAGAAACAGTCAAGGAAGAGGCTGCCAAGGAGGCCAAGGATGAGGTACAGAGTGAGGGCACAGCTGCTGAGTCAGATGCCCCCCCGGTGAGTACCTCTGCTGCCCGTTCGGGCACTGGGGCTGCACGTGGGAGTGTCGTGTGGATGCGGGTGCCGCCAGGGGCCCCGTGGGGTTCCTCTCACTGCCTGCGTGCACCTCGTCCCCCCACCGCATGGCCGCTTGGCTAGGAGCCGGTGTGCGGCTAGAGGTGTGCCCCACTAGAAGGGCAGTGGGGCTGGAAGCGGGGCCTACATGCCACGGTGGCACAGAAGCCTCCACTAATTGTGCCGTGCGGACAGGTGTTTCCGCTACTCGATGGTTAAGTGGGATGCTACATTTTCTTTTTAAAGGTTTTATTTATTTGTCAGAGAAAGAGAGCACAAGCAGGGGGAGCGGCAGAATGGGGAGAAGCAGGCTTCCTGCTGAGCAGGGACCCCCAAATTCGGGACTCGATCCCAGGACCCTGGGATCATGACCTGAACCGAAGGCAGACGCTTAACGACTGAGCCACCCAGGCGTCCCATAGAATGCTGCATTTTCTTAACGCTTTACAAAAGCAGATGGGCCTATCTCTTACCTAAATCCTGTTGAGTAAATGTAATTTCTGACAGGACTGAGATTGAGTCCTACAGAGAATCCCAGGTTCCTGGGAATTGCCTTAGCTCGCTCTGAATCCCTTGTCACAGAATGCCGTAAATGAGACTGTGTAGACAGAACCCTTCCAGACACGGTCGGTGGGCAGGTGTCCGCTCTTATCCTTGTTAGCAGTTCCAGGTCTCATCTCTTGCTTTGCTTCCAGAAGGAAGATGGGCTTTTGCCCAAACCTCCGTCTTCCGGGGGAGAGGAAGAAGAGAAACCCCGGGGTGAGGCATCCGAGGACCTCTGTGAGATGGCCCTTGACCCAGAGCTGCTCCTCCTGAGGGATGATGGTGAAGAAGAGTTTGGTATGTGCTCGCCTTGCACAGCGGCCGCCCGGCTCTGCAGCTGGTGCTTGCCTGTCCCAGCTGTGTGTTTGGGCCCAAGGGTGGGGGTGGGGAGACCCCCCCTGCTCCACGCTTATCTCAGGCTTCCTGTAGCAGGAGCCAAGCTGGAGGATTCAGAGGTCCGGTCGGTTGCCTCGAACCAATCAGAGATGGAGTTCTCTTCTCTTCAGGACATGGTGAGACCTCTTTCCTGCTCCCCCTGCCCCACTGACAGTGAAGCTGAGCAAGGCCTGGGACTCAGCTCTGGGAGAGGGAGACTTTACCATAGGACTTCTGGCACCCTCTGACTGACAAAAGACAAAATGTGGTTCTTGGCTCATGGAGCAGGGCTTCCATGGGATCCAGGACATCTCCGTGTCTCTGTCCGGGTGCGTCTGAGCGAGGTACCCGATGCTGGCACGCACGCTGCTTCTCCGTGTGCAGGACAGCCCCTGGTGCGGCAGTGGTTGCACGGAGGTCATATCGGTGGTCCTGTCTCCAGCTGGAAGGGGCACCCGTTTGTGATCGTGTCCTCTCGTTTTTCGGAGGGCTACATCCTGGGCGATTTCGCAGTTGAGGGCACTCTGAAAATCTTGTTCGTCCTTGTCTCTTTTGCAGCCCAAGGAGCTGGACCCCTCTGCTGTGCTCCCTTTGGACTGTCTTCTTGCTTTTGTCTTCTTTGATGCCAACTGGTGTGGCTACTTGCACCGGCGAGACTTGGAGAGGATTCTGCTCACCCTTGGGCTCCGGCTCAGTGCAGAGCAGGTACCCGTCCCTCCCGTCCCCCAAGTCCCTCTGAGCCGGCCTCCCCTGATGGCCGGGCGCGTTCTGGCCTGCTGCAGTGGGCTCGGGATGCCGTGGGGCCACGGGCTCGTGCGCTCTCATCAGGGGCTGTCTTGGCTGTTCTCTAGGCCAAACAGCTGGTCAGCAGGGTGGTGACCCAGAACGTCTGCCAGTACCGGAGCCTTCAGTACAGCCGGCAGGAAGGCCCAGACGGCGGGCTGCCCGAGGAGGTGCTCTTGGGTGCGTCCTGCTGCCCTGTGCCTTCAGGGAGGAGGGGCGGGGCCGGCTGCTCTCTCCTCTGCAGAGCTGAGCCTTCACTCTTCTCGCGGACCCTTCTAGGAAACTTGGACCTGCTGCCTCCCTCGGGGAAAAGCACAAAGCCGGGTGCCACCCCCACGGAACACAAAGGTTTGGTGTCCCACAACGGCAGCCTGATCAACGTGGGGAACCTGCTGCAGCGTGCAGAGCAGCAGGACAGCGGACGGCTCTATCTGGAGAACAAGATTCACACACTGGAACTGAAGCTGGGTGAGTGGCCTATGGCCACAGGGACTTGGCCCAGATGGGATTCGCAGATGCGTGTGTCTGGAGACCAGGAGGGGGTCCCGCTGCTCACACTTCGGGCCTCTTGCCCTGGGCTGTGGTGCTTAACTTAGCAGCAGTCTGTCTGCCATTTCCCCCCACCAGAGGAGAGCCATAACCGGTTCTCGGCCACGGAGGTCACGAACAAGACACTGGCGGCGGAAATGCAGGAGCTGCGGGGCCGGCTGGCCGAGGCGGAGGAGACGGCCCGGACGGCTGAGCGCCAGAAGAACCAGTTGCAGCGACTGCTCCAGGAGTTCCGGAGGCGCCTGACCCCTCTGCAGCTGGAGATGCAGCGGATGGTTGAGAAGGTGAGCCTCCCCCGGGAGAGCTGGACGGCCGGGCGCCCTGTTGGGAGGCTTGGCTGGAGGCAGCTGGCCATGGTGTCCCGCCTGGGTGCGTTGCTGCTGCAGCCTGGTCTCAGCGCAGAGTGTTGGTGGGCCTCCCGTCTGGGCCCTTCCTCCTCGAGTCCTCTCTCTCGTTCCAGGCGGACAGCTGGGTAGAAAAGGAAGAGCCAGCACCTAGCAACTGAAGGGCCTGGCGCAGGAGCTGCCCTCCCGGGAGGTCGGCGACGGAGCCTGCTGACGTTACAGCCCTTTTGGTTCCAGAAAGAAGCTGGAGCAGGACCTGGGAGCCATAGGCAGGGGTGGCTGACCCCTGTGCTCAGCCTCCGTAGAAGAGCTCAGGCTGTCAGGGTGGGGTCTGTGCTATGTGGGACGGATGCGTGGGGAACCCCGGTTCCACTTAACAACTAAATCCAACACCTTCTGCACCCCTCGAATGTCATTTTGCCCTCCACCTTGGGATTTCTCCTGGGGCCCTTTAGTCTTGTGCTTTCTCCTGTCCTCTTCCAGTTTAGAATAAGACGGGAGGAAAAGGCTTTTCAGATAATTTCGTTAAGGTCTGATGCCAATAAACTGAAGAAACAGCCGTGGAATCTGGCCGGGGTTGAGCCCTCCCTCTGGATGGCACAGGTCCTGCTAGGTGCAGGAGCGGGTTCTTGGGGGAAGGGTCTCCCCTTGGCTGTCACAGGAATGGAGTCCGTGCTAGCGAACTCTTGGTGTTGGGCTGTGTCTGCCAGAGAGCACTGTGTTCCAGCCACCCCAGACTTGCCAGAAGAAACCAGCACCTCCCCATGTTCAGAATGTGGTATTGGCTCTGGCCCAGCCTTTTTCCCTGTTCCCCCATAAGTCTCGCCTCTTTCCATAATCCGTGGTTTCAGTTTGACTTTGTATATAAAGTTGGTTTTTTTTTTTTTTTGGCTTTTTGTTTTTTAAATAAACCAAAGTCAAAAACAAGCCACGTGTCTTCCATAGCTCTTCCCTTTTTCCTCTTCTAGGTGGTCCTGTGCTGTCCCCTTTCTCCCAGCCCTCCTTCCAGATGGTGGGGCGGGGCAGTGGGAGGGGCTCCTCCCCCAACTCTGGGCCCCGCCGCCTGCTGGTGGAGAGAGGCAATACAGCAGGGGAGTGGCCCACTCGTCGCAGCAGCACAAGGCCTCACAAACCCAGGGCAGCTCTCAGTCACAGCACAGTAACAGCTGGCGATTTTATTGAAAACTTCACTTGAAAAAATAAAATTACAAGTATTTTGGGGAGACAAACCCACTGTTCTGGCTCTGAGACCTGTGAGTTAGGCTGTGATATTTTGTGCGGTTGGTAGCCAACTGACAAGCTGAGTTGTGTTTCCTAAGGAATCTACAAGGCTTGGGGCTCTTCTCTGCACTTGGCCTACGGCCTTCTCTGCACCTGGACAGAGGTGGGCTAAGCCAGTTTTGTGGTGCAGGGAGGCTGGAGTGAGGGGTCTGTCTGGGCTGGGGGAACTGCAGCTCTTCCATTTCTCATGGCAGTGTCTCGGGCCTCTTCAGAAAAGAGGAGTCTGAAGCGGAAAGGCAGTGAGGGCAGGTGGATGCCCCAGGATGGATCTTTGGAGGTAGATGTGATCACACCCATGCAAGCAAGGCTAAGACCTCAGGTGAGCAGATGGAGCCTGTGCCTTTGAAGGCCAGAAGCTGGCTCAGGCCCTAAGCCAGGATGCCCTCTGGATGGTTCTTTTGGAAATGAGAAGGCCCCCGGGCTTTCTCTGCCCTGCTTACCGTCTGGGCTCTTGCTATGGGTGGGGGGCTGGCAGCCTGCTTGGGGCTCCTGGTGCCAGGCTCACTGCAGAGGCCTAGTGAGGTAGAGTGGGGGCCACTGCTGTCCTTGTAAGTCTCTCGGGAGGGCCTTCTGCTGGCTGATGCCTGAGCCTAAGCTTGACAAGGGCAAAGACCAGACAGGTTGACTTGTGTCCCAGGAGTCTTCAAAAGGGTGGCAGGGACTCAGTCATCGGCCACAATGGAGAGGGCTCTGAGCTCGCTCAGTCTGGCCTCATTCTCCCTCTCCCGTTGCTCGTCAGGGTGGCTGGGCTGGTCAAGCTGCTGGGTCAGGTCTCCGAAGATCTTCTGCATTTCAGAGTAGTACCCAACCTGCGGAGGACGAGGTTGGCAGGTGCTGGGCTCCTGGGGCACCACAACCCACAGCCTTGCACCCTCCTAGGCACAGCAGGACAGGAAGGGCCAGAGACCATCCCAGAGGCCTGCACACTGCTGTTCCCTCAAGCAGAGCACCCAGGCTGAGTGAAGGGGGCTGGTTTCCACTTCCCTCCATCACTGCCCCTGCCCTCAGCCTGTCTCCCGAAACTGCGTGGCCAGCAGGGAGACTGAAGCTGTCACCCCCAGCCCCCCTGGAACACCCACTGCTGTGGCCAGGATGGTAGTAAGTCAAAGGAGGCGGGAAGCAGCAGGTCCTTGGTGAGGTGAAGGAGGGGGTTCTGCCTCCAAGCCCTCCAGGCAGCTGAGGGACAGAGGGCCCCATGCTGGGAGGTGGAAGAGGCCCAAGGCCGGAGGTGGGGGGTTGGCATTAGCCCCTAGGACACCTAGGCAGGTCCTGGGAAAGCCAGGGAGGCAGGCACTGACTAGAGGCTGCTTTAGCGGAGCTAGAAGCTGGACACCTTCATCCAGAGGAGGAAGGGCGTGGTGGGCCCCCAGAGCCCTGGGAGTCCATCTGAGAAGGAAAGGCGAGGAAGGGGACCCTCCCTAGCCGTCTGTTTCTTGAGCTGTCCCGCTGTTGACGGGTGGCACCACGTACTCAGCGTCGCCTCGGCTGTGTGGCTCGGAAGGCAGGGCTCAGAGCCCAGCGTTGCCCCGTGCCTGCGTGTGCGGCATTGGGGCTGACGGGAGAGCCGCATGGCAGGGGGGTGCGGGCGAGCTGAGGCATGGGGGCGACCCACCAGCAGGTCGCAGCCGGCTGCCAGGCCACTTCTGCCTCAGTCTCCAACTCATGATCAAAGGCAAACACCTACTTTCATGAAAGCGATCCATGCTCTTCAAAACACTGCTTGGACACCCCTAAGTCATGTCACCTCCAGCTCCAAGCTGTCTCTGGGGAGAGCCCAGAGTGCTAGTACCACAAGGCAAGGCCGAGCGACAGGTTCGGGAACAGGGCCGTGGCTCAGGTGCTTCTGAGGGAGTGTCTTCTGCCCTCCCACAGCTGGATGTCCACTGCGTGGAGGGGGGAGCTAAATGAAGGTGTGCCCATGGGCCGGTCACCCGAGTGGCCAGGGGCCTGAACTCATGCTGGGGGAAGGCGGGGGCTGGCCTGCCCTGCCCCCCACTCCCTGCCCCAGAGCCGCACTGCGCAGGCTGAGTCACTGGGAATGCTCACTTCTCTAGTGACTAATGGCAGCGGCAGCCTCGGGAGGGGGAGGCACCAGCCTCGGGAGGGGGAGGCTGGTGCCGAGGAGGCAGTAAACAGCCCCCATCCACCCCGCTGCCTGGTTACGGGGCTGCCCTTGCCCCTCTGGGCACCATGGAGTGTCCTACTGTGAACAGAAAGGAGGGGGCAGGCAGCACGTGGCGGGGTGGGGGTGGGGAGCAGGGGCGGTGGTGGCGCAGGACTGGGAAGGCAGGGGTCTCCTTAAACACATTCCTCCACGGGCCAGGCTGAGCAGCTAGAAGGAAGCCCTCACCTCTAGGGGCAGTGCTCTGGGGGCAGGTGCAGAGCCCCTCCTCGCTTGTGTAAGTTTATGTTCTGCCTCATTTCTCCCTAGCGACCCAGAACATTGTCACTAACAAGGTCCAGCTCCACCATCAACCCTGCTCAGGGTTCCTGAGCCCAGGTGGGCTGCCCCATGCGTTTGCGTAGCGTCCAAAGACCGTAAACTGGGGAGGCGGAATCTGTCTTTTCCTCGGTGGGCCTGTGCCTGTTGGCTGCAAGGAACGAATGTGTCCACTGGAGGGCGCAAGACACCCAGGCCAAAAGCAGAATGGGCCTGGAGGTGCCTGAGCCTTAAGCTTTGCTAGTGATGGGGAACTGAGGGAAAATCGTCAGCATGCTGAGCACCTGCCCCGAGTTGGGGGTCCCACCTGGCACAGACCTCTTGGCTTTGGCACCTTGACATTTTCTCTTACAAATGGGGAGAAAAATCCCTGCTAATGGCTTGAAGGATGGCAGGCGAAGAGGACAGGAGCTCTGTGCTACATTCTGTGTCCTTACGCCTGAGTGGGAGACAAGGTCTTAGCCTGTGTCCAATCCTCTAGCAGCCCAACCAGTGTGCTATTCCCGCACCGTCACGCACACCCAGCCTGGGGCCAGCTTGCTGTTCTGGAAGGTGCACCATGGCCGGGTGCCCAGGCAGGGGCCTGGAGCACGGCCCTCCCCAGGGTTCAGACACCCCTCCGGGGCAGCCAGATGTCAGGCCACCCTGTAGTACCTGCCTAAAGAAGGGGAGTAACGAGTGGGGAAGTGTGGACACAGGGTGCTGAGCAAGGTGCTTTCCCCTGGAAGGAAGCCTCTGTGCCTGGCTGAGCACGCCATGCCGAGAACCTGCCTGCAAAGTGGGAGCACTGACAGTGTGGCCTGCTTTCTCCGGGTGACAGGAGGGAGAGGACGTGGGGGGGAAAAGCCGTTCAACAAAAAGGAACCTCATCCCAGGGCTGGGACGAACCAGAGAGCAACGGAGGAGCCAAGACAGGAAGTGGAGCAAACACTGGCAGTCGGGGTCTCCGGAGGCCGTGCCAGGGGCAGGGTGGCAGCGCCACGGTCTTGGCAGAGAGGAGAGCGGCCGAGCATCCTTACAGCTGCACCTGGCGGCCCGGGAGGCGCTACAAAGCCTGGCACTGGCTCCCTGCAGAGCAAGAGTCCCACAGCGTCCTCACCTGAGCTCGGATCAGGGCCTCAAAGCTGGGCTGGAAGTAGTCGAGCCGGCTGTGGTAGAACCGCGGCATCTCATCCAGGAGCTGCTTGTTCTTGGCCTCGAAGTCGTCCCGCACAGGCCGCAGCTCTTCTCGGGCCTGGAAAGCAAGACGTCGGGGTCAGGGATCCTGGTGGCTGACCTGGCGTCCACGCTGGGGGCACGATGTGTGTGCTGGGGGTGGGGGGTGGGGGGCATTGGGACATATGTGCCTTGCTCCCACAGCCCCAGAGTCGGTCCCCAGGTAAAGGAGGCTGGCTGCGGGGTCCCACAGGGCCCGACGGGGCCCGCTGTCCACATCCACTGCTTCCTTCTCTTGGTACCTGGTGGAGTTTGGCCAGCACGGGCCCCGTCTTCTCCTTCTCCTCGTACTTCTCCACCTTGGCTTGCAGCCTCCGGTAGTCCTGCAAGGCCTGCTCCCGCCGCTTCACCGCCATGTTGAGGCTTGGGAAGACACTGCCGAACCTGTCAGACACAGGCCATTCTGCGAGCTGCGGCCTAGTGGCTTGGGGCACTGTCAAGTGCACAGCCTGTGTGCCTGCTAAGTACACTTGGGGGTTTCCCGCGAGCACACCAGCTGAGGCCCCAGCGCTGGATGAGCTCCTGCCACTGATGGTGCTCTCTGGGGTCAGGCCGAGGGTCAGCCTGCTGACCCGCGATGAGCCACGGGGGTGGGAATGCTGGGGAGCCACTGTCGCGGCCACTGCTCCTTCCCCGCCCGCCTCACATGGCCCTGGCCACGGCAGAGACCCAGAAGGGAACACGGCAGAGCTGAAGACTCCTCCCACCCCTCAGCCCAACATCTTCCTTTCATACAACAATCAAAACTGAGGCTAGAGAGACACAACACGACACGTCCAAGGTCGCCATGAGGTAGTGACCATGCAGCAGAGAGCTCAGGGATCCCTGTTCTCCGGCACCTCCCCACCACCTCATCCTGATGCCAGCAGGTGACACCTGCAGTCAAAACCTAGTCAGCGGGGCACCTGGGAGGCTCAGTTGTTAAGCGTCTGCTTCAGCTCAGGTCATGATCCCAGGGTCCTGGGATGGAGCCCTGCATCAGGCTCCCTCTCCTGCCCCCCACCTTGTGCTCCCTCTCTCGCTGTGTCTCTATCAAATAAATAAGTGGAGTCTTTTAAAAAACAAACAAACAAACAAACAAAAAACCTAGTCTGAGCCTATTTCTATCAGCAGACCATGGCACAAGCAGGAATCCTCTGGTTCTCCCATTGAAACGGTGACACCTTCCAACCAGACGGTTTGGGGAAAACTTAAGGGCATCTGTCTGCCTCCCCCACCCCACCCACCATTCCAAAGGACCACAGGGAAAGGCTGAGGAGCATGCCATTCACAGAGTGGCAGTGGACACTTTGGCCCCTGTGGGCATCATCTCTGCGACAGGTGTCATCTTTAATCAGGAAGGGCAAGGAGATCATGAGATAGAGGGCAGGACCGCATCCCAGGCAGGGATGCTGTCCTTCCCTTGATTAATAAGTGCTGAAGACCAAGACACCTGCAAGCAGGTGTTCTGGACAGGAGGGGAAGGGCCAGCTTCCCTGATGCAAAGCCTGTAGGGCAGGGGAAGCTGTCGCTGCTGCGGGATGCCGCAGGTGTCTGCCCTGTAAACCGGGGGTGCCAGCAGCCCGAGCAGATCTGGCCCCTCAACCGAGGTAAAGGGTGGTGGCAGCCCTGGGGTTATTTCAGGTTGCTAGCCCCAGAGGGGGCGACTCAGAGGCAGGAGCACATGGCGGGGACCCCCTTCACGGGTGTCTAGCAGCTCCAGGGCCACGATTAGATAGGCTGGATGCCACATCAGGAACGATTCTCCCAAGTCTGCCTCTCAAAGGGGTATGCCCACGAATTTGGGGTTCTTTCTTTTCACTTTTTTATTTAAAATTCTAGTTAGATGAATTTGTTTGTTTGGTTTTTTAATATTTATTTGAGAGGCAGAGAGAGACAATGAAAGAGAGAGAGCATGACAGAAGAGAGGTCAGTGGGAGAAGCAGACTTCTTGCTGAGCAGGGAGCCCGATGTGGGACTCGATCCTGGGAATCCAGGATCATGACCCGAGCCGAAGGCAGTCGCTTAACCACCTGAGTCACCCAGACGCCCCAAATGAATTTGTTTTTTTTTTTGTTTTTTTTTTTTTAATATTTTATTGATCTGACAGACAGAAATCACAAGCAGGCAGAGAGGCAGGCAGAGAGAGAGGAGGAAGCAGGCTTCCCGCTGAGCAGAGAGCCCGATGCGGGGCTCGATCCCAGGACCCTGAGATCATGACCTGAGCCGAAGGCAGAGGCTTTAACCCACTGAGCCACCCAGGCGCCCCTGAATTTGGTTTTTTAAAAGCCTCAACAAGGGGCGCCTGGGTGGCTCAGTGGGTTAAAGCCTCTGCCTTCGGCTCAGGTCATGATCCCAGGGTCCTGGGATTGAGCCCCGCCATCGGGCTCTCTGCTTGGCAGGGAGCCTGCTTCCTCCTCTCTCTCTGTCTGCCTGTCTACCTGTAATCCCTGTCTGTCAAATAAATAAAATCTTTAAAAAAAAAAAAAGCCTCAACAAGTCAAGAGTGCCTGTGACACAGAATAATGGACTTTTTTTTTTTTTTTTTGCTAGAGAACAGAGAATATAAATTTGACCAAAGCACTGAATTTCCCAGCCGAGGCAAGGGATGCTGGAAGGGGATTCTGGTGGAACAAAAGGCTTATCCCCAAGAAAGGGCACTAAAACGCATCCCTCTAACGGATGGGGAGTGCTGATGGGCTCACTACCCCACTGGAAAGGCTAGAAGTGGCTAAGACATGCCCTTAGACTAATCAGTCATCAAATCAACACTGAACGACAGATCTGCCCACAGAAGAGGTCTCCTTGGTGCTGTGCGAACTGGGTGTGGGGACTGGATACCTCCAGGACAAAGGGCCCCCCTGCTCCCCCCAGTCCATGGTAGGTCTGCAGAGGTGGGACCACCAGCAAGGACTGGCCTCACCATTTGTGCCTCTGGTAGGGTCTCTGAGACTGATAGGGTCTCAGTGGCTAGGCGAGCCCCTCTCCCTTCCTAAGAGGGTGACCAGCAGCTGAGAGGCGGGGGCTCAAGGCAGCAGGTGCAATGGAGCCTGAGAAGCCACCATCAACCCCCCATCTACCCCAGTCAGACCAGGGGCCACTGCTGGGCACCCTCTTTCTCTCATTAGAATTGACCTGACTAGGTGGCCCCAGGGCCAGGGCCTCTGCTGTCTGTGCTGCAGGTGGCCTTGGGGGGAGCGGGCACAGACAGGACGAGGAGGAGGCAGGAAGCAGCAGGTGAAGCGTTTTCTATCAGAAAGAGGGCAGCAGCATGGACACAGCATGCTGGCCACACTCCGGGGGGCCGGGTGGGACGACCACCACACTGGTTGATGGTGCCGTTCTGGATCCCCTCTGACCCCAGCAGCACTTGTCTTTCCGCTCATCCTCGGTTTCACTGGGGGTCAGTTCCCAGGGCCTTCCTGGGTCAAAGGCACCAGAGACGCTGACTACATGCAAAGACTGGATCAGCTTGTAAAGGAGACAGGACTCCCCCCTAAGGGCCAAGTCCTGGGCCCCAAGGAGGGAGCAAGGCATGGGGTCAGGACTACAGATGTCCACACGATGCCGGGCAACCTCAGGGCCCACCAAGTGTAAGAGTGGGTGTGCCTCCACGACGGGGCTCAGTCTCTAGAAGCCAAGACCACCCGTTCCCTGTGGGGAGGAAGTGGCCCCAGGGCACACTGGCCCCAGCTGCTCTGTTAAAGCCAAACATCTCCTTACCACGGTAACTTCTGCCAGCCAAGATGGGGCCCCTCAGTCACACCAAGAGGCCTCAGGAGGCTTAGCTGGCTTAGGTCACTGCAGGCGGGTCAGGAGTCACTTACCACCTGGGTGGCTTTGGGCCCTGGGCTCCAGGACTCCCTTGCGGGGAGAGGCAGGTGTCATGCCCTACTTGCATTAAAGAGGGTAAACTGAGGGCAGGCGGGGAGACCAGGCAGCGCATTTGAGGTGGCGACAAAAGCGTGGCAGCCCAGGGCTCTGTAATCCTGGTTCTGGGTACTGCCCCAGGGCGGCCCCACCTCCCCATTAACCATGTGGACAGACACGTGGGACTCTGCTGGCTCCTCACGCGGGGCAGTGTGGGCACCAGGCTGGGGAGCAAGGCCAGGAGCCTGGATGGCAGCGGTCCGGCACTCTCCTCCACCCTCAGGTCAGGGAGGAAAGTGGGCAGGGAAGTGGGGGTAGGCACAGGCTGGTCCCCGGGCCTTCCCAGACTTGCTCCCAGGACCGCACAGGGGTACCTGCTGACTTCAGCTGACCAGGAAAGGTGGGGGACCCGGCTCTGCCCAAGGCCAGAAGTCCACACTTTCACCGGGCTGCCACTAAGAAACAAGGCTGGGAAGTTGGACCCCCGCTGCTCAGTGTCCCACTTTCCCTGATAATTAGCGGTGACGGGGAACACTGCAAACACGGAAGGCCCTGGGCCAGGGCCCCGCAGGCAGACTCTGCCTTCCACAGGCAGCCCAACCCACCACAGGCCACCACTTCAGCCCATGACCACCTCTGTCCCCTTCCTCCTGAGCGCGGACTCGAGCCACCACAGGGATGGACTTCAGGCCTCCCCTTCTATAGACGGGAAAACCGACTCAGAGGAGCAGGGACCTGACCAGGGCTGTGGGCTGGCTGGGGGCATGCTGGCCCGCTCACCGCACAGCACCACTGCGGCAATTACAGACCATCCGGGTCCTTCTTCCTGAGGGTGCCAGTGTGGCGTCCACCTAGGTCACAAGCTCCTAAAATCTGTGCTGTGTCTACGCTTCCAAGAATGGCAAACTGGTCTGGGCCCACACCACACCGTCGCTGAAGCTCTGCCCAGGTGACTATGACTGTTCTAAGGTTCAACCAAACTGCCCCCCCACCCCCATGCCCCAAACGATGGGGTGAGGAGGCAGAGAGAGGGAGGAGGGAAAGGGGGAAGGAGAAAGAGGCCGGCTGGGAGGTAGGCTGGGAGCAGCCGGCCCTGGTGGGGAATGCCTGCCATTCCTCAATCCGTGCCCACACAGCCGGGATCTTCCACCCACCAGGAAAGGGAAATTGAAAGCATCCCCATCCGACCATGTGAACGCAGCCCAGAGACTGGGGGATTAGAGGCCGAGCCCCCTGGGGGGAGGCTGGGGGCGGCCGGGTGGCCATGTGGCGATATTCTTCATCAGAGGACAGGAAAGCTGCAGTTTCCTGTTTCCGGTACCAGGGTCCCTGGGAGCATCTCTCCTGGCAAGAGGCGGCAACAGGCAGTGCCGGTTTTATGTGGTTAGGGGAGATCGCATGTCGGCGCTGGGATGGAGCAGCCTGCCAGGGAGGCAGGCAGGCCTGGGAGGCTCAGGCAGAGGTCAGCGGATCCGCTGCGGAGATGGTGCCCGCCCCCTGTGCTGCTCACCCACCTTCCTGGCAGGTGGTGGGCTGCTGGGGCGGTGGGAAGCAGCCGGGATTTCTCTCCATTTGGCTCTAGAAGCCAGGCATCAGATTTCAAGGCCGCCTCCTTGGTTGTGAAATCGAGATGGGAGTCAGTCCCCTTGTTCTTTGAGCTGGTGTCCCCTGCCTAGCTCTGCCAGCCGTGGGTGTCCATGGCAGCCTCAGTGGTGGCCCCTGGTCCTTCCCATCCAGTTGCCAACCCTCGGTCTCAGAGACCCGGTCAGAAGGCCACCAGCAATGGAGTTCCTGCTGACACCTCCCTCCCAAGCCACTAGTCTCCTCGGCACCCAGTTCCTCGTGGGACCCTGCAACCTGGGGCCGAGCAGGGGATAGGGGGCCGGGGTTCAGGGAAGGAGTGGGGGATGCAGGGAAAAATCCCTTCCCACGAGCCTCCAGACAGCCCAGGCTTAGAAACAGCTTTCCCTAACCCCACCCCTTGGACCCGAGCAGGGAGCGAAGAGCTCCAGAGCCCCAACGCCAGGGGCTGGAGGACCAAAACCTGCTCTCTTCATCTCCCTCCGGGCCCCGGTCCAGGCCTAATGGTAATTAGCAGAGCCTCATTACCCGGGCCTGGTGAGGCAGCTGCCAGGGACCACCACAGAAGAGGTAATAAAGTGCAGCTGCCGGGCTGGAGTGGGAGCCTTTCTAGGTCAGAGGCAGTTTGGGAGAGGCTGGGGAGGAAGACGAAGTGATCCCGGAGCTTCAAGGCAAGGCTCCTCCTGCCCACCCCTCGGCCCACCCCCTCTGGGGACTCAGGGAATAGGCCCGTCTGATCACTGCCCAGGGCCTGCCGGAGAGAAAATGAGTCTTACAGAAGAACTTCTGACCCTGACAGGTCACGAGTTAGGGGACCTTCCCAGGCAGGACCCCGCTGCTGCGCCCTTCCCCATGTGCAGCCACCCCCACATTTCAAAAGCCGAGCGCTCCAGGCAGCTGCTCTCCCAGAGTGGCGGGGAGATGAAAGGCCCTGCCCATCCCCGCAGAGGGCTGGCCGAGAGCTCTGCTCGCCCAATGCAGCAAGCTCTGGGCCCTCTGCTTCTCCACCAGGAACAAAGGGGAAAATGGCCAAGTGACCACCAGCGCAGAGGCCGTCTGGCGCGGCAGATCGGAAGTGCCTCGTGGTCACTGGGTGCACCGGGCCAGGCGCGCACTCTGGAGCCACCATAGGAACCACCCCGAGGACCACGGGGCCTGCGGCTGGTGTCCCTGTTGCGACTCTGGTCAGCCCTGCGTGCGTCTGGAAACAGGCTGCTAGAGACGCTATCTGGCCGCCAACTGGCCAGTGGGCCTGCCTTCCCAATAAGTGCCCCGAGCCCAGGTCTCTGAGGCCTGTGGTCCCCAGACGGCCTTTACTTACTTTTTTAAGGGTTCAATCACGGTCTTTTGAATCTGGTTCACCTGTTAAGAGCAAAAAACCCAAAGACATCAACACCGAGGGGAAGTCAGACTCTTCCTCAAACGGGAGGCTCCAGGTTCCTGAGAAGAGAAAGGCAGCCTTGGGGTTCTCGGGGACGAGACCCGGGCTGGGGGGACTGGGGTGGGACTGGCAGGTGGGGTACCCCAACTCTGCCACTGCAGTGAGGCAGAGCTGACGCCGGGACGCCCGAGGGCAGCAGGGAGTACTGTTCTGGTTCTGGTTCCAGGTCAGGTGTCCTCCTGCTCGCCCACTGCAGCCCTGCTCCGTGGAGAGGCCGGGTGGGCAATGACAGCGAGGGAAAGGGGCTGCGGGCGTGCACAGCCACCCTGTCTCCCTCATGGTCTCACGGTGAGCGCGCCATGGGAAGCAACCAGAGCCGAGGCAGGGCTGGGAAAGAGCTCCCAGGGCTTGCAACACTTGGGCCTCAGAGGGCTTGAAGGAGGCCCAAGAGAAGACCAAGCTCATTAAGGACTCCGCATAGGCACTCCACCCACACAGAAGCCGTGAGAAGGCAGGAGAGCAAGACCCCCACTTACCTTTTCCTGGTTGAAGGCATCCATCCGCTTCATGGCCGTGTCCAGAGCTGTCACCATGTTCAGGAAGTCCTGGTCTTGCTCGCAGAGGGGATTGGAGAGCAAGTCCAAGGATATCTTCACGGCAGACTTGGACATGGCTGTAAGAGGTCAAAGCTCAGTGAACCTGGGAAGGGACAGGCTTCAAGGTCTTGTTGCCAGGACCCCCATCCTCCTGCAGTCCAGACTTCCCCCAGGCCGCACACCATAAAAGCTTCGGAGTACCACAGGGCATGAGTCACGAGTCCTTACTGTCCGGTGACTGTTCCTGACCATCGGATGCTGCTCTGGGTAATTCTTTTGAATGGCTTTACCTTTTGCAACGACTTAATTTTCTGAACTCTAGATTTTAACAGAATCATTTGGGTGGGAAGCTATAAAAAAATACTTATTTCTAGGGCGCCTGGGTGGCTCAGTGGTTTAAGCTGCTGCCTTCGGCTCGGGCATGATCTCAGGGTCCTGGGATCAAGTTCCACATCGGGCTCTCTGCTCGGCGGGGAGCCTGCTTCCCTCTCACTCTCTCTGACTGCCTCTCTACCTACTTATGATCTCTCTCTGTCAAATAAATAAATAAAATCTAAAACAAACAAAAAAAACCTTATTTCTAGCTCTACAGATTCTCATTCAGTAAGTCTGGAATCCAGGAACGTGCATTTTAAAGAAACTCTTAGGTGTGCCTGGGTGGTTCAGTCGTTAAGCATCTGCCTTCGGTTCAGGTCATGATCTCAGAGTCCTGGGATCGGGTCCTACATCGGGCGCCCTAGTTGGTGGGAAGCCTGGTTCTCTCTCTCCCACTCCCCCTGCTTGTGTTTCCTCTCTCGCTGTGTCTCCCAAAAATGGAGCCTTAAAAACCTGTACCAGACCAAGAACTCCAAAGCTGCCAATGGGTTCCCACCACCTACTCCCCCCACCCCCCGTTTCATTCAGGGCTCCAACAACCCAGGAGACATCTGGGGTGGTGTATTTTGGCTCCATTTCCCAGATGAGGCAGGTGAGGCTCAGAAGAGCTCGTAATGGCCTACAGGTCAGAGAGCTCCAAGTGCCAAGCCAGGCCCAGCCTCCGGGCACCTGCCTCCCCGTCTGCTGTTCTCTCGGCGACCAGGCCTAGAGACACTGTGGTTGGGCCCCACGGGCTCTGCCACGGTGTCTGCTTATGCTGTCCAAGGTAATTTCCCCATGGACGGAGACCACTGCTCCGCTGTAGCCTTGTCCATATGTTCTGACACCCTGTGCGACATATGGGGAGCCCGGAGATCACAGGGCAGCTCCGAGGCAGGAGGGAGCTCTATCAGCAGCTCTGGGGTTCTTGGTCCCAGACAAGTTTTTAGGTCTCCATTACTTGTAAAAAAAAAAAAAAAAATTCTAGAGGGGCAGGATGAGAGACTGGAGAAGGGCCCTGCTTGTGCCATACTGTCTCTGCCAGTTTCAAGGTCTCAGGGGAAAACAAGTTTCTGAATATATTACTATTTCATGCCATGAATTTAAGATGCTAGCAACCGCAAGACACATTGTTATCACACAGACCATTAGGAAAGGACAAAAGTGCCAACTAAATGCTATCAAGTGCCATGGTATCTTGATCTCAGAGATGTTATTAAATGTGAAAAAACGTCTTTGCATGGATGAAATAAGGGTCACTCCAGTTCGTGACAGATGTGGCCTTGCCTGGCCCTGCATCCAAGGAGGGAGCATCCCCAAGGTCAGCCCCAGCCCGCCTCGAGGAAGGGGAGAAAGAGAAGCCCACCCGGGGGGCCCCTCTTCCCTTGGGCCCCTCCACATGCCTATGAAGAGGTCCCCGGTGGATGACCGGCCCGCCATGTCCTGGTTTTTTCTCGAACCTGGGAGCTTGCTGCCCTCACCCAGCAAATGGGCAAAGAATGGGAGAAGCCCGGGAAAGCAGACCTCCCAGAAATGTTGAAGCAATGGAGCAAAAAACCAAATTTCAAAGCTGTGAAGTGACTTTGCAGGCTTAGGAGCAAACATCATGTGGGACCCGCCTGGATTATGAGGTGCCCTCAGACAGTATAATGAAAGGACAAAGCCTCAGACAAAACTGGAAACGTATTTGAAAAATTTCTTCCACTAATTTTTTTTTTTTTAAATATTTGAAGAAAAAACCCTGAAAAGTTGGAATGGGGGAAGACTTTCTTCCCAATTTTCCTTTTCTCTCCTGAAGCGTTCACAACTTCCTGCCTTTGTCTCCATTTGAATCATCCAAACCTTCTGAAGTCAATTAACAGCATGGAATTCCCCCGGCCCGGCCCGGGAGTCCTCACTGGCCTCTGTGAGAGCCGCTGGGCCCCCACTCTCAGGGACTGGGAGGGTGTGGCCAGCCCAGCACAAACTGGGAGCCTGGTGGCCTTTGAACCTTAAAGGAGGGGGGTCTTGGATGCCACATAGGTCTCTGGAGCCCTGATGCACCCTCAGAATGTAATGGTCAACAAAGATCGGTCACATGCAGGTGAACTTGCCTGGGCACATGGAATGGGATTTTGGTTTTTGTCCAGGCAGTTGAGGAGACCCTGAGATCAGGAAATCTGATTCCCCTCAACCATCTGGAGCAGCAGTTCTCAAAATGGGGTCCCCGGACCAGCTGCAGCAGCACTGCCCGAGGGTGGGCCTTCCAGGGACTCTGAGGCAGCGGCTGTGGGGTGCAGGCCTTGGGTGGGGCTGGGGCGCTGCTATTTCAGGAGGGCCTTCTCTGTCCAGACTCTGCTCTCGACCCCGGGCTCCAGGGGTACCCCGTTTATCCTGATTTATTAGAAAACCATGCTATCCACTTCGTGGGTCTCTGACATTCCACTGCTTCCAGAGCCGCTCACTAGGAAAACACTACCTTCCCTTCATCTGTGCTCTGACCCTATGGTCGTCGGTAGAAGAACCCAAGAAATGAAGCAGTAAGTCACAGCCTCTCCCTTTTTTTTTTTTTTTTTTAAGATTTTATTTCCTAGGGCGCCTATCATAGCCTCTCCTCTACTGGAAAGGCAGTGGCGAACGATGAAGAAAGATTCCACCCAGGCAACCTGGAGCTACCCACAAAACAGACAGACGGGGCAGACCCTCAGCCCACCTCACACACAGCCTGGAGGTGCCAGGGCAGTTGTGTCCAGACCCACCCGTGTCCTAGGGATGAGCAGCGGCATGTGGCCCTGTGCACAGACCTCGGGAGCCAAGCCGCACGTGACAGAGGGCCGGAGGTCCACCTGTACCCCCAGGCTAGGCCTGGCTTAGGGACACGCCACCTACCCAGGTCAGCATCGGTGCTCTTCTTCATGTCCTTCTGCAGCCTCCTGGTCTGCTCCTCCAGCCTGCAAGGCAGGGGCATGGTCCTGGGCACCTGGCACCGCCAGCTTGCTTCGGCCCCTTCCCTCCCATCTACCTGAGCTAAGCCCAACCTGACGCTCTGGACTGCCTGCCAGGAGAAGCAGGGGCCCCTGCACCGCGGGGATCTGTCCTACCAATGGGAGGGCCGTTGCCAGCTCTGTGTGAGGCCAAGAACCCAAAGGCTAAGTTAACGACTCTCACACAGCTATCAGCTGGGGGAGAATTTCTGGCAGGCTGTGAACTGAGCTGCCCTCGGCTCCCGGGCTGCTGGCGGGACAGAGGAGCGGCCCCACTGCTGGCAGTGCCAGGAGGGGCCCTGCGGGAGCTGAGACCTGGCGGGAGGCTCCTGCCCTTCTCCCCCCCAACCCCCCCATCCTTCTGGGGTTTGACACTCACTGCTGGAGTTTTCCATACTCCCTCTCAAAATCTCTCTCCACCTGTAACCAAAGAGATAACTTAATCATCGGAGAAATGACAACACGCTGGAAAAAATCTGCCAGCCTACTGAAACTCCCCGCATGCCCTCCCCGGGGCTGTGGAGAACCACCCCGTCCAGTCCACACAAGCACTGGCAGATCGTTAACGACACAGTATCCCTGTGTTCCCGAATTAATTACGTGTTTGATTTAGGGCAAAAGACTCCCCTCCCACATAGGCCAGCCCAGCAAGTAGCAGCGGATTGTGGCTCTGTTCTGCCACCACAGGGCGCGAGACACCAGGCTGTGTTCCCTCTCCCCACCCCCCTCCACCCCTCGTGGGGCAGGTGAGGTGCTCAGAATGTGACTGAGACTCAGGCAGCCCAGCGGGGAAGCAGGTGGTCCCCTGCCGCTCCGCGCCCCGGTTTCCTTACAGGGCCTACCTCCTGCCACCTTCAAAGTTCAAGGTGTTTCAGGGTGGATCCAAAAAGCTCCTGTCTCCAGTCTGTGTGCTGGAATGTTCCCAGCGCAAATTGTTACTCGAGGCTCGGGCAATGCTCTCTTAAAACTCTTCATAAGTTAACTTATTTCCCCGATGCCAGCAATATTTATATCAGGTGAGCGTGAGTCCTGGTCCCAATTCTGCTGCCTCCACGTCAGGGAAGTCAAGAAAGCCACCTGCACACCTAGCACCTGACTGTCCTCATCCATCCACTGGGGCCCTGGCCATGTTCCCTTAGGAGAGTGGCCTGTGATACAGATGACATCTGTGAGCCACAAGGAGGGGACCGAGGCCTCTCCTCCTTCCCTTCCACACGGGCAGGACCGGTTCCTTGGACAGCTTGCTGAGCCTCTGGGCTGAGATGCTCCAGGAAAACCAGCTCATGCTCTTGGGGTGCTCACCTCGTGTTCCTGGCCGCTCCTCCACAGCTGGAGGAGGCAGAGGTACTCATTACCCGCCCATACTCAGGAGCTCCCTCAGACAGAGGCAAAGCAAACCACGCATGATCATACTACTAGAGAGTGGCAGAGCTGGGATGGGGTCATGGGCCGCCTGGGCTCTTACCTGACGTTCTGAGTACAGGGGAAAAGGTATTTGCTGATGAATTAAAGTCATGACCTAAGAAAGATGCCTTCTTGGCTGCTCCCAGAGACTCCTGCCAGTGTGAGCCCTGAACCCTGCTTCTCAATCTCCTGACAGGCCGGCTGAAGCTCACAGAGAGGGGAACTGTGCAAAGTGTCAAGGCCCCACCATTCTTCATCAACACACCCTTCTGTCACAGTGCCCTGCGAAGAATTTGGGAGTCCCACAGACCCCATACTCCTCCAGAGCATTTGGGTAAACTATACATAGTCCCAGAATGGCAGAACAGTATTTGGGCCAATTATTTCCTGTTACGAGTGAGGGGAACGAAGCCCAGAGGTGGGGGGTGATTTTCGGGAGGATGCAGGGCTGGTCGGTGGCAAAGAAAGGTGGAATTCAGACTCCAAGCTCAGCACCCACCTCCGCTTTGAAAATAGCATTCATTAATCCCACAAACATTTACTGAGCAACTATTAAGTGCAACACATTCTGCCAGGTGTGAGGGCTCCACTGGTGAATAGACCAGACGTGGGAACTGGTGGGAGAGATGACACAAATTCAATATACAAGTGTACACGTGTAGTCCCAACTGGGGGCAGGGCCACACACTGGAGAACCTGACTGGCCAGGGTCCCACGCCATGACGTGTCGCCGCCCTTGCACGGACATACCTCACTTTCTTCATCTGAACTGTCAAATTGTGAGGTAGGAGCTCGGGGTCTCTTCTTACTTTATGCGCCCAGCATCTGGGACCTGACACAAAACTGTGAAGTAAAATTCACCACTGATTTCCCTCTCTCTGATAAGTCTTTGCTCTCTTTTCAGCAGACCCCCCCCCCGCCACTGCCGTCTCTCCACCCAGGAACCTGACATCTTCATCATCGCCTTCCTTATGATCCAACAAAAGCTGCTCTAGAGAAATTTGATATTCACACCCAAGAAAGCATATATTCCTGACAAAAGCTTCACGTGCCCCCTATCCCGGGGGATGTGTAGCGGGGCAGGAATCAAAGTCTCAGCCAAAGCCTGAAGAGCATCTGGCGAGATGGCAGGCAGGGGCTTTGTTCTGGGGTGGGGGGCCTGGCCCTGGCCCAGCAAGTCCGCACTGAGGCAGTCCAGCCCTTTCTCCGGCAGTGCCACCGAGGACGGCGGGGGACAGGAGCGAGCAAAGACGGACGAGACCTGAACTCTGATACCAGCTGTGCAGCATGAAAAATACTACCCAATGTTCTGAGTCTTGGTTTCTTTCCTAGTGGAACGGGATTGCTCTGGTTAGCCTTTCCTTGTGAAGACTGCCAGTGGCTGCCGCATTTTAGCGGCGTCGGGCCCGCCGGCTGGCTTGAAGGATCCCCTAGCAATCTGTGCCCAGCCTGGTGCCTGGCCTGCCGACGGTGTCTCCTTGCTCCTTTCCAACACACAGGGGTGCTGGGAGGCCCAGAGCAGTCTGGGGGGGCAGACTGGACCCTAACCCCTCAGCTGGGAGGACAGGCAGCACGTAGCCTGTGGTCGGCTGAGAGCCAGACCTTCAGCCAAGCCTGGATCGTGTGCCTGGGGGTTGTACCGGGGCCTTCCTTCACGGGACACATCCCCTCTCTTACTCTGTAGGATGTGACCACTAAGCAGAGTCTTCACATACAAAAACCTTTTTTTCCCCCAAAGAAAGAAATTAAACGAAGGAGGACTTGGTGAGAATCCAGCCCTCCCGAAGATCAAGAACACGGAGTCGGTGCTCCTGGAGGGGAGGCAGGTACGGAGAAGGCCTGCTGACCCACCGGAGCTATGGCTTTGGCTCCCAGCACCTTCTTTTGCAATCCCCACGTGTGCTGATGTGTGTGTGGGATGGCGAAGAGCACCTGGTCCCCCTGGCCGGGACTGCTTGGACTTGCACAGAGAGCGCTACGGTGGAGTTCCGGCTGGGTTGGATCACTCTGGTTGCTGAGAAACGAGGTCTCATGCTGGCAGCTGACAAGAATGTTGGGGTGGGGCTGGCTGCTTCGGCCTCTGCTCAAGGCCACGTGGCCGCCTGTGATGTCCATGAACGTTTCCCTCCTCTGCTTCTGGTAGCCAGGTGTGGCTTGCTCCTACAGCTCGCTGGTCTCAAGATCCCTCTCCTCCCCTGGGGAAAAGAGCCAAGGCAACACCGCCAGGATTCTGGCCCCCCAGACAACAGCTAAGGGAATAGAGAAACACACTGGAGTCTCAGTCCAAGGTCTATCCACTCCGAGGGAAGAGCCAAACACAAGAGATGTGAACATCTTTGAATGCTTGATGCTTCTGCCAAAGAGGCGACTGGCCCCATGTCAACAATGCGAGTGTAAACACATGTGCAGACTGTCAGAGGGTCGGGGTGGGCCGGGCTGGCGAGGTTAGTGCAGGGGGACCGAGCACCCGGCCGTAGGCTGCTCCCCGCATGCTCCACGGCTTCGGGTGCTGTTCCCTGCTCTCCCCGCCACTGGCCTGGGGTCAGGGTTAACACGGAGAAGAGTCAGGATTTGTGAAGGGAATAAGGGGACTGAGCTCCCACCCAAACTGCCACTTGTGAAGGGAAAAGGGAGATGGGTAGGAAGGGCCCGGCCTCCGGCGCCCGAGCCGCGCTGTGCCAGGTCAGAGCTAAGGTGGAGGGCATGCGGGTGTTCGAAGAAGCCTCTTTCTGAGGGGTGTTGGGGGCGGGGGAAGCAGCTTCCCCGGGGATGTCGCAACACGATTAAATGAGGCTAAGAGACTCTCTACTTGGCAAGGGACAATCTCCCTTCAGGGCAGGCTCGACATGGCGCCGTGGCCGGTGTTCTGCCTTGAGGCTGTGGAGCGCCGCCCCAGCTGAGAGTCGGAGAGGGCACCTTCCTGCCCGTGGAGACCCGGGTTAACTGCTTCAGAGCGGGAGTCCATCCTGCCGGGTTGTGGAGGGAGGAGCTGCTTCCTTCCCCCACGCCAAGCTGCTCCAGCTGCCTTCCGGGATGGAGGGGCAGGAGGGGGCTAAGCCAAAGGCTGGGACTAGGGGGTGTGGGGGCGCCCGTCCTGCCCCTTCCAGGGCCATGGCCAGCCCCTGCCGAGAACACGCTACCCCAGCCCGAGCCCTGACAATAATGGAACTCGGGTTAATGACCTGGGCACAGGAGAAAAACGCGAGCACCCGCACAATGCTTCCTTTGTGTTGGCAGCTGGGTGCCTTGAGCCAAAAACCTCCTGAAACTCCCTGAAGATAACATGAGCATTTCTGCCCATGACAGGGGCATCAGGACTTCCCGTCAGCAGGCAGCCACGTCTGCCGCTGACAGTGCCTGGGTGAGACCAGCAGGGCGTTCCCGCTGTGTGTGGGCAGCCGCCATAGCAGCCTGGGCCCGGCCTGTTGTGGGGGCCTGTGTGGCGGAGAACGAGACTCAAGGGGCAGGCTCTCACTCTTCATACGTCAGTGCCTCTGGGGAGTTGAGGGAGCACAGAACTCTCTTCCAAGCCCTAACATGGCTCTGGGTCCTTGGGAGAGATCAAAGGCCCGGCCGACCACTCCCTCCCTGCCCCACTAGGGGATCCGGCTGCTCTGGGGATAGGCTGCATCCCCAGGAATTTAGAAACTCTCTTCCCATCATGGAGTTGACATTTCTTGAGGGCTCATTATGTGTCAGACGCTGTGTTCAGTGCTTCATACGCGTGACCTTACATAAGACTCCGAATATGTCAATGGCATGGGTACTAGGATCGTCTGCACTCACGAAGGAGGAAAGCAAGGCTCAGAGAGGGTAAGGGCCTTGTCTACGGTCATCACACACAGCACATGGCAGAGCGGTGGGAATCCAGGCAGGAAACCTCCCAAATCCGGCTTCTTAACCACAAGTTGATGCCCAGTCTGTCTGGGAGAGCAGATTCCCGAAGTCAAAGGACCACGGTTCTATCTCAAACAAGACCCCCATGAGGAGCAGAAGCAGGCCAGGGGCCCATCCACCAGCCTGTCTATAGGGCCATCCACTGGCACTGGGATTGTACGTGTCCTTCCTCTGGGGAGACCTTGCCACTCCTCAGATTAAAAGACCCAGAGATCTGTCAAAAAAGAGGCTCTGGTAAAGAAGCTAGAAAGCAAATTGTAGCCTGTATTTTTCTATAGAGAACAATGGCTATCTCCATAGAGGTAAGGGTGTTGGGAGAGTTTTCTGTTTGTCTGTTTGTTTTGGTAGTGAGTGTGGGGAATAAAGGACCCTTCTCAAAAACCACTTCCCTTTCAGATCTGCCCTGGATTAAACTCTGGAGACTCAAAGCCACACCTTCCCACTTCCTGTAGCCGGCTGGAGCCCAACACTTGCACACCCAGATTCTCTGCGCTTCAGCTGAGGGCCTCTGCAGATGGCCAGCCTCTGCATGGGAGGTAAAGTGCCTTCTGTCCTCGGCCTGCCTTCACTTGAAAGAGAAACGCAGGCGCACTTCCTTTTAAGTGGCCTGTCTTTGGATTTTCCAAAGACTGAGCCATTGGTCAGATGTGTGCTGAACTTCCCTTCTTGCCAAACTGCCGCAGTAGCTTTCCTGTAGTCCTGAGTCCTGCGCCAAGCAGGGCAGAGGCTGTGAAGCCAAGGAGGCCCGTCAGGCGCTCCAGCAGGCCAATGGTGCTGGGCACAAGGAGAGGCGGTGTGTAGTAATGCTTCCCCACAGTGAGACCCAGAGCCTGCTCCGATTTGTGGGATAGGGGGTTCGAGAGGCCATTCTTTACCAGAATTCCCCAACCTTGGAAGTCCTTCACAGCCTGAGGAAGGCAGCCCAAAGGAATGGAATGTGGATGGAACAGAGGCTCCGAGTCACTGTGACTTCGTGGGCCTTGGTTTTCTCACCAGAAAAATCAGGTTGGACAGGATGATCACTAAGGGCTTCCATCTCTAACTTTCTAAGAATCTGTGATTCCTCTCCCATTCTGGGGATAAAATCGGGATAAAAATGCAGGCTCTCGGGGCGCCTGGGTGGCTCAGTGGGTTAAGCCTCTGCCTTTGGCTCAGGTCATGATCTCAGGATCGTGGGATCAAGCCCTGCATCGGGCTCCCTGCTCTGCAGGGAGCCTGCTTCCCTTCCTCTCTCTCTCTGCCTACTTGTGATCTCTCTCTCTCTCTGTCAAATAAATAAATAAAATCTTTAAAAAAAGAACACAACAAACCCGCAGACTCTCAAGGGGGTAGGATTCACTCATGCCCTCCCGCAGACTCTGGGTCCTTGCCAAGATGCCTTTAGCAGTGGAGAGAAAGGGACCTCCCCAGAGAAGCTTCTTGATCCTCACACAGCTTGACTGACTGGAGATAAAGGTCTGGGACATGTCCTCTGCGGGGGCCTACATGTCAGGAGCCCTCATAGGGAAGCACAGACTGCAAGCTAGATCACAGAGACGGGCCCTATAGGAGCCACAGATTCCTCCTCACGTGTCACCTACCTCCTCCACTCACCTGAGGACGATGGGGAGGAGTCTAGGCTGATCTGCGGAAGGAAAATGTCCCAGGCTAGGAGGTCCCCACAAGCCCCAGTCTAGGTGAGGTTCTAGAGCGACACGGCTGGAAGGCAGCCTGGGTGCAGCCCTCTCAGGCCCACGATGAGCTGAGTCAAAGTTCTGGTTCTCTGCAAAGGCCACGTGAGACAGACTGAGAGCTTCAGAATGAAAGAATCGGGTTACTCACTGTTTTGGGGACAATCTGTTTCTTGGGCTGCCCAATCTTGAAAGGAATCCTATGAGAGAAAGAGACAAAGGGGGCTTTGAGGAGAGATGGGGAGGATGTGGTTGAAAAGCACTGATGAAGTGTAAGCTGCTGTCCTCCTGCAGCGGCTTGCTCCTAGCCCCTGCGCTGCATGCCCCAGGCCGGGCTCCGGAGTGTCAGCTGGGAGTCGTGGGCACCACCTTCTGCCCCAGAGCATCTCTCCTAGCAAGAGTCCAGTGTGCAGCTGCATTGCAGGGGTGAGGAGAGCGGAAAGGGGAAAGGGGAGACACTGCTCGGCTCATAGTCACTGTATATCTGCGTCCTGAGGAGCTGCAAAGTCAGAAATTACAGGTTCCGCTGGGGTAGCCATCAGCCTTGAAACCCAGCGTTTAAAAAAACACCATGGGCAGCACTTCTCATCTGTATTAGGGGCTTCACTACTTCGCTACAAGGGACAAACAGTAGCCTTGCAGAGCAGCTGCTGTGGCTGGAGAGGGACGACAAGCTACAGGGGCATGAAGGACCAGCCAGGCTGGGTCATTCCGGGTAAGAACTGATGAAAGTGAGCCGTGGCTAACTGGGAGAGGACTCTGAGCCTAGCCCAAGTGTGTGCTGACCCTGCTGGGAAGCTCTGCACTGCAGGTTCCCCACTTGGAAACCGACAACAGTTTGGCATAACAGAAGGAAGGTCAAGGTCTACCATCTAAAGCAACCAACTACTGCTGCCTCCGCCTCCGAGGAGCCGGCCACCCTCCTGCAGGTAAGGAGGGCCCAGTAATTCACTTCCTACTCTGTGAAAGGACAGGGTCAAACCGGATAATTCCGAAGCTGCCTTAAGGTGCTGAGAATTTTGATTCTCCAATTCTGAGAAGCGTGCCCAGGCCAGATGCAAACACAGCCAGTGTCCGTGGCTGGAGAAATGTCCCCGAGCCCACTTCCCCCTCAGCTAACAGGGAGTTAAGTGCCCCTGGGATCAGCTCAGGGTACAGGGCCACAGCAGGAGAGCCCAGAGGGGACAATGCCACTCCCACTCCTTTCAGTGCTCCTATTCAAACCTCCCGCTTCCTCCCACTCACCCGCCCCTTCCCTCTGCACCCCCTTCTGCCCAAGCCTGCTTTCTCTTGGCCCAAACTGACCAACATTGCTGCTAAACCCAATGGTATAATTAACCACCGATAATAACCCCAGACAACTAGCCGGTTGAGAGGATGGGCTGGCCTGAGTCACAGTGGTTTAAATTTAATTTCTGGAGGACATCCTGTTTATTGTTAACCCAGCCCGGTAATTTGGGAGTGTTAACCCTTTGGGGGCTGGCTGACTCACGTGGCTTCTGTAAACAAATAATCGGGGCGGCTATATAATTAGCGGAGGGAAGGTAAGTGCTGGAACTGAAAAGGAGTAAAGAATTGCTCTTTCCTGTCTTACAGCTCTAAAGAACAGAGGTTAGGGGAGCACAGCTCTGCAGTACCCTCCTCTTGCCCCCTGGTGACTCTCCCCAAAATTAGGGATCAGAGTTGACTGACACAATGGTTTTGACCAGCGAACAACTGCCCTCAAGGGCCATTTTGGTGACAGTGCAAATGAGGTCCTGGTGGCATTGAGAAAAGATTGACTCTGCTCCACGCAAAGCACTCTGTGGTCTAATAAGCTCTAGACCAGGAATCAGAGAGCCTGCTCTCCGCCTCTGATTCGTTTTGTGGACAAATCATGAGATCTCCAGAGCTCAGTTTCTTAAACTCTAAAACCAAGGAGATGGACTAGAGGGTCCCTTCAGCTCATCTAAAACTTGAATTCTAGGGGCACCTGGGTGGCTCAGTGGGTTAAGCCTCTGCCTTCGGCTCAGGTCATGATCTCAGGGTCCTGGGATCGAGTCCCGCACCAGGCTCTCTGCTCAGCGGGGAATCTGCTTCCCCTTCTCTCTCTGCCTGCCTCCCTGCCTACTTGTGACCTCTCTCTCTCTGTCAAATATAAAGAAAATCTTTTAAGAAAAAAAAACAAACTTGAATTCTAAACTGAGCCTTTGTTGCAGGAACATGGGAGCCGGATGAGAATTCTTCAGAATTTGCACAGTTGTCTTCGAAATGATGCTAACTGGGAGTCTAGTACTACAGACCAGCTACAAAGAAATTAGGAACTTAGATGCTATTACTTGTGGTGCCACAGCCTCTCTAAATCTTAATTTGGAATCACAGTATTTTTAGAATTGCAAGTTACCATAGAAATTGTTCCAGTTCAACCTTCTCATTTTGTAGATGGGAGAGCCAATATGAGGAGGTCCAGTGACTCGCCCAGGGTCATGCTGCTGGCTCACAACTGAGCCAGGAGTAAACAATCCCCTTCTCTTGCTCTGCTACTCATGGTTTACTATACTTTCACGTGAATTTGTTAGATTTCTTTGAAGGAACTAAGAAAAATCATCTGCTTAAACTACCTAACCTTAACATACTACGGAATTTCAAAGGGGCTCCTTGGTTTTTAGAAGACTGGAAACCCAAGAAATGAAGAGAGCAGTGTTGCCGGGAGGAAGGAGGCTGTGCTGACCGGCTCCTTCTGCACAAATGACCGGTTATGTGTCATTTGCACGTCAACTGCGTGCAAAATGTTACCAATAACGTCGTCAGGACAATAGGTATAAGACTTGGACTGTCCAAGGCAATTGGGACATATGGCCACCCCCCTCACCTGCCACATACGGGATGCCTTCCCTTCTCCCGGCTGCATCAAAGCTGTTCTCAAGTCCAAAACCTTGCGTGCTTTCTTCTAAATGTCTAAGACTTTATTTGGCATTTGAAAATAGTTGACCTTTTATGGTTAATTCAAGTTTATCCCTTTAAAAGTAAAATACAATAATCAGAGAAAACTTGGGAAATACAGAAAAGTATGAGAGGGAGGGAAGGAGGCAGAGAAGGGGAGAGAGTGAGACAGAGAGAGAGAGAGGAAAAAAAAGAAGGAAAAAAACCCAAAACACAGTTCACAGTCTCATATCTAAAGATAACCAAGGCTAATGTTTTGGTGTTAATTATATTTTAAAAGTTTGCAGAAAGAAAAAAAAATCTGAAGCAAATATGCCAAATGTTAGTAGTGGTTGATGTGGGGCGGTGTGAGTGTGATTATTGTTTTCTTCTTTGCACTTTCCATATTTTTCAGATAAACTAAAAAAAACCAAAAACACAAAAACCCTTGTTTTTTCCTTGACTACAAAAATAACACCTGATCAGTGTCAAACACTTGGAAAACACGGAAGACACAAAGAACACACAGACACAGAAGAATAAACAGTAACACCCTGAATCTGTGTACACACATGTACATGGTTATATATGCACATTTACATAACTTTTAAGCAACAAAAGAAATATATCATGAAGACTTTCCTATGCCAGGATGTGGTTGCCATCAGGCTGATTTATAAGGGCTATCTAGTATTTCATTCACCATTTTATTTTTGTGCCCCTCATCACTTACTGGTGGTCATTTCAACTGTTTCAATTTTTTCCTCTATTACATATTAAAAAAAAACTCTTAATAGCGAAATCTTTGCATATATCAAAGATTAGTCACATAGGATAAATTCTTAGCAGCAGAATAGCTGGGTCAAAGGATACAGACACGTCCAAGACTTTGATACATTTGCCCAATTGCCCTAGAGGCAGATTGAGACAGCATTTTTTAAAAGACTGAAATGGTTTCCATCTTACCACTAGCCCTTTGGCCTGTTTATCAGGACTTTTTTCTGGCATAGTGTTTGCCTTTCCCTCTTGTGTACGTGTGTTTAATGTACAGAAGCTTCTGATCAGTCGCAAGTCAAATCTACCAGATCTTTTCCCTTTACGATGTCTTCTTTTGGTGTCTCACTGAGAAAGAACTGCCCTCTCCACCCCGACATATAAAAATTCACCTGAGGGGCGCCTGGGTGGCTCAGTGGTTTAAGCCGCTGCCTTCGGCTCAGGTCATGATCTCAGGGTCCTGGGATCGAGCCCCACATCGGGCTCTCTGCTCGGCAGGGAGCCTGCTTCCCTCTCACTCTCTGCCTGTCTCTCTGCCTACTTGTGATCTCTCTCTGTCCAATAAATAAATAAAAATCTTAAAAAAAAAAAAATTCACCTGAATTTATTTTACTGGTTTCCTTTTATTAATCAGAGCTTGCTTTCATCCGAATTCTACGTGGGCATAGTTTAATAAGACAACAAGGTCTGTTAAGTGAGACATTAGGTTCTGCCCTCCCTCCCCCGCCCTCGTCTTACTTGCCCAAGACCAGCGCTTTTGACTCCACTGGTTTTACTGGCATCTACCTTTGCAGCTCTAAATAAAAATGCTTCTGTTGCTAGCTCTTGTTAGGTTTTAGGCACTAGCTCCTTTTTGTTTTGGAAGGGGAAGATTTAAAAAACCAAGCAACCTTTTCCAGGTCTCCCCCAACCCCCCGCCAAATGACACAAAAGCCTATCTGCATCTCCTCTTCTTGACACAGTTATGAGATTTGGTTAGATCAATACTAAGTAAACTATTAGGAGAATAATGTGATTTCTTTTCCTTCCTACATGGGGCGGCGGCCAACAGATTTTTCCACCTAGGCCAAACCTTCAGAAGACTGCCGTGATGCGAGCCAACCCACCCCCACCTCCCCAGTGAACCACTCCCAAATTCCTGACCTGCAGAAGCCAGTACTGTTGTTTGGAGACACTGTGTTGTGGGGTAATTTGTTACACAGCAATACGTAACTGGTAACACTATGTTTTTACTTTCCCTGAGATTGTCATCTTTCTTGCAGGTGCTGAATTTTCTACCGATTTATCCCTCACTCTTATCTCCGTTGTCATTCCGCAGTCAATATATTTATTCGCATCAGGGATTCACTTCTGGAAGCAGTGTCCTCGGTGGCCTCTAGGCAGCTCGGCCCCCGGGGCACAGTGGGCGGCCCAGGCTCTTCCCTTCTCTTCCCTCACATGGATTCCTTTCACCTCTCCCAGGAATTCTACCACCTGGAATCTGTGTCTTCCTCTTTGTTGGTTTACTCCTCATTTGGGCGGAGTTAAAAGTGTTGTGAGGTACTTTCTTGAGACTTTCACAAGACTAAAACCCATTTCACTCTGCCTCACTCTGCCAGTTAGTTTGACTGGGTATAGAATGTGGGTGGCACTTAATTTCTTTCAGAATCTCTAAGGCACTGCTTCACTGGCTTCTCCTTTCCCAGTGCTACTGTGGTGGTGAAGTCGAAAGCATGCTGATTTCTACTCTTTGTAGGGGACCCACTTCTTCACACAAGCTCATTGTATCACTTTCGTCCCCAGTGGTGTGAAATATCACAACGATGTACCTTGTGGGTCTGATTTTGCTCATTCGGCTGGGGTATGTGCCAAACTCTTTCAGTTAGGCAGTTTATGATCTTTCATTCTGGGATTTTAAAAAAAAATGTGGTTTTAGTTGGTTTCTTTCCATTTTCTCTGCCTCTTATTTCTGAAATTCTCGTGATTCTGATGCTGACCCTCCTTGGTTGCTTCTCTAATTTCTACTTTTCAACATTTCTTTATCTTGTCAAGTTTTCCATTTCTGCTATCGCACACTTTTTAAAAATTTTATTTATTCATTTATGTAAGTAATCTCTACGCCCAATGTGGGGCTCGAACTCATGACCCCAAGATCAAGAGTTGCAAGTTCTCCCGACTAAGGCAGCCAGGTGCCCCATTTCTGCTATCATATTTTTAATTTCTGAGATCTCTTTTTAATTTTCAGGATGTCCTGTGTTTTTTTTTTTTTAATTTAGTTTTATTTTTCATGGTATCCTGTTTTTGTTTTTGTTTTTTTATTTCATGGATGCCTTCTCTCTCTGACGACCTTAGTGACAGCTTTAGAAAATGTTTCTTCTGTTTCCCCTTAAGTTGTCTTCTGCTTCTGTCTCCATTTTTCAAAAATACTCAACACTGCCCTCGGGTTGTGGTAATTCTTGGGTGTCTGTTCACATGCGTGACAGGAGACAAAACAGCTGATTAGAAGCCCAGAGTGCTCTGATGAGATGTGTCTACTGTGTAGAGTGGCCTGGCTGAGCAGTTTTGTGGGGAACCCCTGATGTCAGTATGTAGTATTTACTTCTCTGTGCAGAGAAGATTCTTCAGCTGTCTCATCACAGGACCGTTCTGCGAGCTCACTAAGCAGAAGAGGTCAAGTGTGTGTATGTGTGTGTATGTGTGTGTGTCCTGCAGGTGCCATGAGGAGTTGAAGGGTTGTCTCAACACTCCCCACACATTCCCTTACTTCATCCTCCTGCCGTCAGGATGGCAGTCCTGTCCTCAACTGGGCTTACAGTGGATCTGAGTTTTGTGGGCCTGAAGTATATATGATTTTGCAGGCCCTTTTAAATAAAAAGAATGTAAATTTACAAATATAAGAATAGGACAGGGCCCCTGGCTGGCTCAGTCAGTGGAGCATGTGACTCTTGATCTCAGGGTTGTGTGTTTGAGCCCCATGTTGGGTGTAGAGATTACTTAAAAATAAAATCTTAAAAAAAAAAAAACCTTTAAAAAACACCAACTGTAAAAATGGTCACAAAACTGAGTGTTTACTTAGAGAAAAGAACATAACAAATTACAAGTTATAGAAGCTGACAACACGAACATCAGAAAATCAAGAATAACCTAATATTTTTATTAATCATCTGCCTGACACACCTCTGTATTCATTTCCCTACATTTTTCAGCTGTGTAGTCTATGATTGCCTTTTCATCTGACACAGAGTGGGTTAACATCATTTTCTTCGAGAGAAAAGAAAGGTAATTCCTCTCGTATGGTCGACTGAAATTTGTTTTCTATTACTGAAAGTTTAGAAAAGCTTTTTTCCAACTTACCAGTAATATATAAATACAATACAAATTTTAGGACTGTTGTAAAATTTAGGAAAATCTCATGTTTCTCTCATAAATAAACTAAGATTTCAAGACATTCATCAGGTTTTCTTGTATGATGACTAATCTTAACTGCTCTCTGAATTAATGGGGGTAACCAGCTTGTCCCTGGAGGAGCGCACACCACGCGTTTTGTCATCTTCGTTACCTTTCGCGTTAACAAATTTAAATGTTTTATCAGCGTGTTCATATGATTTGCTCCTCCTCTTTATTAACTAGATCATCAAACATGAACGATCGTGCTCGCTTCGGCAGCACATATACAAACATGAACGATTGCTCCTAATTAAAACTGATCTTGTTCTAGTAATGAATTACTAGCTTTTAGTACAATTTGAAAATGTTTTGTTGTACTTTTATTTCAAGAATATCTCTATTTAATTGCTCACCTTTGTCACTTTTGTTTTGACCCAGTTTTTCCCCTCAGCTTTTTTTTCTTTTTCAAAATGTTTTCCAGATTTACTGAGATACAATGGATATATGTAACATTGTGAAAGTTTAAGGCGTACTTTTTTTTTAAAGTATGCTCAACGTGGGGCTTGAACTCACAACCTCCAGACTGCGTTGCCTTTTCTACTGACTGAGCCATGCCCCTTTCCCGTTTTTAAGTACACTTAAAGACGACCGAAGGTACCCTTTGTATATTTGCACTCAGAAATCTGCACTTTCTCGCGGTTTTAGCAGAGTTTTCAAAAAATGTCTACAAATTGCAGCTAAAACAGAATACTCCCAATTCAATCCTCCAGTCACATTCCAAAAAAAGGCCTATGCTACTCCACAGCTGCCTGACATGAGAGTTAGTATAAAGCAGAAAAAGGAGGAAGTGAAGGCAGAGGTCTTTTAACTGAGTGCAGTATAACTACATTTTTGATGTTCACGAAAAATACAGGATCACGCGAACACACGGTGAGGGTTCCTTCCAGGGCCCTGGACAAGGTCCACGCAAGCGAGGGGCCCTGAAGCTTAACTTTATTAAATAGTTTTCACATAGTAAATCCACCTTTGTATGCCCAGTATAGGAACTCCCTGTCTCATACTCTCCAAAGGGTGGGGCCCCTTCATTCTTGTGCTAGGATGAGGCAGGGACAGTCTCCCAGGGACACTGGAGTTGGGGAGGAGACAGCAGAGCTCTAAACTTACTCAGAAACAGCTTTCAACCCGTCGTTCTGATCTGAGCGCTTGGCTTCACCCCACTTCTAGAAACTCTTACTGCCACCAATTCCTGAACTTTTGAGGATTCTATAACGTAAGTTGCGATGGCTCTTGGTTTTCCTAAATGCCAGTTTAGGATTTGGCTTTCTCAGAACCTAAGACAGTTACTGCATGTAACTGCATTGCAACTCCCAAATGTGGTCTATGTCTCTGTTCTCCCTGAACCTGTAGATCTGTGCCTTAAAACAAACAAACAAAGCAACAAAAAAACCTCTTTCATGTGCTTTTGGTAGGATTTGTAAGGGAGATGAATTAGATGAATGTATTCAATCTGTCATCTTTACTTGGAAGCTGATTTATTAACTTTTTTAAAAAAAAGATTTTATTTATTTATTTGACAGGGAGATAGCACAAGTAAGCAGAACGGCAGGCAGAGGGAGAGGGAGAAGCAGACTCTCCACTGAGCAGGGAGCCTGATGCAGGTCTCGATCCCAGAACCCTGAGATCATGACCTGAGCTGAAGGCAGACGCTTAACCGACTGAGCCACCCAGGCACCGCTGATTTAAGTTTTAAGTAACAGCTTTACTGAGATATAATTCATATACCATAACATTCACCCAGTGTATAGTCTAGTTGTTTTTAGTACATTCGGAAGTTGTGTAACCATCACCACCATCTAAGTTCAGAACATCTTAATCACCCCAAGAGAAACCCCGGGTCTATTAGCAATCACCCCTGCTTCTCCCCTCCCTCCAGCCCGCTGGCAAAGCATTAATCCACTGTGTCTATGGCTTTCCCCAGTATGCACAGTTCATGTAAATGGAATTATATAGGAAGTAGCCTTTTGTGTTGGCTTCTTTCAAGTGGCAAAATGTTTTCAAGGATCACCCACTTTGTGGCATATATCAGGACTTCATTCGTCTTTCATCGTGGAGCAATATTCCACTGCAGGGATATACCATCTGGATCCACTCACCCACTCTTCATCTATCCATTCACTCACTAGGTGATGGACACTTGGGTTGTTCTACTTTCTGGCCATCACGAATGCTGCTGCGATGAACGTCTGGCACGTGTTTGTATGTGGACATACATTTCATTTCTCTTGGGGGTACACCTAGGAGTGAAACTGCTGGACCATACGGTTAAGTCTATGCTTACACTTCTGAGAAGCCATCAGACTTTTCCAAGCGGCTGTGCCATTTTACAACCACCAGCAGTGGGAGAGGGTTCCTGTTTCTTCACATCCTCACCAACACTTGTCATTGCCTTTTTTACTTTAACCATTCCAGTGGGTATGAGGGTTATTTGTATCGTTGTTTGACTGACACGTCTCTAATGACTGATGATGTTGAACATCTTTTCATGTGCTTATCAGGCATCTGTATGTCTTCTTTGGAGAAATATCCATTCAAATCCTTTGCCTGTTTTAAAAATGGGTTGCCTTTTTAAATTGTTGAGTTGTTAAGAGTTCTTGATCTATTCTGGGTAGAAAATCCTGATCAGATATATGATTTGCAAACACTTTCTCTCATTTGTGAATTTTTTTTTCCCCACTCTTTTCATGGTGTCCTTTGAAGCACAGAAGTTTTAGGTTTTGAAGTCTAATCTATTTTTTCTTTTGTTGTTTGTGCTTTTTGGCATCAGTTCTAAGAATTCTTTGCCAAATTCGAGGTCATGAAGACTCACCCCTATGTTTTCTTCTTAGGATTTTGTAGTTTTAGCTTTTACATTTAGGACTTTGATCCATTTTGAGTCGATTTTTGTGAATGGCATGAGGTAAGAGTCCTACTTCATTCTTTCACATGTGGATATCCAGTTATCCTAGCGCTGTTGAAAAGACTACTCCTTTCCCTGTCGAACTGTCCTGGCCTCCTTACAAAAAAAGTCAACTGACCATAAATGTAAGGCTTTATTTCTGAACTCTTGATTCGATTCCACCGATCTAATGTCTATCTTTATGCTAGTACCACAATGTCCTACTTACTGGACCTCTGTTGTAAGTTTTAAGGTTGATAAGTATTGAGCCGTCCAACTTTGCCAAGACTGTTTTGGTTATCTGTGTCCCTTGCATTTCATATGAATTTTAGTGGTTTATTTTTTATATTTAAATCATTACTCCATTTAGAGTTTGAATATATGGTTAGCCAGTTGTTTTAACATAGTTTTTTTAAAAAACTGTCTTTGAGAGGTCATTTCATTAGTGTGAAATACTTCTCTTCCATACCACAGACCTGTCTACTCTTTTGCCAATAACATAGATTTAATTATTCAGGTTTATAACAGTTCTTAGTATCTACCCAAACAGACCCTTCTCATTACATTTTATTTCAGGTAGTTGGCTATTAATTTGTCTTTATATTTAAGATAAACTTCAAAGTCATATGCTGTGTACCCCACCTCCCCAAATCACGATACTTATTTCTAAAAATGCATTACATTTATAGATAGATTAACTTTTGAAGTCCTTTTGAAACTTTTGAAACTTTTGAACTTTTGAAAAAAACTTTTCAAACTTTTGAAAATCCTACATTTTTTACAAATACTAGGTTTGCTCATCCAGGGCCATAATATTTCCTTCCATTCACTCAAGTCTTTTTATTATATGCTTTAGTCTTATGAGTTTTTTCATATAGGTCCTGTACTTTTATTCTGTTGAATATCAAGATCCCAAAGTAACACTGACATATGGAAGTTTTAGCCCCACACATGGAACAAATTCCACTTGATTATACTCAAATGGAATTCTCTTTTTCATTTTATTGTCCTACTACATAGGAAAGCTACTGGGTATTAAGTATTTACCCTGAAACCAGTCATCACACCTACATACTTAACCTACATAGCCCGAGAAATTCAGCAAGGAAAAAAAGGAATTAGGTTTTCCAAATAGACAGTCATATCACTTGAAAATAATGACAAAACTTCCCTTTCCTTTCCCAATATTTTGTACCCACTTCTTGTCTTATGTTATATAACATTGGCCAGAAACTGTAGAGAAATGTTTCTGACTTAGTACTAAGAATGTTTCAAGGCTGACCTTTCACCATTAAATATGAAAAAGGCCACTGGTTTCAGACAAAAAGCCTCCAATTAGTAAGGAAATTATCTTTTTGGTTTCTTTCTTTCTTTTCTTTTTAAAGATTTTATTTATTTGAGAGAGAGAGAGAGCGAGAGTGCACATAAGCTAGGGGAGAGGCAGAGGCAGAGGGAGAAACAGGCTCCCCGCTGAGCAGGGAGCCCGAAATGGGGCTCGATCCCAGGACCCTGAGATCATGACCTGAGCCAATGGCAGACGCTTAACCGACTGAGCCAACCAGATGCCCCAAGAAATATCTTTTTGTTCCTAGTTTCCTAAAAGGTACAAAGATCGGATCTTTGAGTTCTGTCCCAGAGCCGCCTTCTTCAGGCATCTAGATTGATCAGCTTGCTCTCTTAGACCCAATGCTGTGATTCACTCTTCTTGGTAAAGGGTCAGGCTAACCAACTTTGCCATGTATAAATCTTGCTTTCTCATTCTGACACATAAGCCCTCTGTCGCAGGGACTGCATGCTCTGCTTCTTTGCGACTCCTGTAAGGACTGTAGGTACAGTGCTACGTTCAACCTTTCATTGAATGAATTTCAGCAAATATTTATTGGGGGCCTTCTTTAACCTAGAATTACTCTAGGTTCTAGGACTATCGGGATGAACAAGACTGACTTGTTCTGTCATCTCAGGGAGCGTATAGCCCAGTCTGATGCACATGGTAAGGCACTAGGTAAGTGGGTAAATGAAGGAGAAAATCAGTACGTTGCCCCAGGGCCCTATACCACACCATATTCTCATTTGAGGTTCCTGAAAAAAGTTACTCTCAGATAAGTCTTTATAAACAAAGAAAGGTAAGATCATTGTTTTCGGCTTCCCAATCTTTACCTGACTAAACCAAAGCTAAAAAAACAAAACAAAACAAAACAAAAACAGTCTCACCAGAGCTGTCCTTTAGCATTGGCAGTGAAGCCTGTCAGGACATGGTCTCAGAATATGGGCTGAGGGACAACAATTTTATTTTAAAATATTTATTTATTTATTTGAGAGAGAGCATGCCCATGAGCAGGGGCAGAGGGAGAGGGACAGTCTCCAGCCAACTTCCCGCTGAGCACGAAGCCCAACTCGGGGCTTGATCTCCTGACCCTGAGATGCCAACCTGATTAAAAATCAAGAGTCAGTCACTTAACCAACTGAACCACCCAGGCATCCCCCAAACTAATAATTTAACGAGCTTAAGAGGAATTATGACGGGAGAAGAGTCTCCTGGGTTTATTCCAAGGCTGCCAAATGGCAGACGTGCTCCCCTCTGCCAGAGAAAGAGCCTGAAATCTGGGGCAGGTACCCTTAGGGAACAACAGCTTCTCGGCCACCCAAGCGGTGGAAGGTGGCGGGGGGAGGGCGAGAAGACTGAGCAGAAGGACTATGCTTCAAGCAGCTCTTCTGCCTCTTCTTGTCACTGCCTCCCTGATCTCCTCCCTGTGGTTCTAGAACCCCGCTGGGACACAGGGACTTCCTGGGGAGAAACAGCTGCTCTGGAAGGCGCCCTCGGCAAGAGCCTCAGCATGGCGGCAACTCCAAGAGCAGAGTTGCCTGGCCCCGAGAGGGTGCTGGGGCCCAGGATGGCAGTTCTCGGGGACTCGGTGAGGCTCAGTGGGCCTCAGGACCTTCCCCAGGGTTCTTCCCTTGGCTTTGGATGAGGAAGCAGAGGTCCAGAGAGAAGACAGGGCCTGCTCCCCGCAGAATCTCTCTGCTCTGGAAGAAATCGTGAGGGCTCGAAGCTCTCCTGGCCTCCGGACTAGGATTCCTTAGTTGCTTCTACTTGCCAGTCCGTAAATATGAACACCAGAGGGCAGGAGAAGGGCTATTTTGGTCTCAGCAACAAAACCGGAGGAAACAATTCTCTTGAGCCTACCCTTCTCCAACCCTCAACATGCCCCACCTCAAAAAAGAGAAAAAGTTCTATGTGCACAAGGGGTGCGGGGGGGATTCACTTTCACAATAAAGAAAAGTCAACAGGATGTTCTCCGTAGCTACAAATATACTTTTTCAAACAGTAAATATCTCTATTAGCAGCACGATGCCAGTTGGCTAATTCTGTCTGTCTCAGTAAAACCTTTCCCAAAAAACTCCTGCTCTTGTGTAATGTCTATTTACAAAAACAGCTCTTTTGCATTTTCAATTTGCTGGGTTTCTCAATCTTTTGTTTCCCCACCCCCTCTACTGCAGAGGCAGAGACAAGAGGCAGGCCCAGATGGCAGTTGGGTGGGGATCCCCTGGTCACCCTAGCAGATCCCTCAAGGCCCGCCTTCTCTGGAGAGTACTCTGCTTCCATGACAAAGAAGGGTGGAAAGAGGGGCGCCTGGGTGGCTCAGTGGGTTAAGCCTCTGCCTTCAGCTCAGGTCATGATCTCAGGATCCTGGGATCGAGCTCTGCATCGGGCCCTCTGCTTAGCGGGGAGCCTGCTTCCCCTCTCTCTCTGCCTGCCTCTCTGCCTACTTGTGATCTCTATCTGTCAAATAAATAAATAAAATAAAATAAAAAAAAAGCAGAGTGGAAAGAAGCCGAAACCTACACGTTCCTCCCTGGTCTTCACCTTGGCCTCTGGAAATGGTTCCTACCGAACGTGAATGAGCCTAGGCCTGGCTCGGGGGTGGAGAGAACCCTGAAATGATTCAGTCTACCCCACCCCACATCTTTCTGAGGGATCACAGTTTTGGGGGGAGGGAGGGGGTGAGGGAGGTGAGAAAGAAGGGAGGGCTGAGCAAAGAAGTAGGCGGCAGTTGATAGTGGCTGAAATCCTGGCTCCCCGGGGAGTGGTCTGGGCCTGAGTCACTGTCTCGGGCGAGAGCAGGAAGGTGGGCGAAAGGCAGCAGCTTCTGCAGGCTGGAAGGACAAGCCCCTCCTCCTCCCATCCTTCTGTCACCCCATACTTGGATACTTGGGTCGCTGCCTTTTCTGGTCTGAGGCCCCACCAAGGCTACCGCCACCTTGACACTCAGAGGGGAAACAGGGGGCTGCGGCCAGGGCAGGGCTTAGGCAGAGGCAGCTGGCTCCTGCAGAGCAGCTGTGTGCTGGAGGTCATCCTCTCCGCAGGGCCAGCTGGCCACAGTGCCACCCGGCCACGGAGAGTTCAGCCTGAGCAAGGGCAGGAGAGATCCCAACAGAAGGGGACATGGACTGAGCTGTAAAATGGCCATTTCCAGCACCTCTGACCACAGCCTCTCCACACCACTCCGGCCCCCGTCAGTCTTTCCCCCGAATTAGCCAGATCTAAAACCAGGGCACATACAAAATACTGCCCTGACTCGCCACCAGTCCGAGGAGGTATGTGTGTGTTTAAAAATAAAAGGCATGACTCTGTGACTTGGCCGATTTGTCATTTGGACTGGAACAATCCCCCAGCTCAGCTGTGATCCCTCCTTCCCCATGGCTCCCCAGGCTGACCTCTGAGCAGCTGAGACGGAATGAATCACAGAATTCGTGAGATCTTAGAAATCTTCTAGTTCAAGTGGCCATTTACCAAGCATCCCCTTAGTGCTGGTTGGCGCTAGGTGCTTCACAGACCACAGTTCATTTAAAGCAGTCCCCTCTTGTACTCCCCACTAGAGAGTGCGCTGAATGGGGGGACAGACGCTGAGCCGCACTGCTTGGCTTTTAAGTCCTCGCTTTGCCAACTGCCAACGGTGAGGCTTTGCACAAGTTACCTAACTTTCCTGTCTCTCAGTTTCCTTGCCTACAGAATCGGACAATAATATATGTATCGTGTAGGGTCACTGTGAGGGCCAAATGAGTTTAGTTCCTAAAATAGTTCCTGACTATACAGTCAGCGGCCTGTACGGATTTGCAGTAAAGACAGTGGTGGTGTTTTCAATGATGATGAACGAACTGAGGGCCGAGCGGGTGGCTCGACACGGTTACACAGAGGTCAGTATGGTTAGGGAAGCTGAAGTGATTTGTTCTGTTTTGGGGCAAGCAGCAGTCCCAAGTGGGTCCACTTGCCTACAAGGAATGGCGACTTCCTCCTGAGTAGTGAAAGGATTTGTGACTGAAGTCTGGAGGCTGATGGCGCCGCTAAAGGTCTAGAAACAAGAGGAAGGCAGGTAATTCGGGGAGGTAGTCTAGTTTGTTTGTTTGTTCTGTAGTTCCTTAGCAAATGGGTTTCCCCATTTTATAAATGGAAAACAGAAGGCATTGTGAGGTGAAAGCCTTCTCCTGCTTACTAAACAAGCCTGAGAGAAGTCTTCAGCGCCTGCTTTCCATTCTGACAGGTGAGCCGTGGCTCCGACGGCAACAGACTCTGAGAGGCACCAGCCCAGCTTTTGCTTCTGAGGCACTATCTCCAATCTCATTTTCACTTCTGTCTCTAACCAGCCAGGAATTCTACACAGAGCTTTCACTCGACCTTTCCCCTTCTCTGCCAAAGGTCTGAAAGCAGCATGGAGCAGGAGGAGGGGGCCTGAGAGGGAAACTCACTTCTAGGCCTACCTCCCCAGGTCATCCTTGCCTACCCAACGTGGGAGGCGGGAAAATCCTGCACTGAAGAGTGACATCAGCTCTGGCCGTGATGCCCCTCAGGCCAGTCATGACAAGAGTTAAGAGGATTATCAATATTGTAAGCACTCAGAAAATGACAGAGAGGAAATACTCGGGCGTTGACTGAGCATCATCGCGCTCTACCATGAAGCCACACTTGCCTCCGACCTCACTCCTGAAGCAGCGCAGGCCCTCAGGCACTGCTGGTGAGCCCCCTGAGGACTAAAGTCCAATTCTGTCCCCCCCACATCCCTGCTCCTTCTCACCCTGGCGGGGTGCCATGGCCCTGCCTTTAGTAGGTATCATTCCCAGACTTTCACTACATACATTTAATGTATTGTATATATATATTTTTATATATATTTTTAATATATTTATATATATATAATATATAAAGTATATATTATATGTATTAATGTATATAAATAAACAACACAGTACTGTTTTATAGGCCCGAACTGTACGGAAATAGTACAATATTGAATGCATCACTTTGAACTAACTTTTTCTGTCCAGCAGTATGTGTCTGAGATCTGTCCACATTTATATACACAGCCCTGCTTCATCCACTGTAACGACCACCTGTCTCATTACGTAAAGACACCACACTGGAGAGGCTGGACACCCACACACAATGAAGCAACCTGCTCCCCGGCAGGAGTTGCTCCGGGCCAGGGGGTGCAAACGTTTCCAATGCCACAGGGGCTGTAGAAACCTCCAAAGTGGCTGCATCAATTCACACCACCCCTCTCCACACCACCTCACACCCTGGATGCCAGTGGGCACGTGTTCCCCCTGCTCCTCGTCCTTAGATACTTGGTGTTGCCAGACTTTAAAACTGTTGCCAGGGCGCCTGGGTGCCTGAGTGGGTTAAGCCTCTGCCTTTGCCTCAGGTCATAATCCCAGGGTCCTAGGATCAGCCCCACATCACATCGGGCTCTCTGCTCAGTGGGGAGCCTACTCCCCGCCACCCCCCCCCCCCCCCGGCCTGCCTCTCTGCCTACTTGTGATCTCTATCAAAAAAAAAAAAAAAAAACAAACTTAAAAAAAACAAAAACAAAAACAAAAAAACCAAACTGCTGCCAGTCGGATGGCTGTGCGAAGGCATCTCACTGTTGGCTTAATCTGCTTTTCCCTGATTACTAATAAACCAACATCTTGGTACAGGCTTTTGTCTGCTTTGGTTCCCTTTTCCTTAAAGTGATTGACACTTTTCCCATCTACGGATTAAATTCTTACACAGCACGTGGCTGGGGCTCTTCAGAGTTGCCCCCTCTACATTTCTTCTTATGACCTGTGAAAACCCACCAGATAAACCGGCAACACTGTCTTCAACTGGCTGGAGTCACAGGTGCTGGCTCGTAGCCTGAATCCCTACAATACCTGTCCAAATGAGTGTTTGTCTACATGGGGTCCCGCATCAATCATGTACGCTGCTACACCTTATCCCACTGCAAACCTATCAAAATCAGTCGTGAGATCAATGGAAGTACACCATTCTTTTAAACATGAACTATAACATAACAGAAAATACTGGAATGCATCACACATGTGTCTGAAATATAGATGTAGGTGTGCTGCGATGCGATATTAAAGCTATTTCTGACTGCAAGTTGTGGTCAAAAATTTAGAGGAGGCCACTGTCCAAGTCTGCGCCTCACCTTCTCCCCCCCCCGCCCCACCCAGGCTGCATTCTTCCCCTTCTCCAAGCTCTCCTACAGAGCACTGCCAAATGAATCCCATGAAACAGCTGATCTCCCATGTCACTTCCATGCTCAAAACCCTTCCATTCTCCAAAGCCGAAGCTCAGTTTTGGCTCCTCGGGGAGGCCCTGCAAGCACTGACCAGTGGCCCTAACTCTGGTGCCCGCTGTCATCCACGCAGCCTCTCCCCAAAGCCCTATGCGCTAAACCCAAGCCAGTCTCCTGACTGACCCCGCCAAATACTCTTGATGCATTCCATCTCCACACACCTTTTCCACGCCATTCCTCTACCCTGGATCCCTCTCCCACTGCAACGCTGCATACTCGCTAGTTCAGCTAAGGTTCAGCTAAAACCATGTCCTCTGGTTGAAATTTTTCTTGATGATGCCATACCGGTATTTGGTGATTGGCTGTCACTCCTATGAAGCCCTAGTGCTTACCATACACTGGCTTAAGACAGGCATTGGTTCTGAGAGCCTTTTCTGTGTCCCCAACATGCAGCACAGGCCTCTTGTATAGTAGAAATGTTCACTGAGCAGGAAATCAACAAACAGTTATGGAGCACAATCTGTGTGCAACAAGTCACTGTGGGCCCTACTTAATGCGTTAGCCACCGAAATTATGGGTCTGGGGAAGCGACTCTAACAGTTGAATTGCCAATTCTGAAGCTACCCCAACACATGGACATGACGAGCATAACAGAAGAAAACACCTTTGACAAGGAAGCTGTGGGATTCAGGATCCTCGGCTCTCTCCAAACGTTGGGAAAAGCCCCTTCCCCTCTCATTACAAACAGCTGAAACAAGAGTGAGACATCTTATGCCAGGGCCCAAAGCAACAGGCGGGGGTGGGGGGGGACCAGAACCTAACTCACCCCTCTAACTCCCAGCCACATTTCTCTGCACGGACACTGATTTCCTTCGTTCTGAGTCAAACTTCCGGACCTCTAATAGAGGAAGATTTACTACAGGCCTCCTTTTTCCTTGTCACTTAAGCCTAAGCGCATCAAGGTATGTGGTTCCAGGGAAGCCTACGCTCCCTGGAGACAGCGAAGCCAGATCGATAAGGCAGATTATATTCTTAATTCTTCTGAACTCTCCCTCCATACAATAATAAAGACACGGACACAAGAAGAGAGAGGGGGAGACAAGCAGGAGAGGAGAGGGAAGTGCTTGACTTAGGCCCAAATGGTGGATCAGTGACCTGAGATGTTTGACCTGAATATCAAACACCTTCTTCCTAGCAGGGCACACCACTGGACCACCTGGTGAGAAGATGCGTGTGTGGTCGGTGGATGAATGGATGGGTAGATGGTACAGGAAGGCAGCAGGTACCCACTAAACAAACGGGGTGGGCGGGCTGCATGCACAGAGGAAGCAGGGAACAAAGACCTCTCACTCTTCATGCAAAGTCCACAGTGTACAAAGGGCATCAATATTGGACATTTCTCACTGTGACATTTTGAAAGCCCAGCCTAGCACAGAACAATGGCTACCCTCTGGGGACCATGGGCTGCATGCCCCTAGGACTTATTCAATGATGGCTGGCATACCCCATATGCTTGGTGAACTTGACCCTGGGCATCGGCCTCCTATGATGGCCCTACGTCACTCTGGTCTCTTCCCCCACTGAGAATTCCAGTCTTGGATGAATGGATGGATTCATTCTGGGAGCGGGAAAACCACTCCAGGAGTGAATCAGAAGGACCCAGCCCCACTCCCTTTGCCAGCCATTGAGCCATGAACTGAGTGTGATTGTGTGCCCAGGCGCTGGTGCTGTTCCCCTCTCAGGGAGATAGGGTCAGGGTCCACGTAAGAGATGACGTAGAGACCCTCTATAGAGGAAGAAAAAGGAATCTCAGCTTTGAGGGACAAAGCCACCCTTTTGGTTCTGACCCACAGTCCAAGGAGATGCCAAGCTGCACAAGTTCCACTAGTAAATTAATACTGCAGAATAAAAATCTCAGCTTTCGCTGAACCGTTGGTTGTCAATTTCAATTCTCTGCAACCTGACAGGCCTTAGGAAACAGGCTATTGCACTCTTGGAAAGAAAGCCTTCTTTAAGACAGGTGGAAACAGCATGCTTCAGATTACCAGGAGAATCCTTTACCCTGGTCTCTGCTCTGTTCTTCTCCTGATTTGTGAAGCAAAGATTGACTTTTAAAATTGTAAAAGGCCAATCTAAGCAGTACAAAAACACTTGTACTCTCTGGTTTTTACCCTGAAAAATTAAGCAAGAGAATTCCAAAGCTTCCAGATGCAGCTAGCAAGAGGATATCTATACCACAAGGTCGGAGAACCCAGGCTGACACTTTAAGGAAGTAATTTCTTTAGGAAAGGGAACTGAAGGATTGCCACTTTGCTCATCACTAACTAGGTTATAACAAGATGGGAAAGTTAGCTTTTTAAGGCTCTAGCCCCCTATTGGACTCCTGGAGCAAAGGTGGAGGGAAAAGGAGCAGCTCCTGCTGGGGCTTATTAGGGCATTGCTCCAGGCTTCCTCTCGTGCTGGTACCAACTGTCTGACATTTGTCCATCAATCTTTGTCTAAGAAGCAGGAGAGAGGAGGGGACAGAAATGGTCTAGATTTTACATTAGAGAATTGTCCTTAACACTGGCTGACATTTGCAACTTGTGGCCAGTGCGTAGTTTCCACTAATGGTCAAATGTGAGACTGCAAGGGCCTTCCTGAAGGGTATTCTCCTATCTTCATTCATTCACGACCAGTTAGCATACATTTACTTTGTGTAAAGAAACAGATTAGACTATGAGGACAGAGCGACAAACACATTCCCTACGCTAAACGGACCTTGGGTTCCAAGAGATTTGATTCATCTCATACATCTCTAGAGGTCAGCGTATTCATACAAGCAAACTATACAGATAGACCCCCTGAGGTCTGAGGTTGTGGATATTCAGGTCCTTGGGTCTGAAGGTGAGGAAGTCCCTTTGGGCAAACCGAGTCAAAACAAATCAAGCATTAAATATTATGAAGTCTCTACTATGAGCCTTCATCTACTATGGCCATCGTACAGCAACATACTTTCCAACGCTGGAGCTGTGACTCTTGTACTCTGAGCCTCCTTAGCGTCTTTCCTCATGGCCTGCTGGTTCCCCTAATATTTAAGCTTACCTACGTCTACGTCCCAGAGAAAGCAGTGAGTGGGTAATGGCCCTGCCAATGATTAAAACTAGTTCAATCCCACACTGGGAGCGTGGGTGTGGGTTTTCGATTCTGGACCCTTCCAAAAGAGCAGCAAGTTCTGTCTTTCAAAGACTGTTAAGTGGTCCAAAGACTAGTCATCTGAAAGCGAGTGGGTTTTTGATCAGTGAGCTGCGCCCAGACTGCCAGAGTCTACGGGAGCCTACGGGAGCCGTGGAGAGATGCCCACAGGGGAGAAAGAAGGCATTTCACTCCGCTTCAACGAACGTTTACAAGAGGAGGAAACAGGAAACTTCCTCACTCCAAGCAGCTGGGAGAAGCGGGGACCGGTTCCACGTAACAGAAAGAGTCAGGAAACGGACGCGGGAATCCCAGGCCAAGGGGATTCCCCCGCCCCCGCTCCCGGTGAGTCCTGCCGAGAGACGGAGCCTCCGGGAATGCACCGGAGCAAGGTCCCTCGAACGACCAAGGGCGGAGGGTCCGTGCTGGCAGGGCGGGCAGCACGGGCAGCGCGGGCGAGGAGACTCAGGTGGGCGCAAGCAATGCGCCTGGCGGGCCCAGGTCTCCAGCGGTTCTGCCGCCCCCGCCTCACTCACCAGCTCATGGTCCCGAAACTGGCCCTGCTGCCGGGGTCCTCGGCAGCAACTGGGTCCTCAGGGATCACTTCCGGATTCAGCCAGTCTCCAGGAAGTGACGTAACCCCCACCCCCGGTGCCCGGAAGAGGCGGGGGTAGGCGGGGCCCGGGGCATTAACCCTTCCGCGGCGGCGGGCGTCCCTTGCAGTTTCCCGGTTCAGGGCTCAGCTTGTGGCGACGGCGTGGGGACTCCCCCGGGTGTTTTCTGCCAGAGATAGTGACTTGTAAAATTCTCATTCGCTTACTACACTTGCCTCTTAACCTTGTTATGGCTCCAGTTTTTCTGTCTGCAAAGAGATTTCTAAGCGGTCCTTGTCCATAGGGGAAGGGGCCAGTGGGGGGGGACTTACGTTCTCTTTGTGGTCTTTTGTGTCTTTTAAATTGTGTACCCTTTACATGCCTTACCTGCTACAAACAAAAACACCGATGGATCTGGCCCCTTCAAGATGGCACAAGGCTCTGAATATAAAAGGGGCTTTTCGGGTTGGCAATGTTCTGTCTATTTACCCAACGACAGAGAACTAAGAGTAAGGGTTGCGCCTTGTCTCCTAGTCCTTCCCTCTGCTCCGCTTTACAGAACCCAGATGATGTGAATGACCCCATTGTTTTTACTCAGTCATTTGACAAATATTCGCGGAGTTCTTGCCCTGTGCCAGGCATTGTGCTAACCCTAAGGCCACAACCCTGAAGAAGTATGGATACTGCCCTAATTCTCTCCCAGAGTTATATATCTAGAGGGAGAGATAACTGGCAACTAAGTAATCACATATGATGGGAAAGCAGAAGGCGCTGGGGCAGCCTATAAGGGGCTCCTGCACGCCGCACGTGCATTTTAGTGATGGCTTCCCTGAGGAGCCGATGTGTAAGCCAAGTCCTAAAGGCAGCTCAGGCTAGCCAGGTTAATCCGAGATGAGGACTGGAGGGAGTCCAGGCAGAGGAAACCTGTCTTAGCTGAGAAGGGGACTGAGTTTCAGGCAAGCAGCTCACTCTGGGTCTCCCAAAGTCAGAATTCAGGGCCTTAGTCCCTCATAAGCTGCCTGGGGTCTTGAGCCGTGTTGGCCTCCTCACCCCCAAGAACCTCCCTACCTCAGAAGAGAAAAGCAGTCAGCGATGCCTGTGCAAGTAACTGCTGGGCTCACACAGGCCCTCTCTCTGGGAATTCTCCTTCAAATGGATCTCAAGTTAAGCCACTGAACAGAAGATGTGCATCACTTGTTTTGAGTTCCCAGAGGAGAGTGGACGGCTTGGTCAGGAGGAGCTGGGGTACTCAGAGGCTTGTCCACAGCAGATGGTCTCTCATTTGTGTTTTCTGTTTCCATTGTTGAGAGTCTAGAGTTTGACTCAACAGGGGTTTTCCAGTAGAGGGTGGGCCCCCGAGTGCCTTCCACAGATCAGCTTCGTCACCATGTTATTCTTCAGGAAACAAGCCAAAGTGAACACTAGAGAAGCCTGAAGAATAAAGAGGAGGAGAAGTCGCCAAAAGGCAGCCTGGACAGAGGGTAGGCAAAGGGAGGGAGTGTCCTTGCTGCTTTGCACAAGGTGTGATGGATGGATGAGGGGTTCTGTGGTAGATGAACATTTTGGTATTTTAGCACCTGTAGATGGCTCTCCCACCTGCTTCTTCCTTTCACCGTGCCCTGTGTCTCTTAATTATTGCCCCAAAGTGCTAAAAAATTTCCATAAGTATCAGCCTGGGCAACCACCATATCCCAGAGGAAATGTGTTTCAGGGTTGGGGGGTAGCAGACACATCCCATAGGACAAGAATAATGGATTCTGGATTAAGAGTCTGGAGGAGTCGCAGGCTCTGGTTCCATCTTTGACACTAGGACTGACTTCAGGAGTCACATCCTGTCTCTGAGCCTTGGCCCCATTGTCCAGAAGATGAGTGGATGGATAATATCACCAAAGTTGCCAACACTATGAGGTTTTAAGTTGACTGTCTTATTGATTGAAGAGGTCCTCAGGAAATAGGAAAATAGGGGAGGTCTGTGGCATGGGGCCTGAACAGAAAGGCAAGCTGAGAGAAGTGAGCAGATCTGAGGAGTCAGTGACATCTCAGGGCAGGGAGGGGGAGGATGGGAATGGGGGGAGAGGGAAGGATTCAGCCTGAGGCCCATGCGGCTTACCTACAGCCCTGGCTCTTTAAGGGACCCGCTAAGGGTCCTGGAAAGAATGCTGGCCTTCTAGGATTCTGTCTGGAAAGTGCCTGCTTGGACTCCTTCCCTGTGGCTCCTTTGCTCAGCCTGAGTTGTGCCAGGCTGAAGATGGACGGCCGGGCCCCCTGCTGTCCTGTGGACCCCCAAGCTTCCCTCCATGAGCATGACACGGCATGTTGCATTGATCCCTGGGGAGCTGAACAGGAGGAAACACAAACATCTCCCACTGTCACAGAAAACTCAGCTGCGGGTCTCCAGACCCAAGGTGGGAAGCTCCGTCTTTCTTCTGGGAACCAAAGGATGGCACCATGAGGATCAGGTTGATCCTGCCCCTTTGGGGAGGGGAGGGGGGCTGGAAAGGAGCAAATTCAGCTTCTCTATGGAAGCTGAGAGTGGAGGAACTTCAGACAGAGGTGGGATGCTCCTGGATGCCAGCCTGGTGAATACTGCTTCCTCCCCCAAAGTCTGAGCCTGAAGTTCAGGGAGTGTTCAGGGGGCAGAAATCTGTTTGGGTGGACAGAGTTCTGTACCAGAGGGAAAAGAGCCAAAGAACCAGTTAGGCCACCACACCCCTCCCTTCTACTCAAAAACTGGTGAGCAGGTGCTCCCCACTGACCCTCCTCTCTGGGCTTGTCCTATATGCCTTCCCCACACAGAGGTCCGATTCTTTCACCAGGTGGACCTCTAGTCAGCTAGGAGCAAGGCTTCCTGAACTGGAGGTGGGTCATGAGGAACTTCCTCACCAGCATAAGGGCTGATACTGAAGGGACCAACGGTTAGGGGGCCGAACTGTTGGGCCGAGTTCCCTTTGCAGCCCTGAAGGTCTTTGTGTCCTGGGAGGCTCCCGGGGCATAAATTCAGACCAAGACCCCCAGGTTTCTATACGGTTTTGCTACTCACTTCCCTCTGCTCTGCATCTGCTCAACAAGGTGGCCCGGAACAACAGAGTTCCCTGAGGAGCCATGGGCCAAGGACCTGGGAGACGAGCAAGGGTGGGAGAAGATGCAGGATATATGGGTGAAAGTTTCCAGCGGTGGGAAGCGTACCTCAAGGGCTCAAATGTCAGGGTAAAGTGGCAAGTCAGAGGCTGGGTTAGCTAAGTAGTCAGGGCCAGGAATAGCTGTCTGGTCCCTGGCTCTGTCCCCAGGTAGCTTGAGAGAGTCTCTCCCCTCCTCGGGGCCTCATTTTTCTTGACTGTAACATAAAGAGTCTGGGTTAGATCTGGGTTGGCAAATGGGTGCCATCCCACTTGCCATCTCGAATGGCTTGTTCCTGGCTATCCTGGAGCATAGGATTCTGGGGAATCTGTCCTTGTTGGGGAAGTTCTGTGATTGATTAGCGATGCCTGCCTTGGATGACTAAGGTGGTCCAGTCTATTTATTATTTAGCCGTTGTTCTTATTTTTATTACCAGTTAATAACTGAGCATTCATGATATGCCAGGCACTGTTTTAAGTGGTTCCATTTTCGCTGTTTCCCATGACGCTGTGAAGTCAATCCTATTACTGTGATCGGCACAAAGCATAGCTGGTAAGAAGCTGGTAAGAGAAGGAATTCCCACCTGGGCCTCCTGGCCCTGAACCTTATGCTTTTTGACGTTGTGGTTATACGACCTCTCACCGCTGAAGTTCCTACTTCTGTAGACACCTACAACTCTGTCAAGGCAAAGTGGAAAAGGAGCAGCAGACAGCTGGGGAATAGGCGAAGCACGAACCCTGAAGGGGCGGGCCAGCCTGGGATCCCCTAAAGGGATTCAGGGCTTGGCCTCGTCCTGGGAACTTTTATATGCTTCCTCCCGTTCAGCAAGTTCAGGACCAGCAGGTGGCAGCACCTGGCAGGGTGAGAGAAAAGGGCAGATTCTGGACTTGGCATTGATCCTTCAGGGATCCTTCAGGGATCTGCTAGCCCAGATGCTGAGGAAAGCAAGGACAAAGGAGGGTGTGCAGGAGGGCTAGTCAAGGGCCGGGAGGAAGGAGGCCTAAGCCTCAGACCCACAGGGAGCTCCCATGGCCAATGCTTTAGTTCTCCCCGCAGTGTGAGCCTCTCAGCTTGCATTTCATGGTGCCTGCTGTGGGCTTTTTTTTTCCTCCACTCTGGGAGAATGACTAACTTTGAGGACTAAAAAAAAAGTGTTTTGATTACACTGCCTTTTTACCAACTGGGAGCATTAGTCACCGTGGATTGCTGCAGATAACGGGGAAGGCAAGCAGCATCCCCCACCTCCCCCTCCTTCTCCCTGATTAGCTCGCAGAAGCCAAGGAGGAGACGAGAGTGAGAAAGAGCACACTCAGGAGGGAAAACAATCCCCCTGGACAGCATGGGTCTGGGGCATGTGTCCAAGGGCTGCTCCTCCAGGCTGGGCAGCCCCCCGATAGCTTGACCATAATAGGAGATGCCCACTGGAAAGAAAACCGGCAGGAGGAGCACTGAGCCCATGCCCCAACCCCCTGGGGTCTGAGTTGGCTCCAAGTGGCCTGTTTCTCCAGGTGGGTCCAGGGTACACCTGGAAAGGGGAAGGCAGAGGGAAGTCACTGAAGGCGCAGCCCCCGAGGTGGGGCATTAGTAGCCAAAGAGGACGACGGAGCCCACAATGGCTGTGACAGGGGGCCGATGCCCAGGCTGTGGAGGAGCTAAGGAATTGTTGCCTCGGGCTGGGGCTCTCAGGGCTCTGCCTGGGGTTGGGCAGCTCCTGAAGATGGGGACGGGTCCCACTTTCCCTGCCCTATGCTCTGGCATGCTCTGGCATTCCTCTGCATCCTCAAGGGGGCAGTATCTGGCACTTTGGGTGGCCTTTGTTCCTGCTTTGGTGCTGATGGGGCAAGAGAGCTAGGGCGCTCTCCTAGTCTGTCCTGTTGGCCTGGATGCTGGTGATGGGAACTCTGTACCTTCCTGGGGAAGGCTGGAGCTGGGTTGTATTGGGGACAGGCTGGTCCTGTGAATCCTGTTCTTTAGGGTCAGCCCTTTGGCCCACTCCCCCCACCCCACCCCTGCCCAACCCCCACTACGGTGCTCCACCCTGGGAAGAGTGGCCCTTCCATTGGCTAGCCGCTCATGGATATGTAAAGAATCCCAAATATTAGGACAAATAACCTTTGGATTATGTCAGTAAAGAAAAAGAAACAATTTTATTTCTACATTTCCCAAGATCAAAGCTACTTCATCTTGATGTTGCTGCTTCTGATTCTTTTTAAAAAAGAAAATACGCACAAGTGTCTGGTGTTCTCTGACTGTGAGGAGCTTATGTGACACCACCTTAGAGCAAACAGAGTTGCAAGAGGGAGAGATCCTGGGAGAAGTCCCCCTCAGCCTCGGGGCCCTAGCCACCACAGAGGAAGTCCAGGCACTGGAGTTGCCGTGCGGTTGTTCCCATCAGCCCTGGCGTGTCTCTTCATCCTTTGCTCTTCTGAGTGTGGCACAGTTGGCTTCCTGAAGCTTTGTATATGTGCTGCCGAAGCGAGCACGGCTTCCTGAAGCTTTGCATGCCCATTCTTTGGTCTTTGCAGTTGTCCGTGATAACCTCCATCAGTGCTAAGTACTACTGGTGCTCGGCGAAGCATCTGACATGCATTCAATCATGTATTCTCTTGTAAAAAAAAAAAAAAAAAGATTTTACTTTTAAGTCATCTCTACACCCAACACGGGCCTCGAACTCACAACCCCGAGGTGGAAAGAGAAACACGCTCTACTGATTCAGTCCATCGGGCACCCCAAGACCATGTGTTCCTCACAGTAACTTGATAGGGCAGCTTCTCTGAGGACCCTTTTTATAGATGAGGGAGCCAAGGCTGAACCAATTGCCCAAGCGTCATAGAGTTGGCCAAGTGACAATGACAGGTGTTTAAAACCAGGTTTGTCTAAACCACCTTGGAGTAGAAAAGAAAGTAGCCAAAGGGGAGGGAGCTGGCTTTTGTGGGATCTCACTCATGTGCCATCTCGTTAACCCTCGCCACCTCCCCAAAGGAGGACAAGGAGGCTTGGTGGGCTTGGCTGCAGGAGAGCCTGGGATGGTCCAACAGAAGTCATTCTTGTGGCAAAGCCCTTGCCCTAGCTGTGGTGCCGCCCAGAGGCCAGCTTGCAGACAGAAGGGGTACCCACTGACTTTAGGTGGCAGGACTGGGAAGACAGGCTTTGAGCTGATTGTGCATGATAGAGTGGCCTCAGGACTTTTGTCCCTTGGCTGGGCTAGCCCTCCACTCTCCACTGAAGCCACAGGGTACCCCAGATGAGCGCAGCCCCCAGGAGGGCATGGCTTTCCTAGGGAATCCTCACAGGTTCCACACACACATGGGGAGAGTAGATCTAGGGCGCGGGGAGGACTGCCCTAGCCTGACCTCGCTGTGGGCCTAGCTGCCCAGTGTCCGCCCCCTGCCGCTGTGGCCGAGACAGCCCCCAGACACCGGCGGGGCAGGTGGCAATTATCCCAAGGCACTGATTACACTGCCGGGCCGGCCGAAGCCCCAAATAGCCCAGCAGCTCAGCCTGGCACAGGGAGTGGGGGAGGAGAAGCGTCCCGTCCCATCCCGCTGGAGAAGACGGGGCAGGACCAAAGGGGTGGGTGGGGTTGATGTGTTTGGAAGGTCTGTGGGGGATAGGGATGGCATCATATCGGGGTTTTGCTTTTGGGGGCAGTCAAGGACCCTCAAAGAAAGGGATGAGGTCTCCACTATGGCAGGCCAACCCAGAGAAGGGGGTCAGTGGATGGGGCAGACACCACTCCCCCAGGCTTCCGGAGGGCGAATCTGGGCAGCGAGCATGGAGCAGCCCAGATAGGTTCTCACGCCCTGTGGGAGGAGCCCCTCTTCGAACCTTACGCATCCCTTGCCTTGGATGGCATTGTCACTTCCTGTACCTCAGGGACCCTCCGTCAGGTGGTCTTCGACCAGATACAAAGGCAGGCAGCTGTGGACTTGGGAGATTGGGATCCTGGAGCTGGAGCCCCGAGCCTTTGGGCTGGGATACCTTGCGAAAGGCGTCAGGGCGAGGAACACTGGCTTCTCACCCCAGTCATTTCTAACCGCTCTCCCCACTGCCTGAGGTGTTAGGGAGGGCTTGAGACCTGAGGAGCCAAAGCCTCCACAGCATGGGCTGGGGGAGGTAGTGAGAACCCAGTTTCTCAGGCAAGTCACTGGAAGTGGGCTGGACCCGAAGGCCCTCGGAGGGGAGGGTGCGGCAGGTTCCTTTGGGGGCGTCTCGGATCACCACCTCAGCCTGGATCTGACATCTTTAGAGGTTTGCTTCTTGGAGGACAGGCACGAAGGCCTAGAATGGCTGACCAGGAGGAGGCACTGGATAGAAACAAAATGGAGAGAGAGAAATACAGCCCCTGGCGTGCACCCCATGTCCCTTCTTATATACGGACAGATTCTCCTGTGTTGACCACCCCACCCTCTGCCCCTCGCTCTGAGAGTGCCCCACCATCATGGCGTCCCCTGTGGTCAGCCAAGGGAGAGTGCTGAGCTGCAGGCCCCTACCCAATACCCAGAAGCTTCCCCTGAGGGGAAACCAGGGCAGGGCTGTTTCTAGGATTTGCCAACTTGGGGACAAGGCGGGGCAGGAACCTGGTTTCCCAGAGGTCTCTGATTGAGGGGGTCATGGGGCTCCACGGTGCCCGTGTCTGGGATCCTCTTCTCCCCACAGCGGGGGGAGGGAGGCTCCCCTCTGTCTGCACCTGCTTGAAAGCCACCTGTGAGTTCTTGGGACCCAGGTCAGAGAAGGAGGCTGCCAGGGGCTCCAAACCACCTCTCCCAGCAACTCTGCTAATCCAAATAAGATAGGGAAAAGGCAGTGGGAGGAAATGATAGTTTCATGGTTATTTTCAGAAAGGAAACAAAAAAAAAAAATGCAAACAGGAGCACACCCTGCATTTTGGTGCAAAATCTAGGAGTCTCAGGGAAAAGAAGCGACAGTGCTCCCTTCTTCTGGTCCCTTCACCCAGTGCTGGGGAGGGGCTGCCTGGGCTGCTGGGCTGGGCGGGGGGGCTCTGGACGCTTTTCCTCCCGGGGAGAGGGGCGAGGGGCTTAGGGAGTGGATCGCAAAGACCCTTCCCACAGAGGCAGGCTGGGAAACTGTGGAGCTGAGGCTTGTAAGGCACAGTGGCTTGTGTAGGATTGGTGGGCCGGGAGGGTGTGTTCTAGGAGCACAGCACAGAAAGAGAACGAGAGGGGGAGGGAAAGCAGAGGAGCCTGGGCTGTGGGAGAGCAGAGCGGGGCTGCTGCGGGCTTGCTTGCGTGTGCGTGTGTGCGTGTGCATGTGCGTGTGCGGGGCCGGCAACAAGATGGGGGTCATGGGAGCAGGGCCACACACAGAGGGGACTGCCTAGGGCCCCACCAGGGCTGAAGGCTATGTAGGAACACAGAGCCCACCTTCCTGTCCTGGGGGGAAACAGGGCAGTGCTCCATCACCTCTGGGTTCCGTGGATAATGTGGGGAGAGCACGGAGGGAAGTGGGGACCTGAACCTTGGGAAGTTTGTCTGGAGGCCTGTTCTCAGGGGTTTGGTCGGACTTGTCTGGAGACTTTTAGAGGCCAGCCCGCAGGGGCTAGTGTGTGGATGGGGGAGAGGCAGGAGCCAAGGCCAGCCGGTGCATGGGGAAGAGGGGCACAGTGAACTAGAAACCCCTGTGGTGGCCGGCCGGGTGTTCTAGAGCACGATTGAGAGAGAGCAGAGGACAAGCAGGCCTTGGGGAACTGGCAGAGGGCCTTGGGGAGGCAGCTGGACTGGTGTCCTGCCCAAGGCAGGAGCAGTGTTATTACCTCTGTCTTATAGAAGCATCTGCTGAGGCCCAGAGATGTTAGCTCCTGTGTCCAAGTTTCCATGACTAGCCAGAGAGGGGGTTGAGGTGGAGAGATGGGCAGGAAGCAAACTCAGGCCCTCTGTTGGGTGGTCTAGTTGGTGATGAGGGTCTATAATGCTGGGGAGAGAGGAGTGCCCATGAGGCACTGTTCCAGGGAAGACAAAGTCCGGCCAAATACCAGGAAAATCCCTGTCCCAAGAGGCCTGTGGGGCCTTGGAGGCTACCCACATGGAAGGGATGGAGCCTTCCCTCCCAGCTTGCTAAACCAGACCGAGCCCTGGGACCTGGGAGGATTGGGAGGAGATGGAGGTAATGACTCAACCCATCCGACACAGGCTTGACCTAGGGGTGGTTGGTTGGGTAACCCAGCAGACACTCCAGTTCGGGGAGGGATGGAAGAAATGGGTGATGCTCCAGATAAGGGAGAAAAGGCAGCCAGCAGGGAGGGGCTGATGGTTCCGGGCAGCCTGTTTGGGGAGAGGATGGGGAGAAGCGCACTTGGTCTTTGGGGATGGGGAGAAGGAATGAAGCTCCAGGACCTCTTGGGCTGCCTTTCCTGAGATCATGTCCCTGTAGGGAGGCAGAGGCTCTTTGGGACTCATATCCCCAGAGGATTCCTGGTAGTAGGAATTCTCAGGGCAGAGGCCCAAAGGCAGATCTCTGAGCCCTCCACACGACTCCCTTCTACCCCCTGCCCCAGGACAGTGGCTCTGTTCAGGAGTCAGCCACCCCCTGGTGCCTTCCAGTCCATGGGCCTGAGGCTGATCCATGCACCAGAGGCCACTGCCGAGACCCCAAACCAGGGGACCTCATGACATATCTTCTTATACACATTTGGCTCGGGCCAGAGAATCAGAGGCCCCAGGCAGTCACCCTTCTGAGCATCAGCAAGGAGGATCAGGTTTGGGCCCAGGAGGACAAAAGCACAGGCCTTTTCCACTTCCTGCCCCTACTGGGCCCCTGCTCAGCCCTCTGGCTCGGAGAGGGAGGGGTGGGGCTTTGGTGCCCAGGGTGGTGGCACTGGGACCCTTTCACACCCGAGCTTCAGTGTGGATCCACCAGTGGCCCTGCCCACTTTCCTGATGGGGACTTTAAGACACAGAGGGGCTACGGCTTTGCAAACAGCATACAGCTTTGTCCTCATGTCAAAGTCAAGGTCAGGAGCCAGGGCTCCTAACTCCTGGGGTGGTACAGGAATGCTGTCTAGGTGGCCCAGACATGTACAGCTGTTTGATGAGATATATGTCCGTACTGGTTGTAGATTTCAGCCCCCGTAGGACCAGAAGGGGAAGCAGGGGTCCTTCCCGGACGTTTTGCCTCTGAACCATCCAGACCCTGTGTGGTTTTCCTGTCTGCCCTACTAAGAAGTGTGACTTGAGTTCAGACCCGGCTCCCAGCTCTGCCTAGAACATCTGCCTGGGATATCCACTTGTAGAAGGAGGATAGTGTTCCCCAACAGTCTTCTTCAGGCTCCTGGGACAGGATAGCTCTCCTTCACAGTTTTGCATTGCAGTGGACCTCTCAACAGCCCTGTGGAGCAGGGGTTCATACCCCCTACTGATGGGTGATACCAAGGGGTTCATTCCCCCTACCGCTTGGCCAAGGTATGAGGTGAACTGGGTCTGTCTCACATCCTTTGGTCTGGTCTGGTCTGACACTGGGGCCAAAGATACAGCTTGGGCCTTTTTGGTCAAGAGGCCTGAGCTCTTCAACCAGGAGAAAAGGAGAAGTAGGTGGGTAGGTAGAGGGGAGGAAGGCAGATGGTGGTCTCTGTTTGGAATTGTGGAAGCAGAACTCCAAGTGCCCCAAGAGAAGAGGAGATGGGGATGGCTTTCCCTTCCAGCTCACCATCTCAGGGCCTGGACTGAAAAACAGGCAGGGAGGTCAGCCTGAGGGATGCTCTGCGAGGACCAAGGAGAAGCCGAAGATGGATCCCCTGACATAACCCCTCCCCCAGCCCTGGAGAAGTCTGCCCTGTAGCAAGAAAAAGCAACCAGAATGCAGCATAGAGAAGTGTCATCTGGGTTGGACAACCTCCACCAAGCTAGCTGGGTGTGCTTCAGAGATGCCAAGCTGCTGTGTTGTTTCCTGGGGCCCAGGGGCCACTAGGGACATTCTTTTCCTCCTTGAGGAGAAGGACAAGAGAGCGAGCAGCCCCGAGGGGCTCCAGGAGGGCACCTTGGGTGGATCCCTCTACCTAGAGTCCCATGGGGTCATTTACACAGAGACCTTAGCTTAGCACTTGGCATGTAGTGAGTTCTCAGTACCTTGGTTTCATTATTATGGAGAGACATGGAAGAGGACTTTCTGAGATCCTCCAGGAAGTTTCCCTCCCCTTGACCCTTGACTCCCCCACCTCCCACCGGACTCTGATTTAGGTGTTTTTCTATCAGGGACCACTATTCCATGACACCGAGGCCACTCCCCATGCTTCCACAGATAGGCACTATACCTGACTTTGTACAGGTTTGCTGAATTAATGGATGAATGAATGAAATGGGAAGAAGCTCTCATGATGATGTCAAGTTGCCAGGGAAAGACAGAGATGGGGGAAAGCGGGGGAAGGGGAGGCTTTTGGAAAGACATGACACAGAAGGCCAAAGAAAGGTGGAGGGAAGAAATTTCTCTTTTCCAGATGCAATTGCTTAGAGAAATCTATAGAGATAATGCCACAGCACCAACACTTGCAACAATCCTGGGGCACAGAGCTCACAGCGAGAGCTATAGTAGATCAAGTGATTTCAGGAATGTCCCATCGGGCACATTCAGGGCTCGGGGTCCAGGTGAGAATATAACTGTATTGGAGGAACCTGGCCACCCACCAGCTCTTTGCCAAGGCAGGAAACATGGCCAATTCGGCCACAGATGAAGGAGGAAACTGGCTTGCAAGGAGCGATTTCTGCGACAGGAGGCCAAGGGAGATTCCCATTGTGATACAGTAGGGCAGAAGGAAGAGTCATCCATCTTATGAGGGATTTGGCACCAAGGCAAATGTCCACAGGAAGGGAACGGGTTCTTGGGCTGTGGCTCTTGAAGGAGGCAGTTCTTTCTGTCTTTGGCCAAGCTGGGGTTTAGGAATCATCAGTGGCCTCTGGGAGGACATGAGAGCAAGGTTAAGAAGACTGCAGCTGGGCAGGGGGTGGTTAGGAAGCCAAGTGGAGAAGGGGGATGATTGGGGGCAAAGAAGAGAGGCAGACTGGGCAGAGGGAGATGGCCTCGCAGTCCAACATGAGTCCAGCTCCCTCCCCTTCTTCCTGGCCCCCTTCCGAGCTTGTCCCTGGCCACTCTGGCTTCATGTGGCTCCTTGAATAGCTCCAGAAGGCCACCAGCAGGGCCTTACACTTGCTGTCCCTTCTTGCCCAGAGGTCCACAGGACTGCCTCAAGCACTTCCTGTGTCTGTACGAAGGCCCCTCTCCGGTGAGGCCATGGGACTGCTCCCTATGCTACCCACATGTGATTGTAACGGCCACCCAGCACCTCTCATTCCAGTCACCCTGCTGTATTTTTCTGTAACACACAGCACAGTCCAACATGCATATTTGTTACCTGCTTCTGCCCCAGACAATGGAAGCTTTATGAATGGAAGGATGCTGTGTCCCTCAGCACATAGTACTGAGGAAATGAAGTAACCAGCACTTTCCATGGGGCCCTCCACTGAGAGTCTAGATCTGAAATCCTAGCTCTTCCTTTATTGGATGTGATCTTGGAAAAGTCACGGAACCTCTGGGGGCCTCTTTTTTTTTTTTTAAAACCTGGAAAAGAGGGTGTTGGACTCTTAGGGTCCCTTATGACTCCTCAAATGCAGGGGAACCTCTCAAGGCGATAGGATGAGCTAAGGGCCTGGGCCATCCACGATTCTCTCCTAGATCATCATGGCCAGGACAGCCCTGGATGGTTCTTCTGTTCCCAGACTAGGCTTGGGCCGGGGCAGTTCCATCAGCCCTGAGGCTGGAAGCTGAGAACTGGCCAGAAGGCAGAGGTCAAGGATGGATGACTAAGAACAAGCCTCAGATCCAGGGAGAGGGACAGACGGGGAGGAACTGGGGCTGCTGCGTTTTATTGAAATCCCCGATAAGGATCAGGAAGCAGGCAACAGCCCAATGACACATTAATTAACTTTGCAGATGATACCGCATCGGGAAGGTGTCACATCCACCCAGTGAACTGAGAGAGACGAGAGGACCTGGGATGGGGTCAGGAGCCAGCCAGGAAACGGCAACAATGAACAGCAGCTGCGGCCGGGAGCGGGCGGACGGGTCGGACTGTGTCCTCTGGGTGGACTTGGGAGGGGCAGGGGGCGGTGGAGAGGATCCATTTTCAGAATACAGATGTCCCACAGAGGGCTGGAGCCAGGGGCGGGTGGCAAGGGCTGGAGGTTGCCGCCGCTCCATTTGAACTGGTGTGCGGATCTCTGGCAGACACAGAGCTTGCTTTCTTGCCTCTGTGTTTGGAGGGTGCAGAAAAGGGGACAGGGCAAGGGACGAAGAAAGGAAGTAACATGTACAGAGCATCCACTGTGAACCAGGTGCCATATCCTTTGCCTGGTCGGAATTCCATGATGGCGGACTAAGACCGGAGGAGGAAACTTAGGTTGGGAGAGACTAAGAAATCTGTCAGCGGTCACACCGTAAGCAAGTGGCGGAGCTGAGATACCGACGGAGATGGAGATGGTGGCTCCAGAGCAGGCTAAGGGCCCCAAGGGAAAAGCCAAGGAGCTGGCTTATCAAACCACGTCCCAGTTTTTAAGACGGAGGCTTGAGCAATGAACCAATGCACCATAGGAGACTTTCCTTAGGACCCTGGGGTCACACAGGCACTAGAAGTTTTCTGCCTTCCTAAGCAGGGAGGAAAAGGGGACAAGGAGGAATGGATGACCTTCAGGGGCACAGACCCCCTGGAGGGGAGAGCAAAATGCTAAGGAATAGAAAGTGCTAGAGCTCTTGCAGCCTGTGCTTGAGAAGAAGCCAACGTGCCTGGAGGCCCCAGTCTGTTCTGGTCACTAATCTCTCTCTCTCTCTCTGTGCTGGAGACAGGGACCTGATTCTTGGTGGGGGTGGCAGCCAACCCAAACAAGACAGGTGTAGAGACAAAGGTAACTTCCCCTCTGGAGGGTTGGGGTGTCCCCAGCCTCAGTGGTGTCTGACATCTCTTTTCCCCCAGGGACCCGAGAGGTGGAAGCATTCCTAAGACTGTAAGTAGGAACTCAGTGGGGAACTCAAATAGGGACTCAAGTCAGCTGTCGGCCAGGTCAGAACAGAGCAGTCTGTTTCTGTGTGGGCCATGATACCGCTGTGAAGGCCTGAGGTAAAGATGGCTGCCAGCCCTGGGCAGGCCTCACTGGGAGAGCCAGCCTGAAGGACTTGCATTTGTGTTCCAAGCAAAATGAGCAGGGCCCAGAGAACACAGCGGGGCAGTGAGAGGATGGGAGGGTTGTGGAATCACAGAGGATCCCAAGAATGGGTGAAAGAGAGGCCGTAGGCGCTGGGTGGGCTGCCTGAGGTCCAGGAGAGAGCCTTCTTTGTTCCCAGTCCTGGGACCTTGAGAGGAGAGGAAGATATCAGTAACCCGGCGAAGCCCCATGTCTTCATCCTGATAGAACCTACAAGGGCCTTCCTGGAGACAAGGCCAAGAAGCAGGCGAGGCAACATTAATGAAACCACATGGCAGCCAAACTCCCACCCAGCCTCAACATGAGACCTTCTAGGTGAGCAGCCAGTACCATCTAGAAGCTTGGATTCTCTCATTCTTGTTTGCAGCTTTTGGCCATGTTCTGTGTGCTTCAGCTCCTTCGTAAGATTCCTCAGAAACCTTTCTTCCAGCCATCTGCGTGTTTGCCAGAAGGGAACAAATACTGGCCTCACGCCCAGGTCAGAGGGCCGAGGAGCACTGGGCTCCTGGTGGCCAGCAGAGGTGGAGGCAGGGACTGCCCCAATTTCAGGCTCCAGACAAGGCAATGATGACGAGAATCGGCTTGAGGATCCTAGGCAAGTGAGTCAGGGTCTGGTCCCTTCCTTCCCCCATCATAGACAAGGCAGCGACTTATGAACAGTGACCTCTGTTCCTTGAAAATGACCATTTACTGAAAATATGAGAGATGGGATAGAAAGGACCCTTCAAGCAAAAAGAGGGGTGAAGTTTCCAGAGCTGGGATGTTGGGAGAAGCTGACCAGGCCAGACATGTCCCTGGCAACTGTGGATGACTGACAGGGGCCTGACTGCCTACAGCCTTGTCCCGGGGACTGGGGTGGCCGAGGGGCTCCAAGAGTCCCTTAGATCTTTTTTCTTTCTCTGGAAACCTCATTCTCATCCATATAAAGAGTGGGTTTTCTAAAAAGAACCACTTGGGATAGATTAAGGATTATGACCTCTTTTGAAAACCACATGGCACCTTTTAGAAAGCCATTTCCCCCCAGTTGTTAAGACTTTGCCAGTATGACTTCTGATGTCTGGGACACGCAGAGGCCTTCTACTTTCCTTAGGCTTATTATTCCACGGCACCAGAGGGCCAACCAACTGAGGCCAGGAAAAGGTATATCACAACCCCTCATCTATGGCAGGCAAGTTCTGGATTAGTAAAAGGGGATCCGTAGCCACTGGCCATTAGCCATTACCTCACTGTCGTCAGGATCTACCTCGCTATTCCTTTTTATATAGTTGGGAAGAATATGTAGACCCACACTTACATCACTACTACCCCCACCATTAGAAAATAAGCCACTCCTTGCTCCCGCTTCTCATGAAGTATCTCCTCCTTTGTACCCAGCCCTAGTTCATGGAGTCCAATTTTGCAAAGAGTCATCACCTCCGGTAAAGCCACTCCCAAGACGAGAGAGAGAGAGGAAGATAGAGAGAAATCCTTTCACCTTACAGCTTGCTTTAGACATAGTTAAGCCCCTTCCATATTTCTATGCTTGATTTTCCTCCCGGCCAAGCTTCCATTGCTTCCCTCTCCTGATAGCTCTACCCAGCCCTTTCCTCTACCATCTCTCCACTTCATCCCTAAGTGTGAGGGTTGAGTTTCCTCTCCTCATACTTACAAAACCCAGGCAGGTTGGGTTGCTGGTGTGATGCTATCTGGGACAGCCTTATCTAGCTACAAAGTATGAATCAGAGATTACACCACACAGGGCTGGTGCCAGCCAGGCGGGCTGCCATATTGTCAAGTAACCCAGTGGTTGAACCAGGTTGGGTTGAGTAATATGCACCAATGGGAAGTGAGTTTATTAATCATGCAGCATAGTACACTGTTGACGAAAGTGTAACTCTGAGGGCCTGATTTGATTGGAGAAGGTGCAGGTGGGGCCGGATGCTAACTATGAAGACACCTAGTGACGCTATCCTTCTCTGATAAATATGCCCTTGAAAAACACATGGAAATCTGGAAGCAAATATTTAGTTTAGCAAAGAGGTGGGTTATATCCCCGATCTTTAGGGTTTTTCAGCCATCTTGGATTCCCTTTGCTAAAAAAAAGGATACTTCCTTGTGGCTATAGTTGCAGTTTGGAATTTCGGAAGTTTCATGAGGTGAGAGAAGGGAATTCAAGATGGCAGCCCGTGACCTAGAATTGTGTGGGTGAGAAAATGTAAGATTCCATACAGCATTCTCTTTATTGATCTCACACTTCAAAAAACATTCTTTTCTAAGGCCACGGCCCACCACCTACTCCCGGGTCTGCCCTCAACTTCTCGGTAACTGAAGCAACCAGAAATACCACCCACATTTTTCAGGGTGATGGGCCTGACTGGGGCAGCAAGAGCAGTTTCTGAGCAGGGATGCTGTACTCCATTACTGTCACTGTATGGTTGCTTCAGGCGGCAAGACATGGTCCCCCAGTTGCTGTGTCTACGTCTAGGTCTATGCAGCGTGCAGACACCGAGCCCCTGCCCCCAAGCTTCAGTGAGGCAGATGACACACAAAATACATAACAGAAAAGCCCAACTGGGTGTTTTAGAGGGCAGGCAGGAAGAAAGGGAAAGAAAGGACTGATCTGTCCAAGGATCATTCTAGAACAAGCTGCAGGAGGATAAGGGATTGTAAATAAGGTGAAGGGAGCAGAGTGGAGCTGGGGATGCACAAAGAAAGTTGGGGGGGGGTAACATATCTCTTTAAGAGAACCGGGAGAAAGCTCTAGGGCTGGCCAATGAACTCAGTTAAGAAAGGGCAAGTTTCTGGGGGAAGAAAGCTCGAAGAGTGGGGGTGGCATCATCTCTGTGGGAGATAGAAGTCATAAGATGTGAGGGGTTAATGCTATATAAAATAATCCTTGTGTGTCCTCCAAATCCCAGAAGCATTGGATCCCGGGGAGTTCGTAAAAGCTGTTTTTCAGCCAAAACCCCTTTTCCCAGGCAGCTACAAATAGTGAGGCCTGGAGAGTCCTGCCCAAGTGAGGCTGAAGTTGCATAATTTTTAAATCTGATTTTTCTCAATTATCTGACCACAATAGAGCTTCCAATCTCTCTGGTTATCTTGCCAACCTTGAAGAACCCTCTCTCAAGTCTCCACCTGTTTTTCAGGCTTCAAAAGCTGTAGCAAGAGCACTACTCAGTGTGGCTCTAGGGATTCCACAGGGTCCTGCTGTGGTGCTCCCTGTTAGCACCAGAGCTATAGTTCAGCCACTAGAAGATCCCCGCCTCTCTACCCTCAATAGCCATTAGAAACCAAGGAGAAGGGTTCTAGAAGCTTCCAGTCACCAGTTCCGATTCCCACGGGTTTATCTCGTCTGCCTGCCTCATCTCTCTGGCAGTCTGAGACTCCCAGCAGCGTGGAGAAAGAATCCTTTTCTCTCAGAACCACTGTAAACACTCGACACTGGGTTTGAAACAGCAGAACCCGCGCAAAATTCTGACCAGCTTCTCATGATGCCAAATTCCAGGTCTCACACTGAGTTTTCAGAGCAAGAACAACAAAGCCTGGCACAAGAACCTATCAAACCAACCCTCAGCCAAAAACAAAACAAGACAAAAAAACAGGCCAAACCAAAACTTTATACTATGAAAACAAGAAATAAAATAAGGAGATTAATAGGCCGGCTGATTGTCAGCAAACACAATATCTTTACTGTATTAGCATTTGCTCACAGTGCAAATGGTACAACATTACACCATTTCAATATTTCGGTTTTTAAAAATGCTGTTTTCATTAACTATATTATATTGGCATAACAATGTGACAAAGGAGCAAATGAAATGTTGGTGAAGAATTTCACCTTTTCACAATATCAAGCATATTTTTTTAACCTTAGTATAAGGTACTATAAATCCAAGAAATAAAAACATCCACAAAATATATTACATCTGGTTTGTCTTTTTCTAAGTACTCAACTTTATACAAAAGTCTTTCAAAAAATATCATTCCCCATAGGTTTTCCTGTTTAAAACCTGATTTTTTTTCTCTCAGTTCACATAAGTTAGAGTGCATTTTCTTTTGTTGTTGTTTTTTTAAAACATGCAGACATATAAAAAAATCTGGATAGCACAACCTTTTGGCAACAAAGTTATTTTTCTCTTAGTTTAAGCT